>NW_022681470.1:61359932-61986020 GCF_009764315.1 Trachypithecus francoisi | reverse complement strand
CAAAGCAGATGTGCCCAACTCAGGGATGGTTGTCATATGAGGGGAATTAGCCTCCTAACGAGGCGGAGCAGGAACTGTGCAGGGTGGGGTGTGGGTGGTACCTGCTGCTGTTGACCAAAATCTCTGTGCCTTTGCTCCAGAGCACCACGGCCTTTGGAGCTGCCCGGGGCTGGCAGGGGATAACGATCTCTCCCCCGCGGGCTGCAGGGATCAGACGCCTCACAGGATTCAGCCTGAAGTCAGGGGCGAGTGCTGGAAGGAAAGGGGAGAGCCACAGAGAAAAGTACTGTCACCCTTGATGAAGACGTTACTTGGCCTGCCCTTTGAGGCCACCTCATGAGTGACTCCTACCAGCACCTCTTCCAGAATTCTTTCAGAACCAAGCCCTTTTTTCTCTGGCCTAAGCTATCAAATCTCTTGCCTGGACTATTGACAACACCGCCCTCCCCAGCCCCCACCCTCAACCCCCCACCGCCGCCGCCACCCCACTTCAGTCTTCCTGTTTCTGCACGTTCCTCCTACAATCTTTTCTCCACCCAGCGAGGAATGAACAGCTTTTTCAACTCACACTCAGTGGAGCCCGGCTCTTCACAAATAAGTCTCCATCTTTCCAATCACATCTTGCTCCACTCTCTCTCCCACTCATTATGTTCCAATCACCTAGCCTTTTTTTTTCCCCTCTCTCTTTTGAAGTTGTGAAGTCTTTTCCTGCCTCCAGACCTTTGCACTTGCTGTAAATCTTGCCTGGAAATTCCCCAGATCTTCACACGGCTGGCTCCTTAACATTCAGGTCACACCCTAATTGGGACTTCCTCATAGAAGACTTCTCTGACCACCCCATCTAACAGGCCCATCTCACGCCCATCACTCTACTGGATTTTCTTTTATTTTCTTTTAAGACAAGTCTTGCTCTGTTGCCCAGGCTGGAGTGCAATGGCACAATCTCAGCTCACTGCAGCCTCTGCCTCCAGGGCTCAATTGATTCTCCTGCCTCAGCCTCCTGTGTAGCTGGGACTACATGTGTGTGCTACCATGCCTGGCTAATTTTTGCATTTTTCATAGACATGGGGTTTCACCATGTTGCCAAGGCTGGTCTCGAACTCCTGAGCTCGAGGTGATCCACCCACCCCTGCCTCCCAAAGTGCTGGGATTACAGGCATGAGCCACTGCACCCTGCCTGGATTTTCTTTATACTATGTTTGATGGCTAGCTGAAATTGTTTAACTGTTTGATTTTGGGTTTATTTGTCTCTTTCCCTCTGCTGGATTGTAAGCTACTTAAAGGCAGAGACTGTATCTTTCGTATTCGTCCTCTGTGAGGTGTTGAGTAAGTATTGGTTGAATGGATGAAGGAACGAATGAATGCTTCTTAGCAAAGCTTCACTAAAACTTGATGTGGTGGGTATCACTGTGTCCATTTTATGGATGAGGAAACTGAGGCTCAGTGAGATCAAATCACACAACTAAATATTAGCACTGGCTGGCATTTCCCAGGCACCAGCATAAAATGGGCAGGCCTTTTATGCTGTACCTCTTTCATCTCACTTGTTCCATACAGCAGCCCAGGAGGGCAGGACTATTACTGCCTATATTTTATAATCAAGAAACTGAAACACAGAAACACTAAGTAACTTGCCAAAGCTCACATAGCCGAAAGGGTTGGGTTACACAGATCTGATTGATTTGGTTTCCGTTTTTTTTTCAGTGCAGCAAATATTTACTGTGTGCCAGACATGGGACAAGTCAGAGACCCTGCCCTCTGGCAGCTCTCAACCCTGTGTCTCATCTCCTTTCTTAAATCTCTGAGTTCTCCTACTTAGAAACTTGGAAAACCAAGGAAAATTGCTATAGGGTATGTGCATGTGTGTTTGGAAGCACCTAAACTCAGAGCTCTGAAAGCCACCATATGCATGTCCTTGGGATGTCCCCTGCCTCCCTGGGCCCCTTACCTTGCACGGCTAGCTCGGCACTGGCGTAGATGGTACCGTGCTTATTCTCTGCCACACACTGGTACATGCCCGAGTCCTCCAGGCTCAGCTTGGAGAACCGCAGGTCCCCGGCCAACACCTCCACCCGGTTCTGTGCAGAAGAGCCCAGAGCCCAGGGGGATCAGGACCACTGGAGCCACAGGGAGGAGGGGTTGGCAGGGGTGGGGGCAGTGGAGATTTTAGGCTGATAATCACTAGAGGATATGGCTCGTATGTCCAGTCCTACCTCAGGGCCACCTGGAACCTCAGGATGCAGATTACCCAGGCCTCCCCAAAGCTGGAAGGGTGAGGTGATCCAGTCAGGACCACATCACTTCTTTTGTGGCTGAATTGTGCCTGGATCCAGGCCCACCCTGTGGCCATGGGACTGGGATGGGAAGAAGTCCTCAGGTGGTCCTAGGACCACCCTTTGACACCCTAATTAGCCCAGAGGGCTACTAGTGGTGCAGGGGAAGTTCTGGGGGGTGAGGGAACCAAGTGAGCAGAGGACAGTTATGTGTGGGAGGAATCCCATGTCTCCTACCTGGGAGGCCAGAGGCTCCCCGTTCCGCAGCCAGCGCACTGTAGGCCGGGGCTTGCCGGCGGCTGCACAGCCCCAACGCAGGTTGGAGCCAATGTCAGCCTCTGTGTCCGAGATCACTTTCAGCCACTCAGGCTGAGCTGTGGGAGCCCGGAAAAGAAAACCTGGCATGAGCTAGGAGGAGCTTCCAGCTCATTAAAAGGAACAGAAAATCAGGGTAGCAGTACCTGTGCCAGACAGCAGAGGGTGCCATCAGCATTCCGGGACGGAGAGGACAAAGAGGAGGGGGCAGGAAGGAGGCACAAGAAAGGTGGCACTCTGTGGTTGTGCCAGTGGCTGCTTTCGCAACTTAAATCATTCTGGAGCCTCCTGTGTGCTTTCTGCACCCCTGACTGAAGCTCTGAGCTGACCACAGCACTAGCTTCTTCTGGTCCCAGACTCAGTGCAGTCCTAGGGCAAGCAGGCTCATGCAGGGGGCCTCCCAGTCTCCTCCCTGACTTTTGGGTCTGTTTCCTTGGGGACAAGGGTGAAGGCAGGAAGGGGGTCAGGAGGGGCGGAGAAGGTGTCCCTGGCTCTGTACCCTGCACGATGATGCGGCCCTGCACGGTGTCTCGGCCCTTGGAGTTCTCCGCCTCACACTCGTAGGTGCCCTCATCCTCAAAGCTGACGCTGGGGATCTGCAGGGTGGGCTCAGCTGTGGTCCACTGTGGGGACAGGGAGCCGTCCACTTTGCGCCACTTGATCCGGGGTACAGGGCTGGCAGGAGAGACAAAGCCAGAGGGTGTGGGCTAAGCTGGGCCTACCCCTCCAGTGCCCACAGCTCCTCATACCCAGACTCTCAGGCCCTCCTGAGACGCTGGGCCTGGGAGGAACAGAGGGAGAGAGGGTGCCTTCTGGCTGATCCTCACTCTCTTCTCCCAGGTAGGCTCGGAGCACACGCAGGGAAGGGGCAAGAGGCAGGGCTCCTCTACCCATCCCTCCTGCAACAACCCTCGAGCCAGTGAAGCTGGGCTTCTGCGGGGTCTGCCCTCCGCCACAGTGGCCTGTGAACTGGGTCTTTATGGGTTCTCTTTTCCGTTGCCTCTACAGGGCAGGCCTTGCCCCCCTACTTTTCAAAGGGACTTTAGCTATTAGTAATCTGTGCACTAAAACGGACTGAGGTATCAGTTTTAATGGTTAATATATTCCTCTTCCACATGCTTTTCTTTTTTTTTCTTTTTTCTTTTTTTTAGATGGAGTCTCGCTCTCTCGCCCAGGCTGGAGTGCAGTGGCACTATCTCGGCTCACTGCAAGCTCCGTCTCCCAGGTTCACGCCATTCTCCTGCCTCAGCCTCCAGAGTAGCTGGAACTACAGGCGTCCCCCATCACGCCCGGCTAGTTTTTTTGTATTTTTAGTAAAGATGGGATTTCACCGTGTTAGCCAGGATGGTCTCGATCTCCTCACCTTGTAATCTGCCCTCCTTGGCTTCCCAAAGTGCTGGGATTACAGATGTGAACCACTGTACCTGGCCCCCCTTCCACATGCTTTTCAGGTGGATTTTCTGGAAGCCCAAAACTTCCCACAAGGCAAAGATTATCCCAGGTAACCACAGGAGATAGTTGAGGGAGGAGGGGGCCAAAGTACAAATCACATTCTTTCTTTCATTCTACAAACATTTATTGAGCACCTGCTGTTTGCTTAGCCCTGTTCCAGTGAATCTTTCTTCTAAGAGTGCAAGAAAGAGAACACTTTCTGTTGTGATTCTCAAATAGATCACTGTTAACGTTCACAAACACTTTCCTAAATTCCAGGCACTGTTCTCAGCACCTCACATATATGAACTGATTTAATCCTCATGACAACCCTATGAGGTGGGTACTATTATCACCACCATAAAGAAACTGAGGCACAGAGAGGTTAGGCAGTTTACCCAAGGTCTGCGGGTGGCAGAGCTGGGATCTGAACGAGGCAGACGGGGTTGGAGTCTGTACACTGTGCTGCCTGCCTCCAGCCTTGGGTGTTACTCAAGCTGTCTGAGCCTGCCATGTGCTGCTGGAGGACCAAGTGATTCTGGCCGTGGAAGGCCCCTGGCACATGGGGTGCCTCACCCAGAGAGTTAGTGTCCAGTGAGTGGTGGTCGATACCCACTGTGTGCCCAGTACTTTGCTAGACCCTGTGAGGGACACCGAGATGACAGCCCTGACTCTGCCTGCCCTCACCCTGGGGTCACTTGTGCCCCCAAGAGACTGTGCCCTGGTACCCCTCCCTTTTCACACTCACTTCCCAAAGGCAAAGCACTCCAGGGTGACCTGCTGCCCCACCAGTGCATAGGTCTCTGCTGGGAACCGGGCCTTGATGCTGGGTGCAAAGAGCCGGGTATCTGGGGAGAGAGAATTTTACAAATCAGATGCAGATGACTCCAGGTCAGGTGCTACCGTGCTTGGGATCTCAGCACCTTTCAGAGCCAACTATGCCTTGGCAGCTGTGTGGAATCTCCCTGAGGCCTAGGGCAAGGGCCTGAGGATTTGAAGCAGGAGGATCTGGGGGTCCAGGGCCTGGAATCAGTACCCTGCAAGCCAATCTTCCAATCTCCAAAGGAAAAACCCTTTTCCCAATGCCGGCTGACCCTTCCAGTTCCCTCCCTCCCGCCACGCCTGGCCGAGCCTGACCTTCAGCAGCTAGGTTGAGCTGAGCAAATTTGCTGAAGACGCTCTTGGTGGAGAAGTCCATGTGGCTGGTGGCCAAACAGGAGTAGTTGCCCAGGTCTGAGGCATTGGTTCGGGCAATGTACAGATTCCCTGTGGTCTGGGACACGAAGTGACGCTCGTCCGTCGGGATGAAGTTGGGGAACTCGTTGAGGAGCCAGCGGTAGGACAAGCCTAGGATGTGAGGAGTTTGAGGAAACCAGGGGGTGCTGGGCTAACAGGACCACTCTGGGTGGGACCCCAGCATGCTGGTGGGGTTCTGCAAGCCCTGTCCTGACAGCCACCATGCTCTGAACTGGGGCTAAGGGGAGACCTAGAGGGAAGAAGTGACTATTCCTGCCCTTAGAGAGCACTAAGTCTGTCAAGGATCGCAGCCCTCAGGGACCACCCAGTTTGAAGGTGGAAGCAGGGCACAGAGATGGAAAATGACAGACCCATAAAGAAAACACAGATCATTTAAAATTAGGGTCCCAGGAATGGGTGCTTCTAAGGGTCATTTGCAGGGGTCACCTTTTATTCCATCCTTCTTCTGCCAAATTTCTGGTAGCCCTTCCTGTGCCCTCTCTCACTGTAGCCCAAGGTCTGGACTCACCTGGGTAGTGGGCAGGTGGGTTACAGGGCAACATCACCCCCCAGCCTTCATGGGTTTTCACTGGGTCTCGCTCCTCCTTGGAGAATTCCTGCAGAACTGGAGGCAGAGACCAGGGGCTCAGGCACTGTCCTCCTGGCCTGCGAGCCCCTCCCTGACTCATCCTTCACGGAGAGGCAGCAGTTCACTAAGGCATGTCATGTGAGGTCAGGAAGGCCTGGCTTGAGGGTGTCACTTGTCCTTTCTGGGTACTTTCTCCTGGCCCCCCTCCCCCTCCCGCAAAGTGTCTTGGTCCCCCGCGGGTCTCACAGCCGAAGCGGAGGATGGCCTCCCTGCTGACAACGGTGCCCACTGGGTTGGAGGCCAGGCACTGGTAGACCCCGGCATCCTGTGCCTTGGTGGGGTTCATGATGACCAGGTTGCCCCCCACCAGCTGGTGACGGGAACCTGGCTCCAGCTTCATCTCGGTGCCATTCATCTTCCACCTGCAGCAGGGGACGGAGGAAGGGGACCTCTGAGTCCTGCCTGGTGGCAGGGCTGATGAGAGGGAAGGTTCAATGGCTGCCTAGGGCCTCCCAGCACCCCCTGCAGAGGCCTTACCGATAGGTGGCTGGAGGGCTGGCCCGGGCGCGGCATGCCAGCAACACCTGCTCCTCCGTGGACTCCTCTGGGAATAGCACACTGAGGGGTTGGTCTTCAAAGACAGGCCCAAAGGTGGTTGGGGATCCCAGGGCTGAACTCCAAGCTGCAGGTGAGGACACCACCAGAGGCCTCAGAGCCTGGGCCTGGCCGGAGCCTGGCCTCTTGGGCTGTGCTGTCCAGTAAAACTTTCTCTGATGATGGGAATGTTCCATTTTCTGCACTGTTCAATGTGGTAACCACTAGCCACGTGGGGCTATTGAGCACGTGACATGTGGCTATTGCAACTGAGGGATGACATTTTACATTTTATTTAATTCATTTAAATTTGAATTTAAATAGGCTGGGCAGGCCCCATCTGGCCATATCAGTTCAGTCAATCACCCATCCTACACTCAGGTATTGAGCACCTGCTCTATACCCAGCACTGGGCTAGAGACTGGCTTGTAAAAATGATTAAGACACAATCCCTCTTCTTCAAGGGGCTTGCGGTCCAAGGAGGGAAACAGGAAATTGGCAGTGCAAGGTGGCAAATGCCATAAAGTTCAAGGTGCTGGGGCCTCAGAATGGAAGCTGTTCTACCTCTCAGGGGGCTTTCAAGGGAGCCTTGCAGAAGAACTGATCTATGGGGTGTGAGGTGCATGAGACATTGCCAGCCACAAACATGCAGACAGGATGTATGTCCCTGGAGCCTAATACCCTTACTGGGGCAGTGTGGACCACGAGGCCTGGGCCTGGGGACTAGACTGGCCCTCTACTAGCCGTGGGACCTTGGGAAAGTTGTGGAACCCTTCTGAGCCTCAATGTCTTCACCTGTGATATGAAAATAATATGAATTCACCTCCCAGGGTCTGCGTGAGGATTCAGCCAGACAAACCCTTGGAAGGTGGCGGGCAAGCAGATGTCTGCTGGAGCCACGTGTTGGGTGGGGACTTGGAAGAGAAGGTGGGTGGAGGGTGGGCAGTTTGCTTTGATGGGTGGAGGGTGGGCAGTTTGCTTTGGTGGCAGTTTTATACAATTCCAGTATCACAATTCAAGAAATGTTCAGAAAGGGAGTGACTTGCCCATGGTCACCCAGCAAGTCTGTGGCACAGACAGATCAATTCCTCCTAAGCTTGGTGGACCAATGAGTACCCCACAGGCAAATGGGGCAGACCTCTCTCTTCATGCATCATTGTCCTGCTGCAGGGCAGGGCAGGGGATGAAGAGCCACAGATTGGCCAGACATCGCACCTGCCTTTCGACAGGGCTGGGGTGGACTCTCTGCTGACTGGTGAGGCCAGTCCGTTTTGCCTCTGCCGTGTCAGGTGGGAGCCAGGCTATCCCTAATTGGCTTCTACCTCTTAACACAGCTGATTTCAGGCCTTCCTTGGTGGGTCATGGGGAAAGGGATCCCTATTAACCGATTAGCTCCTTTCCCGGCGCATCCAGCCGTCAGTCCTCTTCCAGGGGTAGGGGGTGACCCCATGCTGCAGCTGAGGCCCAGTCCTGGCACCCTGGGAGTGAGGGCAGCTGCTAAGCAGCTCTCAGAATGAGGTAGGAGGCAGGGCTCCCAGAAATGGCCCGGTGCAGGCATCCCTCGTGCCATTCTCCCTCACTGCCGCCCCAGGCCTCAGAGGCGGAGGCAGCGGGCGGTGACAGCATCATCTCGGCTGGAGAGCCCAGCTTAATCCCAAGTTAATGATGGTGGTGTAGGGTAGGAGCCCTGCCCCAGCTGGCACTGCTGGGAGGGGGGGCAAAGGAGGGGCTGGGAGGCAGCTGGGCTGCTGAGAACCACCTCGTACAATAGCAGCTTCCAGGAACTCTGGGTGATGGCGTGGCTGAGTGGGCTTGGGGCACATTGATACATTCAGACTCTTTCTTCCTGAGAAACCTTTCTCCTCTGCTCTCAGCCGTCCACTTACCCAAATATTCACATACACGCCCCTCTGCATCTCTCACCTCCACACATTTTCTTTTTTCTTTTTTTTTTTTTTTTTTGAGACGGAGTCTCGCTCTGTCACCCAGGCTGGAGCGCTGTGGCCGGATCTCAGCTTACTGCAAACTCCGCCTCCCGGGTTTACACCATTCTCCTGCCTCAGCCTCCCGAGTAGCTGGGACTACAGGCGCCCGCCACCTCGCCCGGCTAGTTTTTTGTAGTTTTTAGTAGAGGCAGGGTTTCACCGTGTTAGCCAGGATGGTCTCGATCTCCTGACCTCGTGATCCGCCCGTCTCGGCCTCCCAAAGTGCTAGGATTACAGGCTTGAGCCACCATGCCCGGCCTTCCACACATTTTCTTATATGCACACTCATATCATACATAAATTCGTACATGTGCATCTCCCTAAGCTGCTCAAATGGCCAGATACACACATTTACACACACATCCATTTTCCCCCGACACACAGCTATAGATGGCCATGGAGACTTTTATATATAATCCATGCATTCATAATAATAAAAATAATAATAAAAATAGGTGCTACCGATGGAGTGCTTACTATTTATCCCATACCGTGCTCCATATTTCCTTCTCATAACCTCTTTACAAGATCAGTATTGCCATTTTCTTATTTTCCTGATGTGGAAGCTGAGAGTTAGAAAGCTTTAATAACTTGCTCCAGATCCCACAGCTTGAAGGAGCAGATCTGGGGGTTTGGACCTTGGCCAGGCTGACCCCACCACCAGCATTCTTAACCCCAGTGTCCCTGACTCTTGACCTCTGTTTCCCATCAGAACCACCAGAGGCCCTGCTCCATCTCACAGATAAGGAGTCAGAATCTCTCAGAGTGAGGCTTGGGGGTCCAAGTCTTAGAAAATGCCCCTGGGCATTCTACAAGGAGGCTGGGGTATGAGAGCTGGTCGCACTGTGCTGTAAGACTTTCTGGACACATTCATTATCCCCAGCATAGCACCACCTCCATGCAGACACCTCACTCATACCTCCAGCCTCTCAGCCATCCATATCCACAGACACCCTCACACACCCACACTTACCTCTTCAGCTACATACCCACCCACACATGAGCCTTCCCGTGTGTGTGCTTACACATGCACACACAAAAACACACTCTCTGCCTGTAATCCCAGCACTTTGAGAGGTGGAGGCAGGAGGATCACCTGAGGTCGAGAGTTCGAGACCAGCCTGGCCAAAATGGTGAAACCCCGTCTCTACTAAAAATACAAAAATTAGCCGAGTGTGGTGGCGGGTGTCTGTAATCCCAGCTACTCGGGAGGCTGAGGCAGGAGAACCACTTGAACCTAGGAGTCAGAGGTTGCAGTGAGCCGAGATCATACCACTGCACTCCAGCCTGGGTGACAGAGTGAGACTCCATCTCAAAAACAAAAACAAAACCCCAAACAACAACAACACACACTCTCCCAGGCAAGACCAGCCCTTCCTTATTCTTGTTCCGCATCCTCTCTGATTCTTTTCTGATGCCCTGTCATGGTAACTGTTCCCCCAAACACAGGCATCAGAAACCTTGCAGAGGAAGGGAGTTAGAGAGATGAGAAGGTGGAGGGGGATCCTTGATACTCCTCCTTGCACTGGAGTGCCAGGAATCCACAGCTATATCCCGAGGACAGGGCAGCAAGAAAAGCCCAGAGCTGAGGCACCTTCCCAGGAGGGGTGGCGGCCAGCGATGGGATTTGCCACCCCTGTCTCTCTCTGGAACTCTGGGAGGTGGCAAAACAGATCCCAGCCCCTTGGCCACTGGCTTCGTGTGTCTCTGGGTCTGAGGACCTTGGAGGCTGTCCGTACCCCTTTCCTTAGATGGTGTGGATCCAGCATTGAGGTGTCCCTGAGGGAGGGGATGCTAGAAGCCCAGGTGCCTCCCCTCTGCTCCTTCTGGGGTTGGCATCTCCCGCTCTGTGCAGTTGAGGCTCCCCATCCCTGTAGCTCTTCCCAGTCTGGTGGACGCTGGGACAGGTAGCGAGGCCTGGGGGGCTAGGTGGCTCCCCCCACACTCTGAGTCAGCCCTGTTTCCCAGCAGCCTCACTGACTGAGCTGCAGGACTGGGAAGCAGTGAGGACAGAATGAGAACATCTGAAAGTATGCCAGTGGAGTCCTTCCCTGGTGAGACAAAGGAACTGAAATGCACTGGCTGTAGCCTTCCAGGGGGTGTGGGGTGGGGGAGGTGGAGTCTGAGGTGCTTAGAACTCCAGGACCATGGAGACTCCCACGGGGATGTTTAAGGAGGAAAGAAGCATCTATTGATCTGGGCTGAGGGTCAGGGTAGAGGCCAAGCAGTGGGTCCAGCAGACCCCTTAGAGCAGGAGGCGGCTGAGGACCTCCCTCTTGCCCTAGGACAGACCAGCTGCCCGGCTCCTCTGGCCTGACATGCTCTCCAGAGTCCAGCTGGTCTGTGGCTCTCAGCCCGCCCTCTTCACCCTCTCCTTCCCCTCCTGCCAGTGTCCCTCTGCCTCTCCTCCAAGCTGGGAGCTCCCCTGGGAGGAGAACCTGAGCTCCCTCCTCTGCCACATCTCTTCCCAGATCATGTTCTATGCTTGATCCATTTGCTGGGATGCAGCATTACCTTAATAAACCCTTCTAGCATTTACTGGGGTTGACCGCTGTCTGCTCATGTCAGGGGACTACAGAGCCCTGTCTGGGAGAACGTCCTGCAATGATGGAAATGTTCTATGCTCTGTGCTATCCAATATGGCTATTGAACATTCGAATGTGGCTAGTGCCCCTGAGGAAATTATTTTTAAAATGGAATTGAATCTGAGTTGTAGTAGTCCCATGTGGCTATTACCTTCCGTAGTGGACAGTGCAGCCTTTGAGGCTGCAACTCCAGGTGATATTGTGGCGATCTGGGCATGCCATCGTCTTGCTGTGTGACCCAGGGCAAGCCACTCACCCTCTCTGGGTCATTCTTCCTTCATCTATAACACGGCAAAGACATATTCCCTTTCCTCCTAAACTCAAAGGAAAGGTAAGATCTACAAATGGGAAATTTCAGCAAGGAAATGGCCTCAGAAATCTAGCTGCTCCTACAATGCAGAGTAAATGATTTCTGAAATTGTCACCCAAATCATAGCAAGGATATAATGCTATAATCATGCCTGCTAGACTTCAAAGCCCAGATGAGCCCTCTTACCTGAAGAGGAGACAAGGGCCACAGCAGCTACCAGCAGCAGGTGTGGCTTCCTCCTGGTGGCTGTCCCCATGGTGGATGTCCGGGCAGAGGTGGGGATCGGAGGAGAAGAGCCTCAGCTCAGCTTGGGGACAGCCCAGCTGGAGGCCGAGAAGGACCTGGGGAGGCAGGCAGACAGGAGGGCTCTGAGCCGAGGAGCGCTCCTCCCAGCTCCAGGCACATCTGGGTCTCTAAAGCTTTTACCTCGGCCTGGGGAGCTGCCGGAATTGCCCAAGCACTAATTCTCCCCAGGGCCCCAGAGGAAGGGGCTTGGCTATTACCAAGAAGCTCTTCCTGGGGCTGAGTGCCTCCTACTGGTCCCTTGGGAGTCTGGCTCAGCCCTGTACCCCCACCCGCCCCCACTCCAGCCAGCGGGGTGCCGCTTAAGAAGTGAAAGCAGAGATTAATTGGGAGGTAAGAACCCACCTGCCCTCTCGCCCGTCAGCTCTTAAGGCGAGATTGGAAGAGAACAGGACCCTTGCCTGGGCTGGAAGTCAGTAACGTTTTCCTCTGGCAGGCGGGCTTGGGGCCAACTTTCCCCCTGCCCCTTCCCCTCAGCTGTCTGGGTGGGGGCTAATAAACTCCTTTGGGAGCTGCCTTAAGTCTCCCAGTCTTGTTTTCCTAGCAGGGAGGAGGGGTCTCACTGATCTGTCCACACCCACTTACCAGCGGAGTCATGACCTTGGCCCCATTAGCAATGCCCCAACCAGATGGGTGAAGGGGCCCAGCAGGCTTTCTGGGTCGAAAGAGTTAACGCAGCTCCCAGAGGAGCCTCCCTCTTGCACAGAGATGAGCTGAGGCTTGGTTCAATCTTTGAGCTCTGGAGAGGAACCTGTTCCCTGTAGCTGCTGAGAGCAAGTCAGACACCTGTCCCATCAGTCTGAGAGATGGGGCCTCCTCTTGGGAGGTGAGGGCAGGGGCAGAGCCAGCCTCCCCGTTCACTCCCAGTCCCTGGGAGGACTCTCCTAGTTCAGAGGGGAGTGTGGAATGTCAGGGGCCTGCTTTCCAGTTACTGGTTATCAGAGTGAACCTGGGTCACTGGGCTCAGAGCCTCCACAGGGACCAGCGAGCCTGGCTGCAGATTCTGCTGCTCTGCTCTACCTGCCCTCTTTGCAGAAACCTAAGAGCAGCGGGAGGGGGTCAGGGCTTGGGGAGAGAGCCTGGCTGGGGGCCCTTTTGCAAACTGCGGACAAGACCCATCCCATCTCTGGATCTCAGTGTTCCGCCTCTGGTGATGCTCCCAGAATGCAGAGTGGCCAAGGGCCTGGGAATGCTGTCCCCTGGATGGGGACCCGGGTGGAGAAGAAAGGCTGCAGAGGACCTAAGATTGCTCCTTGGGCCTGTGCAGGGGCTGAAGGCCAGTGCAAGCTCAGGGTCTGCCCTGTCTCACATCACACTCTAGTCCCTCAGGAAGAGAGCTCCCGAACCCCTTTAACCCTCCACATCTGATCACCCCACAACCTTTTCCTGCCTCTTTCACAGCCACAGCTGGCACCCAAAGGAGCCTGGGGGAAGAGAAGGGAGAGGTGGCCCCAGGGCCTGTCAGGAAGGATATGGGCAAGGAAGCCAAGAAGCTGGGTGTTTTGCAGGGAGCAGGGCGTTGGAGCAGATGGCACTCTCTCCTCCACCCCGACTGCGGCCTCATATCCACTTCCCATTGACAGGCAGGGTGCCCAGGTGCCAATTCTCCCTGAATACCTGTTCCTCCCTGTCCTTGCCACTCTCAGTTCCAGACTTGAACTCAAGACATTCTGCACTTGCAACCCCTCTGACATTCCCCCAGCCCATCTATCTCCGTTCTCCTGTAATGCCCTTCCTAGGCAAGGCAGTCTCTCCTGCAAGGCCCTGTCCATGTCTCACCCCTGCTGGGAAGTGCCTAAGATGCCCCTGTCTGCACAAAGAATTCAGTTCACTCTGTTCTTGACTACACCTTTGGTACCCTGCCTGTGGAACTGTGTCCGTCTCCATTAGAAGGTTCTGAGCTGCCCAGGGGAGTGATTGTGTTGTGTTCATTTTGGTATTACCTATGCCTAGCAAAGTACCTGGCACATCATAGTTGTTACTTGTATGTTGCATTTAACTGGTCAAGAACAACTGTAATTATATGCCTCCAGGAGCCAGGGAACACATGCGTGGGCACATGTGATGGGGCTCATGCAGATGCTCCTTGACTTACGATGGGGTTACATCCCGATAAAGTCACCAAAAGTTGAAAATATTGTAAGTTGAAAATTCATTTAATACACCTAATCTACTGAACATCATAGCTTGGCCTAACCCACCTTAAATGTACTCAGAAGGCCGGGCACCGTGGCTCACGCCTGTAATCCCAGCACTTTGCGAGGCCGAGATGGGTGGATCACCTGAGGTCAGGAGTTCGAGATCAGCCTGGCCAACATGGTGAAACCCCACCTCTACTAAAAATACAAAAATTAGCTGGGCATGGTGGCAGGTCCCTGTAATCCCAGCTACTCGGGAGGCTGAGGCATGAGAATCGCTCGAACTTGGGAGGCGGAGGTTGCAGTGAGCCATTGCACTGCAGCCTGGGCAACAAGAGCAAAACTCCATCTCAAAAAAAAAAAAATAAATAAAATGTACTCAGAACACTTACATTCCCCTGCAGTTGGGCAAAGTCACCAAATACAAAGCCTATTTTACAATAGCGTGTTAAGTATCTCATGTAATGTATTGAATACTGTACTCAAAGTGAAAAACAGAATAGTTGTTGGATACTCGAAGTATGGTTTCCATTGAATGTGTATTGCTTTTGCACCATCGTAAATTTGAATAATTGTAAGTCAAGTCACTATAAGTCAGGGACAGTCTGTATGTACTTGACAGGGCTGACAGGTCTTCTGTGCTTTCTGGGGGCAACCCCAAGGCAAACTCTCCCTTTCTCTTTCTCTCTCTCTCTCTCTCTCATACACACACACACACTCAGAGCTCTAGGGTCAGCAGGGTATCTGGTCAGGGGAAATCACAGACATATGTCCCTGGATGCTATACAGATGCAGTGAGTCATCTTCAGAATAGAGAGGTGTTGGGACCTTCCAGGATTTGAATCTGATGAACAGGAGTTGTTAATATTGACTTCATCTCTGAACAGCTTCGTGAGCTTGGACAGGTTAATGCCCCTTGTGAAGACTCAGTTTTCTCATCTGCAAAGTGGAGATCATAACATGCACTTTACAGAGTTCTTTGGAGGGTTCCATGAGGTGCTAGAGTGCCTTGCAGTGGTTTTCAAACTGCTGTGAAGTCTTGGGGCTGTTTGTACCTGTCTCAGGGCCATCATGGGAGACTAGGGAGAGAGCATGGGGCTCCAGCCTCCTTCCCCACTCCAGCCAGAGCAGCTCCACTTGTATCTGCTTTATATACAGGACTTTCCTATGAAGTTCCCTTTAAACAAAGGACTTTATGGCTCCAAAAAGTTGGAAAATCACCCCGTTGGCACTGGTGTGCTGAGTCCTGATGCCTGGCACAGAGAAGGTGCTCAATCATCGTTTGCTCCCTGCTCTTTGCCAGCCTGCCAGACCCGGGAGCTCACTGGGGGCAGGGTGCCGGCCTAGGGAGGGCTCCAGGCACTTGTACTGAATGTGCCAGAGCAAGGCAGAGACAGACAACCAGGGGCTGGAGACTCCGGGATAGCCTCGGGGCAGATTCCTACCCGGAGTCCCTAGCTCCCACAGCAGTGCTGGTGAGAGCTGGGTGTGTGTGCATGTTTATGTCCCAGTGTGCATGGATATAATGCTTGTGGGTATCTGTCTGTTGTGTCTATATGTCCCTGTGTATATGTGTGATCTGAGTTTTGTGTCTGCATGTATGCATGAGTCTATGTGTCTGTGTATGATGATGTCTGGTCTTTGTGTGTATGTGTGTGTGTGTGTGTTTGTGTGTGTCTCGGGTGTGAGGACTCAGCCCCTTGCCTTGTTTCCCTGCAACCCACCAGGAGGTTTGCATCGTAGATCCTTCGCCTCCACCTCCAGTAGTCAAGATTGTCTGTTATCTCTATTACCATAAGTAATTACCGTGGGTAATCACGAATAATCCAGCCCAAGGATCCTGGGTACCCTCCAGGGATCAAGACATACAGCCTTAGAGGAGACTGCGGGGGAGGGGCCGGGATCCAGGAGCACCAGGGCTTGCCCTCGGGGAGCACCGGAGACCCATCAGCCTGATCAGATGTATATTGAGCTCCATTGTGTGCCACAGCCTTGGGTGAAAACACACACACACACAGAGTCTGGACTAAAGGTTGGAGCTCCTTGCCTCCCTAAAGGTGAGGCAGTTGGTGTCCAGTCCTGCCCTGCATTCATTTCCATCACAGTATTTACTGACCATGTGCCAGGCATTGTGCTAAGCACAGGGAGACAGTAATAAAGTTACTGCCTCTACAGAGCTCCCTGACCACCTGAGTGCAGCCTAGGATGTGCTCATGAGTTCACCGATCAGTCATCTCCCCATACCATCTGCCCTATTATACGTTCTAGAATGCCCAGGATGGAGGAGGCTTTTTTGTCAGGAGCAAGGCTGGAGTGGAGCTATGCCAGGCCCAGAGCTGGCCCTGCGAGCCCTAAGCCAGCCAAGTCTCGCCCAGGCCAGCTGCCCTAGTGCAGGGGTGCAGGCGCAGACTGGCACAGGCGAGCACAGGCTGTCACCAGCAGGGGCTGGTCCTGCGAGGCACCAGCACATGGGGGAGTGGACCACTGGGGGGTTCAGGGCACCAGGGGGAGCTGGTCGAATTGTCGGGCCCAGGAAACAAAGGGCCTGGGGGACAGCTGGGGGACAGAAGGCTGTGAGTGGGGCTCCAACACACGACAGGGTTTCTGGGATAAGGCCCCCTGCATGGAGCCAGTCAGAAAATAAAAGGTACACCCTCCACCCCAGAGTGCTTGCTGCCTATTGGGACGCCCAGCTCCTGGTCCTGAATGTCTCTCCTCTTCTCCCCCGTAATGGAGATTGGAGGGCAATGAGAGATTTGGCAACTTCCGATGGATGGTGGTAGGAAAGAAGAGTTTGGAGCCCAGCTGTGGGCAGAGACTAAGTGATTTATTATCAGCCTACAAAGTACTTGAGGAGCCCTTCAGGTCCCTACTTGACCTCTATCCTATAAAACAGCACACTGGTTAACAGGGCAGGCTATTAGGTAAACCTGCCTGGTGCTGTCTAGCTAGCATACCCCTAATACAACTAACTAGTATAATCCTGGTTATCACAGTCATTACTTAACCAGTCCCAGCCTCACTCTCCCATCTGCAAGAGTGGGAATGAGAAGGGTAGGACCTGCTTCATGGGACTGCTGTGAGGTCAGCACGTCACAGGCTCATAGTGAGTGCTCAGGAAAGATCAGATCTTAGAACTGAGAAATCTCACAGCCTTGTGTCCACAGCCACTGGGCCTGTCTGGCTTACTTCTATACAGTCACAACATCCAGGTGGCACTCATATGTATTTAGGAGACTGACAAACCCACCATCTCCTGGGCAGGTGCCTCCCTCCTCTTACACCCCACAGGTGCAATGGTCATAGGTAAGCACTAGCATACCACCCCAGACTAGGGCACAAGGACACAGCCCCCATGACAGAGCTATACCTGGTACAATGTGCTCAGGGGGTCATGCGGCCGGGACAGGTACTCCTTCTCAACCGCCCTCACCTCCTGCCTGGTGGGATCTAAGATCAGTACCCTTTCCTTTGCCTAAGACAAGAATTGCCCAGGAGGCAAGCACCATCATCCTCCAGGAAGGTCTGAACCATCCCCATGCCCCTCTGGTCAGTACAGGGCCCTGCGGTGGAGTGGGTGGGGGCTGCTAGGATCTCAGCGTGCCAGGCCAAGGCAGCAACTGGAAGGGGCAGGGTGAAGGATTGTGATTGAGGGGTCTCTGTGGTACCCTGAGCTGCAGACATCCTTAGGGGAGATATGGGGGCATAGGGACCTCCTCAGCCCCAATGGGGACCAGGGGAGCTGTGCAGCCCTGTCCTTCCTTAGCCCCCTCTGTGTGCTGCTCAGCTCTGTCTGCAGGCTCTTTGTGACTGCAGCTGCTTCCCTGAGGCCCGGCCCTCATGCTGACATGCCCTCTGGGGAGAGCTGTGGCTCCCAGGTTCATGGGTTTGTTTGAGCTTCCAGCATCGGGCAGGGGGGAGTCTGGCCCTTGATCTGAGCCTAGAGTCTTTGCCCCTGCAGGAGAGACCTACTCTAACAGAGAGACCCTTTAAAGTAGGGAGTAGACAGAAGAGGAGAGGCTTCCGTCCTCCTGGGAAGCTCAGGATCAGGAGCCAGCCACCCCCAGACCACAGGTGTTCCTACTTGCCTGCCCTGCTCTCTGTGTGGTGTGAAGCAGTGAATGAGCGCTGTAGAAGGATTCCTTTTTGAGATGCCAGGCATAAGAACAATGGTTTCAACTTGTTTCTGAAGAAGCAAACCAGGAAGAAAATTTCTTCCTGCATTAGCAGAGCAATTTCTGCATGTCCCCCCAACTCTGCTGCAAGGAGGCTCCCCCCAGTTCCTAGACAGCTTCCTCCAGGGTGGTTCAGCACTTAAGCCTGGTGGAGGTGGGGTCCAAACTGCTCCTCCTCTCAAGCTAGTTTCCTTTGGATTTGGGGTCCAGATTAGCTTCACCTCTTGGGCAGCACGGCAGGAAGGCTGCCCTCCAGCCAGGCACAGGGTGGGAGAACCCCTTGGTCCTTGAGGGTGGCAGGCACTGAAAAGATGTGGGCTTGGGCTGGAGGAAACCCAGCAGGTTTGACTAAATGGGTGTGTGTGAGAGGCTGGCGTTGACTTCCCCATCTAAGTAGGGAACTTAATGGCTCATTAGGTAAGAAGGACGCTGAGATGTGTGTGGGCCTGAATGTGTCCTGGGATGGTAGGTGTTCAGGTTTCGGGTGAGAACATCACACACCTTGCTTTTGTTTGCATCCTCTTTGGTAAACAAAGAAACATGGGCTAATCTTGTAGCAAGGAATCATCAAACTGAAGAAAGCACTTATTCCAGGATGATTACCATCAGGACACAGAGCCCACAGAAACTCCCATAAATGTTCCAGGTTAGCAACAGCCTCTGGGGGGTTGGTCTAGATTGGGGTTGTGGTCCTGAGGGATGAAGGGGTGGCCAGCATGCATGAGGGAATGAAAAGGATGTCTGCCTTCTTATGGATTCCTGAGTCACATCCACCTTTTACCATTTGAAACAGGATTACTGGAAGTTGGAAGAAACGTATAGGGTCAACCAGCCCAACCTTTGCCTCTAGGCAGGACTCTTTAACCTTGGACCAGACCCCAGTTCTCCACACCATCCTTAGAGTCATCTGAAAGGAGACTGCCCCACCTCCTCATGGCTCACCCTTCTAGCCAGGAAGTATCTCCTGCAGTCTAACATAAGTCCCTCTGGCTTCCCTGGCATATTCTTTGCTCTGGTTCTTCCTCCCCTGTGTATCAACCACCTCTTCTCCAACCCCCTGGTTCTGCCCTAGGAATCCCTCCAAAAATACAAATACCACCCACACTCAGGCTTAGAGATTGTCTTTGAAATACGCTTTCTCACCAACGTTTGGCTCGAGGAGTTTTCTGAAGAGGGGACTACGCATCCTCCAAGCCATCCCAAATGCATTGCTTCCCTGGTGGCTTTAGAGGCAGAAAGGATGCCTTGGGGTCCCTTGTCTATGTACATGCCCCTAAGAAGTAAGTTTGGTCAGCCAGAGACGAGATGTGCAACCACCCCGTTAAGCACAATTCCTTGGAGGTCTATCCCACATGTGTCTCTATTTGAACAACTGCTGACAGAGAAGGTGCTGGAATGGAGTTGCATAAGGAGTGAAATCTGGCAGGGGAAATGGTTGGCGGGGGGAGGCCGAGGGCTGAAGCCGGTGGAGTACATGCGACCAGAGAAGGGAGTGCGAGGAAGGAAGGAGTAGAGGAAGGAAGGAGAGTAAGAGAGAGACAGCTGGGAATGAGCGCAGGCTCCTGGAGTCTGGGGCACTCATCTCCATGAACAGTGTGCCTCTGTTTCCCTCACTGCTCATCGTGTCAGCACGGTGGTCTCTGCACCTGTGAGGCAGGTAGACCTTGGGTGACTTTGACATCATTGGCTCAGGGGCCCTTTCCTGTCTGTCTCACCTCCTGCCTCCCTCTTACTGGCTGAGGACTGCGACAGGCGATTAGGAAGGACTTTGACCTTGTGGCAAAAGCCCTGTCCGTGGTTCTGCAACTTGGCTAGAAAGGGGTTAACTGGTGGGCACCCTGGGGAGGGGCTTGGATGCTGCTGTCTTTAAGGGGAGAGCTCTCTTCTCCCAAGGCCAGGAGTGAGGGCACCTGTTGTGACCTCCAGGCCATCTCCCTGCCCCACCCCCAGGAGGTGCTGTCACAGCAGCCTCTCCCACAGGTGGGCCACCTTTTGCTGCACTCGATCTCCAGTGGCTCATTCGGCCCCCCTGAATGGGACCAGGAGGTAGAGAGACTTGGAGGCTAAGTGAGCTGAGGGGTCTTTGGCCAGAGAGTTGGAAGAGGAGGCTGAAACTGTTGCCCAGACGAGACCAGAATATCAGCTGTGCACTGGGTTTCTTGGGCTGTTCCTCCTCCCACCTCCTTCTGAGCAGAGGGAAAAGATGCTGAAACTCACCTTTCTCCAGGGCTGGGGACATGGCATGCACAACCCCACTCCCTCCTGATCTCACTGGATCCCCCCACCCCTAGGACACAGGCTCAGCCCCCAGTGGTCTGGGGCTAGAGGGTGCCCGACTCCATCCCCAAGTAGCAGCAGGACTCTCCCCTTCCATAGGCACTGCCTCCTCCACGTCCCGCTGCTTCCCAGACCTGAGAGACCCTCTTGGAGAAGGTGACAGGATTCAGCTCCGGACACTTACTGGCTGGGGCTGCCCCCACCTCTAGCCCATTACGTAAGCCCCACGGTGCTGGGCAGAAGGACTTCCCTCTCTTTCCAGAACCCCCTAGCTCTGCCCCTTCTCCTCCCCATACCACTCTGGCCCCAGCCTCTTTCCTTACTGGAAAGCCAAACTTTGTGCAAATCCTTCCCTCCCACCAGTGAGGATAGAGGGGAGGGATTTGAGGAGAAGCTAAGGTTGGGAGGGGGAAGGGAAGGAAAGGAATTTCAGCCTGGTGGCCCCAGCCTCTGCCTTTTGGGATGTGACTGGCCTCAGGACTCTCCTCCCTGAGTCCCAGTTCCTGGACAGGCCTTTGCCCAAACTTGTGCTCCACTCTCCCCTCTCTCTTCCACAGCCTCCCCCTCCCTCCAACTGAAGCAAGACTTTGTAAAGAGGTCACCCTGCGGAGGTAGACCCTGGGTTACCTCAAATCTGAGGACTCCCGCTCAATTCCATGCAGGGACTTCTGGGACAGGCCAGGGCCCAGGGCCTGGCCGTATGGACTGGTCCTGTCCTGGACCGGGTGCCCAGGGCCGGCCCAGGAGAAACTGCCCTCTCCACAGGCAGCTGCCACTGCCCGCTGGCCAACTTGAATTCCTGGACATACTCCTGGGGTCCAGCTTTTCGGCCAAGCTCGGCCTGATAGAGCGCTGCGGGATGCCGCCCACGTAGACAGGGCGGAGGGGAGCCCCAGCACCCACCCTGAGGTAGACAGAGGCTGAGGGGAGAAGTCAGAATGGCCCCAACCTGCTAGCGTTCCTGTCCCTGTTCCCTCCCAAGTTACAAGGGGGTATTTACAGGAACTGACCCGGGAGCCCTGGCCCATGACAACGCGCGGGGAAGCCCCTGGGTTGGAGGAGACAAAAGCGTTTGGCACCTACCTGGGGCGAGAGAAGGGTGTTGGCTGGGGCAGGTGGACGCTGCCCGAGTCGGTGAGCCAGGGCCGGCCGGGCCGCCAGCCCCTGGGCCGCCCTCCTCTGGGCCCTGGCGGCCTCAGCCGCTCGCTGTCCGGGTGCGGCGGCGGCCGCGGCGGCGGTGGCGGGTGAGGGCGCGTGTGTGTGAGCGCGCCCGGAGCCACTGCAGCATCTCTGCATCAAGATGTGCTCCTCCCTCTCCCAAGCTCCGCTCACTGGCTGGCTCCGGTCCTCAGCCAACGCTCGGGGGCCCTGGAGATGGCTTCCTTCTGCCCCCCTCCCACCCCCCCTTCCGTCCCCACCCTCCTGGCTTTACCTCATTTGCTGTCATTTAAGGACCAGGGAGCGAGCCCAGCGCGCGTCTTCCATAATGCATGGGCGGCTCATGGACAGGCCGCGGGGCGCTGTCTGGCCCGCCTGTCCTCCCGATCCTGCCCAGCCACACTTCTAGTGCCCAGGGCCGAAGGGGCAGGAGAGGGGCGGGGTGAGGAGAGAAAAGAAAGTGGCTCTTACTCCTCAAATCCTCGAGACTCATGGAGCCAAACCTCCTTGTTTCCCCAGAAATCCTCTATCAGAGGAACAGATCCAAACCAGAAACCCCAGCTTGCTGTGTGGGGCAAGTGGGAGGGAGGGGCTGTCTCTGTTTCCCGGTCCACCGCATGTTCCTCTTTATTGTTTCCCTTGTTCAAAAGTAGTTTGAGCTTTTTGTCAAAATATCTAAATATTAGAGGACATTTAAAAATACATAGTGAAAGTCCCTCAACCACTGGTCTTAATAAATTTAAGCACATGCCCTCAGGTTTATGATTTTCATGTAAACAATTACATGGGTTATTAGGGTTATTTCACACAAAAGTGATGACATAAAACAGTAGGACTGGCAAAACACTTTTCACTGTGTAACTGATCTTGGACACTTTTGTGCATCAGTAGGTTTGGATCCAATCCCATTTTTTTTTTTTTTTTTTTTTTTTTTGAGACAGAGTCTCGCTCTGTCGCCCGGGCTGGAGTGCAGTGGCCGGATCTCAGCTCACTGCAAGCTCTGCTTCCCGGGTTTATGCCATTCTCCTGCCTCAGCCTCCCGAGTAGCTGGGACTACAGGCGCCCACCACCTCGCCCGGCTAGTTTTTTGTATTTTTTAGTAGAGACGGGGTTTCACCGTGTTAGCCAGGGTGGTCTCGATCTCCTGACCTCGTGATCCGCCCGTCTCGGCCTCCCAAAGTGCTGGGATTACAGGCTTGAGCCACCGCGCCCGGCCCCAATCCCATTTTTAAGCAACCAGCAGTGTGATGTCATGAAAAATTCCCTGGATTAGGGGTCTGGGTGTCTGAAGTATTCTCTGGGCTCCGCAACCAACTGGCTGTGTGTGCTTGGCTGAGTGCCCTGCCCTCTCTGAGCCTCAATGGTACCTGAAGGGATTAAAAATGGACACAGTCCCGCCAGCTCTGAGATTCTACGTGCTCACCCTTGTCAGCAATGCATTTCTCCTGCCCTGCTCCTGTCATGTGGGGGAGTGCCCAGGAAGGCTGTGGCCCGGAGGCGGAGGGACCAGCCATCTGCAGCACCAGTCGGCCCTGTCAGGCTGTCACTGTTGTCTCACCCCCCTCTGATCTGCCTGCTGTCCAGCTTGCACAGGCAAGATTGGTGAGCAGTCCAGCTGCTGCAACAGCTGGCAGGGCCAGGCCAGCCTCCCAGTTTTAAATGGCTATACCTGTCAAGCCTGGATCATGGCTCCGTGTCTCCCTGAGTGGAGGAGGTCCTGGGGACCCGGGCCAGAATGAGAGGGTCTGGAAAAGGAGAAGGAGTCAGGGAGGTTCTGCTGCTCAGCCCCCAAAGCTGGAATGTCTGCCCAGGCCCCACGTGCGCTCCCCTCCCTTCCTTCTGAGCCCCTCCAAAGGTCTTGCCCAACTTGAGAGACAGTCTTCTTTGTTCCTGATGGGGAGGACTTGAATTTTGCTAATGATGTTTCTTAAATAACATTGAATGCTGTTATGTAGATAGACACATCAACTCCTTGCCAGGATATCTTTCCCTTCCTGCCCCTGCCCACATTGTCCTTGCCTGTCTGTATGTCCGAGGGCTGGTACATTGGCTCTGAGCTCCTGAAGTGAACCTTGCTCTTTGACACCACTCAAGTCTGCCTATGCTCCAAAGAGAGGCTCTGCAAGTTCTCTCCCAGCAGAAACCGGCAGGAACAGGTCCTTGCCAAGAAAAGGATGCTATGTCTGCTGCAGGGGACTGACGGGCCAGGAAATTGGCTGGCCCAGGAACCAACTGTCTGAAAATGCTTGCAAGGATTGCTCTAGACGGAGACAGCTGTCTTTGTGACACTATTTTAGGACAACTGCTGCCCTGTGGTAGGAGCTGGCTCTCTGGGGAGGGTCATTAGCATAGGTGACTTGGGTCTCAAAGACTCTCAGATCTCAATGCAACCAGCATGCTCCATGTGGACGCTGGCAGACACAATAAGTAAAAACAAGAATGTTTGCCAAGCCTAGACTTGGATGGGGAGACAGTTCCCAAAGTCTCATCTTCTCACTTGTCTGAAGCTCTCGGTGAAGTCTGGTATGAATGAGTCTGGGGGGATTAGGGGGATCTGCACCGCCAGGCCTTGAGATGCTCCTGTTCCTGAGGAGAGAGTGGGGTGGGCATTTGGGGGTGCAGGCTGAGTTTTGCTCATGGGGCCCATTAGCTTGATAATAACAGAAATAATATCTGTTTTGAATGCCTCCCATATGCCAGGAGCTGTGCTAAATACGTTATCTGAATTACTCACCCAAGAGGTCCATGTTCTTATCCTCATTTTTCAGATGCTGCTCAGTAAGAGTAAGGAACTTACTCAAAGGAAACAGTAAACAAGTGGAAGCCTGGGCAATGTGGCGAAACCCCATCTCAACAAAAAACACACAAAAAGTAGCCAGTGTGGTGGCGCACACCTGTAGTCCCAGCTACCTAGGAGGCTGAGGTAGGAAGATGACCTGAGCCTGGGAGGGTGAGCCTGCAGTGAACTGTGATTGTGCCACTGCACTCCAGCCTAGATGACAAAGTGAGGCCTCGGATCGGCCTCCAGCATCCTGGCTTAGCCACCGTGCTGTGGACTCCAGCTACTTACCGTCTGTTCTTTTGAGGTGGGCAAAATAGGGGGCAGAACAGTTTCTTCTTCTTTGATGACAGCCAGAGCCCAGAATCTTCAGTGCAGCTGACCATAAGGGCTGCCTCTCCTTTCTGTGGCCAATCAGTATGACTCCATGTCATACTGGGACCCCGTATCTCAAAGTTGAGTCCCCACAGACTTTTAAGGAGGGCAAGAAAGGGCCAGTTGAAGATAATCAGGTGGCTAATCAAATGGCTTATAAATTTGTCTGCAAACATGTGGTGTTCCCTTGGTGGTGGTGGGTATCAGAAGGCATTTTGAGGGCCACCCAACCCTGCCCTCACCATCTGCTTCTTCCTACTGCAGCCACACACGATTGATAGTAATGGAGTCCAGTGGGTCTCTAACCGATCAAGAAGGGACTTCTAGGCCCCATCCCTGGGGACAAGTGGGAAGGAGATGAGACCCTGCCATGGCCCCAGGATGCTGCAGCTTTGCTGTCTCTTTCCTCACCAGTCCCCGCCTCACCTCTCCTCTCCTGGCCTCTTCAGCCACCAGCATCTTTGCCCAGACCCTTTTCCCGGGAGGCCATGTATTTATGGAGCAGCTCCTCTGCCTGGAATGTAGGGATCCAAGAGCCAGGGGATGCAGTCTTCAAAGTACCAGTGACCTTTTGGAAGCAGTGTAACAGTGGTAACAGGACCGTCCATCCACAGCTCTGGGGAAGACTGATATGGCCGTGAGGCAAAGCTCTGCAGACAGACCCGTTTGACACCCAGTGCTGCTACCGAGGAGCTGTGTGGCCATGGGCGAGCTACATACCTCTTCACCCAGAATGTGGATGAAGACACATACCTCACTGAGTTGATGCGAGTGTTGAATTACACGTGAAGTATCCAGCACAGCAGGTGCTTGGAAAACGCCAGGATTTCCCTTTTGGGATTTAGCCTCCCCCTTCTGTAAAACATGGATGTGAGGCAGAGCAGGAAGGGCTGCAAGTAGTTGGGGTGGCTCTGGATTTGTAGTCAAGATAACTGGATTCTGTCCCAGCTCTGTCACTCCTACCTGGATGACACTGGGCAGGTAACAGAATGACACTTAATTGCCCAGAGAATCCATTTCTTTATCAGTAAAATAGGAATGACCCTACTCCTATCTAGGATGGTAGTGAGGATATGTGAATTAAACATAATGGTTTTTAAAAGCACTTTGAATTACAAGGTGCCATATCAAATACTGATGGTCATTCCCTCAGCTATGCAATTCAGAAAATGGGGATTATCTCATCAGTCCGTATTCTCCCAATCCCCCACCCTCCTGCTTAGCACTGTGTCTGGTGCATAGTGGAGACTCAATAGATATTTGTTGACTGGGTGAATGAATGAAGGAGAGTAGCTATAGTAAACATTCAGAGGATGAGGAGAGAGGGAGGTAGGATGTGGGTGAAGGTTTCAGTGGGAGTGGGTGGGTGCATCTTGAACTGAACCTGGGTGGACAGAGAGGAGGCGGGGAATGCGTTTCTGGCATGGGGGCATGTGGTGTGGCAGGAGCCAAGAAGTGGGGCCTGGGAAGAACATGATTTGTATAATGCCTGGAGGAGCCCAGTTGACCTAGCAGGGGTGCTGGAAGGAAGATCTCAATGCTCTGTCTGCATTTGCCTTCCTAATTTCACATGAGGGCCCGGAGGGGTCTGTGGCCCGGAGGGGCCTAATTATTCTCTTTGCCATTTCAACCCGGGGCTCTTGCAGTTCCTTTTTCAGGCTTATAATAGATGATGCTAATGTCATTATTAATATTTAATAGTAATGATGCTAATAATGCCCTGCATTTATGTGGTCTCTCCAAAGAGCTCAAAGAACCCTGAGTTCTTTTTTTATGAAACAATTTGGCTAGTGTGGAAGGTGGGAGGGCAGGAGGGCAGGGCAGTAGAGAGGGACTGAGTCACAAAGAAACCAAAGCCAGAAGGGTGAAATGATTGGGCCAAGGTCACAGAGCAGTGGGGGCGGAGCTGGGCTAGGACTGGGTGTGTGGGTTCCCTGCCTGGAGCTCTGTCCTTGACTCCCCCAGGTCATCTGGGTTTAAGGAGGATATTCCTGGTGGGGGCATCTTTTGGACCTGGTAAGAGCCATGCCATCCAGAGGATATGAGAGAACAGTCTTGGGGGCAGCTATGACCCTGGAAGTGGGCTGGGCTGAAGAGCAGATAACCTTTGGCTCTGTCTGTCCTTTAGTAAGCCTGCACAGGGTGGCTAATAGGGAGCCATGGAACATGGGAGGTAGAAAGGGAGGCGGGGACACTGTAGTCCTTTACTAGATTCTGCAGGCCTCCCTGAGCCTTAGTCCAGACCCCTGTTTTCCAGGATCTCTGGATGTCTGATGTACAACCTCTTGGAAGCAGTTTCAATCAGCCCACGTCAGTGTGGAATCTCAGGGCTGCTGTATAGTGTTACACAAGGATCTCCTCCATGAAGAACAATGTCAGTGGTGCCCCCAGGAAGGAGACAGTACAGAGTGGTTGGAAGGCCTTGAAGTCAGACAGATCTTGATTCCAGTTCCACCCACCTTATTGATTGGCTGTGTGACCGTAGGCTTCTAAGACTCAATTTCATCATCTGTAAAGTGGAGGAGAGGCTCTGCTTCAAAGGGCTGTGTAGATCAGCCGAGGCGGGGTACACATACATGTTGGACAGTAGTGGAGGAGGGAGCGGGCATTTCAAGGTTCTGGCATCAGTGGAGGGAGTGTTCAGTGTGGGTGGTGGCAGCAGTGGCGTCCTGGCTAGACGTTGCCCAGATGTGACCTCAGCCTGTCTCTGCTGGCTGGTGTGTGTTGGCTCCTGCCAATTTCTCAGTCGACTTCTTTAGTCTTTCCATTGATTCTATGACCAACTTGATAGCCTTCTGGTGAATTCCATTTCTGTTTACAATGGCCAAAGTCTATTTATGCTGCCTGCAACTGAGAACCTAGACTGATTCAGGACTGAAAGCTTCTAGCACAGCGTTTGGCGCAAAAGATGTGCTCAATAAACGATAACCAGAAATTGTTAGAAAATATTGTATTCATCCATCCTGATACCTTGTATCAGGTATCTCACCAAGTACTGGGGATACAGAGGAGAATAAGGTACAGTGAGTACTCGTGAGGAGCTCACAGTTTAATGGTGGGACTGATGTGTACAAATAATCAGAATCCAATCCTGTGAATGCTCTAACCCAAGTTGGCACGAAGTATCATGGAGGGGCATCAGCCTTGGCCTAGTGAGGCTTGGGAATGAGAAAACATTTTAACTGTGTCTTGAAGGAAGACTCTGAGTTTACCAGGTAGACCAGGTGTTTGTGGTATGAGCTGGAGGAGGCAGGGAAGAGATGGTGCCAGGAAGAAGCAACAGCTTGTGCAAAGGTGACGACAGCATGGCAGATTTGAAAGGGAGTTGGGCAGCATGCCTGGTGTTGAGGGTGCAAGGAAGGGGTGAGGCTGGAATGGTAGGCTGGGGCCAGTCCATGATGAGCATTATAAGCCCTTGGGGCCTTTATTAAGCTCAATCGGGAACTGTTGGAAGGATCTGAGGATGTAAGCAACACTTGCAAGGCTGAGACTTGTGCTTTGAAGAGTCTACTGTGGGGTAGCAGGGAGGGTGGAGTGCACAGAGCAGACGCCTACCTGGAAGTGGGAAGGCTGACGAGTCAGGCATTGCAGCAGGTGGTAGATGAGGTGACAGAGACCTGGAAGGGTCCTTCGACATGGAGCTCAGACCTGTGCTGGCCAGCCACAGGTTTTCACTTGAATGCCCACGGGCTTCTCATGTCACCACAGGATATTCGAACTCCCACCTGTGATGGTCAGTTTTATGGGTCAACATGGCAAGTCTATATATAGTACATGGTCATTTAATCAAACATGAATCTATGTGTTGCTGTGAAGGCATTTAGTAGACATGGTTAACATCTTCAGTCAGTTGGCTTTAAGTAAGATTATTCTCGATAATGGGGGTAGTCTTCATCCAATCAGTTGAAAGGCCTAAGGAGAACAGAGGTTTCCCTGAGACATAAGAAGTTCTGCCCCAAGCCTGCAGCATCAGTTCATGCCTGAGAGTTTCCAGGCTGCTGGCTTGCCCTACAGAAAACTGACTTGCCAGCCCCCAAATTGTAAGTCAATTTCTTGAAATAAACTTCATAAACCCAATCATAAACCCTGATTGATACACATTTTCACCCTCTCTATCTGCTCCTCCTGGGTTCCTTGCTGCCTTAGTCACTTGGGCTGCTAACAGAATACCACAGATTGGGTGGCAGAAACAATGGAAGTGTGTTGCTCACAGTTCTGGAGGCTGAAAAGTCCAGGATCAAGGCGTCAGCAGACAGTGTCTGGTGAGGGCTCCCTTCCTGGTGTGCAGATGGCCGTCTTCTCATTGGATCAACACACAGCAGAGAGCAACAGAACAAGCTCTCTTGTCTCTTCTTTTTTTGACGGAGTCTCACTGTGTCACCCGGGCTCGAGTGCAGTGGCGGGATCTCAGCTCACTGCAAGCTCCGCCTCCCGGGTTACGCCATTCTCCTGCCTCAGCCTCCCGAGTAGCTGGGACTACAGGCGCCCGCCACCTCGCCCGGCTAGTTTTTTGTATTTTTTAGTAGAGACGGGGTTTCACCGTGTTAGCCAGGATGGTCTCGATCTCCTGACCTCGTGATCCGCCTGTCTCGGCCTCGCAAAGTGCTGGGATTACAGGCTTGAGACACCGCGCCCAGCCTCTTGTCTCTTCTTATAAGGGCACTGATCCCATTCACAGGAGCTCCACCCTCATGACCTAATTACCTGCTAAAGGCCCTGCCTCCTAATGGTATCACATTAGGGGTTTAGGTTTTAACATATTATTTTGGGGGGGACACCTGCCTCCATGAGTGGCACCCTCCAGACTTTTCCATCTTCTGTGGCTCCAATCTCTCCTCAACCCCACCCCCAAGTCCTGCCAACCACTCAGGCCTGCTGACTCTGTTGCCCCCGAAAGGCCTCTCCTATGCATCCTCTACCTTCCCAGCCTTCCTCCCTGTCTTAGCTCTGGCCCTCCCTAGTTTTCACCTGCATTCTTATGTCCTCACGAGGCCTTCCAGTCTCACCCCTCCCATTCACTCTCCAGATCTGCAGTCAGAATGAGCTACCAAAAATGCAAATCAGATCGAGTTACTCTCCTGCTAAAAATTCTCCAGCATCTCTTGCCTCCAGGTAAGATTCCAGGCTCCTTCCCATGCCACACAGGGCTCACTGGGATAGTGTAGTTTGATCCTTCCTCAGTCTACCTTCTTCTCTTGTCTTCTCCTGACTTACTCCAGCCTGATTGACCCACTTGACATTTCTGGAAGGGGCTGGACTCTATCATTTCATGCTCTTTGTGCTGTTCCTTGCTTGTAATAGCACTCTTCTCTCTTATGTATACCTGGTTAAATTCCCCTGGCTCTCAAGATGTAGGCCAGCAGTCTCTCTCCAGACATGCTCTTGGCTCTCCCTCTAGATGGTAGGTGGCCCTCTGCAGTGCCCTTATCCTTTCCTAGGTATCCTGCTTACTAATCTCTATGTAGGTGGAGTGTCTCCACCACTGCATCTTATATCTTTGTACCCTGAGCAAAGTGGCAAAGGCCCAATATATATTTGGGGTTTTTTTCTGTTTGTTTTTTGAGACAGGGTCTGGCTGTGTTGCCCAGGCTGGAGTGCAGTGGCTTGATCTCAGCTCACTACAACCTCCGCCTCCTGGGCTCAAACCATCCTCCTACCTCAGCCTCCCAAGTAGCTGGGACTATAGGCATGCACCACCATACCTGGCTGATTATTTGTTTTTTGTAAAGAAATTTGTTTTTTGTGAAGACAGGGTTTCACCATGTTGCCCAGGCTGGTCTCAACCTCCTGCACTCAAGCGATCCACCCATCTCAGCCTCCCAAAGTGCTGGGATTATAGACGTGAGCCACTGTACCCCGCCCACTAACACATATTTGTTAAATGATTGGATGAGTGGGTCATTCTGTTCCTCTCTGGGGGTTCACAATGGAGGTAGACAGGTCCATGTTGGGGCACAACTGGCTACTTCTGTCTCCACCCTGGGTGCCCTGGAAGCAGGAGCAGTACCAACCTAAGTAGAGCAAATTATCCCAAGCAGATGCAGAATTGCACCAGTGCACACAGCATGGAGAGGGGAGCATGAGCCAGGTTTAACTCTTTATTCACCGCCTCAGCCAGGCGTAATCATGCAGGGCCCATCGGAGAAGCTGTCCACCAGGGTCAGAGGATGAGCCCGAGCTGGCAGAGGCTATGAGGTGGGTGCAGACCTCCCTGGGAGGTAGACTGAGGTCCAGGGCCACCTTTCTGGATCCCCAGCGTGTGTGTAGAGTCTGTTCTCAGAAGGGTCCCATGCTTGGTTTAATGCTCGTCTGCTGCTGTCTTGGAATTTACAATAACTTTTGAACAAGAGGCCTAGTATTCTTACTTTGCATTGGATACTGCAAGTTATGTTGCTGGTCCTGCTGAGGTCAGTGGGGTTGCCCCACTGAAAACAGTACCTGGAGTTACTGGGCCAAAGAATGATCCTCCTCCCTGTCCTAGAGGAGCAGGCCTCCATTTGCAACTTCAGACCCTGCCCTTGGCTTTCTTAATCTCCTAGGAGCTGGTCAACAGGGCCCCAGGTGTTTTGATCCCTCTGAGATCCTGTAAGCCAGCGGCATACAGTGTGCTAAGAATGAATTTTACATTTTTAAATGGTTGAAAAAATCAGAAGATGTCATGACACATGAAAATCATATGAAATTCAAATTTCAGTGTTCATAAATAAAGATTAATTGGAACACAGCCACACTCATTCATTTATGTATTGTCTGTGGCTGCTTTTATGCCACACCGGCAGTTGAGTAGTTGCAACAAAGGCTGTATGAAGATATTCATTCAACAAAGCTGAAGATATTTACTATCTGGCTCTCTACAGAAAATGTTTGCTGATCCCTGGTTTAAGCCATCCCCCTGTCACCTGCAGCCTAGGAATCAGAAACCAGGGGGACGCCAGTCACTGACACTTAGGTGCTGGGTTTCTTTTTTGCCTTAGCTCAGTGGTTGTCGACCAGGGAGCCATTTGGCAAGGTCTGGAGGCATTTGTAGTTGTCACAATAGGAGTGTGTGTGGGGTAGAAGGTGTGTTGTTGATGTCTAGTGGGTAGAGGTGAGGATGCTGCTAAGCATCCTGTAGCACCCAAGAAAGCCCCCACCACCTAAGAATTACCCAGCCCAAAGGATCCCCATGCTAAAGCTTAGGGTAGGGCCAGGCCAGACTCCCAGTGGGTCTTATGGGCTGGGGGACCAGCCAGAACTTCACTGCTTTGGAATTAATTGAGCATTCCAAAGACTGTGTGTGTACTGAGGAAGGGGGCCCTGGGAAGGACCAAGCATGTGTCTTCTCCCTTCCTTGGCACCTTGTGGCTCCTATACCTGCTGGGGCCCTGGGCAGGCCTCAAAGGGAAAACAGCCACTTTCCCTGCAGTCTCCTAAGGAACAGGATAGGTGCCCATCTGCTTGGCCAGGTGAGCTTGACCCCAGGAGGGGAGATGGTCATCGAGGCTGCCAACTGTGGTCATAGGAAGGGGTGCCAGGAGCCAGGGATGCAGAGAGGGAACTGGAGGTGCCCCCAGGGGACCAGGTGAGCAGGGTGTCCAATTCAGGTGGAAGGAGCGTGAGGCTGGGAGAGCCTTGGGGAAAAGCTGGCACGGCTCCCACCCAACCTTCTGGAGAGTAAGAAGAACAGATGCTGTGGCTGTCAAATGAGATGCTCCTGGTACTTTGGGAAATGGCAGAATTAACAAAAGGACAGTTGCTTTCAGGGAACACAAGCAGGGGTGCAGTGTGTACAGCTGGGCTGGCCTCTGAGGACTCCTTTTCCTTGAAGGGCAAGGAGCAGGGGTCCTTTTGCCTGGCCTCTGGGCTGGTTTAGATTGGGGTGGTGAGGAGGGAGGATGGAGGCCAAGTCATCGGGCCTGGGGACAGAATGGGGTCAAGTTACAGCCAGAGCCAGGCCCAAGGCTGCACATAGCTTGGAGTCTTGTAAATGGCAAGGCTGTCTGGACGTAATCTCATCTATCCCTCTGCTTCTGGGTCCAGCCTCAGCAGATGGCATCTTGCCGGTGGAGGACCCAAGCAGAGGGGCCCTCAGCAGGAATGAGAATTCATCAGCTGTTATATGCAAAACCCCCAGAAGAAGCAGACAGTTCTCTTTGGAAGCTGCATGGACAAAGAGGCACGTGCGGGAGGCTTCTGCAGGGAGTCTGCCCCTTCTCCTAGCGGAGAGTGGGCAGTGAGAGTGATGGAGGCCTGGCGTGGTGGCTCACGCCTGTAATCCAAGCACTTTGGGAGGCTGAGGCGGGTGGATCATGAGGTCGGGAGATCGAGACCATCCTGGCTAACACGGTGAAACCCCGTCTCTACCAAAAAATACAAAAAATTAGCTGGGCATGGTGGCAGGCGCCTGTAGTCCCAGCTACTCGGGACGCTGAGGCAGGAGAATGTCATGAACCCAGAAGGTGGAGCTTGCAGTGAGCTGAGATCATGCCATTGCACTCCAGCCTGGGCAACAGAGCGAGACTCCATCTCAAAAAAAAAAAAAAAAAAAAAAGTGATGAAAGTGGTGTGGCCTCATCCTGGATGCTCACCTGACCTGGAGGAGTGGCGGGACATTGTGATTAGCATTGTGCGGCTAGAGAAACTCAGGAAGACTTGGCATAGACTAGGCTAGCTGGGTCCCACTTAGAGGCAGGAGGATTAGACTCCATGCTCCTAAAATCCATTAAAAGAATAGGAAAAGAGAAGGAGGATATGCGATTGCCTGTGTGGATGGTTTTAATTGCAATGCAGAACTCATATAGACTCAAAGAAAACTCTTTCTAATGCTGAGACGTGGGATGACAGATAAGAGGCTGGGGGTTGTGGCATCTTTCCCAGGACCTGCCTGCCAGGTCTGGTGGCCACAGGCTGGCTAAAATTCCCCTGGCCAGGGGCGTTGGGGGCATAGCTTTGTCCTTTCTGGCAGACCCACAGCTTCCTTGCTCCTGGAGCTGCAGCAGCTGAAGTATAGGGTGGGAGATGGGGCGGGGAAGCCGGGACTACTCTGCCCTCTGGAGGCCCTGGGCATTAGCCCAGAGAGCCTTCAGCTGAGGAGGCCGCCTGCCCATCTGCAAAGTGCACTGGCTATGGGTTAAGCCCATAACTGGAGGGGTGAGCAAGGCCAGAGGGCAGGGGACAGCAGACAGCTCGGAGGGTTCATGGCCTCATTTGCTGGAGTGTCATCCCTCTCCCTGTCACAGGTCTCTCCGGGGCCAGCTGACAGATGCGCCCTGGAGGAGAGCGGGGGGCGTCCTCCCCATGGCCGGCCTCCCCTCTCTCCTACCCCCTTTCCTGCTGGCTTTCCCTGAAGCCACCGCATTGTTAGCTGCAGGCCTCTGGGGACAGACTTCAGATGGAGGGGAGCGGGTGTGTGTTTTGTTTTGTAGGAGGGAGTCTCTGAACCAAGAACCTATTTGGCTAATGAAGTCGTAATTACTCCCGGGCTCACTAATAGGATGAAAGCTGGGGGCTCACTGAAAAGCCACTGATGGACCTGCGAGAGTGGTCTGAGGGCTCTGAGGAGGGGCTGAAGAATGGGAAGTGAAAGGAGGTGCACGTCAGGGTTAGGGAGGGGGAAGACAGGGGGCATAGAGGCCCTGGTCTGGAGTCTGCCTGCTTCTGGGAACCAAAGTCACACCTACATATTCCTCAGCTTAGCATGGGATGAGCTGCCTGAGATTTACCTTCTTGCCTGTGCCTGCCTTAAATTTTCCCCAACTGGCCACAGCCCCAGCTGCCCGCTTTCGTAGGAGGATAGGGGTCTGTGGAGGGTCTGGGGCAGCTGAAAATCCCAAATGATTGCTCTTTGGCTTTGGAATGAGTCTATTTCTAAGTTTGTGTATTTTTTCCTCCCAGAAAAGCCCTCAGCTCTTTCAGATGCGGTCTGGTGGCCGTCATTTGAAATGTGAGTCTGCTTTCTCTGAGGACACATTAGCTCATGTGGAAGGCGGGGTGGTACATTTGCTGTGCGGTGTGGGAGCCAGTTTTGGATTTAGCTCTTGATGTGTGGAATCTGTAAGACAAGGGGAGTGGACCTGGGCTCACTCCAGCCCTGACATTCCATGGGTCTGAACCACAGGCACATAACTGAGAGGGGACTGGGGGCTCTCCTGGGGCCCTGGGTGGGCCCTGTGCACGTCCCCCGCAGTCAACTGGCAGCCTCACCCACGCCAGCCACTCCAGGGCACGCCCTGCAGAAAACTTGGGAAGGAGGTTGATGCCGTGATTTGGAAGGAAAGATTTTCTGTGTGTGTTTTGCTTTTCATGGAGATTGTTGCTGGGACTTGGTAGGGAGAAGGATGGAAGACGTCAGCTCCTCTGGGCCTCAGGGCTGACTGCATTGATGTTGGTCTTCACCAGACCATCCTTCCCTGAGAAGGGGTGTTGTCAGCATTGAGAAGGAAGGAACCCCGAATGCCTATGGCCTGGAATAAGCTCTAAGCTTAGGAGTCAGCCTCCATATCTTGGAGTAAAATGACCCCAGGGAGGTAACTGCATCCACATCCATGGGGACCAGTGCTGTGGGGCTTGTGGAAAGGACGTTGGCTGAGTCCTGTCCTGGGGTCATTCTCTCTTGGGACAAACCCAGGCCCTTGGACGTCCAGCCTTATCCTCTTCTGCCACATGGGTTGTCGGGTGAGTTGAGGGTCATGCTGTGTCCTAACAGCCAGGCTGGAGCTAGAAGGAGCGGGAGGGAGGGAAGTGAAGGATGGACTGTCCTTTCTGATGAATGAGGGTGGGTTGCTGGGCTTTAACGGGAGACAAGAGCACTTAGGGGACTTGGGGAAAGTTAATTAATGGGGCTGTAGTGTGAACCCCAGCTCTCAACACTCATCACTGGCCCTTACATCCAGCCACTTGGAACCTGGTAAACTTGCTTTTAGGAAGGGAAATATTCCCTGTCCCCTCCTCGCCCCTAACACCAATACTCCACGGACTAAACCACTAGCTGGGCAATAAATACAGTAATGCAGACAGCTTGAATACAAATGGGATCTGGTAACCCTGCAGGGACTACTGGGACCCAAAGATCAGTCAACATGTATTTATGGACCCCCACACACTATGTGTGAGGCACAGGACTGGGGGCCACAAAGGTACAAGAGGCATGAAGTACTGGCCCTGCCCTCCACAGGTTTGCAGCCTGGCCAGACACAGGAGAAAGTTCCTGCAATATCAGACAAGTCCCTGCTGGAGGAGCAAGAAGATTGAGAAAAGCTCTCAAGAGAGACAGCTCTATGGGCCAAGGGGATTATGAGAAATGGATTTGAGCTTGCTTTGAAGGATGGGGAGGATTTTTGAAGGAGGGTTTTGAGTCTGGAAGAACATTTGGGTAGACAGCAGAGGGGAAAGTGTAAAGTGATTCATTCATTTATTTAAATTTAATACATTATTGGCTGGGCACGGTGGCTCAAGCCTATAATCCCAGCACTTTGGGAGGCCGAGACGGGCGGATCACGAGGTCAGGAGATCGAGACCATCCTGGCTAACACTGTGAAACCCCGTCTCTACTAAAAAATACAAAAAACTAGCCGGGCGAGGTGGCAGGCGCCTGTAGTCCCAGCTACTTGGGAGGCTGAGGCGGGAGAATGGCGTGAACCCGGCAGGCGGAGCTTGCAGTGAGCTGAGATCCGGCCACTGCACTCCAGCCCGGGTGACACAGTGAGACTCCGTCTCAAAAACAAAACAAAACAAAACAAAACAAAACAAAACAAAAAAAAATTTAATACATTATTATATAGTACTTACTATGCCTCAGACACTTTTCACATTTCAATTGATTTGATCCTTACAACAACCTACAAAGTCGCTACAATGACAACCCTTATTTTGTAGATGAGGAAACTCAGGCAAAGAGAGCTTCAGTCAGTTGCCTGAGGTCACACAGCTAGTGCCTGACCTGTCTGCAGAGACCTGGTTCTTACTTGGTACTTAGGACACATTTGGAGAAAGCTGAGGACCTGTGACTTTGCTGCCCCCTCATCATGTGACCACGAGCTGCCTGGCACCTACAACCTTCTCCTGGGCTCTCTTGGGACATTCAGAAACCTGCACGTCCTGCTACCCAGAGCGGAGGAGGGGGCGAATGGTTGTGGGGGCATGTTGGAGAGTTGGCAGAGGCTGCTCTGGCATGATGCCTTTGCGACACAGGCACCAGGAACTTGTTCTTCACAGGGAGGCCCATTCATACCCCAAGCACAGTAGTGAAAGTGGAGGTTTTTTAGTCAGACTGAACTGGCAGCTAGTTCTGGCTTTGTCATTTACCTTGGGCAAATTATTCTATTTGGGTGGGGTGCAGTGGCTCATGCCTGTAATCCTAGCACTCTGGGAGGCTGAGACGGGTGGATCACCTGAGGTCAGGAGTTTGAGACCAGCCTGGCCAACATAGTGAAACCCCGCCTCTACTAAAAATACAAAAATTAGCCAGGCATGGTTAATCCCAGCGCCTGTAATCCCAGCTATTTGGGAGGCTGAGGCAGGAGAATCGCTGGAAACCGAAAGGCGGAGTTTGGAGTGAGCTGAGATCATGCCACTGAACTCCAACCTGGGTGACAGAGTGAGACTCTGTCTCAAAAAGAAAAAATTATTCTGCTATTTGGAGTCACAGTTTCCTCATGCATAACAGGATGTAAAGCTACCTACGTCAAAGAGCTGGTGTGCAAGCTAAAAGAGAGCATTTGGATAAAGTGCACATCACTGTGCCTCACGCAGTTGGTTTCAACAATATTCATTCCCCTTCTCCTCTTAAGTCACTTAAATGTAAATGTGTTGTGACCCAAATACCATCTGCTGCCTTCTTGCCTCTTTGACAGCAATGTATAAACAGCTCAGTTCCCTGCCAATTCCATGGACTGTGAAAGTCCAAGCCCCCCTTGCAATTTTTGCTAACTCCTGGGAGTTGGTTCATGCTCTGACCCCTCTATTCTTCTGCAGTCTCCATGCCCCGCATCAATTTGGATGTAAAATCCAGCAACTTTGCTGGCTTGCATAAAACATGCATTCACAAGAAGCAAATTCACAAATGTAGTAGGCTTGATTGCCAATTCGGGGGACTTGAAGAAGGGTCACATCCAGGCATACACAGCTTTCTCAGTGTGTCCCTCTCATCTGGGGGCCTCAAGTATGATGTCTGCATCAGCATCACCTAGAGGGTCTGTGAGAACGCAAATCCTGGAGTTTCTGATACAGTAGATCTGGGGTGAGGCCCAATAATGTGTTTTTTAGTAGAGACGGGGTTTCAACATGTTGGCCAAGCTGGTCTCGAACTCCTGGCCTCAAGTGATTCACCTGCCTCAGCTGCCCAAAGTGCTAGGATTACAGGCATGAGCCACTGTGCCCAGCCAAGAATGTGAATTTCTACAAATTCCCAGGTGGTTCTGATACTGCCGGACTAGCGACCACCCTTTGAGAACCACTCCTCTAATCTCCCTTCTGCTGTTTCATGCTCCTCACTTGCTGCCCCCTGGATTGCCCTGGAGATCCAAAATCTCGCCCTCTCTATTATGCAAAGCTCTCCCCAGATGCTATTTGCAACCTCTCTACCCAGATCAAGCCTGGACCCTTCGTGTACTAGGATTCAGCCTTTTGAGAGGGCAGTTGGGGTTTTAAGCACAGGAGATGTCCTTGTGTGTGTTTGTTTCAGTGTGGGAGAATCCCTGTCCTCTAGCTGCTCACTCTCTGCAGTGGTCTCTGCGCGAAGCTGAGCAGTCAGAACTCTTGTTTGGGTTCAGTGTGGGTGAGGTGAGTTTCCAGTGAACTCCAGCTGGGGCTGACCATCTGTGTGCAGACTCAGCCGAGACCCAGGTCTACACAAAGGCATGCTTCTTGGTGGTGGTGGTGGGGAGGGTGTGGAAGGAGGGAGTGTGTGGCTGGGGCTAATCAGCAGCAAATTCTGGGGTGGGAGTGGGAGTGAGGGTTGGGGGCTGGGATCTGGGGGCTGGGCTGTCAGGCCGCAGCTGTGGCTCCAAATTGCTCTGAGGCCCACTGCCTGGTCGGTGCTCCCGCAGAAACTGACATCAAACAAATGGGCTCTGATGCATAAAGTGGGGAGGCGGATGCTGAAATGGGTCCCCCCTCCCCGCCTTTCTCCACCTAAAATAATGTTGGACAGGAGAGACCTCCTTGATGAGAAAGGCTGTAATGAATTCCCATATTCCAGCCCTTTGTGGGCAGCTGGGCAGAAGGGGGCACAGCCTTCACTCTTAATAAAGATGGGAAGATGGCCTGTGCCCTCCCCACTGGGCCTGCTAATCCCACTCCAAGCTGGAGATTAGCATTTCTAATGGGCTGGGAGGTGCAGCCTTCAGGAGACTCAGGGATGACAGATACTCTGGTGGGTCCCTGGAGCTCTGAAGAGAGGCAAGTGCTTTGTCTGGCCTCAGTTGCATGGAGGTTGGCTTTCTTCAAACAACACGCTTGCCTCATCTCTCCACTTCTGTTCCATTGAGTGGAGGTGCCTATTCTAGAAACTTGCCCCCACATGTCATATCCAAGAATCCAGTATCCAAAGAGGATGATATGAAAAGCTTGAATTCACCTGGCCAGTATTTTTCAAAGGAATGTTGTCTCATTCATTTATTCATATTCATTCATTTTGTCCCTCAGTTGGCACTTGCTACGTGCCGAGCACTTAACTGTGGATGCAGATGAAAAACTGGTCTTTTGTATTCGGGATGTTCACAGTTTAGTGAAAGAAAGATAATGAGGCCGGGTGCAGTAGCTCACATCTGTAATCTCAGGGCTTTGGGAGGCCGAGGTGGCAGGATCACTTGAGGCCAGGTATTCAAGACCAGCCTGGACAACATAGTGATATCCCATCTCTATAGAAAATAAAATAAATTAGCCGAGCGTAAGTGGCAGTGCCTGTAGTTCCAGCTACATGGGAGGCTGAGATGGAAGAATTGCTTGAGCTGAGGAGTTTGAGGCTGCAGAGAGCTGTAATAGTACCACTGCACTCCAGCCCTGGGTAACAGATGAGACCTTATCATTAAAAAAAAAAAAGAAAAAGACAATGAACTTCGTATCCCAGACCCCATTAGACATAAAATAGGTGCTCTAGGGGCACAGTGAGGGCGTCTAAACCAGACTGCAAATGTGTGTGTGTGTGCATGTGTGTGTGTGTGCATGTGTGTGTGTGCATATGTGTGTGTGTGCATGTGTGTGTGTGTGCGTATGTGTGTGTGTGCGTGTGTGTGTGTGTGTGTGCAGGGCTGTTAGGGCAGACAGTGTTCCCTGAGCTGCCTTCAAGGAGTCTTGGAGGAACGGCCTATAAGGAAAAAAGGGCCTAGAGGGGCTTGGAATGGGAAAGAGGAGAAGAAGAGCAGAAAGAACCCAGAAGGACCGGGGAGTGGTGTGGAAAGTCAAGAGAAGAGTGTGTCAGGCAGACCCACCTTTGGGCCATAATTTATCCATTGAGCCCATATTTATTTAGCCCTTTGCCCAAGACACTCTAATGTTGCTTTTGTTTACTTGACTTTCTCTCATGACAGTCTGGGATTTCTACTTATCTTATGCTGTTAATTGGCACAGAGTAGGTTGTTAATACATACTTTTGAATTGAATCGAAAACCCTGGGAAGTGTGAGAATTTTTTGCCATCAGGGAAAGCTGGAAAGAGTTGGAATGGATAGAATTTGGGGTACTTGTGGGGAGTGGTGAAAAATGAAGATGGAGAGGTGAGGGTCAGATCACCAAAGGTCTAACATGCCAAATCATGGAGTTTAGATTTTATCTAATGTAGCTAATGATGGTTTCAAGTAAAGGAATGACATGATCAGATTTGTATTTTAGAAGCTCCCTCTGGCTACAGTTTCATGAGGGAGTAGGCAACACAGGAGGCAGGAACACTCAATTCAGGCCGTGAGGGCTTGGACTAAGGGTGAGACAGTGCATATGGATGTGAGAGACAAATTTCAAAGACAGCGTGTGAACTTGAGAATGATGAGAAAGAATATTCCTGCCAGGCGCGGTGGTTCAGGCCTGTAATCCCAGCACTTTAGCAGGCTAAGGCGGGGTGGAGTTTGAGCCCAGGAGTTTGAGACCAGCCTAGGCAACATAGTGAGACCCTGTCTCTAGAAAAAACACACAAAAAATTAGCTAGGCATGGTGGCGGGCGCCTGTAATCCCAGCTACTCAGGAGGCTGAGGTGGGAGGATAGCTTGAGCCTGGGAGGTCGAGGCTGCAGTGAGCCGTGATTGCACCACTGCACTCCAGCCCACATGACAGAGGAAGACCCTGTCTCAAAACAAACAAACAAAAAACCCCTCAGAAACAAAAGAGAGAGAGAAAGGATCTTTCACATATTTCAAGGAGGAAATAGGGAGGTTCAGAGGTGTGTGACTTCCCTGAGTTAGCCAACAATTCAGGAGGAGCTGGACCTGGAAATAATGTCCCATTTTAGCCTAAGCAATAATCCCTCAAGTCAATGATCCGTTCCGAGGACATTTTTGTTTTCTTTTTTGCACCCACCCTGTCTGTTCTGAGGACTTTGAAGGGAGAGCAAACACAGGTGGGTTGGACAGTTACTCAGTGGTTTTTTGTCAGAGACTTGGGTCTGCATTTTCAGGAGAATTCATTAGCCCTCATTCCTCATTACAGCCTATTCCTAGAAACTATCCGTTAACTTTCTACAAGAGCAGAACCACCTCTTAGTGCTCAGTCCAACCCCCACACCACCCTGAGGAAAGGGAGGTGGGAGGTTACAATGTCTGGGGGTCCCTCATGTCTTATCCTGCCTGGGTGAGGCTCTTTGGCTACTCCTCAGTGAGAACCAGCACAACTACAGACATGTTGTGGTGCTATCCAGGGGACATGGTGAGAGCCAAGCACTGCCTCTCAATCAACACGGCCCCCTGTCTCTTTTCTTTTCCTTTTTTTTTTTTTTTTTGAGATGGAGTCTCCCTCTGTTGCTCATGCTGGAGAGTAGTGTCATGATCTTGGCTCACTGCAACCTCCGCCTCTTGGGTTCAAGCGATTCTCCTGCCTCAGCCTCCAGAGTAGCTGGGACTACAGGCATGTGCCACATCACCCAGCTAATTTTTTATTTTTTTTGTATTTTTAGTAGAGACGAGGTTTCACCATGTTGGTCAGGCTGGTCTCGAACTTCTGACCTCAAATGATCCACCCACCTCGGCCTCCCAAAGTGCTGGGATTACAAGTGTGAGCCACCATGCCTGGCCCCTATTTGGTTGCTGGTCAAGATTCCTTTGAGTCTACTGAGAGGGGTTTTTGGTTTGTAGTAAGCTGTTTTATTTATTCTTTCAACAATATGAAATGTCTACCTTGTGCCAGGCACAATGCTGGGCATACGCTGACATTCGATCTAAGGGCAAGTGGTGCAGAAGGAGGAGGGGGCTAGGAGACGGGGCATCATGGTAGATTTCTTTCATTCTCCCAGCTTCCCTAGCATGGCACTTGTTCAATGGTGGATGTGCACACTCATCACGCTGAATCAGAGGGTGCACGACCGTACACATTACACATTCCTATACCAGTCACACTATATTTAAAACACAAATTGTGCAGGTGAGTCTTCCAGAGTAAGGACAACTTCTAGAGGGGGGATGGTATGGTAGAATTCTGGAAGAGTATGCTGTCTGGCACCCATGAAAACCCTTTTGATCCACTTTTGCCATCAGCCCTTCGACATCCCTCTCCTATCCACTAATAAGAACAAATCAAGAAAATGAGCAAATCACACGGCAAGAGTCCATTTTGAACAACTTTTATTATACGTTTAGTGTTCTCTATACAAAAGAAATCAGTTTTTTTACAGTGATTCCAAAAAAAAATTCAGAATAATTTGGCCTTTTCATTGCTCATGCAGTCAGTTTATAAGTCCATGTATTAGACGGTCCTCCATGGCCCAGAAGTCTTCCCTGCTGAAGGTCGTGCGTGACACCCTCAGATACGCATCTGTCACTGACAAAGTTGGTTAATGCAAAATAACTCGCAAAAAAGGAAAGAACATGATGTGAGAGGGGTTAAAACAAGGTCTGGCATGGAGTTAAATGTTTAACCAATGGAAAAAAGATCAGACCAATTTGTGTGTGTGTGGATACGTAGGAATGGATGGAGACGTTGGGGAAAAAATTCCCCATGGGAAAGAACAAATTGGAATGGTGGGGGATATGGGTGTGTGGTAGGGGCAGGGCAGGAGGTCCTCCAGGGTCCAGCATGGGTCGGGAGTGGGAGCAGGACAGAAGGTGGCCACGTCACAGGCGACTGATGCTCAGCTCAAGGGGAGTGTGAAGAGGTTGGCAAAGAGCTGGGGAGCCGGGCAGAGGGACAACACTGACTGAGGACATTGCAGTGGGGAATCAGAAAAAAAGGGGCAGCTCAGGGACATCTGATCTGCCTCATTTTTGAAAAAGAAACAGAGTAGTGCACAAAATTCTGGATATCTTCTCCCAGAGTTTTGTGTTTATTGCTTCACCAAAGTCTTTACATCTGTTGAACTCCAGCCCAGCAAATCCCAGGGTGGCAGCTTGCATGGGCCCTGCTGCCTCTCTGCACCCTGTGGCCACGGGCAGAATGGACAGAGATGCCCTCACTTCTGAGGAATACAGCACGCTGAAGGCCCGATGTGTTACAAAGCAAGAGACACCATTCTAGGGGGTATGGTCTAGGGTTCACAGTAACAAACACCAATCAGCTATTCTATTCCACTGGCCCAGGTCTGCCCTTAATTGCATGGCTGGGTGAACCACAGGCTGATCAACAGACAGACTGATCTTGGTCTAACAAAAAATCCTGTTCGTCTTTCATTTTGGGAGGCATGTGGGGGATGTGGGAGAGGCAGTAAAGAGGTATGAGAGGGTGAACCAGAAGGACAGATCTTAATACCTCTGTTTCAAAGGAGGCAGCTGTGGTGAGATGAAAGAACACTGGACAAGGAGTCAGAAGGCCCAAGTTCAAGCCCTAACCTTACCTTAGTTTGCCAGCTATGTGATCTTGAGCAAAAATCCCTTCACTTCTGTGGATTTGCATATCCTTGTCTGTACAATAAATCATTTCAATGAGATCAGCTCTGGGATTCCTTCACATGCTGAAATCCGATTCTAGTCCTAAGCTAGATGCCTTTGCACGTATTTCATTTCCATCCTTCTCATTATGGAACACCCATTTAATACTAGAATGCTGACAGGAGGAACAGCAGTTTCAGGTGAGGCTTGAGACACTGTTTGGTGGGTGCTTGTGGCTCTCCTGGATGGTTCTCCTTTCTCTCTGATCCTTTTCTGAATGTGTCTCAGGAAGGCCCATTATTAGTAAGGAAGGGAAAGAAAGGATACTTCCCTGGGCTTGGGCTGTGCAGGCTGGGGACAGCCACAAAGTCTGGCTTGAACTCACATGAGGTAGCCCCTGTCTAGGTTAAGGGAGGGGAATGCTAGGAGATGGTCAAGGGAGGGCGCTGGTCTGACTCTGCCCGGCTTGCCTATGCCTCCCAGGGCCTTGGTCTCCTCCTGACATATCAAGCTCTTTGTTTCATTGTCTTGAGGCCTTTTTTTTTTTTTTTTTTTAATCAGGGCCCTCCTCTATGCTACTCCTCAGCTACTACGCAGAGCTCAAGCAGGATCCTTTGCCAACTAACGGGATAGACCCAACCGCAACCATGGGCTTGTGTGTGTTTGGCGGGGCTGGCCGGAGTGGTGACTGGGCAGGAAGTCAGTCTGCACCAAGGTGTCAGGAGCGGGGAGCGGTGCCCTGTGCCGGCCTCCCGGGAACCTGCTGCCCTCCCACTGAGAAGGGATTCTCTGGCACCAACCCCAGCCCACGGAAAGCCTGAGAGGCTTCCTCTCCTCAGAGAGTTAGCAAAGCAGCCTCACAAAGACAGACAAAAATGTGCTACGTCCCTGCGCCTTCCATCAAATGGGCTGTTCATGATGCCCTAAGACTTGACCATGCTCCAGCACAGGGCGCCAGAAAGAGACCACAGCCCATGCCATTGCTGGGGCAGAGTCTCCCACTCTTTTGGCTCAGATGCTCTCTCTAGGTGCTGCCAACAGGAATTACCTAAACAGGTCCCAACCCTGGTGGCCTCTCCCGTTCCTCTAACTTGCGTTCCTCACCCACACAGAGCCCTTTGCATCTCATCTCATGCAACCTGGATGTGGACTAACCCTTTGCCCCAAGAGGCAGAGCAAAGAGGCTCAGGGAGCAGGACTGTTTCTCAAGCCACACCGTGGTTCTTGACTGCTTTGTCCTGCCCAGCCTTGGTGACCAGATGGACCAAGCGCTCCCTCAGAATCCCTCTCTTCAAGCTCATAGCCATCAGTGGCTTAAGCAATAGAGGGAAGAATGCTCCCAACTCAATGGCCACTGTGTCCCAGCACTTGATTTCAGGACTGTCAGCCCCGTGAGGGCAGGGACCACATCTAACTCACGCACCATGGTATCCACAGCTCAGGCCTTAGTTCAGACTGGATTTCAGAGTATTTGCTGAATGAATGAATGAATGAATGAATGGACAAATGAGAGCACAGGAAACTACAGCTCTTAGGGCTGAGCACACAGGTGGGATTGCAGCCCAGTCAAAGGAACTTCTAGAGTTACTGTAAGATGCCCAGCACTTTCCTCCCAGCCAGCCAAACTGGAGTGCCGATGGTAATGGTGCTGTCCTGGCTTCATTGTTGGTATGTCTTGGGGTAGTTGCTTGGGAGACCCAGCTGGCAGGGAGTGCTGGGCAATTCTGCTTTCCTGCTGAGCTGGGGTGGACTCTGACAAGGGCTCCATGGAAAACGCACTCTCCTCTTCCCCAAAGGGGTTACCTCCTGAATCCTGCAATCCCCACACCTCAGCGTTTGATCTCTGACCACCTGCCTTCCTTGCTTGGGGAAAACTTAATTCTTCAGCCTCAGATTTGCTTCTGCTCAGAGGGGTGTGATTGCGTGGTGATGGGGGTAGCTCTCAACACCCACAGAACAGTAGCCTGAGACAGGGCTAATAGCATTTTCTTCATACACAAAGGACAAAGAGCCTGGCAGGACACTGGAACGAGGTGCAGAGGCAGTGGGCTTACTTCTCCCCAAGACCCTTACGAGGGAAGCAGCCCTTCCCAGTCACCAGGTGGTGTGGCAGACTTGCTCACCGTCCCTTCCTGCCCTAAGAGCCTGCTTTTGGTGCAGTGAGTTCACTGGCATGTACGGTGCAGTACGGAATGAGTGTCTGAGAAACTGACTACTCTGCTCAGATCCAAAGCGTTTTCTGGAAAGGCCAGTCCTTTAATTCAGCTCACAGGCACACTTCCCTGACATTCCCTTCAGGGACAGTGGGCCTGGTATCCAAGCAGGTGTTGGAGGAAAGCCAGGGGAGGGGCCCTCCAAGCTCACGCCCCACCTCCTGCTGTTTACCCTGTCCCCTTGCACTGTGATAAGCTACCCCTCAGGCGTCCAGGCAGCAGCCCTGGCTGAGGCTTGGCCCAAATGACCATCACACACTCTCAGGTTCAAACAGCCTTATTGGCTCAGTTCTGGGCTATGATTTCTTACCAGCAGACAGAGAGTGTGTGTCTATGGGCTTGACCTTCAACTGAATGATTATTAATGATGCAAGCAGTGCTAATACCTTTGCGGCTTAAACATGTGGCAAATGATGCTTTAATAAAGTCACTGAAGGACAGAGCCCTGGTCCGGCCCAGGCCCCCTGGCTAGCAGCCGGAGGCTCAAATCAGAGGCTGTGCCCATGGCAGCTGATTCGTTCCTGGGGATCAGCTTCACCCTCCTGAAACTGACCTGAGCTACAGAAACAGCTAAAGGATTCCTCTTAGACTCAAGATCTCCCCCTCTCCTTCTCTGTCTCTGAGGCTAGGTACCTTTGGTTTCAAAAATGCATTAGGTGGGGAGGATGAAGGCAGCACCTTCGGTCTGACAACTGCAGGTCTGCGAGTGTCTCCATTTGGGGTGACTGGTAAGGACGTGTGTTGGGTGGCCGCTTCTGGTCCTGCCGGAACACTTGCATAGGCTGCCCTGCTCTCCTGGAGACAGACATCGCTGGAGGCTTCAAGGCTTGTAGGGAGGGGCTGGGAACCTGGGAACTCCAGGGGCAGATCAGCGCTGCATAAGGCATACAAAGAGCATTGAGTCCTCCCCAGGTGGGGGCATCACAGCACTGAGTACGGTGCCACTTCAGGTCCCCTGATATGTATACACCCCAATGAAAGGGCAGACTGGCTCAGTCTTGAGGCAAGTCCCCATCCACATACCACGTCAAACAAGAGCCTCAGTGTCCTACAGAATTGGCTGAGAAGATGATATCTATCTGCTAGAGGTGGAAGGGGAGCAGTGCCTTATGCCCCAAACGCACCAGCAAAGCTTTTGCATCACAGCGTTCCATCTCCTCCAGGGTGGCAGCGTGGGCCCCAGCCACGTGGACAGGTGCCCTCTGGGACAGAATGGGTGTGGCCCTCTATCTACATCCTGGGTTTCACCAGTGGGGAGGAAGGAAGTCCAAACCCAGCCTTTTTCTTCTCTCTAGAGGTAAGCAGAGTTCCCCCGAGACCAGACACCTGATTTTCTTCTGCTTGAGGTACACAGTCACTGGCGTTGAAGTCCTTCCTATCAGTACTCACTCCTGTTCCTCAAACTTCTTCAGAGTCAGTACAGCTCACATCTTAGATACTCCAGAGAAAAGGGCAGGGGAGGAATGAGGAGCAAGAGGTAAACACACCTCCCAACCAAACCAGAGAGCAGCAAGGAGGCCTGCACACCTTCTCCCTGCCAAAAATACTGTCATTTTCCAGAAAGGAGCCAAGCCCAGCTCAGCAACTGACAAGGCCGAGGCAGAGGGGTTGGGGGCCAGGGGAGGCATATGGCGAGAAAGGCATCCTTCGGAAATGCATTGGCCCAGAGGTGGTTTGAATATTACAGCCTGTCTACATGTTCTGGTACGGATTCAATCCTTTTTGCCTATCTTTGCGGTCTCCTGGGGGAGAATCCACTTTTTCTTTCTCTTCCAGGAACACTTTTTCAAAAGGAAAAGAAAACAGAGACATCGGGTCTGGAGGGGAAGATGCACAAAGCAAAATTAAGACAATGAGAAGTCCTGTAACCAACAGAAACGGTGAGCATGTGCCGAGGCCAAGGGCGGGCAGTGTGGTGGAACGCTCGGGGGTGGCTGTGAGACCGGGCAAGGGGCCAGGCTCCCTCCAGCTGAGCTCAGCCACAGCTCCAGCTCTCCCACACTGATGGCACCCGGGGCTGAAGGGGGGTCATTGGGAGGGGGCTTATGGGTGGCTTGGTGGTCACTGATCCTCACAGCTTGGCAGACCCCCATATCGTACCCTTGTTACTGAAGGTGGTGGTGGCTTTGTGGTAGGTCTGCAGTGGTTTAGTTTCCCCCTCTCCCCTCCTCCCACTTGCAAAGTGGTGGCTGTGCCTGGGTGGTCTCTGTTAGGCCAGAGAGTAGATAGCATTGACAGGTGACGTGGCCTCTGAGCTTTCGTTGCCCTCTGTTTCCTCCTTGTCCTTTTTGACCGTGTACTGGCCGATGAAGGAGCCATCTTCATTGAACTGGCCCTCGCCACCCTCGCCATAGTCCACCAGGCTGTCATCACTCTCCTGCTGCTTGATGGTGCCGTCCAGAGATGTCTGACTGCCCTGCAGAGGCTTGTTGTCCTCATCACTGGCCAAAGAGAGACAGAGAATCTCAGGTGGTGTGGGATGGGGCAGCCGGCCTCCTGCCAACACATGTCCTACACAGCTCAGAGAGGATGGGACCCAGGAGACCACCCAGTCCAGTCCCGGCTTCACCCTCCCCTGTCCAGCCTGCTCTATGGAAGGGAAACGGAGGCCTGGAGAGGACAAGTACCTTTTCTAAGGTGAGGTTGCAAGTCAGGTAGGGCAGGGAGTGGAGCCCATGCTTTTGGGCTCCTGGTCCGGGTTCCTTCCATGAGACTGGGTCCCTGTCTGTGGTGGGAGTGGATAGAGGATGGCCACCCCATGGTGAGGCAGAGCCACTGCTTGTGAGACCGTATGGGATGGTTCTAGTCCCAAGTGTGTCACTGTGTGCTTTTGTGACCTGGGCCTCAGTCATTAAGAGGGGCTGGCCCAGCTTTGATCTCCCAGGACCTGTAACTCTGTGGGGAAACACTTTCACCTTGACAAAAAGCAAGGCTTTTAAAGGAAGAAAGCTCTCCCCCGCCTCTCTGCTTCTCTGTCTTGGTGTGTTTCGCTGAGCTATCTGGTTGATCTATAAAAAGATGTTATTGCTTTGGACCCAGCAAGTACAGGTGTGCAAGAGTAGTGGGAGGGAGGCGCACACAGGTAAGCAGGTGATGCCAGCAAACGTGAGAAGATCGCAAGGCTCAGAGGATCATGCCTAGTCCCTCTGAGGCCCACAGGCCCTGGCCCTAAGCTCCCCTTGTGCAGGGAGAGCTAGGAGGCTGCCGAATAAAGCTGTATGGGCCGCTGGGAACAGCTGCCCAGTCAGGATGTCTGCTGTGCTCCTGAGGAGGCGTGGGCCGCTCCCTGAGCCAGCGTCTGTTTAGGCACCATGTCCCTTCCCTTGGCTGGAAAGGCTCAGAGCAGGCACCAGGTGGTGCTGGCTGCACTTCAGAGGTGAGCCCAGTTCCTGGGCAGGAGCAGCTCAGGATGAGCAGTGGGAGTCTGGGTCTCAGTGGGTGGGACCATAGCAGTGCCAGGCAGTCTGAGTAGACACACACCACACCCTTCCTTGCCCCTAGCTCCCCACCTACCCCGTCCTTCCTGGACATGGGGAAGACAACCAGCTGAGTTGCCATTACAGTGGGCAGTGGATTCTCACTTCTAATAGCAGTATTGGGCAAAGACAGCTGTCAGGGGAGGGCAGCGAGCCAGGGCCGGGGCTGTGTTAGAAGACGGAAAGCTATTAGCTCACTCCCTGTAGTGCTGCCCCATGAATACAGCCTAACTGTATTCTGGGACAGCCGTGCGTTGGGAGATGGTGTTAGGGAGGCAGCTCTCTGGGGCTGTGCTGAGTTTGTGCAGGAAGTGGAAGCCACTGTTTGTCAACTGGAGGAGGGGAATTGCCAGGCTCCTCACCCCACTTGCAGGTCTTGTTCGCATGCACTCCTTCCCAGGGCCCTCCACCCCACGTGCAGGGGCATGAGGACTGTGCTATGCGATTTGTGGGAATTCCTCCTCTGGTTCCAGGCAGCTAAGCTAAGTGCAGCCACTGGACAGTGACAGCCCAGCCAGTGGGAGGGGTAGGGGGAGAGGTCTGTAGCATGCCAGGCTGTAGAGGGGACAGGGGATCTAGGTCTAAAAAGAACAGACTGAATAGACCTCTCCTAAGGGAAGCTTGAAAGAAACCTGAATGACTAGGGGTGGCCTTGACAGAGGGCGCCCCATGGGAAAGGTGGTCAGTCACTTAGCCACAGACTGGAGTGAGAGGAACAGTACTCCTCGCCCCCAGGCCTATCCCCCCTAGAAACTTAGTTCTTCCTCTGATGTAGTCATTTCAGCCTTTTCCTAGGTTAGGGCTATTACACTCATCCAAGGGAGGACTCTAGGACAGATGCTGCAGACCTTCCAGAGCCAAAGCAGAAGGGTGTGTGCATGTAGGGGTGCAGGCCTAGGCATGCTCCTGTGCGTGTAGACCCAGCCTCAGTGTCTGTGGGGAGGAGGCAGGGGTTTTTGCCCAACAGCTTTGGTGTCTGGGGCAGGAGAGGTGCACAAGGAAGCAGCACCTCACCGTGCAGGCTGCTCGGCCCTGTATTGGAGGAGGTCCAGGTTCCTCCTCTCTGGCTGCACCGAGAGTCTGGGGGAGGAGAAGCCCCGTGGCTTTTGGAACAAAAAGCCAAGGAAGTCTCAGCCCACAGGGAAGCTGGGCCCTGCCAGGGAAGATGGGAAGGGGGCTCTTGTGACTGCCCTTTCAGGGGGCTTGTGGGGATGTTGGGACTAGATGGACAGTTATGGCCCATAAGCCTACAGACAGGCTCCTGTGTGGGCAGTGGCTCCACCACCCATTGATCTGATTATGCTTGCCAGGCTGATGGGCAGAGTGGCAGAGGCCCAGGACAGGAAAAGGAGACTGCAGCAGAGGACAAGGGCCTGGGCCCAGGCAGTAACTGGGTGGTGTGGGGAGGGAGGGCTCTGATCAGACATTCCCTCCACAGTCTGAGAATGACACTCCACAGCCCACTCTGCATCATCCCTCAGCTCAGAACATATTCGTGATCTCCATGGACAAACAACAACGTTGTTAAGCCCAGATACGAAGATGCATCCAGGTAGGACAGGAGCACGGGTACAGAAGTATAGAATAGCAGCACCAGCAGCACCAGCCGGCCCCAGACTTTCCAGCTTTGCCACTAACTCACTGTGTGGGGAGCATGGAAGAGTTTTAGACAATACGCTTCCCAGTTTGGGCCTCAGTCCTCTCATCTGGGGCATAGGGCACTGGACCTAGATACCTTTCCAAGGCCCATTCCGGTCTAGGGCCCAAAGATATCACCATGTTCAAGGAGAAATGACCTGGAATCAGCCCACCTTCATTCCTTGAGGCTTTAAGACATCACAGCCTCCCAGGGTCATTATCTTCAGGGTTAGGAGTAGAGTGTGGGCAGAGAATCAGCCTGACAGCTGAGCTCATCTCACAGCAAGAGGGTCCTGGGGCTCGTGTTCAGAGTGAAAAGGTGGAAAGATATAAATAGCAAGCTTGATACATTTGAGTTGTGCGGTTGAATGAATGAAATGCTGTTCATCAAACTAATGCACGCATGTGTCAGGCAGTGTCTCCTGGGGGAGCAGCCTCGTCTGGCACTCTTAGGATGAGAAGCCTCTGAGTAAACTCAGCAGCATGCACTCTCCACCACAGCGCCGCCAGAGAGGCAGGGTGACGGCCCAATGGGCAAGGACGGCTACTCATGGCCTCTCAGCCAAGTGGAGCTGCTCTGAGGTGAGGGTGGTGCCTCAGGGACATGGAGGACAGCCTGCCTGAGAGAGGAGGAGGGAGATCACGCACCTATAGTCAAACGAGCCATCCTCTTCCTTGGGGTCTTCAGGGCCAAGGGGAACATCCTTCTTTTCTCGTACTTGATCAACAAGAGAAGCAAAGACACAGACATGATGATTAAGTACATGCCCCTGCTCTCCAGGGCTCCACTGATTGCAGGACCAGAAGGCACCACCCTGGGCTCACGGACACTCTTTTTTAACAAGGCACCATCCACGCCTCCCTTGTTTTTGCTTCCTGTACTCAATCAGTTGCCAAGTTGACTCTGCCGCCTCCTTCTCAGCCCCAGAGGTCTCTTTACATCTCCACTGACAACTGAAATCTCCTCCTACCAAGCTCCCCCAACCACATCTCCATGAAGTCTCCCCAAAAGACCAAATAGATGTGATCCTTTCCTTTGCCAAAGGTAAACACTCCACTGTTTGCACCTTTCTTATTCTGCTCTGTGGTATAACTATTTGTGCACGTTTCTCATGCCTATCACAGAAGGCCAGTTCTTTCCTCAAGGGTGGGGGTCTGTGTGCTTCTTCACAGTTCCTAGCAGAGTGCCCTGAGCAGAGAAGACACGCCATACACACCTATGGGATGGAAAGTGTCTCTTCTCTGTGACCCCCCTTGTTGGCGTGCCCCCTTTCCTCCACTTCCTCTGTGACGTGTGAGCATTCAGCTGAGGCCCTGTCTTGTGCTGTGCTCATTCTTTCGGTGTCAGCTACGGTGCCCTTGAGGAGAGATCATTTTTCCTCCAGTACTGCTAGTGCACAGCACAGAGGTGGATGCACAGCAGGCACTTACATGAAAGCTTCTTTATGTATCTTTTTTTTTGCAGTGGTGCTATCTTTGCTCACTGCAACCTCTGCCTCCTGGGTTCAAGCGATTCTCATGCCTCAGCCTCCCAAATAGCTGGGTTTACAGGCGCCTGCCACGCCTGGCTAATTTTTGTATTTTTAGTAGAAGCGGGGTTTCACCATGTTGGCCAGGCTGGTCTCGAACTCCTGACCTCAAGTGATCCACCCAACTCAGCTTCCCAAAGTGCTGGGATTACAGGCGTGAGCCACTGCTCCCGGCCTATGTGTCCTTTTTGAGATACAAGGCAGATAATCATCCTCATTTTAGATGAGGGAAACTGAACCCTTGAGAAGTGAAGAGCATATCATGTAACTAATTAGTGACTGAATGAAGACTGGAGGGAAGACTAGCACCCAGGCCTTGTGGCTCCTGGTTCACTCATCTTTTTAAGGGACCAGAGGCTTACCCTGTAGCTGGAGGGCAAGAGATTAGTTTTGAAGAACTGTTTGGAATGAGATACTTTCTGAAAGGGCAAAGGACGGCTCAGAGTTGATCTGCTGGGTTCTTCTGGTATTCCACTTCCACCTGGAACGGGCGTGAACTCAGTCCACCCAAGTCTTACTGTCAGATGGAGGAGGCAGCCTTTTCCCTAACTGAGGCTTTCTCTCTTACAGAACCAGATAAGCCCAGCACAGCAGAAGAGAGTGAAAGGAAACATCGCTCACCAGTAAGGAATGATCATTTCCTGCCCTCCCTCACTTAAGACACAGTTCTTCAGAGTCCTAGTCTGTGGGTACTTGGGCATGGGGAAGGAAAAAGAATCGAGTCTCCTCTCCCTTCTGTTTCCTTTGTGTTGAGTTTTAAGGGGTCCTAGGGGAGGACCTGTTCTAAGAGATGGGGAGAAGGAAGCATTTGGGGAGCATGGGGTGTGTCTGGTGATGCGACTTTCTGGGGCAGGGAGAAATTTCATTCTGTGGTCCAGCCAGATTTTTGCTTTCAGGGTCATCCATTATCCTGTCTCCTGTCACCCTACCCACCCCATCACAGACAGATGGCTCTCTTGCTCCTGCGTAAAAAACAATCAATATTTCCAGAAACAAGAATGCCAGAGGTCCTTGTCCTTGACCTTGGTATGTCTGGGCTGCACGATCTTTTTTTCTTTTCCCCTTCTTTGAGACGGAGTCTCGCTCCATTGCCTAGGCTGGAGTGCAGTGGCATGATTTCAGCTCACTGCAACCTCTGCCTCCCAGGTTCAAGTGATTTTCCTGCCTCAGCCTCCTGAGTAGCTGGGATTATAGGCGTGTGCCACCATACCCAGCTAATTTTTTGTATTTTTGGTAGAGACAGGGTTTCACCATGTTGGTCAGGCTGGTCTTGAACTCCTGACCTCAAGTGATCTGCCTGCCTTGGCCTCCCAAAGTGCTGGGATTACAGGTGTGAGCCACGGTGCCCAGCCTGGAGGATCTTTTAAACAATTTATTTATTTATTTGAGACAGGGTCTAACTCTGTTGCTCAGGCTGGAGTGCAGTGGCACGATCATGGCTCATGGCAGCCTTGACCTCCCCAGGCTCAGGTAATCCTCCCACCTCAGCCTCTTGAATAGCTGGGACCTCAGACACCTGCCACCGTGCCCAGCTAATTTTTGTGTATTTAGTAGAGACGCAGTTTCGTCATGTTGGTTGGGCTGGCCTCAAACTCCTGACCTTAAGTGACCTACTCGCTTTGGCCCTCTCAAAGTGCTGGGATTACAGGTGTGAGTCACTGTGCCCAGCCAGGGGCTGAAGGATCTTGAGGTCTCCTTGGGAATTTAGGGAAACCCAAAGTGCTTTAGGACCACGGGGGTCCCTACCAATGCCACTCCCTGCTCCTCGCGTCGGAGCTTCTGACCCTTGCTAGTGGTATTGGTGGTTACACCATCGTCCTGCTGACTGCCCACCTCTGGAACTCTCTCATGGGGGTGCTGCTTCTGCCCAGACCCCTCCTCTCCCCATTCTCTGGGACACAGTTAGGGAAAATGCCTCTCTTCCTTTCTCCTTCCCCGGGACCCAGGATCCTAATGAGATTCAGGCTAAAAAAAAAAGCCAATTTATAGAGCAAATGGGTGGTGAGTCAAGAGGAGGAAAGGTCATTCTTAACAGGAGCCAGGGTTCCTTCCATCCCCTCTCTGAGGCTGCCTGGACTGTGCCATCCGCCCAACTCAGGCGAACTTAATTAACTCAAGTGCTTGCTGGCAGCCCGAAGATGCACAGGCAAGAGGATTGTATTTCCAAGCTGGGCAAGGGCTGGCTTCACTGAGAGGACACAGTCCCCGGATCTGGCTGCAGACCTGGAGACTCACGGGAAAGCAGACGTGCCCCGCCCTGCAAGCCCACGCCTCTCGCACGTCTCACCCGGGTACTTGCCGCCGCGACTCCTCTTGATGAAACAGACGATGAGCAGGATCAGCACCAGGAGGGCGATGGCGCACATAAGTCCGATGAACCAGCCCTGGGTGGCGATGTCCGCTTGGTTGTTGGTGTAAGCTGGCAGGGAGGGCCAGAAGCAAACCCGTGAATGATTTCATGGGGGAGATGGTGAGGAGGGAGATGGAGGGAAGAACTTCAGCTATTTCACATGGATGTTTCTCCTGGAGCCTAACACTACCACCTAGCAGTCCCCCGGCCCAAACTACCCTGCTAAAGGGCAAAAAGAAAATAATTAAAGAGCCAAGGTCAAAAGATCAGAAAAGAGGCAAAGGAAAGGGGTACAAGGAGCAAATAAGCAGCAGAAGGCTGAACAGGTCCTTTAGGAAGGGGAAAGTATCCTAGGAACGAAGCACGGCATTCTTGGAAACCAGAGGGCTGGTCACAGCCTAGTGGGGACTGAGGGATGGCCACGGATTGGCCACGGAAGTATGATTCCCCATGGATGAGTCCAGGGTGGAGAAATGGGAGCCGGCAAGCTACCCTCAGGGAGTGTAGGCCGTGGCCATGTTGCAAAAACCCGCTATGAGAACACCTTCGCAGGCCTGCACAGGCGCACAGCGGCGTCCCTGCCCACCAGCATGGCTCTGAAGCCATCCAGCCTTCCTGAGGGTGGGGACTGGACCAAGTGGAGGCCCAGGACACCCTATCTTTTCACATCTCTCTAGTGGATCACGTGCTTCCTGACAGCAAAGGCAATGCTGGTGTGGGTACCCCTAGCCAGGCCAGCAGCGATGTGGGGCTGGGGCTGTACCTTCTGCTCACTCCATGACGCTTCCAGACTACTCCACACAGGGTGACCCCCCAGTGGTCTGTGACAAGCCGATGTGCCCTCTCCAACCCCTGTGACAGTGAGTCCCTCTCTGTCCATGCCCAGCATATGTGGAGACCTGTTACAAAGTGGGCAGATCCCTTTGTGATTTGAAAGGCCTGCAGGAGGGCCTGAAGAACAGGTGCTCAGGAGTCATCTGAGCGTGTCCTTGATGGCCCAGTGGCTGGGTTTGGGTTCAGGAGGGGGGTGTGGTCAGTACTAACTCACCCTTCTCCTTTCTACTGGCTGGAGAACAAAAGTGACCCCTCCTGAAATGCAGCCTGTCACAGAACGTGAGACTCTGTGACAAAAGGGAAGGATCAAAGGGACTTAATACACTCAAAGTAACCCTGGAACCAGCCAGCCCAGAGACACCTGGGGAGAGGCACACAACAGCAGGAGCCCCAAGAACCATGGAGCTGGCGCCAAGGCACTGAGCCTCTTTCTAGGAGCACAGGGAACAGCATGAGGGCCACAGCACGTGCGCTCCCAGGTCTTCAGCACATGCCATTTGTGGGGCAGTTATCTGGGTGCAAGCCCACCCTTTGCTCCTCTTGGGGGCAGAAACTATTTTTACAGGCTTCCCAGTGCCCAGGCAAGGGCATTGCACCAAGAAAGTTCTCAATACAGGGTGAAGACTGATGAACAAGTGTCCTCTGCACTCTGGTTGCCCAGGGCAGCCCCGGGCTGAAAAGCAGGAGAGGCCTGTGAGAACAAGGCTTGTGAGTACCATGATGTAGGTAGGCTGCAGAGAAAAGTTCCATCCCTGCTTCCACTCCTGCTCCCAGCAGGCCCCCCGCCACAGTGTCAGAGTGATCTTTCCAACCCCCCACGTAGGACTGAATCACTTTCTTGCTTTAACCCTCCAAAGCTTCTCATTGTTATTGAAGAAAACTCTTCATTCCTTATCCTGACCTGCCAGACTCCATCAGAGCAGGCCCTGGCCATCTCTCTAGTCCTACCTCCCACCACCCTGTCCTCATGCTTATACTCCAGCCATGCTGGCTGTTCTCATTTCTAGTGCAGGGCCTTTGCATCTGCTGCTTTTTCTTCTAATGGCTGCCCTGGCAACTGGTACCTCCTCAGAGAGGTCTTCCTAAACCTTTCCAGTTTAAACAAAGTCCCTTTCCCCAACTCCCACCCAGCCACTATCTCTATTTCATAGCATTTATAACCATTTAATATATATAGATCTATCTATCATTATCTATTTAATCCTTCCTTCCTTCCTTCCTTCTTTCCCTCCCTCCCTCCTTTTCTTTTTTCTCTTCCCCCACAACCCTCTCCCCTTCTCCTCCCCTTCCCTTTTTGAGACAGGGCCTCACTCTGTTGCCCAGGCTGGAGTGCAGTGGTGTTATCATAGCTCATTGCAACCTCAATCTCCTGGGCTTAAGTGATCCTCCTATCTCAGCCTCCCAAGTATCTGGGACTACAAGTGCCTGTCACCATGCTTAGCTAATTTTTTTAATTTTTAGTAAAGACAGGATCTTGCTATGTTGCATAGGCTGGTCTCAAAGTCCTAAGTGTCCTGTGTCTTAAAACAAAAACCCTTGAGGAACTTACCAGAATTTTCAGCTCCAGTTCACATGCTGCCCTCTTACTGGTACACTCTATACTCTTCCGCCCCCTCCAGTTCCCGCCAACTCCTCTGTATCCCCAGCAAGCTGACTTTAAGCCCCTCTGTTCTTAGCATTTCAGCTGTTACCACTGAGTGGGCCTCTCCCAAGCTGACCTCCACCTCCTTGACTCTCGTCATCACCAGTGATCCTTTATTCATCCCCATCATCCCTCCAGCCACCTCCACAACTGTAAGCCCAGAGCCTCCTCCTCCAGCTCTCCTTGGATGTGTGTGCTTAAATTTCAACCTGCGTCTTCCTGCCCCCTGCCTTGGTTCTCCCAGCTCTCCTGCTGCTGCCAGAGGCCTCACCACTGTGCCCATCTTTAAGAGCTGCTGTTTCTTCCAAAATGCCTCCCATATTCCCCTCACTGTTCCATTCTATTCCAGGGGTCCCCTCATATGTGCCTGTCAGTTCCTGTGGATACAATGAGACATCCTGTTACCACCTTCCTAGGAGGCTTCCAATGATGCCACCTTTCCTTACTCCCCACTGTGTGGGCTCAGCTTCTGAGCCTGGCTTTCCAGGAGCACCAGTCTCCTTTCCGTGCATCCTGCCCCTCCTGCCCAAGAAAGACCAGGCTGTTGCCCTCCTAGCTCACTGCCACCTTTGCACACCCTACACCTCCTCCCTGAATCTCCCCTTGCTCCAACTCACACCATCTCCTAACTCCGATTTCACCCCCAGCTGCTCCATGCAGTGGAACATTTAATTGTTCTATTTCCTGGGTCCTGGTTTCCAATTATACTATTCAAGTCTTGAGAATGGGGGATCTCTTTTAGCCTCGTAGTACTTGGCACAATGCTGGTCACATAACAAGTAGTCAGTGACTATTTATTGATTAATGGGTCAATGTAATCTTACTGTAATGCAGTTAACCTGGCATACTGATTTAGGCTTTTCCCCTGATATTAGCTAGGGATCATATGGATACTGGCACTGGGATGAAGGAATTACTTCAACATGTGTTTGGATAGTTGTACCCACCTTTTGCAAGGAGGTTGGTTTGTGTGTCTGCAAAGACCTAGTCAATGGCCTAGTTGCACCACCATCTTCCTGGTGCTTGTTCTGATGCACCCTGACAGCTGTCTCCACAAGACTTCCTTCCTCTTGGGAAAGAAAGTCATCATTCCAGGAGAAAGGGGCCACATGAGCAATTAGGAAGCAAATATGGCTTTTCATTCCTGACGTACCAGGTGAAGTTCAAATGTTACCTTCCATCCTTACTGAAAAGGCCAAAGAATTTCCTGTGAAGTTTGGACACAGAAGGCTGTTCAAAATCAGGTGGGATCTGGGATAAGGTGGGCTTGACCACATCCCATCAAAGTGATTTAGTTTCTCAAGGACCAAAAGAAATTGAGGACATAATGATCACACTTATAATGGGACCCCATGACCTGGACTCTGAGAGGAAGGCATTTTAGCAAGTCCCCAGAGCAATTATATTTGACTGTCAACACCATACTCAATGGGTCTGTTAAACTTGTTTCCAGATTCCTAACAGATCCAGTAATATCAGTGTGCAAAGACCAAGGTGTGTTGACACTCACCACTCTCAGCTGTAGCTGACGGGAGCCAGAAGAGCATCCACTCCTCCGGCCCACACACCCTTACACTGGACTAGAAGACTTGTTTTGTGTGCCTTCCACGCCTCCCGCTGCAACACCCACTCAGAAACAGGCAATACACCTGCAAAGCAGACCGCTCTCATGACTCCTAATTCTAACTGAGAGGAATTAGGTTTGGCCAGGGAAGAAAGACCAGTCACTCAAAGTCTACAGAAGAATTATGTTCTAGAAATAGGGATAGATGAACAAATATAACGGGGGCAGATTTTCCCCAAATACAGTTTGGCTCGGCTGTTCTCACTTAAGCACCATTTGACACCTCTCTACACCTTGCCCCATCCTGGTTGACCGAAGAGATGCTTCTTCCAAACACAGCAGAAGCTGACTGCATTCAGGTCCCCTGAGGCCCTGCTCCCTGTTCTCCCGAGGTCCGAGGCAGGCTGCTATCTGACTGCTGGCCCACTCTCAGCATCCGCCATCCTCCTGCCTTACCCCATCCCGCACCCAGCACAGAAGGGCTGTGGGCCTCTTGGAGTCCAGGGTTATGTGTTTGTAGCCCCTCAGGTCTCTTTGGCTTCAAACACTTGAAGGAGGTGATTAACTTCCCATTGGGATTTTTTGGTGAGGGTCAGAGAGGCTGTCAGCCTTCCCAGTGGTTTCCTTCCATTTCCTTCCTGAACTGCTATAGTGCGTTCAAGTCTGCCGACTAAAGTGACAGCCTGTGGTTGTCTAAATGACCAGTGGTCAGGGCCCAGAGATGCTCATGAGTTCTTGCTTTAAGGAAACTCAGGGATCTGTGGGTTGCATGGATTTGGCTCTGGAGTCCGCCCACAGGAAAGAGAATGTGTATTTTTGAAGGATATGGACATACACTCACAGACTTCAGAAAGTGAAAATATTTCCTTTCCCTATGTGGTCTGCAGACAGTAATTTCCAGTCAGCCTGTGAGAGAAATGGACAATATGTACTCAGAGCTGGGCTCATCAACTTGCCCACTCCAGCTCTTGCTGGGAGGAGTCTGGGAAGACTTGCCAGGGCTGATTGTTTCATCACTGGAAAGCAAGTTATCAAAATGAGCCTTTCCACCAAGCACAGGAAAAGAGAAACAAGTATTTAGGTTCAGAAGCATACTCGGTATCATTCGGTTTTCTATGGTGTGCTTAATACCCCAAATCAGATTAGGACATCCCTCAGGGCAGGGCCTGAACCCTCACCCACAGCCCTAGGGCTTAGCACCTGGAGAAGTCAAACTCTCAAAGCAGGCTGTCCTGGTTTTGGCAGTCTTCCCTAGGATAGAACCCTATTTTCAAATACCATCTTTGCTTTTGGCTGCTGTGCTGGACTCAAGTATGTAATGAAGCAAAATCAAATGCACATACCAGTGAGCAACAGCTTGGGACTTCATCTGAGCTAGACAGAGTCCAGCCACTTGCTCTGCTCGGTCCACTGTCCAGTTGCCTGGCCTGGCTCCCCTTGTTACAGGACAGGCTGGCCACTCACTCAGACATCCTGCCTGAGTCGGCCTGGCTAGCCTCAATCAGGGAGCCTGACTCTCAGACCCTCTGAGCCTTGATGGCATGCAAATGCGCAGGACAGGCAGAGACACAAGGAGGAAGACAGGATGCCGGACCAGGAGGGACTAGGATAGAAGGGGTGGGGTAAGACGTTTACACAGATGGGCAGGGACTCCCGAGATGCAAGCTACCAGGATCAGCCTCGCCAGGCCAGGTGCAGGAGGAGTAATGAATATTTAAGTCAACATTCAGAAGTTCATATAAATCACTGTGTTTTTTTCCCCTCCCCTATCCTGTGTATCTAATGACCCGCATCTGATTGGATATCCCTTGGGGGCAAGGTACTGATCCTTTTCTCTCTTAATCTGTTTCCCCACCCTTACCCTTAGCTCTGGGACTTAGCATACAGGCCACTTGGCAGCCTGCTCGGCTGAGTTTAAAGCTACACACACACAGACCGGCGAGTGCCCTGTAAGTATCCGGACTGCCAGCTACCCCTACCAGCACAGAGATTGCTGAACCTTGTGGCCTTTGCTGAGCCCCAGTTGGCCTGTTCATTTGGCACAAGGAAGATGTTTCTTCATCCACAGCTGAAGCCACTATAGAGCTAGAAGCATTCCAGTTCTGGAGAGCTGCTTCCCCTCTCCCTGCATGCCAAAAAGTCGCCGACTTTTAGGCCAAGACAAACTTGGGACAAAAACAAAGCCCCAAACAAGTTGTGTCACTCACTTTGAAATTTTTAACAATAGATGATGGTGGCAAGGGAGTAACAAATGCACTGATCTCCTGGAGCGACTTCTAGATCAAGGCTCTGTGATGGCCCTATCCCCTGATCCTGCATGGAGGGAGCCAGCCCCTGTGCACACAGGCCAGGTTGCACTACTCTCCTGCAGCCCGCAGACCCACAGACAGTGACCACATGTGCACACACACCAGGCAGAGCAGGGGGCTAAGTGTTCTCTGTTGTCGTTAAACAACCCTTTGTTTCCTTCTGACCCCCACAGGGCCACAATCACTGTTTCCTGTCTACTACGCATGCACACTGGGCTCCTCTAGGCTTCCTGAGAGCCTTCAGCTGATGCATCATAAGAGCCGAGACACGCCATGCAAGGTGGGGGATGGGGTGGGGATGAGTCTTCTTTCCGAGGAGAGAGGCAAGCAGGAAGCTGAGGATGAGAATGAAATGCCCCATGCTCGCAGGGGATGGCCAGGCCAGGTCCCCTCTCACCTGTACTGGTCATAAAGGTGATGACGGTACTGCTGATGCCCTCGTTGTCCCGGGAATAAACCCGCAACGTGTATGTCATCCCGGGATAGAGGTCTGTCAGCTGTATAGGCTGAGCCTGGGCCTTAACGGGGACAGTTTTTTTCGTATGGTTGCCTGGGGAACAGAAACCTCAATCAGCCTAGAGCCAGGCACCAGGAGCTGGAGAGCCAGTGCTTAGGTCCTGGTCACCTGTCAAAGGTAGAAAGTGTGGGGGAAGGGACCAGAGAACTGCGGGTCCAGTCCATCGTACAGACCGGGAGGTTTCCAGGCAGCTTCCCCAGGCCTGTCCATGCAATACTAACTCTTTTAAACAGCCCTTCAGCTGGGGACACCGTTCCTTCTCCTGAAGTTCTCTTTCCTCACCAGTCTTCACACTAGACATATTATAACCTACTTCCTTACACTCTTAGCTTGTCAGCAGATGCTCTGTTGCCCTGGAAGCGATTGACTTTTCACATGGATCTGGCTGGTGAGGGCCAGAAAGCCAGTTAGCATCCCTCATGAAAACAAGATGAGCTGGGTCTCTGACTCTTGGCTCTCATTCCTAGCTTCACCTCTCATTTCTCACCATGTGGTGAATTCCCACATCAGGAAAAGCGTGTGCCTGTGCATGTATGCTGTAGGGTGAATAGGGGTGCTAGGAGGCTGAAAAAGTATGGACAAAAGTATGGACCAAACTATGGAGTCCAGGTGCTGTGGATGTGAACTCCTCCTCCAACCAGAGAGAACTAAGTCAGCTTTGCTCTCTCCTGAGAGGTCTTTGGGTAGGCTATCCCAGGTGGATTTGCTGGCTGGGTTAGTTGGCTTAGTTGTTTAGAGCACATACTAAAGAGGCCAGGATGGTGGGTTTGACCCACAGGGTCCTTCACTCGGGGCCACACTCTGCAATCCAATGAATCCGTACCCTTGGTCCCAAGCTCCAGTAAAGGGTGAGCAACTCAGCTCAAGCCACCAGCTGGGACAAATGGCTCTGGTCTGTGGCTCTGACTAGGGGGCACTGGTATTCCTCTTGGAGCAAAGCAGGGTTGTAGCCCAAGTCTGTGAACTGGCCCACCCAGTCTAGTGGAGCCTGAATTAAGGAGATCAATGCAGAGATTTGGCTCATTTGGGGGCTATTCAGAACCCTCATCCTGGGCAGGAAATGAATGAAGGACCCCTTTACACAGGTCCTCACAGACATGCAACCCTAGACTTCCACTAATGGCTTGAGAAGCCCCCTTCCTTCTCCTTGAGTCTGTTCCTCCCACCTCTCTGCTGCCTGAGTGCATATCGATTTCATTAAGCCATAATTAAGCCAGGCTAAAAGGCCTCTCTGAGCCTGGGGGAGTTCACAGGATCTCTTTAATGGCATCTACCGCTACCCGCCGCTGCTGCCGACGCCGCTGCCGCCACCACCACCCCGCACAGCAATGCTTACTGTCGATGTACTCAACCACAAAGTCAGTTCCGGGCCCGAAATTGTGCTTCCAGGTGATGTTGGCCCATTTACTGTTGGGGAGCACCGTGACGTTCCATATGGACTGCTCATCGGGGGCTGGTGGACGGGTTAGAAGAGGAGTTAGTGATGAGGAGGGAGTGGCACCAGAGACATGGAGACACACACATACACACAAGCGTGTGCATGCACGCACATGCCCACGCTCACGCACGCACACACGTACACACAGTCATCTAAGAAAGGGGAGAGTCAGAAATGGCTGTGCACAGGGCCTGACAGAGCTCCAAGCTGCAGCCTTGGTGGCCAGGCCAGAGGTCACTGTCCAGGGACAAGCAGGTGCAGTCGGGAGGACTTCTGAGGGAGAGCTGGAAACTGACTGTCTCCACATAGGTAGGGTTAGAAATGAAAGAGTGTTTTTTTTGTTTTTGTTTTTTTTGTTTTTTTGAGACGGAGTATTGTTCTGTTGCCCAAGCTGGAGTACAGTGGCGTGATTTCGACCCACTGCAACCTCCACCTCCCAGGTTCAAGTGATTCTCCTGCCTCAGCCTCCCAAGTAGCTGAGATTACAGGCGCCCACCACCACGCCTGGCTAATTTTTGTAGAAAGAGTGGGTTTTGATCTGTGCCATTTGAAGCTCTAACCTGGATTTATTCCCTTTTCAGATCCCTTGTCATGTCAGTGTAAGGAAAGGGCCCAGGAAAAAGGCCGTGTGTCCAGGAGCAGGAGGCCACACAGAGGAGATGTGTGCCAGCTCCCTGCCCTTCAAGCATAGAAGTGCTGCAGGAAGGAGAGGGTTATCTTTAAGAGCCAAGAGTCTTGATGAAATTTGCAGGAAGGATGTACTTTTGAAGCTGGAGGAGAATGGTGATCCAGACAGGTGAGGCTGGTCTAGGGAGCCTCTTGGGTTGTTCTTGGTCAGAGAGAGCCTGACTGATGTGTCTAACAGCTTCAGATTGTCTAAAGCCTAGAATCTCAGGGGCCCGAGAAAGGCAGTGCGAATGCCTCCTCTCCCTCATGTGAACTAGGTGGGACCAAGAGAAGATAACTCCTTGACAACCAGCCCTCAGTGGTCCAGATACCGGAAGAATCCTGTTCTGTTGGCTTCTCAGCACCACCAAGTTTTTGATGCCTGATCTCTATGCAACACAGAGGACATTAATTATCAAGTTCCTATGAGCTGGGAGCCGCTTTATCAAAGCCATGGTGCTGTCTGAAACCATAGCCTGTGTACAGGAGAAGGGCACTAATCTTCAAACGTAATCATTTTTCAAGAGTCCCAGCAGTCTGGTTACCCCATTTTCCAGCAAAGATTTAATAGTGGAGTACTCACATGAAGCCTTGTATTTCAAAGACTTTACAAGTGTGGCTCCTGTATATTTTATTAGCATGCAAGGGGGCACTGTCACCAACTCACTTGTCAAAAATAAATGAATAGAGTACATTGGTGATGCATTTATTCATTATCTATTTGACATGTGACTGAGCCTGCAGGGCTGGGGAAGTGATAAAAGATCTCCTGGTTTTCACTTCAAAGAGGTGCCTTCTGCACTACAACCTTGTCAGGCGTTGGCTGCCCCAGGTGGATATGATTCATATTAAGTGAGGGGCCAAGAAAGTGATTCCATTGATGGCACCGTGGGGAGGGCAGAAGGTAGGCTTCCTTGCCTGTCTGCCAGATGCTTCAATTGTACTGGCCGCTTGAAGCCATCCCAAATTCTAGCTCCTTAGAATTTCATGGCTCTTGCTGGTGAGAATGAATTGTGATTAGTCATGATCTGGGGACTTGAGTTTCCTTCTCCTCAGCTCTAAGCCCTGTAAATAGCTAGAGAATTTGTGTTTAAACAGTTTGGCCACCAATATGAAATTGACTCAAATCTGGCTGTTTTAAAGGCAATGAAGATTGGGGTTCTTTTAGAAAAGGCTAGGCAATGGGAAGCTAAGATGATTTAGAAGTGGGAGCTGGAGGAAGGCATTGCCACAGAGAGATCAGGATCATGACCCGGAAGCACTAAAAAGTTCAAAGAGAAGGACCAAGCATGTGAGATATCAACACCTAGAAACACAAAAAGGGTCAGGGAGGGGAAGCATGGATTGCCTCACTGACTCCTGGAATGTAAGAATTAGGTAATCTCCCTTGAAATCTGAAAAAGACAGGCTAAGGACAAATAAAAAGGCCTATTTCACCCTGAGAAGAGTAAACTTATGAAACATGTTTTCCCAAGATGTAAGGCACGATAAAGGTGAACATTCATTTTTAAAGTCCTAGACAGCCATTCTGCTACAGTAAGGAGGTGAGGATGGTTGAGGAGTGTTCCCAAGGTCTAGATAAGATCAAGGCCATGGCCAGGTCCTCTGCAGTGTCTCACAGAACTTGAGGAGTGCTGCGCGGGCTGGTCCTACGTGGCAACAAGGCCTATGTTTCAGAAGGCAAGTAACTCGTTGCTGGGGAGCAAGAGCCACTTCCTTTCTTCATTTTTGATTCATCTTTTCTCTGAACTCAAAGCACTTGAAGGACAAAGAGCCCCACTTCAATGAAAAAGATGCCTTGCCGTGGCCCCAAAGGACATCAGTCACCAACCCGCTGGTGGCAGCTTCTAATACCTCAGCAGGTTCCTCCTCAGCCAACTTTTTCCTGAAGTGCCTGTTAACTTCTAGATGGCACTTGTCAAGCAAACCAGCATTTTCAGGGTCTCAGGAGCTCACGGCAGCTGTGCCTCTCATCTGCCCTGACAGCTCGCTTAACTCCATGTCATTGAGCTAAAAACAAAATCCTCTCATGTCTATTAAGCCTCCATCCTCATTCAGGAGGCTGAGAAAAATGGAGCAGGGTGGGAGAAAGGAGGCCTTGGAAGGTAAAGGGACTTGCCCAGGAGACAAAGGGGTGCCCACTGGGGCCTACAATTCTACAACTGCGGCAGAAGAGTTCTGGATGCTTCCTGCCAGCCCTGCTGGCTGCCTCACACTGATTTTATAGCTGGCCTGTGGGCTCAGGAAGCTACAGACCTTCCCCTTGTTGGTAATAAAAGACTGATGCTCAGTGCTTGGAAGCATCGCTGAATTCCCCTGGGGTCTCCCCAAACTGGAAGAACAGAGCTTCCTGGCCTAGTTGTATGATACAGGAACAGTGCATTCTCCTGGCTCAGTATACCAGCCCTGGGATCGATTCTTACCAGGGGCCCTGAGAATGCCTGTAATTTTCCCTCCATGCCTGCATTTGAGGGCTTGGGGAACGTGAGTGGGCATTAAGGGACTCCTTGGCAATACAGTTTCCTGGAAGCTCTGAGTTTGTAAAAGAAAAGTCTGTTAAGTGTTCCTTGTGGGAGGAGAGGCAAGGAAGGAGCAGGGGTTCTGGGAACAGAGCTGCCTGGCATAGCCACTCCCTGCTGCTCAGCCTCTAGGCCAGATGCAGACATGGCCAGGGCAGGAAACTCCCTCAGGCCAGTTGTGCAGTGGCTGGTCCTTTTCCCCTCCTCACATAGTCTTCCTTCCGGAGTGCTCGGCCATGAGCTGACTGCCTGACATGTAGCTGGAGGCAGTCCTAACATCTGGAACCTGGGGGCCCTGCCCAAGGAGCTTGGCCATCTGTTAAGGAACAGGGATCTGAGGCTAGAATGGGGGGTACTGAGTGGTGGAGGACCACCCAAGGAGTTTGTGTGTGTCAGGGCCAGGCTGGGGGAGATCGGGACCTCCAGGCTACCGGACTGAGCATCTAGTCACGGGTGAGTTTCCAAAGGAAACACAAAAGAAGGTGGTGGTAAACACCATCCCAGACTCCACCTCCTAGCTGGGGGAGACTGTGGGTTCCTCTGGAGACCACTGGGGAGGCGGGCCAGGAGGGGATGGGGAGCATGGGCGATGCGCAGTACCGGATTCGTGTATCTTAGTCCCGGAGGTGGTGGTGGGAGGACTCTCCGTGGTGGTGGTGGCAGCAGTGGCTGTAGTAGTTGTGGCGACGGTGGTGGTGGCGATGGTGGTAGGTGCGACAGTTGGGATGATGGGAACTGTTGTGGCTTCGGTGGTGGCAGCAATGGCAGTAGCATCGGTACTGCTCACAGCGCCCGTCGCACCCACGGTAGTCGGGGGCAATGTGGGAGGAGCTGAGAGGGAAATGTAAAACAGCCGAGTCTGGTTGGTTTGGCTGTGCCCAGCCTGGACACACGGCCCCCGCGTGCAAGGCAGGCAGCCTGGTGAGGAGATGGGGCTTAGTCATCAGGAGCCTCCCCAGGCATAACGGGCTGGGTCAGACAGGTCGCAGCAACAGAAGACACAACCATGGGAGAGGAAGAGAATGAAGTCCTGTGTGTGTTTCATTTTCTTCTCATGGTCTGCGTGGCTTCAAGCACCCAGCATGCACCCAGCCAAGGATGCACGAGGATGAGATGGGAAGGGGGCACGCGCTGAATCGCTCAGACCCCAGGGATGGCATGGAGCCCCAGGCCAAACACTGGCCAGATGCCACCCAGATACAGGCCCAAGCAGCACCAGTTGGATCCAGCCCTGGAGCCCCAGCCTAGAGGTGGGCAGGCGGCGGGGCCCTGTCCAGCAGACACTTCGGGTGGCCTGCCATTCCCAACCATTCACTCCAAAATCACCCTTTGTCATGCCTGCGTGAGCCCAAACAGCCACCCAAACCTGATGACAGAGAGGGAACAGTCTCCGCTCTGCGCGGGCAAGCCTCGCACAGCGTTCTGCCTGCCCTTGCTCTCCTCCAGTCTTGGCTCTCCTCAGTCATTCCTCTGCCTCTCCTCCCTCTCTTTCCCTTCTCTGCTCAATGGTGGCCCTTCCTGCAACCACCCTAATCCAAAGTGACTTCTTACAACTGCCTTTCTCTCTAGGAAATTTGGGTGCAGGTACCCCAAGTGCTTTCTGTTCACACGAGAACATGGGAAGAGGGAGCTAATGGAATGACCATATGACCTACACTCAGCAGCACCACCTTCCCAGCCCACAGAAGACAGAGGAGTCCCAGGCAGAGCGAGGCACATGCTGGACTTCTTTTCTGCATATATCTTCATGGGGCACAGAATCATTCAAATCTGGGCTAACCCTCTCATGACACCCATCTCCCACCCAAAGTGATCCTTGGATGTTGGTCAGCTTGGGAGGGCTAAGCTTATGTATGTGACAACTTTTCCACAGGTCTTCTTTCCTGATACAGAAGGTCATGGAAAGGGCTGCCCTATCCTTCCCTGCACATCTAATTTTTGCTAAAGCTGAGAGTATGAGAATAATGAGGCCAAGCAGAGAGAGACAGAGCCACCTCTCCTCCTTGCACTCGATCTCCTGTGATCTGACCGCAGTCCACTTTCCAGTGTTGATGCTAATGTGGCAGTAGGCAGGGACTTTAGAACAAAGGCAGCTAACTCTCACTCCCAAGGAATCCCACCCAGCCTCAGATCTCTCAGGAAAATAATACCCCCAAGAAAGGGGCTAGGGCAGGGAGGGATGCCGGAGAAAGAATTGCCAGAGAGCTTTTTAAAGGGAGAGTGAAGTGATCCTAAGCCTTCCTAGCCAGAGCCTGACCAACAAAAGCCAGTTCATTCCCTTGGGTCTCCAATATTACAAGTCCTTCTTTGGAGAAGGAGGCAATGCTCCTACTTCCCTCCTAATAAGATCAGAGGTACTACTGTGCCCCAAGGGTGCTGGCCACCAAAGTAACACTGGGCAGCTGACTATGCCCCATATGTTCCAGAGGTTCCTGGGCAAGTTCAAAGCTCACAATGCTATATTCCCCAAACCCTGGTCAACCCACAGACATCAGGGCAGTGTGGGGAGGGGTGAGCGGTGGGGCAACTCTCCCTCTCAGATTCTTTATTCAGGGCTGTGCTCAGTCCAGGATGGCCTCAGGCCTGGAATACAAGCTTAGCACTATAAACACTCAACATGAGGGAATTCACTTATCCCCACCCACCGACACGCACGCGTGCGCACACACACACACTGTGCACACATACATGGAAAGCCTGAGAGACCCATGCGGCAAAGGTCGGTTCTCTCCCAGGCCTGCTCCCTGCAGCTCTCATGGCCATGGACACACATGGGCTCTTTCTGCTGCTCTGTGCTGCTAGGACAGACCTGGAGAAATTATTTTGTCTACTTGGGCAGGACTGCTCTGATTTTTTTTTTTTTAATTGAGACAGGATCTTGCTCTGTCACCCAGGCTGGAGTGTAATGGTGTGATCATGGCTCATTGTAGCCTCGACCTCCCAGACTCAAGCCATCCTCCCACCTCAGCCTCCCGAGCAGCTGGGACTATAGGTCCAGCTACAGGTCCACCATGCCTGGCTAATTTGTGTATTTTTTGTAGAGATGGAGTTTTGTCATGGAACCCAGGCTGGTCTTGAACTCCCAGGCTCAAGCAATTCTCTGGCCTCAGCCTCCCAAAGTGCTGCACCTGCCGGAGTTCTTTATCAATAGTATATTTTCTAATAATTTCTGACAAATCAAATGCTCACAAGGTAGCCCTTCTCATGACTATCTAAAAGGCATCATTGGAAAACACTCCCTTCAGGGAAGGTTGCAGTGAGCCAAGATCGCACCACTGCACTCTAGCCTGGGCAACAAAGCAAGACTCCGCCTCAAAAAAACAAAACAAAAAGCAAACACTCCCTTTTAACCTGAATCATCACACTGCGTAGTGCAGGGGCCTGGGGTCCCTTCCTACAGGTGCAGTGGCTGCTACATTCCCCAGGCCCCAGAAACCAAGTCAATCTTCCCCAAAGCTTTACACTCTCTCATGTGGCCCCATGGCCCTCAGACACACAGAGACACACACACACTCATACCCCAACAGGGCCATAGCTGGGGGCACACACTTCCCCTAGGATGTTCCAGTGAGTAGCTGGAGGACAGAGATGTCAAGAGAGCCCAGGTGACAGCATTTTCCTCATCGGCCCTGCTGGGCTGAGGCAAGGATGAGAGATGGCTCTGAAGATGTTTCTACACTGCATTGTCCCCTCCCCTGATGGCCACTTCGCCAAGTGTGGCAGAAAGGAAGCATTTGTCTCTGATGATGGCTACCTAGCTGCTTCCTCTCTGGCTCAGGCTTAGTAAGAGGGAGCAAGAGATGTCACAGAGAAAAGGGGTCACTTTCTGGCAGCCTCCCCAGGGCTCCCACCATCGAAGTTACCATAGAGGATACAACCTCAGCAGGCTGAGGTCACTGCTGGCACATCTCCGACCCACTCATTAGCTATGTCTATTGTCCCAAGGCAGGACAGGGCCCCCAGAGAGCTAGGGAGGGTGGAGGAAAGAAGAAAAGCCTCCGAGGGAAGGTGCAGAAGAGTCAGGCAGTGAGCTGTCAGGGGGCTAGTACAGGTGGAACGAAGGGGCAAGTGTTCCATGGGGAAAACCTTCTACTGCTCAGGTCCAAGGAGATGCAGATTATTTCATCCCCTGGGGCTGAGGTTGGGGAAAGAATAGAAGAGCAATGTTTTTTAAAAAAAAACTAAGAAGTAGGGCTTACCAACAGAGTGGCACCAGGCTGGGAAGACATGACTAGGCTAGGATTTCATTTCCTGCCACAATAGGAGCTACAGGTTTGGAAGCAATCCTGGCCAGTGCTCAGTGGAGACCATCAGCCCGGTGACCGAGGAGAAGGGGCAGCAGGGACCCTCTGTTAGCTAAGGGGGGATCCTGAGTGGGCTAGAGCTGGAAGCACAAGGCCCCTCCTAGACAGCAGCAGCAACCTCACAGGTTTGTGACCTAATGTACACTGGAAGGCACCCTGGCCACGGCCAAGGGTTTTCCAGGAGGGTTTCAGGGAGCACCATGCATGAGATGGAGAACACTGAGGAGAGATGACATGTGTCATTCATCTTTCTGTCCCAGAACCTGCCACGGAACAGGGCACCTATCAAGAGCCCACCAAATATTTGCAGACCTAAGCTGGGTCAAAGAAGAGGAGAGCACTTCCTAGACATTCCAAGGTGGAAGGTTTAGTCCAAAAATGTCCACATGGCATGTTGACTACCCCGGCCAAATCACAGATTGTTAGACAGATGGGCAGCAATCCTAAGAGACTGCAGATACAGGTGGATGAGAGGGATTATCTTCACTGGGTGAGAGATGAACAGAGCAGTTTGGGGAAACAGTGCCCAGGTTTGGAGAGGACAAGAGAGAAGACAGCAGTGGGTCAAACGCCAGGTCCACGTCAAAAACATGGAACCCGAGTTTTGTTGCTTGGCACCTGCTCATTGTGCAGAAGGTTCTTACGCATTTAAAGCTGAGAACAGCTGATGTTATCAGCACATCTCATTTCCCAAAAAGTGCAATCTGCCTCCACTGCCATGTCACGTGGAAGCCGGAGCCCAGGAAGCATTTGATTGAGACCATGAGCTCATGCTGCCTGAGTGTAGATCTTCTCTAAGTGGGAAGTAGGAAGCAGGGTGATTGCAAAGATACCTCTCACCCACTCAGTAGAGGGGCAGCACAGATGCCCACTGAACAAGACAGACTGCCTGCCACCAGGCCCACCGGCCTTGGGTCCTAGGGTGCCAGAACAGGGGAGGTGGACGGGGAACTGCTTCCCCAGTGAGCTTGCAGCTGATTCGCCTAATGCCCTCCCTGCGTTTCCTCTTCGTCATGGGAGAGACTTATGTAAACTCCAAGCAGGAAGTCAGGGAGGCCCCAGTGCGGCAAGGATGGCTCTCACCCTGGTCCCCTGGCTTGGGATCACCTCTCTGCCTCACATCTTCACAGGGGTGTTCAGACTTTGTGGGGAGGCACTGGGGTGGTGGTGATTGTGAGGACTGAAAGAGAGAGGGAAGGATGATGGCAGCTCACCATCCACAGATCTGACCACAAAACATACACAAACTGAAGGAAGCAGGTGTGCAACAGAAATAGAATCAACATAGGATGGGGGTGCGGATGAATAAGCAAAGGCGAGGAGGAAATCGAATTGGGCAAGGTGGCATCCCCTTCATAAGCCAACCCTCAGATTCCTGGCCCGGTCCTCAGTTCTCCCTCCACTGCCTGGCATGTAAGGAGGCTCTGGTGAGCGCTTGCTGGTAGCCTTTGCTCTGCCAGGGTGAGTCCTGTTCTCATTTCCCATTTATGTAATTCAGGCTCAGAGGAGGGCCTGGAAAGGAACCCTGGGGTCCCCTGCCTCGTTTCTCCAGCCTGGGGACGGGCCTCCTGTGATGAAGAGCCCTTTGATGGCCCTCAAACCCACGACATGAGGACTAGAGAGGAGTAACTTGATTAGCAGGTCCTAAGCCCAGAGCTGCCCAGCACCTCAGTCCACTGTAGATCTACCTCCCACACCCTGAGAGTGGAGACTGTTCTTAATGCTAAAGACTTGGAAACGCTGGGTTTCTGAAGGGTGAGGAGATAATCAGCCCACGGTGCCTGCTGAGACTCCAGGAACTGGAGCACCTGGCCCTATCCATGGATGTGCTTGCTTGTTCTTACTGAGCAGAGCCCGTGGTGGCTGGCAGAGCCGGTGCCAGGCCCCCATGCAGCATGCAAAGCCGGCATGCACACCGCGCTCACCCTTTCAGGAGACGGCAGCCCCACCAGGAGCCAGCTGTCCCTGCTCCTGCTGCAGCACGCCTTCTAGAGCCACAGCTGGGGACACTGCTCTGAGCTGTCAAGTCCAGGCAAGGGCTCAGGTGGTTAACGGGAAGTAATCTACTCAGTGTCAGAATCAAACTGCAGCTCCAGAGAGCAGGTCAGCGCCGGTGTGTGGGGGACCCCTGCTGAGCCATTCTCTTTCTCAGCAGGGGGCAAATAGTTTGGGAAGCGGGGAAAGCGGGCTTGCTCTCCTCTGGTCCCATCCTCCACACACATCCCGCTTGACAATCTGGCTTCCCAACCACTGAAAGGGTAAGTCTGGAGCATGCTTTCAGCCTGAGCCTCTCCCTCCTTGTCCGCCCTGGCTGGGCTCCGCCTGCATTGCCCCATGCCATGCCCATTACCTCCGATGCTGGTACGGTACCTGCGGTTGGAGTAGCTTCAGAACACAGCACCCAAGATGGCCAGACAGAGGGAGAAAGGATGGAAAAGGGAAGAGAAAACAGAGCACAAGTGAAACCACAGGACAAGCAAGCAGAGAAGGTTCCAGCCCAAACCTTATGCAGATGGCATGGCCAGGTGCTGGTTGCTGACCTGAGGATGCCAACTGGCATTCAGGGTTCACGGTCAACTCCACCTGAGTCAGGCATGTTCCTACAGAAACCTTTCCACCTGGGCCTTGGAGACCTTTCTAACACACTGTTTCTACCTCGACTCAAGGACTGGACATCTAAGAGGTGGCTGCAGAGACAGTCCACTCAGAGGATTATGTTCCCAGCTCTGTCCTCAATAGCATGTCCTGCTCTGGCTAGGTTGGCATGACCTTTGAGCAGGCTGGGTGACCCTCCATGATGCCAGGGTTCGAGGGGATAAGGAGTAGGTGGTGTGGGAGGATACCAACTCCAGTCAAAAGGATGGTTTCTGTCTTCAGGGGAAGATGCTGAATAGTGGGATGGATACCAGAGAGGGAGCGTATTCAGCTGCACCTGCTCCACACCATCGCAACTTTGGAAGGCAGGAACTTTGAAGGACAGAGCCTGAAGCCCTTCTCCTGGTATTCCATCCCTCCAATTCTTCCCTTCCAGTTGGATTTGATGAAGTTAGAAACCCAAGTTTGGACTGAGAGCCCTAAGTGAAATTCTTGAATTTTCTGCAAAGCCCTAAGTTAAGAACAAAGCTTCTCTTTGTCCTCTTGTCCCCCGGGGCTGCAGAACATTCTCTGTGGTGGTTACTGGGGCTGGACAATGGGGCTTTATCTGCTGTTCTGTATTGGGGTGCACATAGGGAGGGAAGAAGGGGCTCTTTATCTGTCTACTTGCAGAATTGAGTAATCAAGAAAGTGCATTACAGCCTGGCCTGGCCTTTGGTAACAGACACACATCAGTCACTAACCTAAGTCCCCTTGCCCTAATAAATTTCCCGAGTGCCCAGGGGCTTGGGAGAGTGCAGAAGAGCACAGCGGGAGGGAGAGCTGGTTGTGTGACTCACTCCTGGTTTCTGAGCCCGAAGAGGGATGCAGAGAGGGCTGTCAGCCTTTCTCTGCTTCTGTCTGGCCCCTCTTCTTCCGCCTCAGCATTTGTGTGCTGGCTAGAGTGGTGGGGCTGGGGAAGGATGTGGACAGCTTGTGAAGCTGCCTGGGAGCCCGGGGTGACGCAGCAGGCCTGGTAGCCCCAGAGAAGGCAGCACTGATGCTCTCCTGGAATGTGGGTGAGGGTGGCATTCAGGAGACCCCACCTGGGCCTGGGCCAGGCCGCGGGACCTGACCCTTCTGTGGAAAGCACTAGACACGATGACTTCTCAGATTCCAGGGTGCCCACTCACATCACCTCTTCTCTGGAGTTTTCCCATGAAGACTGAATCCCCCACTCTGCCCAGCCACTGCGCCCCCTCATTTAGACATGCAATTATATATTCTTATAGATGGCTCCCCCTCTAGACGGTGTGAGCTTCTTATTACCTTTGTATATCCCTTGTGTGTGGCAGTGTCTGGCACCTCACATTGTGGGTGCTCAAGAAATGGCTGTTGAATTAACCGTTGTATCTCTGGAGACACAGAGGGGTCCCCAGCCTTTCCCAGGGGGTGAGCCAGTACTGAGGTTTTTGTAGCCTTGTCTCCTCCAGAGGTCCCAGACTGCACATTCCGCCTGACGCCAGCGTGTGTGCGGGTGAGCCTGGAGCCCCCTCTAGTGGAGTTCTCAGGCAGGTGCAGCTCTGGTAGGGGATGAAATGCTGCCAGATGACGCCTGGACCCAGGAGATGAAGAACTCATTTGCTCTTTGTGAAGTTGGCTTGGCAAACGGCTGTTTCCTAACTACTCCTCCTCTCTGCAGCCTGACAACGCATCCGATTCAGGCTGCAAGGAGGGACCACATTCTCTGCTCTACTCACGATGCCAGTAAGCAGCGTCATCATGATGGTTTCCCTTACCTCCTTGAACCCATGTGCCTTCAAAGAAAGAAGGTTGTCCCCAGAGCCCTCATGGGGCACTCACAATCATATTCCTGCCTCCCTCAAGAGGTGAACACTCACTGTTCTTTGGAGTTCATTATGCTTTCTCTGATTTCTCAACTCATGCTCTCTTCCTTATTCCTCTACAAGAAGGAAAGATGATAGATATCAAGTGACTCAGCAAGTCAGGGCAAGTGGGGACCCAAGTGTGATCACAGAGGTCCAAGGACAGCTGAGCTCCAGATCCAACACCAGCACCTACCTCTCACACATAAGATGGGTTCTCACCTACCAAGGGCTTGAGGACTTGCAAGTCTCATCTCCTCTCCATTCCAGGCAGCCAGCTACAGACCTCAGTGTGTTTCTCTAGGCCTCTGAATTAGCCAGGACCTTTTACCCCAGGGGCTGCTGCCATGCACCTACCTTCATTCGGGGGTGCTGGTGACTCCTCCGTGACAGCTTCCCCAGAGCCCACCTGCGTCCTGGCGCTGAGGGTAAAGCGGTAGCGTGACACGGGGTCCGTTCTTTGCACCGTGAACTTGGTCTGATTGGGAGAGAAGTTTTCCACTATCTGCTTTCCTACTTTGGTCCCGTTAACTGGGGAGACAGAGGTAAGTGGAATTAAACTTTAGCAGTGTTTATTGATGGGTTATATAATCTGCAAGCTGGAGGGAGAACACCTTCCTGACTTTGCTGGAAAGGGAAATGATAGCACCTGCCTGGTGATCTTAAAGGCTTGGTTCAAAGGCAGAGCGCTGGGCAAGAACTCCCTCTGGGCTCTTTGATTACACCCAGGGTTAATCCTTCTTCACTGATCCTGTTATCTCTAGCTCACTGAAGAGTTACGTGGCTGATTCAGAAAGATTCCGTTTATATTCTTAAGCCCTTTCAACAAGGACAAAACTCTTCACCTTCTTTCTTCCTTTCAAACAGAACTAGGGCAACGCCACTAGGCCTTTTGATTTTTAATGCCTCCTTTGTAAAATGCCTATTCAATGGACCTCAAAGGGTGAAAGGGTCTGGTCCAGAGATCAATGCCGAACAGCATACAAGCACACAGTTGGCTATTAAAATTGCTAACAACACATCATTTGGTTCTTTGAGTTTCCCAACGAGGTATGTTACCTACCTTTGAAGGCCTAAAGTGTTTCAAATGTAATGGTACTCCTGTCCCTGCATGGTGATGCTGGGCTCTTGAGGTGGGGTTTTTCCAACCCAGGCTCCCGATTTGGGTCACCCCACAGTCACCAGGCAGCTCTACATGCAGCTGCCTTATCATAAATGACACCTTGTCAAGGGGTGTCCTGACTCTCTGTGGACTCCTGTGAGTATACTGTCTACCCCATCAGGTGGAAGCTCCAGAGGCTGAGGAACTCTCTCTCCTAGACTCTGTACGTGTTGGAGACTACAAAAGATCCCTAAAGGCCATGGCTGTCTCCCTCATTAGACTGGAGTTCCCTTTGTCTCATTAGTGAGACTAGAAGCTCCCTGCAGGCAGAACTATGCAAGGAGAGCAGGGATTGAGTCCCACCTGCCTCCCCTAATCCTATTGGGAACTGTTTCGTTGGTCCCTCCATCCCTCCACAATGCCATCTGCACCCACAGGCTTTCTACCTTAGGAAAAGTGGTGAGAATGGGATTTCTGGTTCCCAGATTATCTAAGAGAAAGGGAAGGGCAGAACATACACGCCACGTATTTGAGAGTGTATCCAATCATGATCCCATTTGGATGCTCTGGATGATCCCATTCCAGGTTGATTGTCTCCAGGTTGGGCTGCCGGACTCGGAAACGCCTGGGGGCACTGGGTACTTGGGGAAGGAGGAGAGAGCAGGGGAGATGAGGGGGAGGGGGCAGGGAGGATGAGGAAAACACAAAAAAAACAAAGCACAAGTATGAAGGCATTGACCTCTGGACAACCCCCATGCTGGACACTGCTAAACTGAAGCCAGGGAGAACCATGAGACGACCGGAGCCCATTGCCCCATCCAGGATGCCATTTCCTCCAGGTCTGAAGACAAACATAGCTCAGACTCTGCTTTTTAAGAGAGGAAGAAGTAAATCAGGTTTTCTTCTAGCAACCACCCTGGATTAAGCACACATTAGGCTCTGATTCTGCAAAGACACCTCTAAATTGGGCAGAACCATTCCTTGGTAGAGAACCACTTACAGCTGTTTTGTACAGAGGCTGACTTCCCTATCCTCAGACAAGGATTCTCATCACTGGGTCCAGGCAGCAGGCCCAGGCTTCTGAGCTGAGAATGTTGGGTTCAGGGTTAAGGAGACAGAAACCCAGGGTGGAACATCCAGAAGAGGTGGGAGGGCAGGAGTGTTAGGGAGAGGCCAATGATGAAAACCAAACCAAGGCAAGGGAAAGACAAGGATAAAGAGAACGAGAGGGAAGAACAGAGGACAGGAGGAAGAGAAGAGGAAAAATGGAGAAAATAACAATTAAACAGGGAGGGAAGAGAAACGGAGGAGGATGAAACAGATGCAAAGCAGATAAAAGAAGACGGGCAAGAACAGGGAAATGAACCAGGAACTTTGCAGTCATCTCTTAATTCATGAACTTGAATTTATAGAAACACAAAACAGGGGTTTTGACCCCAGGGCCTTGTGAAACCATGGGCCTGCAGAAGGTGGAGCTACACTTGGGTATCCCTCTGCAGAGCCACCGCACACACAGGCTATCTCAGTGACAGCTTCTTGAGAACATGTGGGGAGAACTGTGAAGGCCTTGGGTGCTGGCAAACAAATCAGATGGCTCCTGGCAGTCAGGATGGACGGCTGCCTTCTGCCTCGGAAGGTGGTGGGGCGGCCCAGGCGCCCGCCGTGCCCTCGGGGATCAGTCTGCATAGCCCGTCTGGAATTATGTCAGTAGACCTCACAGGTCTTCTCTTGAGATACAACCTCCTGGCAGGGCAGGTCACCATGGTGGTGGTGCTCTGGGAATGGTTGTAGAGGCTCAGCTTGTAGGTCATCTGCTCCTGGAGGCCTCGAAGAAGTCGCCTTGTGCCATCCATGCTGAGCCACGCTGGAGTTTCTCCAGGCCTGAGGTGTGTGCCACCCTTCTCCTGCCCCACCCTGAAGAGCTGCAGGCCAGACCTACCTCCTTCCGGGGTGGTGAACTCCTTGGTCTCACTGCGAGGCCCATCACCTCTCCCATTGACCACAACCATCTCCAGCTTGTAGTTACTGTAGGGGAAGAGGCGGGACACCACGCCACGGAGGCGGTCACCAGGGAAGCTGGCTTGCTGTCTCTTCTGAGACACCCACAGGTTCTTCAGCAAGCTGCTCTCCCTCCAGTAGTAGGCCTTCGGGACAGAGGCAGGCTGGTGAGGGGTCAGGCAGGCAGGGCTGGGTTAGTTGTTAGTGGTGGTGGTAGTGACCGGTCTTTCCTTTGCTTGCTACAGCCTCCAAGTCCCAAATGACCTCATCAGTCCTATCCAGGCTGAGGAAGCAGAGTAATCCCCACTCATCAGCCACTCATGAACATGAATTTATATTAAACAAGAAATAAGGGTTTTGGTTCCAATTATTTTCTGATCCATGCCACGTCTTTGGGGAAAGAGCAAGTTGGCCAAACTTACATCTGAGCTGCTCCATCATGAGACTGATTTCCAAGGTGGGTACCAGGTTGCTCAGGGAGTCCGTGCCAGAACCAAAATAGTGAGCCAAGGGTCCAGGCATGGAAAGCTCCACTCTGTGCTCAAAGACCACATCACCTTGAATTGGATTAGTATGGTTTAGATTGACGGCAGGCAGCAGTTGAAAGGTAACAAGTTACCCCCGGAAGTCTGAATATGAGAAAGGGTTGATTTAATCCTTTGAAGTAAAATGATTTCTTTTCATATTGTTGAAAGACCTTTAGGGATGAGACAGTCACATGTCCAAGTCAGTGGGATGCCAGGCTGTATGGTAGCAGAGCTTGGATGGGAAGGGACAGCTATGGAAGTTGGTAGTGTTGGAGGGGACAGTGGAATGAGTTTGGGCAACATGAGGTCTTTAATTAGCAGTGGGTAAGAAGCCATAGGTCAGGTGGCCATGCCAGTGTCTCCCAGGCTGCCCGTGGCAAGGTAGGAAGGAGTCCAGACTTAGAGGGGGACCCATGGGGAGCTTTAGCCAGAAAAATCTCTAAGCAAGTAGGTTAAGGGTGCAAGTCAACTGTGGGGAAGAGCTCATTCAAGTGTACACATCACATTGCCTTCTTTCCCCTACTGGCCAAATTCATTTCCCGGGAAGAGACTAGCCTCTCTTGCTCTGCCTCCAACTGTCCATCAGCCAACTCTTGATGACCTCTGAGGCCACAGAACCTGCATTAATCACAGTTACTGCCTCCCTCCCTCACTTTCCAGCCAACTTTTAATTAGTGCTACTCAGAAGGGAGCGCCGTGTATACCCTGAGTGCTCTCTCTCTTCTTCCCATCCGAGCTCACCCTTTTGAAGAGGATGGACGATTGAGCAGAAACTGCTCTCACGCAGGGAGGACCCAAGAGAAGCCAAGGGCCTTGAAATTCTGTATACTGGGTTATCTGGAGTTGGCTGCGACAACAGGGAGGGCATTTGCACGCTTTCAGTGGCTTTGCCTGTTAGTTGTGGCTTAGGAGATGAGCCCAGTAGGGGCCATTGGGAGAGGGGAGGGGTGTAGCTCAGCGGTGCCTCAACACTGCTCTGAAGATACATGTTTGCCCACTCATGCATGTATTCCAAACGCAATGTGCTACGCAACACCGACCCAAACCCACAGCTTTTCACGTGATTTTCTGCTGAGCAGAATCTCTCAGCATATCTGCTGGACACATCTGTGTGTGTGTGTGTGTGTGTGTGTGTCTATGGGTATATATATATATAATATTATATATTATATATATAATATACAATTTTTAAAATTTAATTTTAGTGGGTTTTAATTTTAAATCCAGATGTGTGTGTATATAAAATACATTATGTATATAATTTTTTTTCTGGGTATATTTTTGAACATCTAACTCTAGACATTATCTTCTTAAGTCAACCCTGGATTCAATAAATATCCCTAGGATTTCTTTCAAATATCTTATGCCCCGCATTTGCTACCCCTGGCCCTGGTTAGTGAGCTGGGTGGTTAGGTGAGTCCAGAGCTGGCTTCCTCACTCGGTACTCTCTGAGCTGGCCCTGGACCGTGTCGGAGTAGACGCGGTTCCACTGAAGGCTGATGGCTGTGCTGTTCATGACTCGGACTTTAACTTCAGTGGGCGCAGCCCTGGGATCTGCAATGTGTCGGGACAGAGAGTTGGTTATACAGGCAGGACTCTAGGGTTGCTTCTGACTTTTTCTCTGCTGGCCTCGACTTGCACTCCACTCAACACTGAGCATTCCATGAGGGCAGGGGCCATGTCTCCTCCATCAGACAGTACTTGAAAAGGTGGTGGGGAAGGCTCAGGACAAAAGGGTGGCAGTCCAGGTGGAAGGGACGCTGCCTACATGTTTAGAGGGCAGTCATTTGCCCCCTCCTGTGCTGGGTACTTTCCATCTGCCCCTTCATTTCATCCTCCACCCTTCCTCACCCTGCTCCGTGTCCTGGGGGGTTGCCCTCGCTGGACCTTATCAGCGGGGCTCCCATGTTCTCAGGCTGCCAGATGGGTTTAACCAAGAGCAGGTGCCAACAGGAGGCCCCAGGGCAGGAGGAGACGAAGGGTGGGTACCAATTCCCCTGGGTTCCTCTTTGCTGGGCTACAGGTTGACAGCCTTGTACTCTTCTACCTAAGGCCATGGCTCCTGAGGGTGGTTCTTGCAGGCTGTGGACTCATTTATCCCCGTCCATGGAGGCTCAGAGTGGTATAATGGCTTCCTACTGCTGCCAGCCTTTAAGGTGGATCACATATCTTGCCGTTTTCCCTCTAACTCTGTCCACACGTGATAAATAGTACCTTCTGAGAGTGCGTCTGTTTCCTGGCAGGAAACATTACCCACAGGTTGAAGATGCTCTAATCTAGTTCAGGAAGTGATTCTGACCCTGCGACTACCTGGAAAGGGAAGCCCTCTCCCTCCCCTGTAACTGATTCTTATCCCTGTTTTCTCCACTCTGCTGCAAAAGCAGCTCTGCCTCGTCCCCTCTAATCCATCAGAGCATGGGCCGCAGGGTAGAAGCATACAATGGAAACTGTGGGCTGGTCCATGAAATCCATGACCAGATGCCACCCTTTCTGCACTTACCATCCAGTAGTACCACTGGGCTCCTGTCTGAAGTGCCTGCCACCATGGAGGTGAGGAGTGGGATGGACAGAGGACCTGCTGACCCTCTTTGCTTATCTCCCTTATGAGTCCAATCCATAATCACCTCCGGGAAAGTGGTGCCCAGGGCCCACCCCTGCCTTCCTCCATCTCACTGTTAGGAACGCCATGGGCCCTACTCTTGACGGCTCCTTCTAAGTTTCCCCCACCCAAGACTGTCCCTCCTCCCTTCCTTCTGCCCACTCCATCCACCTACATGATCTCTTCTTCCATCAGACCCAGACCCAACAGGGCGCAAAGGCCCTCAGCCAGGAGGGGACTCTCTGACATCCCTGCTTTGTTTAGCAGCCTACGGGACTGATGTGCTGGGGACAGCGAGGCCACCACTGTCTGGGAAGCCAGGCATATATGTCCATGTATATGACCAGAATCTTGTTTTACCAGGGACCAGCCCCCAAAGACCTTCTCTTTCTGTGCTCAGTTCCCAGGGCTGGGAGCCGCAGTGGGAGCACCAGCAGGGGCTGGTCTGGGGCGCTCCTGTCTGGTGCTGAGGGGGCCTCCCAATCCCTCAAGGCTTCCCTGGGGGAACCTCTGGCCTGCTGCTCTGCTTCCTGTGGAGGTGTCTAATTATAGTTCTTTAGGATGGGCTTGACGTTTTTCTTGGTACTAGCATGGCTTAGCAGTAAGGCAGACTGCCAGGGGATCGGAATACCTGAGCTCTGTTTTCAAGACCGACGTTGATGACTATGGAACACTGCTGAGGGTTTTCCCTTTTCTGGGGCTCAGTTTTCACATCTGTGAAATGACAGCTCTGGACTGGGTGATGACATTCAGTAATTCCAACTATGTTCGGATGATGATATTTCCACTCCTGACATGACTGGGTGCCTGTCTGCTCTAGGTCACTACAGGACATTTCTCCTTCCTGGGAACTGGCTGTCTTCCCATGCCCACCCCAGGTTTCTTGGCCTGTCAGCATGGCCTCGTGCGACCTAGCCACAAGGGTCCTGCTTGGGGGATGGGGAGGAGACTACTCACAATCTTCTCCGGAGTAACCGATGACAGATTCTGGCTCAGGGCCCTTCCCGAAGTCATTTTCAGCCTGGACTCGGATCTCATAAGGTACGTAGACTGGGGTCTGCCCCACCACGTAGCGAGAGCCCCACACTGTGACGTTGTTCCAGGCCTCTCGAGTCTCTCTCCGCCTCCACTTGACAATGTAGCGTAGGTTGGGGCCAAAGGCCGAGGTGGCATTCATGGGCTGGGCAGAGGGACAGACAGGCTGGGGAGGCTGTTGGAGAGGGGCCCAGATCTACCCACAGCTTGCCCTCTCTTGCTGTGCCAGGCATCCCTTCCAGATACGCCCAACACTGGGCCGCCCCCTTGCAGGGTAGGGGAGACCACATCCCCCACACCAGTGAGTCCCCCAAAAGGCAAAGGTCCTGTGAACCCAGCAGTATGCAGATTTTCTGTGACAAAGGCTTCGCCTGAGACCCAGTTACTCTGACTCTGAGAGTCACCCACATTTGCAGGTGCAAAGGTTTTATTTTCAACAAAACTCCTTCCTGTGACAGGAGCAACAATAAATCAAAATATAGACAATAAGGTAAACTTCTCCAAAGTCAGAAGAAATGAGTTGTGATTAACCACAGCATAACTCCTGCTAACGAACTCAAAATTCCAGAATGGATTTTAGTTCTACCAAATTTGTGTGTGTCTGTCCTGTCCTTCCCAAGAGGTCAGAGTTCTTTAAGCGTGAGTGTGATTCTGCTCTTTATTTTCTAAGGGCCTGTCCCAGGAGTCAGTCCCCTGGGAGCCTGCTATACAGAGCCATAGACCAGGGTCCTGAATCTGGGCTCAGTCCAGCTGCTGTTGCCGTGTTTGGCCAAGGCTGCCATGGGAGCAGCCTTCAGAAAGACAGGGAAGGTCATGATCCCAAACACTGCATCTCCCTATCTCCATTACTCGTGGCAGAAGCTCAGAGATGTTAATATTTCAGTGGTTGTGTTTGCCTTCTCAGACTGGGAAGTGGTTTGGGAAAAAGTCGTTTTGAGACCACACATACTCCAATTTTGGTTTAGAAAATGTAGTCAGTGAGCCAGCATAAAGATGGGATTTTATAAGACCTGAGGGAGTCTTTGGAATGACCTACTCCATTCTCTGACCAAAAGAAAGCCTGTACTGGACACATCTCAGATGTTGGTCTCTCCCCAGCTCCCACAAATCTCCAGTGAAAGGGCCCCAGAACACACCAAAACTTGGTTTGGTGTTGTGCTTAGATGTTTTCTAAAGTCTAACCCCAGTCCCTCCTCCTCCAAGAGAAGTCCGCTTGATTTTGCTGTATCCTCTATGCGTTTTGCTAGACTGGCAGTCGGTGGACCCTACTCCCCTCTGCTCTCGTCTCCTCTCTGAAATCTTATGCTTAGACATTTGTACTGTTTGGTTTCTGGATGCCCAACTCAGAGAGGAACTTGGTTTCTCAAGAATGGCTACCAAGACCAGCCAGAGCGTCTGAACCGCATCGTGGCCTCGCAGTGTTGGGGCATCAAGGCAGAGGGGCTCCTGGTGCCTGCGGCAAGGGGAGCTGCTCCATCGGGGCTGGGAGGGCCTCTTACCGTCCACGTGATCTCCATGTTGTTCTTTCTGGTTCCCTCTCCCTTCACGTCACCAGGATTGGACTCGGGGGCTGGAACCCAAACGGACACAGGTTCAAGTCCAATTTGTGCCTTACCAGGGCAAGGTAAGGAGCCTTCCTCCGTCCCACCTGATGGGTCTGTTCTATGCTCCGAGTTTCTTCAGCATCTATGTATATGCTGGGTCTGGTGTGTAAATGAACTTACTCGGTGCATGATGTACCTTCTGAGCTGAGATTTAAACTTCCAGAGCAGGGCTAATTTCTTGTGAATTGTAATCCTCTACCAGACAGCATTTATCATAAGGCTTTCCACACTGTGGGTGGTCAGTAAGCCAACTCAATGTGGATTAGCTCCTTTGTGGATTATCCACTAAATGTGTTTCACACCAGACTGGCTTATCCCTGGCATTTAACATTTTTTGGGGGGGCAGCATCTCCACCCTCTATGAGCTGGTGTGATTTCAGAAATCCAAATATTACCCAAGAGTGTTAGGAAAAGAAATCTGATGTAATACCAATTTATATATTTCTCACACTGAATTATGGATTTCTGCTGTACCTCTTTGCCATAGCTCTCCCCTTTAAAGCAGATAATCAAGAATTACTAATAATAAAAATGGAAGTTAGCATTTATCATGTGCTTACTACATGCCAGGCATCATGGAAAGTACCTGAAACATATTCTCAAATGTTCACAACAGCTCTGTGATGTAGGTGTTAGTACTCTCTGCTTTACAGATGAGGAGGCCGGGCCTTGGAGAAGTAACCTAAGCTCACACGGCTGGGGATGGGGGGAACTCAGTGTGAGTTTGGGGTGCGGAGTTTCGGAGCCTTCTCTGGCAACCCTGGGGTACTCACGTGCTCCACTGGTTCGGTAGCGCTCGGACGGGAGGCTGGGGTGGCTGCTCCCAACCTCGTTGACGGCAATGACACGGAACTGGTAGTTGACATACGGGGACAGCCGGAGGACGGCTGAGTTAACGCTGCCGGGGTACTTGGAATGGTCATGCCAGACCCCGGGTTGGAACTGGTCTTCTTCAAACTGGACAACGTAGTCTGAGTGGGCAAGGAAAACAGAGCTGTTTCGGGAGCTCAGTTAGGAGTGGTCTTCTTTAAAAGCACTTCCTCCTTGGCTTCCGTTGATCTTTATAATCTCTCTCACACAAAGGCACAGGGAGAATTCTTCCCAAGGCTCAGGAAGAGACACCAAGGCCTCTGTACATTCTGAGGATAGCCCAGGGCACACATCAAGTGAGGTAGAAGTGGGACTGGAAACCAGGAAAGGCCTTCGGTTTAAGGGTGTTACCATCCCTCTTTTCCAGCTTTGGAGCACAGGGCCCCTGAGCTACCTGTGATGGGGCTGTTGTTATCGTCCCCAGGGATCCAGGTCAGCCGCACGCTCCTCTCGGCCAGGTCGGTCAGCTCCAGGTCCCGGGGCCGGTCTGGCCGTCCTGGTGGCAGAGGAAGACACCACACAGGGTTCCTGAGTTAGAGCGGGTCCACCCTGTGATGGCCCCAGCCCTGGACAGCTCCCTGATGGGTTTAGGCCTTTGCTACCAGCCAGATCCAACCCCAGCCTGCCCTGAGGGGTGAGCACAGGGACCACTCCCTTCCCACAGGAGCCCAAGGAAAAACAAAGAGGAGACTCCTGAACGCCCAGCCCCCCAAAATGAATATCAATGGGTGTGGAACAAGGAATAAAGGGGATTATGCAGGGCACAGAGAGAACTGGGTCCAATGCCATCCCGTCTCGGTGGATCTTCTGAGAGTGCAAGCATTCAGGAATGCCACCCGTCCTCAGACCTACACTCACAACACTTAGGAAGGCTGATGAGGGAGTGTGGAATTCTGTCCCATTTTCGCACAATAACTGGCCTCTACTCTGTGTGTCAACGCTCTGAGTAGGGAGACCCCAGGAGAGGGCTTAGCCTGCTAAACAGGGCAGATGGGTTAGAGGAGTGGGGGCGACAAAGAGAGGGGACCAGACTAGGGAGGAGATGGAGACTTGGTCTCAGAATTTCCCTGATGGACAGCAGGACAGAGGGGCCCAGCAGGCTTGCAAACAGGGGTGAGGGCAGCACCTTTTTGGGGGCATGACTCTCACTGGGACTGCTTTAGTGGGTGTAAGTGCCATCCTGGCCTGGGATAAAGATATCCGGCGACTGAGTGGTAGGGGTAGGCAAGATTTTCTCTCCATCTTGACTCCCTGAACCAGATTTCCATCTGTCAGATGGTCACTATAAGGACTTGGAAGGCAAGTCCCACAGGCCCATGTTCGTGTGTGTGTGGCATGTGTGCGTAGATTATAAATGGATAGAAAGCAGCAGATGCAGGGAGGCTGAACGAGTTTCCAGGTGATGTGAAGGGAGCAGGCTTTCGCATACTCTGCAAACAGGACCTGAAAGACTGCTGGGAGGAGAGGCCACCCTGAGGGAGCAGTGAGTGTGGCTGGAGGCAAGGGATGGGGTGAAACAGTAGCTGAGAACTTCCGAGCTCACCCTGTAGAGCAGGAAGCCCAGCATAGGGCCATGCCCTGGGCTTGGGGAGGTGGATGTGGGTAACTGAAAGGAGGTCCCATGTAGCCAGGAGTGCTGCCCACAAACCTATACACTGTCACCCTTTCCCAAAGCGGCTTCCTTCTCCCAGACTCCACACCCGGGGTGCCAAGAGAGGGCACTGGCAGGGGACTGTGATTAGTGGGAATTACCTTTGGGCAGGGCAGCCAAACGGTTAGTTGGAGTGGCCTGATCAGCTGCAAAGGTAAGACGGGTTATCCAGGTTAGCAGGTTATCCAGGGTTAAAGGTGTTCTAGAAGGATGGGGGTAGGCAGCCGAGGCTTAAACAGCTGCCCCTGGGCTGAGGTGTTCTAGGCAGGGCTTTCCCCGTCCTTCCATGGGGAATCCTCTACCCTTATACAGGCCGTCTGTGTTTCCTCCACATCTGGGGGCGGCACCTCTGTCTCCTTCCCATCCCAATGTGACTCTCGTGCCTGGGCCCACACTCCCTGCAACTGTGCCTCTCCACTGCACCAACACTAGTGGCAGTAGGGCACCCACGGGGAGGCAGAGGTGACAGAGGACCTGCTTCCCTGGAAGGGAGAGGCCTCCTTCCTCTTGGTTTGGGTTAGCTTAGTATTTACAGTCCAGCCTGGGTGCAGGCCAGGAAGAGATGGCATCATCTTGCTCAGTGCATAGCACATGATGAAAGGCCACCAAAACCCAGCAATGGGGCGGGAGGGAAAGGAAGGCTGGCGGAGGTCATTGGAAGCACAGACACAAACTCAGTCTTGCTTTAAGGATGGATTGTTTTAATTGACTTAGTGGTGGAGTTAGCTGTAAGGAAGGTAAAATGATCACAAGAAACCCTTCTACACTTTCTCTGTATCACTCAGGTCCCTTTCAGTTGAGACGTGGAGAAGTCACACTCCACTCAGGAGGTAACCTGTCCAGCACAGCTTGTTCTGAAACTGGCAGCTCCCTAACCCTGACATCAAAAGGCAAGAAGAGATCACCACGCCTGACCTGCCCACTTGACTGCAGGCATTGCCCTCGGAACTGTCCTGGGCCACTGCTTCTCTGGCTGCGGGGGAGGGGGTGGGGCTGGTCAGTGCCAGGGTGAGCAGCGGCAGTTACCTAGCACAGTGAGGTAGGCCTTGGCCAGGTCTTGGTCTAGCTCGGTGCTGGCAACACACGTGTAACTGCCCTGGTCCCGCTCTGCCACACCAAAGATGGTCAGGGAGTCATCTTCCTTCTTCATCCTACAAAGGTACCAAGGAAGGGTTCGGAGGAGAGGTTAGGGGAGTGCTCAGGGCTGCCCACTGCTTTCTCCCCAGGGGGGGCTCTCAAGTCAGGAGGGCAAGGGAAGCTCCTTCTGGGGGATATGAGGCTCTCTCTCAATGCTTTGACAGAGGCAAGGTCTTCACGGTCACCTGGAGCATTCATCATACTTGATGGAGGGGAACAGAGAGTGGGTGGAGCTCAAGTGGCCGTGAATCATGTTGTTCACCTTCCAATTCCATACGTGTACCTGCCTCTGTGCCTTAACTGTGCTGTGCACCCCTCCCAGGTTAGGGCACCATGAGGCCCATGATCCCAAAGGCAGGTTGGTATTCCTTCTCCTCTCATACTTATAGCTTTGTCTGTCTTCAGCCCAGAGTTGTCTCCTCTGCACCCAGGCTCAGGCCAGCCTGACCCCTGGCTCCTCGGAACTGTCTCCTATAGAGAGGGGAGGCCGCAGAGCAGGATGGGGCTGTAGAGCTGTCAGCACCGAGTGCCAGAAGGTTTGCAGAGGGGGACACCCTCTGCAAAGAGTCAAATGATGGCGAGAAACCACTGGTGCCATGTCCAGCTGCAGGGCCCTGCACAACTTTGCTCCCCCGAGATGGAAGAAGGTAAAGCAAAGTGAGCCCTGGGGAAGGAGGCTTGGAACAGCGGTTCTCAACCCTGATGCACACCGGAACCCCCAGGGGGACGTTTAAACACTGCCAGTGTCCTAAGTCCTACCCTACACCAGTGAAATCAGGATCTGAGGAGAGGGGCAGGCATGGGTGTAGTAAAAGCATTCCAGTTTCAGGCTGAGAACTGAGAGCTGGCTCAGATCAACCCTGCCCTCTGCTGAAGATTACGGGTACTGCAAATACGGCTGAAAGGCTGGAGCCTGGGATGCAGCGGAGGAGGAAAAGAGAAGACAAAAAGGAAATGGAAAAGAGGAGGAGTGAGGGGAGAGAGGGAGAGGAGAAGTGAAGAGATTGAGAAGAGGGAGAGAGAGGAGGTGTAGGAGAGAGAAGCAGGGAGCTGGTGGGAGAGAGGGAGGTTGTACAGGGTTGGGGAGGGGGTCTCCCCCGAAGTGGGGGAGTTGCCAAGGCCATCACCCCCTCTGCAGTAGCTCCTTGGTGACATGCATGACACGGGTTCCCTGTCCCTGTGTTCTTCCATGTGTCACCAACAGCAAGGAAAAGAAAATGTGCCTCAGACTAGCACTAGGAAGTGGGAAGGGAGGAAGAGAAACCTGTTTCCAATATAGAGCGGCTTGTCATCCTTCAGCCAGGAGACGGTGAGTTTCAGGGAGGGGTCATGCTTCACCCGACACTCCAGCTGCACCGTGGTGCCCCTTTTGGCCACCTGGTCCTCAGGCATCCGGTAGATCCTGGTGGGGTCTGTGGAGAAGCCCAGAGAACTCGCCACTGGCCTGTTCTCTGCCCAGCAACCCCATGCGGCCACACAGTGGCATATGTCTGCCTTCGAGGCCTCGGGCCAACTATGGAGCGGGGCACAAACAGCATGCTGTGGTATGAATGGAGCAGAGTTCTGGGTGGGTAATCCCAAAAGCAGGTAATGCCCCAAATCCTCTCCATCTGGCTCAGGAATATATGATGTAATTTCTGGGGTGGTAGTGGGGAGTTGTTGTGAGCAGAAGGTTTCCCTTCCCTAATTCTCTTTGGACCACACGGATCCTAAATGGACTCCACAGGTGCACATTGGGGAGCCCATTCCAGGTTAAAGATAGGTGTGGTGCATTTTCAACGTGAATATTGCATGTGGATAACTGTGAGCAGGGCCTCCTCGCCCCTCTCCAAACTCCCACTGGCGAACCCTCTCCTTTACCTTTGACCTCCAGGCGGACTTGGTTTTCAGCTTTGCCCAGGATGTTGGTGGCGACACAGGTGTAGATGCCCTGGTCCTCTTTGCGGATCATCTTAATTTCCAGACTGCCATTCTCATAAACATGGTAGTTGCCACCATCCAGGTTGCTTCCTTGCCCATTCTTAAACCTCACAACAGAGCAGCAGAACACACAGCATCCTGAGACAGGACCAGCCCAAGGGCAGGGGCAGCAGCCAATCAAGAGAGACCGTGGGGGCTGTGGAAGGAGCCCCATGCTAGGAGTCTGGAGCCCTGAGCCTCAGAGGGTCTGCCTCTAACCACCAGGTGGCCCTGGCAAGCCTCCATCCCTCTCTAGGTCTCGGTTTCCCATTCTGTACAATGAGGGGGTTGATCCAGATGATCTGCCAACTTCCTCCCAGCTTTGAATCTTTAAGATTCCTAGGTCTTGCTGAACACCTACTATGGACCAGATGAGAAGGAGAAGATGAGACAAGTGACCCCTGCTGTGGAAGGCCCGGTCTCCTGGAACTTACCATCGCAGTGTGGGGATGGGAGACCCAAAGAAAGGGCAGTCCAGCCGCGTCCGGTTGTAAAGAATCACTCGAATGAGCTGGTTTCGAGGCGACAGCATCCGAGGCGGCACATCTGAAATTCCCAGAGAACCGATCTCGAGTACTGAGTCTAACTCTTCCATCTCTTCCCCCTCGGTCTCACCTCTGCATGCCTTCTGCTTACAGCAGCTTCCCAAGCACTGAGGCACCTTCCCCTATCAAACTTCCCTCCTTCAGGAAGCCCCTAGGGATGAGGTGCGGAAGGAGAAGCTTACTCCTGCTTCTGCCCTCAACCTACCCTACATTGAAATCCAGTTTTTGCAAAGGGTCTCCCCAAATTATCCAGCAGGTTCTGTAGCTGCACCACCACACCCCAAAGGCATTTCCCAGCTACCCCTCCCACTACCCTCTCCCTGCCCATGGGGTGCAGCAAATATACTCGGAACCATTTCCCACCGTGAGATCCAGCTGCAAACCCAGGGGAAGTCAACATGGATACAGCAAGGAGATGAGACAGTCCCACTCTATCTCATCAGGGGAGGGAGAAGACTAAGATTGACTGCTCTGATGGAATTAACTGTCTGCTTATTCAGCTTTGTGAATTTTAAGTCCTCCATCCCTCTTACAAAATTTTTCCCATCTCCATGTTTCCACTCTCCACCATCTTCTTACCTCACCCAGCTTGGCCAATCCCCGGAGAAGAAAGTGTGCCCCATGACATAACCAAGCCCCAGGGAGACTGCGCAGTAGTGGGGAGGAGGGGGAGACAGGCTGCGAAGGGCACACTCACCCAGCACACTGACGAAGGCGTTGGCCAGCAGGTAGCCATGCTCGTTGGAGGTGTTGCACTGGTACACGGCCCTGCTGCTGATCTGGGTGTCCCGGAAGATGATGGTGTCTCCAGCCACCTCACGGTTTGGGTTCGGTGGTGCCGCTACAGACAAGAAAGAGACGTTCCTCATGAGAGATAGGAAGGGCAGGGTGAAGGGCACTTGAGGCTCTGGCCAGGGCTCCCAGGAACAACTGGGGTGCCGTGGGGAGCACCAGGTGAGGGGCCAGATGACAGGGCTTCTGGCCTCGCCAGTGCTGGGCTGTGTGTGACCTTCAGCCCTTCTCTGAACCTGTGGGGTTTATTTCTAATATAGTCTAGAGTATGGAATATGGATTCTTGTTCAACCTACATACCCACTGGGCAGGTGTGGTTGAGAGCATTAGCTTTGGAAACAGAAAGCAGTTTGGGTTCTAACCACATCACTTACTACCAGCATCACTCAATCTCTGTAAGCTTCAGTTTCCTTGTCTGCAGAATGGGAATAACAGATCACCTCTTGGGGTTTTTGTGAAGATAACCTGAGATTTTATGCATGTACAAAGTGATGAACAGAAGGTCTAACACATATTGTTATTATCATTTGAATCCAGTGTGCATATATTTAAATGTGTTTTGAAAAGGACAAAGCAATATACAATAGACAGAATCTACCACCTTCCCATCCTCTAAAGAGAGCATGCTTCGGCCGGGCGCGGTGGCTCAAGCCTGTAATCCCAGCACTTTGGGAGGCCGAGACGGGCGGATCACGAGGTCAGGAGATCGAGACCATCCTGGCTAACACTGTGAAACCCCGTCTCTACTAAAAAATACAAAAAACTATCCGGGCGAGGTGGCGGGCGCCTGTAGTCCCAGCTACTCGGGAGGCTGAGGCAGGAGAATGGCGTGAACCCGGGAGGCGGAGCTTGCAATGAGCTGAGATCCGGCCACTGCACTCCAGCCCCGGCGACAGAGTGAGACTCCGTCTCAAAAAAAAAAAAAAAAAAAAAAAAAAAAAAGAGAGCATGCTTCAAACATTCACAAAGTTAAACCCATAAGCCAATGCCTCTTGAAAATGGCATGAGTCCTTATATTTGCCTAAGTTCACAGCTCCTCCCCAAAAATGTATCCTAAACTGAGAGAGGATATTCTTGCCACAGTTCTAGTACTGCTGGCTTGGGATGCAGAGAGCAGAGGCTGGAGAGGGCTAGGGGTCTTTGTTCTGCCCACACTTCACTCTGGGATCTGGGGTAAATCAACAAACCTTTCCGGGCCTCATTTCCTTCATCTGTAAGATGGGAAGAATCACTTCCACTTTCCCCTAATCTAAGGAAGGCTAAGATAAGAGAACAACGATGACGTGTAAGACCAAACATTTTCTAGAAATGTAAAGAATTGCCACTTTTCTCATCTTTAACCACTAGAAAGTGACTTTCTTCCTAAGATTTCTGGACTAGCAAGCTGATGACTTAGCTTACAAAACGCATTCAAGATCACTCAGACCTGCAGGGGAAGTCAGCGGAGGATGCAGGAGTCGCCCTGCAGGTGCCACTCCACAGATAGCCAGTCTGAGCCCAGAACTGGGGAATCAGCAGATGGGAAAGGAAGACAAGGTTGGCATTCTTATCATCCATGCCTGGGTCACCAGTCAGTGAAAAGGGACCAAGGAAGGCAGTGCCAGCAACTTATACACCTCCTTGCCTGGCAAATTCTCGTGCAACCAATTTTCCTCCCAGTCACTCCCCTTACATGTTCCCTGGGGAGAGTGACAGGTGACCTTTCCAGGGCTGAGGCTCAGTTGCAAGTCCTGGGCTGCCTTTATTGAATGGTGCTATAAAGTTAAGTGCAATTGTCTGCCTTACCCCCAAAGTCCTATTAAGATGGAGAGAACTGCAGAAGGCAGGCAGTGTTCATACCTCTGCTTGTAGCTGGGGGAGTAACATTTACTGGGGATAACTAGGTTCAGTACTAGCTGGTGCTGTTGTATTGCAGACTCACGGCAACCCAGAGCTTCACCACTTCCTAGCCATGAGATTTTGGGCAACTCACTGCACTGACGAGAACCTTATTTCCTCACCTTAAATGTTTGACAGTATAGCCACAACAAGGGTGCAGCATCTAGCACAGAATGTGGCACACAATAAATATCTAAAAAGGTAAATTCTTACCCTCTCCTCTACCTGTGTCCCCCCTTCTCCACCTGCTTCTACCAGCTGCTGTTCGTGAGTTAGATTCTGAGTTCTTGCCATCTACATTTTCCCCATTTGGCTGATACCATTGTTTACATTTTCTCCGACCACTTAGAGAAAGTGAGGACAGGACATTTTGAAAAGTGAATGCAACCAGAGAGTCTACGATATGAAAACTTGACCAAGGCCACTGATTATAAGGAGCCTTGGAGGCATCTACTCCATCCACCTGGGCAGGACTAAATGTCCCCAAAGTCTAAGCATACTCAATAAACTGCACCTGTGCATCCGCTCTTCCTCATATCTAACCATAATATTTCACATCATTGTACAACCCTGCTTCTTCTTTTGCCCTCAGCAGAGAGCAGAACTTGAGTAACCAACAATGGGGTTACTGAGCTCTCCTCTACCTTCCAAGCCCCAACTGTCACTCAGAGCCCAACCCCCAAGAGATGCAGCCACAGTCCCCAGGCCATCAACTGGGCTTCTTCAGGGGAAGAAAGCAGAGATTTAAAAAACCCCAAGACAGCAGAAATCCCTTAAGCATGGGAATATGACCACAGAGTTCCAGACTTCCTGTACTGTAACACAAAGAGAGGGTAGGTTTCTCGGGATGTCCAAAAAGATAGGCAACTGAGAAGCAGCCACCAGTGGGCTTCTCTTTTCCTGAACTTCTAGTGTGACCAACGCTGGCATAGTGACAGGAATCTGAAGCCTTTGATAGGAGAGAGATGAGAGTCAGATAGGACAACAGCTCGCTACTTACATTGCAAAGGTTCCCCATTCACCATCCACTGGACAGTGGGTTTGGGGTTTCCATTGGCTCGACACACCAGTCTCCCATCCTCGCCAGGAGCCAGGATAAGGTTCTTGGGTTCATCCAGCCAGTAGGGAGCAGCTGGAAGACATGACAGGCACAGGCAGGGGAGTTAGATGGCATGGGACAGGCAGAAGAAAGCAAGCAGTCTCCCTCTAGTGTGGTAGGAGCCCCTGAGTCCCAGCACCAGGCGCTCACCACCTGCCCTAGGGCTTGTCCTCACAGGGATAACTTGGTCCAGCCTGTATCTGGCTGGCTTGGCTGCACAGATGCTGACCCGTCTATTTTGAGTTCACAGAACAATAGTTCTAAACTGGGGCTGCTCATTACAATCCCCTGAAGAGCTTTTTTAAAAAAAGGGATGCTAGGACCTGTCTCAGACCTACTAAATCAGAATCCTCACAGGAGGCCTGGGTGCAAATGCTTTTTGAGGTCACTAGTGTCTGCGGTGTGCATCCAATGGCTCCACTGCCAGGGAAGGTGGTAAAGCGGGCACCGTGCTGGTCCCTCTGGATCTGTGTTTTGCAAGATCAGACCCTTTAGGAAAAGCCTTATATTCATTCCTTTAGGCACTGAACTTTGGTTAGAGTATTTTTTTTTTTTTTTTTTTTTGAGATGGAGTCTCGCTCTGTCTCCCAGGCTGGAGTGCAGTGGCGTGATCTCGGCTCACTGCAACCTCCGTCTCCCAGGTTCAAGCAATTCTCCTGCCTCAGTCTTCCAAGTAGCTGGGATTACAGGCACACCCTACCAGGCCCAGCTAATTTTTGTAATTTTAGTAGAGATGGGGTTTCACTATGTTGGCCAGGATGGTCTCGATCTCCTGATCTCGTAATCTGCCCGCCTCGGCCTCCCAAAGTGCTGGGATTACAGATGTGAGGCACCACACCTGACTAGAGCATTTCTTAGCTGGCCACCTCATTCAATTGATTGGACAATTTTGTGAATATGTAGAAATGTGGGTTTTTCTGAGAAGTGAGCCTTTCAGATCAGATTCTCAAAGATCTTGATACCTAACCCCCACCCCCTAAAGTCTAAGAACTCCCTAATTTGTGTGTGGTGCTGAAACCAAGGTCACAAGATCAATCGACCATGTGCTAAGAAAGTTCCTGGACTCTGGTCTCGGACATCATCATCTCAACCATCCGTGCAGCCCCAGACCAAACAGTGACCAGTGCAGCCTGCCACACATGGCTGGGACCCATGACGCCATGCGCTCTGGTGCCTGCAATCACTCAGGTGGGCCCTCTTTGCTTTGGGGGTTAGGAAGGGATTTTAAAAAATAATTTTGGCCATAAGCTCTCCCCAGTTTTAAAAAGCAGCACAGCATCATGCATAGGTACACAGACAGCACGGGCTCACGTGACACATCACGAACGGGAATGCAAAACGAAAGGAAAAAGAAGGCTCTGGGAATGATTCAAATGGGCCATGTGAGGAAATTCACCTGCTGAGGGAGCGTTGGCATCAAGGAGAGGTGGGTGATGGTCAGGGTGGATCTCCTTCCCTTAACACCCTCTGCCCCATGCATGGGCATGCACACACCCTCTCACGTCCAGTGAGTGACACCATCCATAGCAGATTGCCATAGCCACTGGCCAGTGGGCTGGAAGTCTCCCCCACTCACTCTGTCCCCAACCACCCTCAGAGGGAAGGGTGGGCATGGTGTTCAGGGTTGGCAAAATAATCATAATGAGAAATACACACAACGTACCCTTTACTCTCACCGAGATCGTGTGCCGGATGCTGCCCATCTTGTTGGAGGCCAGGCAGAAATATTCCCCGGAGTCTTCCTCGGAGACATTGGTGATACGCAGGGCCTTATTAAAGTTCTCAAACTTGGCCTTGTCAGATGGGAGGTCCCCACCTTTCTTGTACCATGCGATGTCTGGTGTTGGGCTAGGAGAGGCGCCAGGCAGGAAACAAAGAAGTTATCACTAAACATGGCCCTTCTCCTCTTCTATAGAGCTGGGGACACCCAGGTGGCCTAAAAGCATACTTGGGCCCAGGGGATGCATGTCCTCTAAGAGCTGATCTTTCCTGTACAGAGGAGGATGCTCAGCCACAGAGAACTTGAAGGTTTAGCTAACGTCCCACAAGATTCTAACGCATATACGGGATGCCTAATCACCTTTCCTCATTATCCAAAACAGAGATGGCCAGAATGGGATGGAGATGACTATGGTTTGCAACACCCTGCCCACTAGGGGCTGTTTGCTTCTCTTTCTGCTGTGCTACTGGTATGCACTAAATGTGGCATTAACAAGAGCATGAACAAGCTCCCATCCCCATCCTCCTGGAGGGTGGCTAGAAGAGGGGCTGCAAACTGCACATACACCCCGGAGGCGATGCATTCCAGCAGGAGGTCCATGCCACGAAGCACCATCTGGCTGCTCGCAGTGCCCTGGGGATACATGAAGCTTGGTGTTCTTTCTGCAACTCCTCGGGCTGAAACAGGAGAGAACAAACTCCCGTGAGCCTCCTTCCAGAAGGCAGACGCCGCTAGGCCAATGCTGTCAGGCTAGAAAGAAACGGCATCACCGCCCCTGCTGGATCCTCCCAGCTGAAACCACCCCAAGGACTTGGACCTCATTAAGTGAGGTGTGTTAGGAAGCTCAGGGCTCCTCAGCCCCACCAGCATGAGTGAGAGGAGCTCTAGGTTCTGAAAGGATCTGCCTGGAGGAGCCCAGCTTCCCTCAGGTTCAGGGAATCTCCCCTTCCCTGATACAGGGAGGGGCTGTCTGAGCAGTGCGAGATCTACTCCCAAGCAGCTTGTGTTGGGATCCCAGAGGCCACTGTGTGGCCCCCAGAGCAGGCCATCTCAGCAGCGGTCCTTCTCCCCAGGCAGGGATCTGGAAGCAGAGAAGGCATGTACTGGGGCCACAGGACAGACAACCTGCTCTTTGGGTTCCTGAAAACAAGGTGCTGGGATGGAGTCACAAAGCCTGCACAAACAATCAGAAATGCAGGGGGAGTTATTAATGGCTTAGCAAAGACATGGAGAGAATTAATGAGCAGAGATGACAGGAAATCACTCTGGGGCCAAGACCATTCTGCCTCCTCACTAATGACTTGGGAAGACGGCTGGGGAGGGGAATAGTAATTACATGTGAGTTGCTTGGGGAGGGGGTGAGAGAAAAGTGGCTGCCAAGTTGGAGGAGGTGATCTATAATTCAACTAGGCCGGAACAGTCATGGGTCTGAAATCAATGAGATTCATGCAGGTCTTGAAGGCCAGGTGGCTCACAGAGACTGGCATTTTCAGGATGGTTGTTTCTCTGTAGAAGGGTTGTGCCAGCATGGATCCACCCATGACAGAGTGAACCCCACCTTCCCCGAGCCTCACCTCTTCCCCCAGAGCTCTTCGTATAGCTCTAGGGGAATGGGTAAGATGGAAGGGAAAAGAATAAGAATTTTCCATCCGGAAACCCCAAGGCAAAAGGGAAACTGGAGGAAGCACCTCCTGGCCAAGGTGTACGATCATACACAAGAATGGCTAAAAACAAAAACAGAAGCTGAGTCCACCCATGGGTTTAACGGAGTCTTAGACTCAGCTGGACAAGGGAGAGGTGGAGGGAAGGCAGGGCTGCCAGGAGCTGGGAGGCCTCAGAGACGCCTGGGGTGAGGATGAAGACGGTTATCCAGGGTTTAATGGGTGAATCGGTGCTGGTAGAGTGAGGACAGAGTGCGGGGGGACTTTATCCCCATGTAACTGGTGCTTCCTAAAGGAGCTTGCTGGGTTTGCTGGGGCCTGGCTGCACCAGTGGGGCTCCTGTTCTGGGGCACTCAACTCTCTCCCTTGGTACCAGTAGAGTGCAATTCATAGAGTTTGCTTCTATTTTATCTTTTTGTCAAAAGAAGAAAGGATGAAACATGTGCAGAGGGTAACTAGGCTGATGGTACAATACACGACATACAGCAAATGCTCAACAAAGGTTTATGAGGTGAATGGATTGAAGGGGAAGAAGAGAACAAAAAATAAGGCAGCAATTTAACCCATATTATTTCTCTTTCTGTAGATGCCTCATCTGTCCCACCAGCATACACATTACAATAGTGACTACTGAAGGGGTTAATCCATTATGTGGTTAATTGGTTATCATCTATATCTATAACTCTTGTAGCATCCAATTCTCAGCACCAAGGAAGCCCGACACCAACAGCTTCCTCCCACCCACCATCACGGAATCACCAAAACAACCAAGACGCAGGGGCACTATGAGGAAAGGAGATTCTAGGGCAGAAGGCTCTGTTGTCAGGTTGGTGAATCCGTCGAGAGCTGGGAACCCTGGGATTATGTGGAAGAGATCCCAGCTCAGTCGTCATACTCCTTCCACACTCGGACGAAATCTGCAGAAACCAATCTGTGACCCTATGGACATTTAATTTACACCATAACATGTGACACCACGAGCACACACAACCCAGCAAAGCAATAACGATGGGAAGGAGGAAAATTTAGCACAGAGTCCCGCTGTGGGTGCCTTGACGTGCTGTAACTGTCACTATAAAAAGGTTATAGCAATATTGCGTTTGTAGGATGTGGGCTTGCAACAATAGAATTATCCTAAAGAAGGAGAAGCTACTGGAAAAAAGCCAAAGTTCAAAAAAAGGGGAGAGCATCCTAAAAGTCAGAGGTCCTAATCAGGGCCACCATTCAGTGAACGTTTGCTAGGGACCATGCACTGTGCTGACAGCTCCAACCACACCACCATTTATGCTTAATCCTCACAGCAAACCTAGAGGGTTGTATCCCCATTTTCAGCAGAGGCAACTGAGGCTCAGTGAAGTCAACAGACTTGCCCAAGGTTACAAGCTAGTTATGTTTTTGATTATGTGCCATTTAGCACCAAAAACTTGTGCTTTCCACCCACTCTACATTGCCTCTCTGTCTAAAGATGGGCATCCCACTTGTTCCTACTTCTGACAGTCAGCTTCAGGAATATCTTTCTTATTCAAACCAAAGAAAACCCAAGGGCAAAAGAGGTAAAGGAGAAAGATATTTTTGTCTTGGTGAGGTGCTCTGGTGAAACTCTTCCACTATGTTTTACTATTCTCACTATCTCAGCTAAGATCCCATCTCTCCTCAGTGGCTATTAAAAAACTCAGGCCCAAGGTGGAGAAAAAGAAGCTGAGGAGGGAATTCAGCAGCGTTGAAGTCACCTCAGTTGGATTCTTAAAGGCATGGAAACTTGAAGAAGATTTGGGGGACACAGTATCATTAAGGAATGAGATGGACGGCCCTAAAGGAAAGGTTATGAAGAAATGCAGTCAATTGCAGCAGGAGGAACTCATATGAAAATTTAGGAAGGATAATATAGCTGGTGGCTTTGAGAGCTACTGTTCTCAAAGAGGGTGCCTAATTTCCTTCCCTGCAGAAGTAGAGACAGGAAAACTCTAAGACAACAGTGATTACTAGATGAAACTCTAAATGGTGGCAGATGACTGTCTCATCTTATCATGGGATACCCTCTTTCATCATGGAGGCAGGGGTCCCTGGAGAGTATTAGTTATTCGCCCTGATCTTCAGAGTGGGGTCTGACCTAATGCCTGATCAAACTCAGAGTTCATATGCTAAAGCTCATATCTGTGTGGATTCAGGAAGAGCTTCCCTCACAGGCCCATCTGACTTCTTGCCCAGGGACAGCCAGTCCTCTCCTGCTCTTGTAAGCTGTGGCTCAGAGTGGGCTCATGGGTTTCTGGGGGAATATGGTCAGCGAGCAGACAACAGATGACAATGCCTTGACCATGTTGGCCTTAAAGGTCCAATGAAAAATGCCTCTTGATCATCTCTTCGGAGGAAACACCAAGACTGCTGACAATCTTAGTTGCCCCCCTCTGTCAAGTGCTATGTGTTAACAGGACAAGAGGGTTCAACGAATCAGACGTATCTGAGGACCTCTGCCAAAAACAGCTTTTAGGGGCATCTGGATCCTACATCCAGACCACTTTGCTGCTTTCGATTCTCAGAATTGAGAACCAGAGACTCATGGGGCCAGATTCTTGGCATCTCATCCACCTCTCTCACTCTAGGAATGGCTGACCAAACAACCCCAGAAGATAGGAAAAACTCTTTGTCTTGTAATATTTGATACCTTTCAGCGCCAGGAAATTTCTCCTGTAAGTCTAACCCAAATCCCATATGCAGTAGTTGGAGCTTTTCTTCTTATGCAGTCCTCAGCACAGCTGAGGATCTGAACAGCTTTTGTTTCTCTGATCTGCCCTACAATTTCTCTCTCTATGGTACTTTCTTCCTATAATTGCGCCTGCTTTTCTCCCCTTGGTTTCTCTTTAAGTTCTCTGTGTCCTTCTTAATTTCAGAAACATAGAGGAACTATCCAGGATACAGTCAACACTAAACCATTCCCTTTAAAACCAATAATGGGTAACATTTGTTAAGTATCGAGAATGTGCCCAACACATACTAGGAACCATAAGCACATTATCCTGTTTAATCTTCACAACAATCCTATGAGACAGGTAATACATCCATTTGGCAGATGAGAACATTAAAGTTCTGAGACTAAATGACTTACCCAGCATCACTCAATGGTATGTCCCGGACCTTGGATTTAATTCAAGGCAGTCTACCCCAGAGCACACACTCTTAACCACCTCCTTAATCTCCTCACCTGGGTGAACCCTAAGTGGTAAGTTACAATCTCAGACCAGATTCTCCTGCCACTCAGCAGGTCAGGGGGCACCTGGCAACGTTCAGAGGATACCAATCCACTCTAGAAATCACTAAAACAAAATAGAATTATGGGGCGGCCCTCCTGCTACAAAAGGGACATGCCATATTTCAGAGCCAAACAGATGCACTGGGCACTTTTCATCAAGTCTCTCTGTCCAGATGCCTGCACTCCAGAAAGAAGTCATCTTCCTTCCTTTTCCCTTTGATATCTTGCTAGAAGCATCAGCCTAGCTGCTTTGTGTTCAAAATATGTCTTCCTTTGACTTTATATCCTTTCCAGCAGCTTCATACTTGGGTCAACTCCATCCAACCCTGGATTGAGGACAAGGGGTCAATCTCCACATCAACTTTTGTAAGCTTTGCTTGTTTCCTAGTCCTGGATGGGTCTCATAACTCCCACTCATTCTCGTGCAAGAATAGTTTGATCAACGGTCACAAACTGGTTTAAGTGACCAGAATCACTCGAACTTATTCCATTGATAAAACAACTCTATGCATATGTTCCCCTGCATGACTTATCTTCCATAAAGTGAGGAACTTAGACCAGATGGTCTCTAAGGGACCTTCTGGCTCTGATATACTCTGGCTTACAGAATACTTCCTATAACAGATTACCTGGAATCCAATGTAGAACAAGGCCCATTCCATACCAGGGCTCTGGGGCTCTTAACACAATAGTGGATGGCCCCATTATCTTGAAAACAAACAATGCTTAGAATCCAACAAAGGTCCCCTGATTCCTTGGGTAGTAAATCTCTTTGGCAGGGTCTCAGTGTGGTTCTAGCTGCTTGGTGCCAAGTTAGAGCCTTTGCCTCTCTCTCTGACTCCCGCTCCTTCATCCCATCCCCTACTCCAGTCACTCATCATCCTTTATATTAGCACATCGCAGTGCAGACACTTCCTATCTGTTTCAGCCCACAGTGATGTCCCTTGGAGACCTGTAGCCTCAGCTTCTGAGGCATAACTAATGATGGGGGCCAGCTGCCTCACCAGAGCCAGCAAATGATGGTGCCTCTGGCTGCTCAGGGAAAATAACACATATTGGAGCCATGGTGGTAACTCAGGTGTGGAAACAGCCAATTACCTTATTAATCAGACTGAGCAACCAGCTGTGTGATGAGTTAGAACCATGCCTCACTGTAATTGTTCCACATCTCGCAAGTGTGGACTGGTGGGCACTGGATTTGCATACACTACCAGAGGAGGGGAGAGGCCCAGGTGAGAGGGTACAGTGGATGGTTTCACCTCATTTATACTCATCTTGAAAGAGAACTCAGAGCTGGACTCTTACTCCTATTGCCCAGACGGATTTTAAAGAGACATGAGACCTCGCTGTGAAATGGTACTCCCGGTAACTAAGTTGAGATTACAAAGCAGGCAATTCCTATCTCGACACGTAAGAGTTAACTGAACATACTAACAAGCTTTCTGTGTTCTTTCAACTACCAATAGGAACCAGACTTCCTGTTTCCTCTTCACTATGGAACTCACCTATTCTAAGATATTCTCCACCCGTCCATCCCTGATTCCTAAGCTTCTACTTTTCAGTAAAAGTTTCTGCTTTTCAAGAAGTTTTTTTGAAATCCTACCCTGGTTTGAACAACTTGTTGAGAATTCAGCAACTTCAGGCATGCCTGTTAGAGGAGACCATACCACCAGGTGGGCCACCTCAAACCCCCACACTGCCTCCTGGCAGGCAGCCTTCTGGAGGTGTCATCTTGGCACCCTGGCTGGGCCAGCTGCCACCCAGCAGGAGTTAATGATGTGGTATCAGTCAAGTTAGGCAAACTGGGGTTAGCACAGGCAAGGTTACTCCCAAGGTTACCGCTGCGACTCACCACTGTACATGTCAGGGTGGTTTCTTAAGGACGAGTCATTATAAGGGTGGTCTGTAATAAACAAAAGAGGGTGAGCAAATAGGAGGCCACGGAGAAGTCACAGAGGCATAAACGGGGAGAGAAAAAACAAATGCAAAGCCACAAAAACAACCGAGGAGGGCAGCAGTGGTCTTTTGCAAAGGAAAAACACGGCATATTTGGAAAGGCAATACGCTCAGTGAAGAACAAGCAACACAAAACAGTCCACAAAAGGAGAAAAAAAAAAGGTTAAATCCTGCAAAAGAAGGCAATAATAAAATAATGGTTTTTTTAAAATTAAAGAAATTAGGTTTGAACTTTAATTATTTGGTCCTGCTATATTTTCAAACAAATGAGAGAAGGATTAGTGGTGTCCTGTAGCCGTCTTTTGAACAACTCCTTCTTATCAAAATCCTCAGTTCCCAGGACTCTGGGTCAGGCCAGCTCTTGGAGCAGCTAAAGAGAAAGGAGTGTTAGTGAGCTCCGGGGAAGAGCAAAGTCCTGCCTGGGCAGAAGCTAAGCTGCAGGGGGTTGGCGGTAAATGGGAGGAGGTCATTGACCAAAAGAGTGGGGCCAAGGGGCCCTGGCCACACCCAGCAACATGTGTCACTGGAGTCTGACCAGGTGGGTACCACTATGATCTTGGAGATGTCTCTGTTGGCAGAAAGCCCTCCTTGTAAGAGGATGCTGGGAGTGGTTCAGTGAGGTGGGGAGCGCATCCCTGAGGTTCAGGCTTTAGAATTTAGAAATGGTGCTTGGGACAGGAGAAAGTGCAAACTGTGAGTTCTACACTTCAGACTAGGAAAGTCCTGCTGAACATTCTGGAGGTTCGAAGCTCTCTAGACTATGCAGGATTGAAGACATTCTTTATGGAGCAAGATCAGTGGCTTCAGTTCCAGTGTTAGGTAATTCAAACTTGTGGCATTTACTCCTTAGTGAGAAAGACATTTCAGAAGAGGACACATCATCATGCCAGTGTCCTAAAGGAGCTTTTCCCTCTCTACCTCCGGTCCCTCCCAGCGACTGGGTTCAAACTGTGACAGTACTAAAAGGGGTTGGGGTGCAGCTGACTGGAAGCCAAGCAGATGGCCCTGAGGAGCTCAGAACACGATCCAACTGCCTGAGGGACAACAGGGGCTCTGCCAAAACATTTGCATATTTGACGACAGATCCAATCCCGTTACAACTAGTTGCAAGAGGTATGAGAGTCCTTTTCTGGGACTGGCATTGCATTGCATACCAAATCTGCTTACCACCTGGTAGGAAGATTTTCATTATTCAAAACTCTCTCCTAAGATGGGGTTTGGTATAGAGACCCAGCCTGTTTGGGAAGTCTGCTTGGATCCATCTGGAGCTAAAGGCAGGAACTAATCCACAATGTAACAAAGAGATGGGCTGGCCCAAGGGCAGGTCGGGGCTGCAGCTGGTCTTGGGAGGCAACTCTGTTCCTCTCCTGGGGGTGGATGGTGGCAAACACAGATGACACGGCCCTTCCTTCATGCTCCCACGTCACCAGGTGAAATGCAACCTATCTCTCTCCAGAGAAGTAGCCCACGCCCAGAACTGACCTCATGGTTTGTGAATTCTGGAGCACATGTGAGAAATTCAGGGAAACTTACTTGACTGCTCCGAGAAGGTCATTTAGACATCGGGGGGAAGAAGGGGTGTGCTCTGGTGTCTGCCTCAGGGAGGACCCTCCTCGCTTACCACAGTTGCCTCTTATTGCATCAGGAGGCACCCAGCACCTGTTACAGCATGGGCAAAGTGGGATGGGCCCAGGTTTGTAGCCCAACTCCACTGCTTATCTTTGACTGCATCCCAGGTTTTAAAAATGATTTCAGATTACCCAGTATTTTGCATTACATACCATTGTCAACTTCCTTCAATGCAGGTAATGAAAATGGGACATGATGAGATTTATTTCTTCCCAAATGGGCAAACTGTGACAGGAACGCCTGGTGAGAATAGGGCCTTTGAAGCGGCCCCTGCCTGACTGCTTTGCCTCCAACCCCAGACCTGGTTCTGAAGGTACAAGAGAAAGCCTGTGTCCTCTCCAGACAGGAAAGTAGAGAGAGCACCAATGTGCTATTGTAAGCAGCTGTGCCTAATTCTGGGCTGGCTCAGATGCCCAGAACTTGCTCCTAGCCAGAGCTACCCCTGGGAGAACTCCAGGAAGCTGATGGGGCTCTGTTCCAATCACCTAGGGGGTTTCTCACCATTCAGAGGAAAGAGTTTTCAGTGGAATAGAGGACCCAGAAATGAAGCATTAACAAACATCCCCTACTTTTTCTGGTAGAGAAAAGAGTGTTTCTGGAAAGTCCAACTCCAACATGTTGTTTAAATCTCTAACTGCAGAGGAAGTTAGTTAATTCTACAGAGGAAGACTCTTTACCACCTCAATCGCTTGGCCACTGCTCTACTCTGAGTGACAGTGATGGGTTCTGCCCAGGATGGCAGAAGGTCAACTGACTCAGTTCCAAAAGCAGCAGGCTGACTTCCAGCATCATCCGGGCAGGGAGAGAGGGGCCCTGGCGGTGACGCTGATGGCTGTCCAGTCTCAGCTCAGCAAGCATCTTATCTTGTTTTGACATCCCTGCTCCTCCCCGTGCCAATGCTGTTAGTCCTGTCCTGACTGCTGAGGCCACTCCGAGGTTCTGGGCAGATCACACTGTCCTCCCCAGCCTAGCCAGTTGGCAGGACCGAGGAGACACTGCAGACAAACCAACTTTCTCCTCCAAGGGGTCTCCCTGGGCTTGGGTCAGGAATGAGAAAGCCAGGGACGGGGGAGCAAGCAGAGTGAAGCCAGGTCACCCTGCCAGTAATGCGAGGGGCTTGCTGCAGGTGTCAGGCAACCCTGCTGGCTACCACCTTCGGCAGCCCAGCACCAACGCAGATCAGTGCGTGGGGACACTGCAGAGGCAGGAGGCGGTGATTAGAGGGAGGCAGAATGGAGTTCCAAGGCAGAACAGAGAGAGGGAAAAGAAGAAAGAATAAGAAAGAGGGAGGAGAAATAGAGAAGGAAGTGAAAAAGAAAAAGGAAGAAAATGAAAAGGTGAAAGAAAGAAAGAAAGGAAAAAAAAAACCATGAGAAGGGGAAGAAAAAAGGAAGCTGCTTCCTTTTGGATCCACCTCTGTGCCATGGTGAAAATGGAGCATGGGGCTGTGTCAGCTCTCAGGACCACCTGCCTCCATCATCAGCAGGGATGGGGAGGAAGAAAGAGAATGCTAATGGCTACACCCCCTACCTGTCCAGAATGAGAAGTGATGTCACCCGAACCTCTCCTGACCCACATCCACCTGGGGAGCCATTGTCCACCACCTCTGCAGGGGCTCCAGGAAGCCAGGGTCAGCCTATTTTCTCTGACCTTTGCAAACTGCCAGCACCCACATAGTGATCTCTACTGGCCTCCCCGACAATCCTCACTGTCCAGAGCATCGAAAACAACACTCACGTATGAGCCAGACTAAGGTCTATTCTTTGGGGGGCTCCTTTATGGAAGGCGTGTGTGTTACAAATCCATGGTGTACAGCAACATAGAGAACTTCCAACGTCCTGAGTGGGCTGAGACTTTGCAGCAAAAGCTCTAGGCTGCTTTGTCCTTGCCAAGAAGAACATTTCTGACTAAGCTTCTCTCGCTCCTCAAGGGAGAGCCACCAACGCTATAATGGGTCAGGAAATGCTGATTTGCTTTTGTACCAGTCAAACAGAATCAGAGAATAGAAATGAAAACAAATAAAACTAAAACATAAGCCTGCAACTTACAAACATAGCGATTCCATATGGTTCAGCATATACATATTACAGAATCAAATACAATTTATTTTGGTGTCTCCACTAATTTTCATATTTTCTGCTATGGGTTTCTTGTAGAAATAAAGATAACCAAGCAATGAGAAGAAATAAAAGAAATAATCAAGCTGGGTCCGGAGAGGGGTTCTAGATGACCACTGGAAGCAGTGGTTCTCAGACTCTGGGGTGCACTTGAATTACCTGGAGGGCTCATAAAGAACAAAGAGGCTCAGGGCTGTTGAGGTGCAATAGGCTGGTTCTGGGTACGCTGCCAAGTTCTAAGGTGATTCTGATTCCCACCAGAATTTAAGAAGAATTGACTTAGAATAGGACCAAGTTTAACTCAAGGTTTCACAGTCAAGAGAGATCATTTAAGAGCAGCTGAAGTGGCTCAGGAACCATGAGCTGGAAGGATTTCTAGCTCAGCCTCAAGGACAAGTCTCCCCCTAGACTCAGGTACCTAGGGCTGGGTGGGATCAGTGGGTTTCTTTCCCTGGCCCCCAGCCCCCAGGCAGGGGCCTGCACTTACTGGTGAGGACCTTGAGGGTGAAAGGGTTCTTCTGCTGGATGGTATGGGTGAAGTGGAAGCGGGCGTTGCAACTGTAGTCAGTCTGCATGTCCTGTAGCATCACGTTGGAGAAGTACAGGTCTCCGTTATGGCCCTGAGAGACACGTTTGTCTTGGGTGATGGGCTCCATGGCTATAAGAAAACAGAGGTACAGCAGCAGGTTAGTACTAATAACAGTAATCATCACCACCACAGTCCTGGTACACAGAACACTTTACAGAGGGTCAGGTGGCGACCAGTTGCTTGACATCACTTGGTCTAGTCCTCTCAACTCTGAAGTATGGCTTATTCCCATTTCATAGATCAGAAAGCAGAGGATGTAATATGTTCAGCATTGCAAAGGCAGAGAGGAGAGCAGGAGTTTAGACGTAGACCTGTCTGCCCACCATGTCCATGATCTGTGGCCACACTTTTCTCTCTCCTATTCACGCTACAAAAGCTCTCACTGGCTGTGGGGCCAGCAGAAGGAACACAAGCCTTCAGGTGCTCCCCAAGGCTCAAATTCTCAAGCTAGTAGCGAGAGCACTTTGAGGCCAGGGACCATGATCTGTTCATCTTATGCCCTAGCACCTGTCTTAGGACTCGGCATATAGGAGGCACTCAACAGTTTGCTGAATTAAATGAAATTGAACTTGGCCTTGCTGCATTTAGTAAAAATGTAATCATCAATTATAATGTATACCTTTGTTTTTTATCCCTAAGAAGAAAGCACCACTGTGGCACCGAGATGGCTGAATAGGAACAGCTCCAGCCTCCAGCTCCCAGCGTGAGCAACACAGAAGGTGGGTGATTTCTGCATTTCCAACTGAGGTACCAGGTTCATCTCATGGGGGTGTGTCGGACTGTGGGTGCAGCCCAACAAGCGAGAGCTGAAGCAGGGCGAGGCATCGCCTCACCCAGGAAGCACAAGGGGGAAGGAAATTCCCTTTCCTAGCCAAGGGAAACTGTGACACACAACACCTGGAAAATTGGGTCGCTCCCACCCTAACACTGTGCTTTACCAAGGGTCTTAGCAAATGGCACACCAGGAGATTATATCCCGTGCCTGGCTTGGAGGGTCCCACGCCCACGGAGCCTCCCTCATTGCTAGCACAGTAGTCTGAGATCTAACTGCAAGGTGGCAGCAAGGCTGGGGGAGGGGCGCCCGCCATTGCTGAAGCTTAAGCAGGTAAACAAAGTGGCCGGGAAGCTGGAACTGGGTGGAAGCCTGCCTCTGTAGACTCTACCTCTGGGGACAGGGCATAGCCAAACAAAAGGAAGCAGAAACCTCTGCAGATGTAAATGTCCCTATCTTACAGCTTTGAAGAGAGCAGTGGTTCTCCCAGCACGGAGTTTGAGATCTGAGAACGGACAGACTGCCTGCTCAAGTGGGTCCCTGACCCCCGAGTAGCCTAACTGGGAGACATCCCCCACTAGGGGCAGACTGACACCTCACACCTCACACGGCCAGGTACACCTCTGAGACAAAGCTTCCAGAGGAACGAGCAGACAGCAACATTTGCTGTTCAGCACTATTCACCCTTCTGCAGCCTCCACTGCTGATACCCAGGCAAACAGGGTCTGGAGTGGACTTCAAGCAAACTCCAATAGACCTGCAGCTGAGGGTCCTGACTGTTAGAAGGAAAACTAACAAACAGAAAGGACACCCACACCAAAACCCCATCTGTACGTCACCATCATTGAAGACCAAAGGTAGATAAAACCACAAAGATGGGGAAAAAGCAGTGCAGAAAAGCTGAAAATTCTAAAAATCAGAGCACCTCTCCCCATCCAAAGGAACGCAGCTCCTTGCCAGCAACGGAACAAAGCTGGACAGAGAATGACTTTGACGAGTTGAGAAAATAAGGCTTCAGACGATCAAACTTCTCTAAGTTAAAGGAGGAAGTACGAACCCAGTGCAAAGAAACTAAAAACCTTGAAAAAAGATTTGACGAATGGCTAACTAGAATAACCAATGTAGAGAAGTCCTTAAATGACCTGATAGAGATGAAAACCATGACACGAGAACTACGTGACAAATGCACAAGCTTCAGTAACCGATTCAATCAACTGGAAGAAAGGGTATCAGTGATTGAAGATCAAATGAATGAAATGAAGTGAGAAGAGAAGTTTAGAGAAAAAGGAGTAAAAAGAAATGAACAAAGCCTCCAAGAAATATGGGACTATGTGAAAAGACCAAATCTACATCTGATTGGTGTACCTGAAAGTGACGGGGAGAACAGAACCAAGTTGGAAAACACTCTGTAGGATATTAGCCACGAGAACTTCCCCAACCTAGCAAGGCAGGCCAACATTCAAATTCAGGAAATACAGAGAACACCACAAAGATACTCCTCGAGAAGACCAACTCCAAGATACATAATTGTCAGATTCACCAAAGTTCAAATGAAGGAAAAAATGTTAAGGGCAGCCAGAGAGAAAGGTCAGGTTACCCACAAAGGGAAGCCCATCAGACTAACAGCAGATCTCTCGGCAGAAACTCTACAAGCCAGAAGAGAGTGGGGGCCAATATTCAACATTCTTAAAGAAAATAACTTTCAACCCAGAATTTCATATCCAGCCAAACTAAGTTTCATAAGTGAAGGAGAAATAAAATCCTTGATTTTATTTGTCTGATTCCTCAGACAAGCAAATGCTGAGAGATTTTGTCACCACCAGGCCCGCCCTACAAGAGCTCCTGAAGGAAGCACTAAACAGGGAAAGGAACAACCGGTTCCAGCCATTGCAAAAACATGCCAAAACGTAAAGCCCATCAATGTTAGGAAGAAACTGCATCAACTAACAAGCAAAATAACCAGTTAACATCATAATGACAGGATCAAGTTCACACATAACAATATTAACCTTAAATGTAAATGGGCTAAATGCTCCAATTAAAAGACACAGACTGGCAAATTGGATAAAGAGTCAAGACCCATCAGTGTGCTGTATTCAGGAGACCCATCTCACATGCAGAGACACACATAGGCTCAAAATAAAGGGTTGGAGGAAGATCTACTAAGCAAATGGAAAACAAAAAAAGGCAGGGGTTGCAATCCTAGCCTCTGATAAAACAGACTTTGAACCAACAAAGATCAAAATAGACAAAGAAGGCCATTACGTAATGGTAAAGGGATCAATTCAACAAGAAGAGCTAACTATCCTAAATATATATGCACCCAATACAGGAGCACCCAGATTCATAAAGTAAGTCCTTAGAGACTTACAAAGAGACTTAGACTCCCACACCATAATAATGGGAGACTTTAACATCTCATTGTCAACATTAGACAGATCAACATACAGAAAGTTAACAAGGATATCCAGGAATTGAACTCAACTCTGCACCAAGCAGACCTAATAGACAGCTACAGAACTCTCCACCTCAAATCAACAGAATACACATTCTTCTCAGCACCAGATTGCACTTATTCCAAAACTGACCACATAGTTGGAAGTAAAGCACTCCTCAGCAAATGTAAAAGAACAGAAATTATAACAAACTGTCTCTCAGACCACAGTGCAATCAAACTAGAACTCAGGATTAAGAAACTCAATCAAAACTGCTCAACTACATGGAAACAGAACAACCTGCTCCTGAATGACTACTGGGTACATAACGAAATGAAGGCAGAAATAAAGATGTTATTTGAAACCAATGAGAACAAGGATACAACATACCAGAATCTCTGGGACACATTTAAAGCAGTGTGTAGAGGGAAATTTATAGCACCAAATGCCCACAAGAGAAAGCAGGAAAGATCTAAAATTGACATCCTAACATTACAATGAAAAGAACTAGAGAAGCAAGAGCAAACACATTCAAAAGCTAGCAGAAGGCAAGAAATAACTAAGTTCAGAGCAGAACTGAAGGAGATAGAGACACAAAAAACCCTTCAAAAAAATCAATGAATCCAGTAGCTGGTTTTTGGAAAAGATCAACAAAATTGATAGACCATTAGCAAGACTGATAAAGAAGAAAAGGGAAAGGAATCAAATAGATGCAATAAAAAATGATAAAGGGGACCCCACAGAAATACAAACTACCATCAGAGACTACTATAAACACCTCTATGCAAATAAACTAGAAAACCTAGAAGAAATGGATAAATTCCTGGACACATACACTCTCCCAAGACTAAACCAGGAAGAAGTTGAATCCCTGAATAGACCAATAACAGGCTCTGAAATTGAGGCAATAATTAATAGCCTACCAACCAAAAAAAGTTCAGGACCAGACGGATTCACAGCCGAATTCTACCAGAGGTACAAGGAGGAGCTGGTACCATTTCTTCTGAAACTATTCCAATCAATAGAAAAAGAAGGAATCCTTCCTAACTCATTTCATGAGGCCAACATCATCCCAATGCCAAAGCCTGGCAGAGACATAACAAAAAAAGAGAACTTTAGACAAATATTCCTGATGAACATTGATGCAAAAATCCTCAATAAAATACTGGCAAACTGAATCCAGCAGCACATCAAAAAGCTTATCCACCATGATCAAGTGGGCCTCATCCCTGGGATGCAAGGCTGGTTCAACATATGCAAATCAATAAACATAATCCAGCATATAAACAGAACCAAAGACAAAAACCACATGATTATCTCAAAAGATGTAGAAAAGGCCTCTGACAAAATTCAACAGCCCTTCATGCTAAAAACTCTCAGTAAATTCGGTATTGATGGAACGTATCTCAAAATAATAAGAGCTATTTATGTCAAACCCACAGCCAATATCATACTGAACAGACAAAAACTGGAAGCATTCCCCTTGAAAACTGGCACAAGACAGGGATGCCCTCTCTCACCATTCCTATTCAACATAGTGTTGGAAGTTCTGGCTAGGGCAATCAGGCAAGAGAAAGAAATAAAGGGTATTCAATTAGGAAAAGAGGAAGTCAAATTGTCCCTGTTTGCAGATGACATGATTGTATATTTAGAAAACCCCATCATCTCAGCCCAAAATCTCCTTAAGGTGATAAGCAACTTCAGCAAAGTCTCAGGATACAAAATCAAGTGCAAAAATCACAAGCATTCTTATACACCAATAACAGACAAACAGAGAGCCAAATCATGAATGAACTCCCATTTACAATTGCTTCAAAGAGAATAAAATACCTAAGAATCCAACTTGCAAGGGATGTGAAGGACCTCTTCAAGGAGAACCACAAAGTACTGCTCAATGAAATAAAAGAGGACACAAATAAATGGAAGAACATTCCATGCTCATGGATAGGAATAATCAACATCGTGAAAATGGCCATACTGCCCAAGGTAATTTATAGATTCAATGCCATCCCCATTAAACTACCAATGACTTTCTTCACAGAATTGGAAAAAAAACTACTTTAAAGTTCATATGGAACCAAAAAAGAGCCTGCATTGCCAAGACAATCCCAAACCAAAAGAACAAAGCTGTAGGCATCATGCTACCTGACTTCAAACTATACTACAAGGCTACAGTAACCAAAACAGCATGGTACTGGTACCAAAACAGAGATACAGACCAATGGAACAGAACACAGCCCTCAGAAATAATACCACACATCTACAACCATCTGATCTTTGACAAACCTGACAAAAACAAGAAATGGGGAAAGGATTCCCTATTTAATAAATGGTGCTGGGAAAATTGGCTAGCCACAAGTAGAAAGCTGAAACTGGATCCCTTCCTTACACCTTATACAAAAATTAATTCAAGATGAATTAGAGACTTAAATGTTAGACCTAAAACCATAAAAACCCTAGAAGAAAACCTAGGCAATACCATTCAGGACATAGGCATGGGCAAGGACTTCATGTCTAAAACACCAAAAGCAATGGCAACAAAAGCCAAATTTGACAAACAGGATCTAATTAAACTAAAGAGCTTCTGCATAGCAAAAGAAACTACCACCAGAGTGAACAGGCAACCTACAGAATGGGAGAACATTTCTGCAATCTACTCATCTGACAAAGGGCTAATATCCAGAACCTACGAAGAACTCAAACAAATTTACAAGAAAAAAACAAACAACCCCATCAAAAAGTGGGCAAAGGATATGAACAGACACGTCTCAAAAGAAGACATTCATGCAGCCAGCAGACACATGAAAAAATGCTCATCATCACTAGCCATCAGAGAAATGCAAACCAAAACCACAATGAGATACCATCTCACACCATTTAGAATGGCAATCATTAAAAAGTCAGCAAACAACAGGTGCTGGAGGGAATGTGGAGAAATAGGAACACTTTTACACTGTTGGTGGGACTGTAAATTAATTCAACCATTGTGGAAGAGAGTGTGGCAATTCCTCAAGGATCTAGAACTAGAAATACCATTTGACCCAGCCATCCCATCACTGGGTATATACCCAAAGGATTATAAGTCATGCTGCTATAAAGACACATGCACACGTATGTTTATTGCAGCACTATTCACAATAGCAAAGACATGGAACCAACCCAAATGTCCATCAATGACAGACTGGATTAAGAAAATGTGGCACATATACACCATGGAATACTATGCAGCCATAAAAAAGGATGAGTTCATGTCCTTTGTAGGGATATGGATGCAGCTGGAAAACATCATTCTCAGCCAACTATCGCAAGAACAGAAAACCAAACACCACTTGTTCTCACTCATAGGTGGGAATTGAACAATGAGAACACTTGGACACAGGAAGGGGAACATCACACACTGGGGCCTCTTGTGGGGTGGGGGGAGTGGGGAGGGATAGCATTAGGAGATATACGTAATGTAAATGATGAGTTAATGGGTGCAGCACGCCAACATGGCACATGTATCATATGTAACAAACCTGCATGTTGTGCACATGTACCCTAGAACATAAAGTGTAATAATAAAAAAAAGGTTCATGCAAAAAAAAAAGAAGAAAGCACTACTGATTATAACTGTAAGATATATACCAATCAATGATGTACGTCATCAGTTTTAAGAGGCCTTTCAATTTTAGAGATGTTAAAATATGAAAATGTCTGATTAATGATATCATTGGAGTGGCTGAAAATGTTGACTATATTTTCTTTCTTTTTTTTTTCAAGTGCTATATCTGATGTAAACCCAAAAGACCAGGTTTCCAGGCTGTTAGGTTTGTTAGAATATACCTAAAGCTGACTACTCACAGCTCTCTCCTTTCTATCCCCACAACTGCTTTTTAAGTCACCATTTCTTAAAGCACAAGGTTAACAAAGCCACCTTCCCCACAATGGGCTGGTCAGCTCTTCAAACCATCCTGATTTACTGTAGGCCTACTATGTGCCAGGCACAGTGCTAGGTGCTGGTGAAAGATGAGCAAGACTGTTACTGCCCTCAAATAACTTCCAGTTTAGTAGAAGAGGCAGCAGATAAATAAACAATTGCAATGCACCATGGTGAGCAGAACACACCAGTTAGAAGGGGATGAACTGCAGAAACGAACCCAATACATTCTAGGGGGTCCTAAGCTGGGCCTTAAAGGCTGCATATTTTATACCAGCAGAAAAGACAGAGGAACTGAGGTTTCTAAGGAGCTGGAAGAGTGTGTGCTAAAGGCGAAGAGTACACAGTCCACTCAGTGGTGTAGGGGGATAAGGTGGGAGAACGGCTGCAGAGGCAGAGGGCCAGATCTGGAATGGGACTTGGTGCCAGGGAAAGGGATCTGGACCATTATTTTGAGGTGATGGAGGAGCCAATGAAGGGCTTTAAGCAGATGAATGAAACTATCAATTAACTATCACATTTTTAGAAAGACCAGGGAGGCCTGTATGGATAATTCTTGTTACCCAGGGAAAAACTGATGGTGGCTGGGGTAGGGGGGATGTCAGTGAGGACAGAAAGAAGACAAGGGTCTAAGATCTACTTAGGAGGCAGAGTAAACACCATTTGGTGGTGAATGTGATGTGGGAGAGATGAGAGAGGGGAGGTTGAACTGTGAATTAACAAATGAGGCCAGCAGCCTGTGGCCAGGCAGCCTTCCCCACAAATGTGCACTGTGATGGGGGAAGCGAGAGACAGTGATTGAGCACAAAGCCATCCTCAACCTGCAAAACAAATTACAATGCTGCCTCATCAACAGGGCAGCCTCTTTTCAAAGTAGGCTGCTAAGAATTCAGGGATGGATAGAAGGATGGATGACTGGCAGGTAGGCAGGTGGGGATATAGGTTGATGGATGGCTGGACAGATGGGAAAGGAAGGATGGAAGGAGGGGGAGAGGGGCAGACAAGTAGGCAGGAAGGGAGGGAGGACAGGAAGCCAGAAAGACACACAGAGAGATAACAGCTTTCTATTTACCTTTATTAATGCTTCTCCTTTTATTTAAATTGAAAACATGGGAAGAAACTGAGGTCCGGAGAGGTTGAATGAGCCTCAGTCCAAAATTGAGCCAGAACAATCACTGAGTGATATTACTCTGTCCGTGCTCCAGATACCCTATCTCCCCATCACTCGTTTATGAAAAGTTTCAATTCCCCATTCACCCTTCCTCCTACCAGAAGAGCGAATCAGAGTAAATCCAGACCAGCCAATACTTGAAAGAGGTGGTTTGGTATCAACCGCTTTCAATCGGCCAATTGGAAAAACCATTTCTCATCTTCTCCCCTAATCTCTTCTGTCTTACTCTTCATTTTCATTATCATGTTACCAAGTGCGTACTGTGTGTCTGGCCCTGTCCTAAGCACTTTGGACATATTGACTCATTTATTCTTATAACAATCCTATTAGATAAGTACTATGATTAGCTCTGTTTTTTTCCAGAAGAGGAAACTGAGGCCCAGAGATGTAAGCAATTTGCTCAAGATCACACAGCAGCCAGGCTAGAAAACAAGCCCAAGCAGCCTCTCTCTGCAGAGCCTGTGTTCTCAGCCTGGTTGCCACATTGCATCTGCTTCTCACAAATCAAGGTCTTCTAGCTTGGGTAAGCCCTTCCTCATTTAACACACCCACCCCACTCCCTAAGGTTAAAATATAAACACAACACCAGGCCCCCAAGACTCACAGCTGCTCATCCAGAAGATGACTGGGGATGGAAGTCCAGGTGGGGGGTTGCACTGGAGCGTCAAAGGAGCACCCTCTTGGACCACAACAGGGTCTAGGTTTTCCTTGGGCCACAGAGGAGATTCTGGAGAGAAGTGGACAAAGAGGATAAAGTGAGGGTGATGGCTGGGCCCAGGGCAAGGAGCAGGGTCAGAGGCAGGCATGCAAGGAGGAGAAACAGAAAGGGCACCTGGACAAAGAGGGAGCAAGAGAGAGGGACAGGGCATATAAGCCTACTGGAGGGGCTGCCCTTGAGAGGCAGGAGAAGGGAGGCATCGTCAAAGGCTCCCCTCCTTTCCCCTCTCCTGTGCCCACAGTGGCCAGTGAAATTGTTGCAGACAACAACTTCAAAAGGAAGCTTTGGGAGCTTCCTTTCCAAGGAATCGTTCTGAGTTGGGGAAGATGCACAGAGAACACCAAGGCATCTGCAGGCCAAGGGCAAGGGCGGGCCTTCTGGAATGGCCTTCCACACCCCCCACTCTCCATTTACCCAGGAGCAGGGCATTTCAGCCCTGCCCCATGCTACTCACTAGACACCTGCAGGCGGATCCTATTGGACAGGGCTGTGCCAAATTTGTTGCGGGCAAAGCACTGATATTCCCCCTCATATTCCTCTGGCCGCCCGCCACTGCGGAAGTCAATCACCAGGGTCCCAGACCTCCTCCTCATGGACACCCGGGGGTCCTTGGCAATGTTGAAGAATCTGCTGTTTCGTGTCCAGTGGAAGCTGTGGAGAGTGGGGAGCAGGGGCAACCAAGACGAATGGGGTGGGCTCTGGGCTCCAGGCAGATCTCAGATCCCTAGTTCCTGGCTCAGTACCAAAATTCCCTCTTGCAGCCCCATCGTGGCACCTCTATACCAACAGGTACCAGCCTGGCCGAGCAGAAGAACCATCTGGAGAGCTCAATAAAATGCAAAGTCCCAGGTCCTACTCAGGTGACTCTCCAGGGCAGGGGCCTGGCATTAGTATTTCTACTCAGCTAAGACTGGGACTTGTGGCTCTAAGTGTTAGATACTCAAGTAGCTACTCGGGGGTTATGTTAAACACATCATCGAGGAGAGATTTTCATTTCTAGAATCTAGAGTCTGCTGCTTCTTCCACCCCAGGACATTTCCAACCTCCCACTAGGAAGGCAAACTTAAATTCATATTCCACCCAACCTAAACACATCAGGGAGCTGGCCCTGCTCCTCCTACTGCCTTAATTTTACAATCCATTCTAAAGCCAAAGTGAAATGGCTTTGGTTATTTGTGCCCTGCTCAGTGAGTATAGATTACATAGCAGTGACCATGCCCTGTAGCCCAAGAGTGGCAGCTTTTAAAGAAATGGCAGCCTAGTAGAACTGAGCCCCTGCTGAAGAGCACTAGAATGGCCCCCTCTGCTCGTCCTGGGAGCTGCAGCCAGGGCCTCACATCCTCAGATGCCCACGATCTAACTTGTAAAAGAAGCAGGGAAAGCAGGAGCAGCTGGAACAGCAGGGGCTGCTCAGTGCCACAGGATCATTGTCCCTGCAAAGGAACCACGGAGGAAAAAAACCAAACCTCAGAAGCAAGCAAGGTTACCACTACCCTGACTGACCCTTCAGGGTGACTCACACGGCCAGTGAGGGAGTCCCTGCTGGTTCCCAGGCTCACAGCTCTGGGTTCGAGACTGTCTTGTGTGAACCCAGGGGGCCAGAATAAAGCTACTGCATACCTGGCAGCCTCTGCTTGGCCTCATGTCTCCTGCTGACAGACACACCCTAGATGGGGTCCTATCACATCTCAGTCTGATTCTTGCATGAGGCTCCTGAAGGGCTCAGTCTGTGGATGCTACTTTGAGGATGCGGATGGGGGCAGATAATAACGTTTGCCATGTCTCCGATGCTTATCATTTGACAGAAATGAATCTGGCCTTGGGGGATCAGAAGCGTGAGTTTAAATCTGAGTTCTGCCCCTTTCAAGCTGGGTAACCTTGGACCTCTGTACCTCTGTTTCCCCTCCTCTTCATAAGGGCATTTGTCCTTCCCCAGAGCACTGTTAGGTGGTCGAACAAGACAATGTGAGTAACAGAACCTAACCCAGAGCCCGGACACACACAACAGGCTTTTAATTCATGTCTGTTGTCATCTTATTTGGTCTTAATTAGCACGTAAACAGGTAGAAGCAAGCTCAGAATGAAAGACTTGAGTTGGCTTGGAAGAGGAACTTCCTATAAGCTACATGTGGGGCAGAGTGGAGGAAAGAATGTTAAACGGAAAGTCAGAAAACTGAATATCCAGTTCTGGCTTTTGACATGAACTCAAGCCACTTGTTTTCTGGTCTCCAGTTTCCTTATAGGCAAAATTTCCTGGTACCTCAATTGTGCCTTCCACCTAGTAGGTGCCTAATGGAAAGTTTTTGGAATGGATGAGTCTAATTTTCCAGCTGCCTCATTTGCCTTAGTTATCATCAGGCCCAGAAGCAAGCGGGTGGTTTCAATGCATTCTTTTCCCCCTCCACTCACCTGGGGGCAGGGTTCCCTTTTGCTTCACACTCAATCAGGATGTTATCACGGGGGTCCACGATGTGATCCTTCACTGACTGCTTGGTGATGGTCGGTGGCTGCGTCACTGCAACAGTGCACAGGGAGCACGGTCAGGGCTGCAGGGACCTCCCTGGGGTCCAGCGTGGGGAACAGCTGAGATGAAGAGCTTCAGGAGCCACACATGCAAGCAAGCAAGTGGGTGGGGTGCAGGGGGCGGTGAACAGGGTTCCATTCTAGAGACCCAGCTCCTTAAATGGTGCCACAGGAAAGAAGTGGGTGTCAAATATTAAGCAGAAGAAGAATCCCTTTAAAAAGATCCCATAGGCAGCCGGGCGCGGTGGCTCACGCCTGTAATCCCAGCACTTTGGGAGGCCGAAGCGGGTGGATCACGAGGTCAGGAGATCAAGACCATCCTGGCTAACACAGTGAAACCCCGTCTCTACTAAAAAATACAAAAAATTAGCCAGGTGTGGTGGAGCGTGCCTGTAGTCCCAGCTACTCGGGAGGCTGAGGCAGGAGAATGGCATGAACCCGGGAGGCGGAGCTGGCAGTGAGTCGAGATTGTGCCACTGCACTCCAGCCTGGGCAACAGAGCAAGACTCTGTTTCAAACAAACAAACAAACAAACATCCATAGGCCAGGCACGGTGGCTCACACCTGTAATCCCAGCACTTTGGGAGGCTGAGGCGGGTGGATTGTCTGAGGTCAGGAGTTTAAGACCAGTCTGGCCAACATGGTAAAACCCCATCTCTACTAAAAGTACTAAAAAAAAAAAATTAGCTGGGCATGGTGGTGAGCACCTGTAACCCCAGCTACTTGGGAGGCTGAGGCAGGAAAATCACTTGAATCCAGGAGGCTGAGACTGCAGTGAGCCCAGATTGCACCACTGCACTCCAGCCTGGGCAACAGAGCAAGACTGTCTTAAAAAAAAAAAAAAAAAATACCATAGCATCCCAAGGAGAAACTGAAGGCCAGGTTTTTAGTTTACTCATCCTTATATTACAATGCTTAGCACGACATACAGTGCACAATAGTTTTTGATAAATGTCTGTTGAATGAATAAAGGAAGAAAAAGCAGCTAGATTTTCAGAACTTAGGGGTCATGGAGGTTCTGAGCCCTGGAGGCTCAACAAATGGCCAAACTATGGTGAGGCTAGGGCACAGAGGGCCTTCAGTCCCCAAGAACTTCCCAGATGCTCCCCATCTAGGTCCCAAGTGCCAGCCTTCTACCCTGGGGTCCTGTGCCAGCCACTGGAGGATGGGGAAACAGCTGTGGTGCACAGGAGCTTCCATCCAGTGACCCTCTTCTTACCACATGCCCCTCTGTCTTTCCCAGCAAGAGAGTGCTGCAGGCAAGCCTCCTTCCTTCCCGCTCAGTAAGAGACCCCACTACAGGGCTCTGGTGTGAAGAGGCCCCAGCAGAAGTCCCAGCAGGCCACTAATTCCCAGGTATTGCCTCACGCCTCATTTCTCCCTCCCACCTCCCAGCGGCACAGGCACAGAGAGCCACGCAGGGCACTTACGCTCATTCTGAATGCTTGCTGTTAGTTCCGACGGGTTAGCATTGGAGAGGGAGAAAAGAAGAACATTGTTATGCACACAACCGCCCAGGCATCCTCACGCCCCAGCACACAGGGAGTGGGCGGGGTGCACCTGGGGAGGGCGCTGAGCACAGGGCTCTCTCCTCCTGGCTGCAGAGCTCAGTGCAAGAACCAAGCAGGGTTGGGGAACGGACCCAGTGAGTGGCTCATGGAGAAGGTGACGCCTCCCCTGGGCGACCAAAACCACAGAGTTGGGCAGAAAGACTGGCTCTGATCAAAGGACAGTGTCACCAGGAAGTCCACATGTCCCGAGGTGACCATGCTGCTTGAAAGAGGCCTTGAAAATATTTCCCTCCATCTGATGCCACTGAGGGAAGTGGGTTCCTCAGCCGACAGTGAACAGGAGAGGCTGAGGGCAAGACAGGTGCCAGGAAGGGAGTGGATTGGAACCACTGCTGCAGGGCAAAACTCCAAGATCTCACTTCTCCCATAACACCTTCTCTCCTTGGCATCTCCTCCTTTCCCATCCTATGGAAGACTCTAGAGACAAATGCCCCTTTCATGGTACATTGCCCTATAGAAATCATGCTTCTCAATGGGAGGCTCCAGGGATGAAGCAGAGTCTACGGCTCCTTTCGGTGCTTTTCACAAAGAACGTAAGGAGGCAGGTGGCACAAATCTCCCCCAGCTCCTACCTGAAGTATGCATGTGCTCGTATAGGTGCGCTCCTGTGAAGGTGGGTGTATGTATCTGAGGTCTGGGCTTCTCAAATTTTAACATGCATATGCATCACCAGGGCGCTGGTTAAAATGCAGGTTCTGATTCAGTTGGGCTGGGGTGGGGCCTGGGACTCTGCCCTTCTGACAAGTGCTCGGGCAATGCCATGCTGGTGGTGTGTGAACCACACTCCGGATAGGAAGGTTTTAGATGGTGTGCTTTTTGTGGGGACAAGGTCTTGGTTAAAATGTGCAGAAAAGAGAACACGTGTTGCTGTGACTTTAAAATGTCTTTTCCTGATGATTGTATCAGAAAGTAACATGGCATTCTCATTTCATGCAGGTGCAGACTATTGTACTGTTGTTGCAGGCTGACTTTTTCAGAGTGAGGGCTCTTTGTGGGGAGTTGCGAGCTGCCAGCATCAGGGCAAAGTCATGATGACCTTGAAGCCTTCCTACCTGACTTGAGTGAGACGTGGCGAGGATTCTGGGGGCTTAGAGAGGGCAGCCTGGAGAGGCCAGAGTGAAGCTCAGAACAAGAGGTGCAGGAAGAGCCACAGCAGGAGAGGGAAGAGAGACCCCAGAGGAGGGGCAGAGTGTGGCAGGACAAGGGCCCTGCTGTACATGCTGTGCATGAAGGAAAGTCTTGAAACTAAGACTCATGAAAAGATCCAAAATAATTATTTCATGTGATTCCTGGAGGACTGAAGAGGCATTTGCTTCACCATTTGCCCAGGGCTGCCCGAGCAGGAGACAAAGGAACGAAAAGTCCAGGGGGAAAGCAAAAATCTATGGCTTCTGAACACATGCTCCCTGGAGTTCGTCTCTGCAGCATCTTCATCCATATATGATATTCTTGCCAGGGCCCCAAGAAAGGTAACTCTAGAAGGATGAATGCCAGTTGGCTTGGGCAGGGAGAAGGGGCCATTCTTAGGAGAGTCAGGGCTGTTACTGGGACCCACTCCCCTTGGCCCTTAGCCCAGGACCTTGGATTCTTCATTCAGGACTTTTTGGGGTCTCACCCTGGGTAGCAAGCCTGACAAGGGACCTCCTTTGCCTATTCAAGACTTCAAGCCTCTCTTATAGAATCAAAGGCTGACTCAATGGAAAGAGCCCCATTGTCCAGGGAATCTCCAGATCCAAGGAAGAAGTCTCTTGGCTAAGATCATACAGGAAGTTTGCCGCAGAGCTAGAATGAGAACCAGCTCTCCCAGTGCCTGGTCCAGAGTTGTTGTTGTTGTTTTTTTTAAACAAATCCATCCTTGGCCAGAGAGGTGAGCAAGCCAGCTGGGGCCTCAGGACTCTGCTCTCCTTGACATTCTGGAGAAGGGTGAGTGAGAGGGGAGACTGTGGGCGCTGGAGAGTCTCAGGGCAGCAAGAGCTGGTTGGATGCTGTCCCCAGCCCCCACACTATCAGGCCAGGGGCCTCTGGAGAATCTACTTGACTAAAGGGATGGCATCTGCAGCCACCACTGTGCTACTAAGGAATTTCTTACAGGGACAGAATCAACCCAGGAGACAAGCTGCAACAGGGAGAAGACAGTGGGGACAGCTTGTCTAGGGATGAGGGTGACCAAGTTCTCACCCAGAGTCACACCACTCGCCTTCTATGGAGCAGTGGAAAGTGAATTCCACAGCTGTTCCAGCTCAGCTCTGCAGGGACTGAGGCAGATGCCTGCTCAGTCCACGAGGTTTCTTTACTCATGTGCCTCTTTTCTTTCCCTGGCTCTGATACCTACGACCTCTGGCACCCATCCCTCAGGAGATGGAGCATGTGAGTGCGTGTGACTGAGGTGTGAGTGGGAGTGAGTGTGCAGGAGTGTGAGCACATATGGGTATGTGAGGGCATGTGTGAGTGTGCATGAGTGAGCACGTGAGGATATGTGAGGGCGTGTGAGTGGGTGTGTGGGTGTGCATGAGTGAGCAGGTATGAGCGTGAGTGTGAGTGTATGTGTGAATGTGCATGTATGTGTGAGAGTGTGCATGTGAGCTGAGGCCATCCTGCAGCGTTATTTGTGATGGAGGTGGGGGGGAATTGTTTCTGCCACTCCTGGGAGGAAAATGCTGTCCCCTGATGCAGGGCCAGGGACAGAAGGGCCAGCAGACTCACTTTTTGGCAAACTCACTCCAGTTGATGAGGCGACTCTTGGCTGTTTTCAAAGTTCATACTGTTCTCCTTGGGGCTGGATAGGGAGGGAAGGAGGAAGGCAGGGGACAGGTGGGAGGGGTGCGTGTGACTCTGCTGGCACAGCAGTGGGAGCTGGAGGCTGGGACTTCAATGAGGGACTGTGCAGCGGTCCAGGGCTCTGCTCCAGGAGGCCTGTGGCGCCCAGCCTCTCTAGAATAGAAGCAGTGCCTCTGGCCTCAAGACACAGATAATGTCCGCTGAAGGAGCAAACGAGTAGAAGGAACACCTGGCAGGGCGAGAACGTTAAGAAAGCCTGATCTTCCTTCAGCCCAGGGCTGGATGGAGAGCGGGCTCAGCTCAGCACACATAGGAGGTCTGTGGTGCTGGGCCCAGTGAGATGGAGAGACCCGCTGAGGACAGCCTCTTCCTAGGGCAGCCGGGGCCTCTCTGAAGGGCTTGCCTGCTGTCTTGCATTCAGCTTCTTTTTTCTGTTTGTTTGTTTTTGAGGAATAAACAGTCTTTATGGGCTCAGACCAGAAGCCCATGGGTCTTGAGGACCTCTGTGGACTTGTGATTTTCTTCTCCACGTTCTTTTGGGCCTGTTTCCACTGCTGTTTCTTCTGGTAGTGGATCTTGGCCTTTTCTCTCTTCTTTTCCTCCAGGGTGGCTATCATTGCCTGGTACTTCCAGCCAACCTCATGAGACAGGTACCCCAGGCAGGCAAACTTTCTCGTGGGCTTCAGATGCTCAGCCTTGAGGGCAGCAGGGACTACCATCCGCTTTTTCGTGTCAGGGGCAGTGGGATTCTATCAAACACCATGAGGTGGTCCAGGGTGGCCTGACCTCGCTTGGTCTTGTGGGGTAGTATGCCCCATAGGGTCTGTCAAAAAAGGCAGCTGGGGCCGGGCGCGGTGGCTCAAGCCTGTAATCCCAGCACTTTGGGAGGCCGAGGTGGGCGGATCACAAGGTCAGGAGATCGAGACCATCCTGGTTAACATGGTGAAACCCTGTGTCTACTAAAAAATACAAAAAACTAGCCGGGCGAGGTGGCGGGTACCTGTAGTCCCAGCTACTCGGGAGGCTGAGGCAGGAGAATGGCGGGAACCCGGGAGGCGGAGCTTGCAGTGAGCTGAGATCTGGCCAGTGCACTCCAGCTTGGGTGACAGAGCGAGACTCCGTCTCAAAAAAAAAAAAAAAAAGGCAGCTGGGGGCCCGGGAATGATGGGGGCCTTGGGAAGGGTTGGTGTTCATCCACTTGCAGAGGAAGGCCAGATACTTTAACTTGTTTCCATTGAAATTGCCAGAAATGCCAATGCCCTTGCAGTGCATGACCACCGCCTTCCAGCCCAGCAGTACAGGAGGCCCAGGGGATGGCCTCAGCCATCGAGTGCCAGGATCTGCCCCCTCATCCCCTGTCATCTTCGGTGGTCAGCTTGGAAAGTGTTCAGTTTCTGCAGACTCTTTTTGGACATGTTGCCAGGGTCATTGAACCTGCAGCAACCAGGGAGGTGTCATGTGTGTGGGGCATGCTCCAGGCAGCCTGGGTCTCCTGCCCTGACACAGCTAGGGCACCTGGAATGGCATTGCAGAAGGACTTCCCTGTCCATCAGAGAGGTGCTGTGGTCCTATTGCGGCTCTGTCGCCTCCTTGTCTCTAACCCGCAGGCTAAGGCTAACACCTATGTTGAGGGTTAGCTGCCAGAACCATGTGCGATGAGGCACATGCAGCACTTAGCTCTCTCCCTGGTGCATGACACCTGTGATTCCAGTGGTTTCTAAGGAGAAGGACTCAGAGGAGGCAGGTGGGGGTGGGACATATCAGGTCCCAAATTTGGGGGTCAAGACACTCGGGTTCTGTTTTGATTCCATCATCCATTTGCTATGCGACTCTAAGCTAGTAAAGGCTTGAGTTTCCGGGAACACAACATGGGGTGGGGGTCATCCCAGGGACACTGGAATGGGGAGATGGTGGGGAGATCAGGACACTCTCAGCTCTACCCTACAGGTAGGGCTTTGGAGAGCCTGACTCCTTGGGGTGTCTGCTGTGTCTCCATTTCCTTAGGGCTTTAGAATTCCGGATTCTTAAGACAGACACCAAAGCCATCTATTTATAGGCTCACTTTGCAGGGACCCCTCACCCACTGGCCCCAGGGATCAAAGCAGCAGGTGAGTGAGTGAGGAGAAGCAGCAGAAGAGAAATGAGCCTTCACCACTTCCCTGATAACCCAATTTCCTCTGCACACCCTCCCACCAGGGACTTGGCCTTACCAGGCTCCTTATTACACTGTCTGCCTGGGACTGTTAATGAGAAACTCTCCTCGAGCCAGCCACACAGACAGTTACCATGGGAACAGGTCCTTTCACAACTCTGCTCTCCTCCCTCCCTGTGCACGTGCACACGTGTGTGGGCATGCATACACACGCTCACATACATGCAAGTCCACATACGTGGGGGTATTGGGAGGGCAGCAGGGGCTTTGCCCATCTTACCTCTGGGTCTGACTTACAGTTACTACTGGTGTTCTATCATCCAAAGTGTCCCCTCTTCTGGGGCAGCTATTATTGGTGAAGTAGGGTGCCTGGAGGGCTGAGATACCTCCAACTCTTCTCCAAACTATGCTAACTCCAGGACCAGGGGTCTGGCTTTGGAAAGCTCAGGGAGGACTTCTTGGAGTTTGTGTTACTCTCCCGTCCCCCTCCCCAGACATCTGTTAACTGGAGAGAGCCCAAGCCAATGTTGGTGTCATGTGGGTCCCCTCTGTTCCTTGACATAAGAAACAGGGGTCAGAGATGGCGTGCTCACATTTTAGCCTGGGGAGGCTAAGACATTTTACCGGAAGTGTCAGAGTTGTGGTAAAGGTGGCACACACATAACGGCAGGGCCGAGGAGCTTGGCTGCCAATAAATGGGTCATTGCTGAATGCAGCAACAGATATGGTTGGTGGAGACATGGTCGTTAGATTTGCATTTTAAGCCCCTTACTTTATGATTCTGATGGTCAAATAATGCCCCCTCCATGAGAAACAGAATGACAGCGATTTTACTTTTTATCTTTACTGCAGGAAAGTTGAAAACAATGAGAAGGAATCCATTCCTGGTTCTCCCATGTGGCATGATAATGGGGCTCTATTTTAATGTCTCATTTATCCATATATTTTGCAAAGATAATTCTGCTCCCAGCCCTTCCTAGGCCTGTGTCCTCCTGATTCCTCCAGCCAAGAGGGCCCAAAGGGTGCGGATTTGAATATATCAGACATTAGAAAGGCAAGTAAGGACTGTGCCACCATACTTGACCCTGGAAACTGCTTTTCTGGGCAAGTCAAGACCACAGAGGACCTGGAGAGGTGAGCAGAGGGAAAAATCCAAGCGGCACTCAGAATCCCAAACTCCGCCACCTCTGGTCCCACTCAGCTGGCTCCAGGCGCCCCAAGCGTCAGCTCAGCCACAGCCCTGAGAAACTGGCTCTGCAACACACAGTCTCAAACTTTCAAAGAGGAGCCCGTGTCAGTGCTTTGGAGAGAAACCCAGCTCTGAATCTCAGAATCCACTGCTTCCCCTCTCCTCAACCTTCTTTGAACGATCTGAACTTTCCTCTGACCATCCCTCCCCTCCCACCGCTCTGCCCAAAATCAGGAGAAAAAGAGAAGAGGATGGGGCAGGACTCACGATCCATAGGAATTTCGATGGCTCCACCAAGACTGAGGAGGCAGAGGAGGAAGGCTGCATGGACCCAGGGTGGCGGTGGCTGCCTGGCCATCCTCGGCACCCGGCCCCGCTCCCTGCTCCCCAGCACTCGGGGTCTTGTCACCTCGAGCCGCTTTAACTGGGCCTCCCGGACAGTGCTCAGCTGTGGAAAGAAACATAAGAGCAACTGGGTTTTTCATGAACTTGCAGTTTGCTCTAGCAATCCTACAGGGCTTTGGAGGACCCAAGGGCCCCCTTGGTCACAGAGTAATGTTCTAAATAGAGCAGGGTTTCTTAACCTCAACACTATTGACATGTGGGACTGAAAAATTCTTGGCGTGGGGATCTGTCCTGGGTATTATAAGATGTTTAGCAGCATCCCTGACCTCTATCCACTAGAAACCAGTACAGCCCACCCCCTTCACCACAACCAATCAGAAATGTCTCCAGACATTGGCAATTGTTCCCTGGAGGGAAACCCCCCAGCTGAAAACCACTGTTAGAGAAGGAAGGGCAACTCCGCAAACAACAGTCATGAAAACAAACACTGGCCTATTGGCCTGCAGGCCCAGCAACCAGAAGATGCCACGCACCGATCTGGTAAGAAATGCACCAGTCTCACAGCCTCTCTGAACCACATGTGCTGAGTGTGCCTGGGGCTGAGCATATTTGTGGTAGAGGCACAGAGATGAGATCGCACTGATGTCCTCTGATCCCAGGACGAAGGGGGCAGGGTGACATTGGCAGGCCTGGGGAATCATGGGTTAGATAGGTGAAGATATGGTTGCACAAAGGACTTTTTGTCATTTTTGCAGAAAAATGAATGATTTCTGCAAGTATTTTGTGCAGCTAAGGAACAGTGGTCCCTGATATTGTCCTTTTATGAATAATAGCAGTGGTAAGATGACGACCACGAAGAAGTGGGCTTCAGGTGGCTGGTAGAATAAACAACATTTAAGATGGTTCAGTGTTCATCCTCAAGCACAAGAAATCATTCCAGGGCTTACAGAGATGGTGTTAAAAATGGTTGTCCAAGGAACCTAGAATGGATCCTTAGAGACAAACCTTTCTTCTCCTCTAGAAAGAGAAGAGCAAGAATGGCCTACAGCTGAGACTCAAATACAGTGCTTTAAGATTACCTGAGGTTCTAAAACACACACTTTAAAAAATTGGTCCAGTTTGCTATTCTACTGTGGTGCCAAGTCAAAGAGGAAGGCAGGAGGTGGCTTCTCCAGAATTCCTCCAGTTTTCCTAGATTCATAGCTACCTATCAGATGGACACATCATTCTCCTGCTCCTATTTCATTTGGCAGCAAATTGAAGCCCACTCTCAATTGTGCACATGCACCATCTCCCATCCACCCTGACTGAGAGTGCGGAAGACAAGAACAGCACTCCAGTGCTTGCTCTCTGGGAGGGCGAGAGATCCTGGGAAACAAGGCCATCCTTCTAGAGACCTGGAGCAGAAAGCAGGTCACTGATTCTTGCAATAGGACAAGGGACTTCCCCTGTGCCAGGATACGGGGCAAACTAAAGGATTCTTATTCACATTTTTGCAGTTTCTATCCTGGAAGCTGGGCCCAGCACCAACCCTCAACTGTGTATATTTCTGGACTCTATCCACTTGTTTCCTTTCCCACTGCCACCACCTTGGTTTTGATCACCAACATTTCATGCCAGAGTTACTGCAACAGCTTCCTAAGTGGTCTCTCCACATCCACTTTCCCCCCAGTGGTTTGTTTTTTACTTTATTATTTTTTATTGACACATAATAATTGTACACAGTTATGGGAGGCAGTGTGATATGCCCCTCTGATTTACTCTCCACTCATAACCAAAGCTATTATTTCTAAAGGCAAACAGAAATGTGCTACTCCCCTAGTGTAACTCTCAATAGCTCACTGCTGCTTGGGAGTTAAAGATAGTGTCCTTGACATGGTTCAGAGGTCCTGCATAATGTGCCCCCTCTGCTAGCTCACTGTTCATCCTTCCCTTGCATCCTGTGTTCCAGCCAAGACTGCTCTTCTACCAGCTCCCTCAGTACCTCATGCTTGGTCTTGCTTACTGACTTTTGCACCATGAAGCTGTCTAGAACACTCTGTGTCTGCCCTCTCTCGTTAGTATTTTCCAGGTATGACATATGTGTCCTTCATCTGTGCTCCTGCACACACCTTACTTCCCCCATTATGGCACATTTCACTTTGTATTCATTCCAAAAGCCACTTGTCTATCTCCCCTATGAAAATGAAAGCTTCTTTATAAGGGAAGGTACTCTGTCTTGTTTACTGTTCTATTCTTAGAATCGATCATAGTGCCTAAAACATAGCAGATTTTCGAAACCGTGAGATGGATGGATATACGGATGAATGAAAAAATGAACGAATGATTAAACGGATGAAATAAGAAGCCATTTGGACCATCACATGCTTTTAAAACCTCACGTTTCCCCAGAAAACCACCAGGCGGCGCAGGAGAGCACATGCTGTGGACCTGGGTGGCATACTGTGAAGGCTACTCATTAGTGGAAGACAAAAATCCGTCTCAACACAGACGGTGCTTTCTGGAGAGGAAACCAACAAGCGGAAGGAGGGTTAAGAGAGGAGAAAATCTCCCAAGGAGGGACCCTCTATCTAGAAGGCATCACAGGAGGTCTTTGGTTCATCTTCCCAACTCTCTAAGATGGTCCTTACACTGTCGCAGAAAGAATCCACTAATGCCTCTCCTTGGCTTATACATCTCCAAAGACCAGACTTAGATTAGGCAGCTGAACCCTTAGTGCTGAGGGAACCTGCACTAGGGGAAGGCGCAGCAGGGGCGGTGGGGATGGCGCCCGTCAGGGCTCCATGACCAGCATGTTTGGTTTAGGAGCTGCCAAGCAGTAGGAAGTGAAGGGAAAGGGAAGGATATTTTATTTTGGGAATCTTGATAGAACTAGGAAGCCAGAAGCTATTCATTAAAACAGATACACATTGGCAAGAAAAAAAGCCCAATTGTATGGGACATTTTGAATTTACTATTTAACAACAGAGTGGAAAAAGAATCTCAAGATAACCACATTTAGCTGTGTAGCAATTCTCTCCCCCTTTCCTCTCTGGAACCCAGTTTTTCCAACAAAATCTTACAAGAGGAAAAGAATGTAAAGAACACGAGTTTCATACAGTCCCCTTTCTTTTCAGATGAAGAAACAAAATCGCAGAGAAGGGAAGTGACTGGTTTGAGTTTACCCAGCTGGTTAGTGGCAAAGCTAGAAAAAGAACCCAGGTTTCTTAACTCCTAGTCCAGGGATTTTCCATCCATTTTTCTCTTTTTATGTACAGGAAAAGTACCAGAGTAAGGCTGCTATTTAAAAAAGAAATGTATAGTTTGGCAGTTCCTCAAAAAGTTAGACATAAAATTACCATATGACTCTGCAATTCTACTCCTAAGGTATATGAGCAAAAGGATTAAAAACAGGCATCAAACAAGTACATGTACACGAATGTTCACAGCAGCATCATGCACAACAGCCAAAGGGTGGACACAGCCCAGATGTCCTCTAAGGGATGAATGGATAAACAAACTCCAGTACATACATACCCTGGAATATGACTCAGCCACAAGAAGGAATTCAATACTGACATGCTCCAACTGGATGAATCCTGAAAACACGGTCCGTGAAAGAACCATGCACAAAAGGTCACAGGGAATGATCCCATAGATATGACATCTCTAGGTCTTATCTATAGAATAGATACATACATAGAGACAAAACATGGATTGTCTCTGGTGACCAGGGGCAGAGGGGAAGGGAGAAGGAGGGTAACTGGTTAATGGGTATGAGGTTTCCTTTTGAGATGCAAATGTTTTGGAACTAGACAGAGTTGTGGTTGCACACATTGTGAATGGACCAAATGCTACTGAATTGTGCACTTTATTTAATTTACTTATTTTGGAGACAGAGTCTCACTCTGTTGCCCAGGCTGGAGTGCAGTGGCGCCATCTCGGCTCACTGCAACCTCCACCTCCCGGGTTCAAGTGATTCTCATGCCTTAGCCTCCCAAGTAGCTGGGATTACAGGCACGTGCCACCACACCCAGCTAAATTTTGTATTTTTGGTAGAGACAGAGTTTCACCATGTTGCCCAGGCTGGTCTTGAACTCCTGACCTCAGGTGATCCATCCAGCTCGGCCTCCCAAAGTGCTGGGATTACAGGTGTAAGACACCGTGCCCAGTTCTGAGCTGCACACTTTAAAATGGTTTATGTTATGTTTCACCTCAATAAAAAAGAAAAGTATAATATTGGTCTCCATTATGTGCTCATAAAGATGGGACAGAGGATGAAGAGGGCAGGTTATTTGATGTGAGCATATAAGGGCCCTCAGCTCCCCAGGCTGGGCTCACTCAGCACAGAAGATAGGCACATGGTTTGCAACCCTTCCCATCCATTCTGAGGAAATTTCCATCCAAGTCAAAGGAAGGAGTGAATCCACCATCTTTCTGAGTATGAGAGTGCTAGTACTGAGCTCAAAGAACCCAATGCAGAGTGATGGCAGAGATCCCCTGCCTGAAGGTACCCCCACATCAGCAAGGCTTACAGTTCCCCTGTCCTGATGACCAGGAAGAAAGGTGAAAGGGACAGGCTTGCTAGCCTACAGCAGTCAAGTCCACATTTCCTGTTCAACCTTAGTCATTGCACAGTCTTGCCCTATGGCCCAGTCATGCCACCTCTCAGGTTCCTCTCCCAGGCCTTCCAACCATACCAGAGGTGACTGCTTAGGTGCAGAGAAGTGCAATATCCAGATGCGGGGGTGGTTGGTTCTAGTAAGATCACCCTGCGGAGGACCAGGAAACTCCCACATCCTAGGAGGGAAAGTAAAGGAGAGGGGGTAGGTTGAGCCTGAAGAAGAGGGGCCACAGTGATTGTATTCACATGCTGGGAGAGAGTGTAGAATTTTTCTGTTTAGTTCCACAGGGGGGCAAAGCTAGGACCAAATAGGAGGATGTTTCAGAGAGACAGGTGCTTCCTTGAGTCACAGGAAGAATTGTCTGATAAATGCAGCCGTGCCACAATACCATTAGTGAAAATTAAACATACTCTAAACATGATATGTTTGAAGGATCCTTTTATATATAATAACACAAGAGGCAGGTTGTAAGGACATAAAATACATGAGAGGAGGGCTCATTGCGGGGGGCAGGGGGAGAGTGCAGAAAAGAACAAAAATAAATACGACAAAGAAATAAATCCTTTGTGGATGGATGGTATACTAAGTACTGGAGAACATGATTAATTCAGCTCTTGCATATCTGAGGTCTCCCAATCCCCCTACACACACACACACACACACACACACACACACACACAAACACACATTCATCCATACAGGAAGAAAAGAGAATAGAGCTACCTGAAGGTGAAATGTTCTGCCATGTTAAGTACTGTTTCATAAAAACTCCACGGCATTGGTCAGGCGTGTTACTGACAACATTCCCACACAGGAGGAAGGCTGGATGCTTTTCAGAACCATCTGGACACTCTTCAAACATGCAGATTCCCGGGCCCTCAATCTTCTAGGCAGGGGCCAAATCAGGTTGTAGATTATTTTTTAACGCCCTTAGAACCTGTTATCTCACACAGGGATGGTCCACACACATGGGCAACCTGCCTGAACACAAGGCCTTTAAATTTGCAAGGCTTGTGAGAGATTCAGATTCAAAATGTCCAAGATGGGGGACACATGTGAGTTTGCTAATGATCCGCCTGGTAGAAGACCCCTGGTCATGGTGGTATCTTGTCGAGTTCGAGAGCACTGACTGTGTGGTTAGACCACCTGGTTTGAGGCCACTTCCCGCTTAAAAGTGCGGGGCGGCGGGGAGGGGGCGGTGCTTGGGCAAGCACTGAGCTTGGAAGCTTTGTATTTATCATCTGAAAAATGGGGATAACAATGGCACCGATCCTAGAGGGCTGCTGTGAGAATTTATCACACAATGCCTATGTAAAGCGCTTGGCAAAGCATGGGGCACAGAGCAAACGCTTAACAAATGTCAGCTGCTGCCCCGAGTAGGTTTGAGATCATAGGGATGAGGGAAGCGTTCTGTCCACCTCCACGACACGGCCACTGTGAGTAGTAAGTGGCTGCAATAATGATGCATCCACGGTCACAGCCCGCTTTGCTGTTTTTCCTTTTCCTGGCCCTGGTTTCTTTCCCCATATTGGGGGCGCCTGGTGTTGATTCCACAAGCTGTCCCTGGCAGACGGATGAGATGCCCGTGGCTCCCACGAGCTGTCGCCGTCGGGAGCTCCTCACATTCCCGCAGCCACATTCTGGGCAGGCTGTCCTGGTGGTCACAACACATCTGAAGTGACAGGGATGAGAGAACACTGGCAGCATCGAGACATGGCTCAGCTGGCAGCTCTTCATCTCCTGGAGCGGAAGCCATCTCAGTGTTGGGCTGCAGTCGGCAGGGATTCATTCACACAGCCGACCAGGTGGCAGGCATTATTCTAAAGAACACACACGTGGACTGGAGACAAAGCCCCTCTGCTCTCATGGAGTTTCCATCCCAGTGGGGAAGATGGTAAATAAATGTTGAACAAAAAATCCAGTAGCAATAAGTGCAACAGAGAAAACACAACTGACCTGCACACGGATGTTTAGCAGCTTTGTTGATAATTTTGCCAAAATCCAGACAGAAGCAACCAGGACGTCCTCCCATCAGTGGATGGAGAAACAGAGGTACATCCAATGGAACATTACTCAGTGCCCAAAAGAAGTGAGCTACCAAGCCGTGGAAGGACATGGAGGAAAGGCACACTACTAAGTGAAGGAAGCCAGTCTGAAAAGGCTGCACACTGTGAGGTTACAACCGCATGACATTCTGGAAAAGGCAAAACTATAGAGATAGTAGAAAGATCTGTGATTGCTGGGGGTGCGGGTTGGGGGATGAATAGAGCACAGAGGAGGATGTTTAGGGCAGTGAAACTTCTCTGTATGATGCCCTAATGGTGGATACTTGTCATTATGTAATACATTTGTCCAAACCCATAGAACTCCAAGAGTGAATTCTAACATAAACTGTGGCCTGTGGGTGATAATGATGTGTCCACAGAGGTTCACCGACTGTAACGAACATGTTAGCATGGTGAGAAATGTTGATAATGGAGGGTGCTGTGCACGTGTGAAGATGGGGTGCATGGGAAGTCTCTGTACCTTGAACCTGAAACTGCTCTAGAAGTATTTTTTTAAAAGAAAAAAACCACAGTAGTGATTGATGTGATGTGATAAAGTGAAATGAGTGGTCAAGGAAGACCTCACTGCGAGAAGCTGACATCTGACCAAGACCTGAATGGTACAAAGGCACTAATTTTGCAAAGACAGGTCAGAAAATCATCCCAGGCAGGAAGAGCTGCTTGTGCAAAGGCCCTGTGGCAGGAATCACACTGCCCCATGCAAGAAACTGAGAGAAGCCGGTATGGCTGGAGCTTGGAGGGCACAAGGAGAAGAATGAACAAGTGACGATCAGAGAGATAGAGTCCAAGACATGCTCATGGAGAGCTCTGAAGGCCAAAGGAAGGAGCTTAAAGCATATTCTAAGCATGACAGGAAGTGGCGGTGGGGTTTGAAGCCAGAGTGACATGGTGAGATTTGCTTGTAAATACCACTCTGGCTGCCACATGGAGGGCAGAATGTCGATGGGCCAGGGTGGAAGCGGGGAGGCCAGGTAGGAGGCTCCACAGCCTCTGAGTGAGGCCAGCCCTCAGTCTGCACTCCAGACACCCCACACTCTTTCAACAAGACCCCCACCCTATGCAGCCAGCCTCATGGCCACCTCTGGGGTAAAACATAAAATACCCAGAGGGGTGAGGACAGAGCTAAAGATTTCTTAAGAGTCTGTTAGTGCTGGGCACAGTGGCTAACACCTGTAATCTCAGCATTTTGGGAGGCCAAGGTGGATAGATCACTTGAGGTCAGGAGTTTGAGACCAGCCTGGCCAACATGGTGAAATCCCGTCTCTACAAAAATATAAAATATCAGCCAGGTGTGAGGGTACACGCCTGTAATCCCAGCCACTCGGGAGGCTGAGGCAGGAGAATCACTCGAATCTGTGAGGTGGAGGTTTCAGTGAGCCGAGATTGTGCCACTGCACTCCAGCCTGGGTGACCGAGTGAGACTCCATTAAAAAAAAAAAAAAAAAAAAGAATCTGTTAGTGCTGGGTTTTCACATTGGGTCTGGTGGGTTTTCTGAAAGTGACTCAGGGGTCTTCTTCAAGGAGGGTTAGGTGGAAGGAGAATAGGTGGGACTCAGGACCCCCTTCCCACTCTCCCCAGAGTTGCCACTGTTTTTATACTGGGGTTTCATATAAGGTTTTATCTGAAGAAAAGACTGCTGAGTGAAGGAAGAACAACAGTAAAGGCAGATTGGGAAAGGAGAGTGACTGGCATAAAGATAGTGTGGGAGGAAAGAACTGGAAACCCTGTGCAGCAGCGTAATGTTCCATATTCAAAAACCCTGTGCCCAGTGGCCACGACGGATGGGGGCAATGGCAAGGCATGGGCATGAGGAGGAACACGCCAGGCTAAGGCTGCAGGGCTGGCCTTGGAAAATCCCCCAGGTGTCCCACGCTAGCCTTTGCATTTGTGTTGAGGCCTGGGGTGCCCAGTCTCATCTTCCCCTATCCCATTTTGGATCACTCCTACTTATACCCCATGCAGACTGAATAGATCAGACACTGGCCAGACTCTAGATGACAGTACAGTCCCGACTCACAAGCTCTACAGCACCCAGCCCAGGACAGTCAGGCTTGCTCAGTCCTGTCCGCTCCCCTATTTCTTGCTGCCACTTTCAACTCAGAACTGACCAGAGAGCCAAATACATTCCCAAATCAATCACATAAGATGCCCACTTCTAGTTAGCCCGTTTCCCAGACACATTTGGAGCCTTCCTTTCACTCATGACAAAGCTTTCCCACTCCCCTGCCTGCCTCTGAGTCTCTGTCAAATGCAGATGATGGTGGCTGACTCCCTTGCTGTAGCAAGCTCTGAATAAATAGCTTCCGCTTGTTCTCATGTGGGTGGTCTTTGTTTATTTCCACACTGTCTTTACGTCAATCACTCTTCTTTCCTAGTCTGCCTTTACTGCTTTCCTTATTTCTCCTAATTCTTTGCCATCTTCCAGGCTCAGGTCAGGTGCTACCTCCTCTGGGAAGTCTCCCTTGGTTTCCCAGCACCATCCCTTCCCACCAAGGCTGGATTAGGTCCTCGTCCTATGTGCTCTTAGAGCATTCTGGAATATGATCACTATAATGAGTGCCAGATTTCAGTGTCAGTTAATTGTTTCCCCAACTGCATCATGAGTTCCTTGAGGCTAAGACAGTGTCTTGTTCAACCTGTACGACGTCCAGCACACAGAGAACCCTAATACACATTTACTGGCCGCCTAGCCAGCACCCATACTATCCTCCTCCCATCCACAGTGCCCACATTTTTCTTTGGAGAATTCACATCTACCCCTTTCTCAGAGCAATCCTACACCAATTCCAGGGCTAGGCCCTGATTAGTTTAAGCCAATTACTAGCCTGTCACCACAACAGCTGGTTTAGGAATGGGCATCTCTTCCAGCAAGCAGCAGTGTGATTCATGAAGACTTCTGCTGAGACCTCTGGGAAAGAGGAGTTTCCCCTCTTCTGAAAAAGACCCTGTGGTTATCTTCAGTAAGAGGAGAGGCTGGAGCTGTTAGGGGTGGGAATGGGGGTCTCCATGTGGAATCTGAGGATAACCCAGAAAGCAGAGAGAAGACATAGGAAGACTTAATCCTTCATGTCCTTGTTTGAGTTACTGATTATTTTCTGAAACAAGCCTTACTGTGGGTTTTTAATTACATATACATTTACATTAACAATTCTCTTTAATTTGTAAGCCAATTAGAGTTGAATTTTCTATCACTTGCAACTGGCAGTGCTTTCAGAATCAGAAATGCCCCTAGAATGCTGGTTGATGCCTACCTTGCTGCCACTTTCTGTATAAAAAAAGCGTCCTTCCTCCTGCCCACCTCTACCTGGATCCAGCCCCAGCTTCCGCATGGATCTGCCCTTGACCATAAAATGTTGCCCTCTCCAGAACTTCCACACTCTCCTCAGCTGGCTCTCTGACTCAGCAGAGAAACCTCTTTAAGTTTCTCCCATCTTTTATTTTTTTTTTTCAAACAGTCTCACTCTGTCGCCCAGGCTGGAGTGCAATAGCGTGATCTCAGCTCATTGCAACCTCCACCTCCTGGGTTCAAGTGATTCTCCTGCCTCAGCCTCCCAAGTAGCTGGGATTACAGGCACCTGCCACCACGCCCAGCTAACTTTTATATTTTTAGTAGAGACAAGGTTTTACCATGTTGGCCAGGCAGGCCTTGAACTCCTGACCTCAAGTGATCCACCCACATCGGTCTCCCAAAGTGCCAGGATTACAGGCATGAGCCACCATGCCCAGTCTCTCTTATAACAAAAAGATCCTTCTCTGTATCCCACAGCCTCCCTATATATGCATATTTGAATTTTTTCTCCATCTCTTCTCTTCTGAAAGCTTTTTCTTTTTTGGCTTCTTCCTTTCCCATTCACTCCTCATGCTCCTCTAACTCTCTTCTCCTGACCTCCCATGACCTGAGTCTAGTGTTCTCAGTCTTTATTTTGCCAAACCTCCTGGAGGTATCAAAAATTGTTAACCACTCCATCTGTCCTAACATTCTTTCCTCCTTGGCCTCTAAGACATCACTTTGAGGCCCCGTCTTGGGTCTGGCATTTATAGCCTCCATGGTGGCACTGATAACATGGCTGGATTCTCTTCTTCTGCCTAAAATTCAGTGTCTCCATTGGGCTCATGTGCCCCCATCTCCAGTCCCCATCTTTGCTGGTGGTACCCACCCAAGTCATCCAAGCCAGACACCTGGGAATTGCCTTTAAAACCCACCCCTTTTCACAGCCCACACCCAGGCATCAAGGCCCTCAGACTGCCTACTTCCCAATGCTGCTCATTCCATCTCCCCCACACTCTTCCCATCTCACCTTTCGCATACATGTCTCTCACACTGTGGCAATAACCTCCTAGTTGGTCTCCTCCATCCAATCCATTCTCCATATTGTGATTACAGTGACTTTTCTAAACCCCTGATCTGATAATGTCAGTGCTCCTCAGAAAACCCTTCCATATCATCCCATTAATCTATAAGATCAGACCCATGCTTCTGAGCACAGCACTCAAGGTTTTTGGAGATCAGGCTCCTGCAGGTCTGTCCAACCGCCCCCCCGCCCCACCACCAACCCCAAATGCTTTTTAACTGCACACTGTAGCACACCATCTGTGCCTCCATACCTTACACATGTGATCCCCTGTGCCTGGAAGGATCTTTCCTCCTTGTATGTGATCAGTTCCTACTCAGTCTTCAAGACTCTGCTTAGATATCTGCTGAGTGAAGAATCCTGCGCTCCCGCTGTGACAGTCGACCACAAACCTGCCTCTCTGGGGCACGTGGCACACTGCAGTAAAACTATGTTGAAACTAAAAGTGGGAAACATCTGTAAACATCCAGATAGTGACTATCTTAGGCTTTGTGAGGCACGCGGTTTCTGTCACGACTACTGAACTTTACCTTCGCGGTGTGAAAGCAGCCACAGACAGTGAGTGAACAGGCGTGTCTCTGTTCCAATAAAACTGTACTGACAAAAACAGGCAGATACTGGTCTGGACTTGGCCCAGAGGCTGTAGTTTGCTAACTTCTGACTTAATTTTTCTCCCCACTTTGTGAAATTATTCTTTTTTTTTTTTTTAAATGCCTTTCGCAAACACTGTCAATCTTTGCGAAATTCTTGAGGCTGACATCGTGTCCTGTTCATTCTTGTGTGCCCAGTGGCCAGCATAGTCCCTGGCAAGGAATATTTATGGAATGGAAGATCCAAGTAAAGGTTTCAATCCTGCCACTTATCTTTTACATTTTACTTGTTTTCCAAGCCTTTAAAAAATCTCAAAAATGGAAATAAATATTACTGCATTACTGACTTTTTCAGATGGTTGTTATAAGAACTAAGTGAAATACTGCACAGGAACATAAAGCTGTTTTTACTTTTTCTTATTGCATTGCTTTCTGACAAACTCAAGTGACATCACTAAAAGCAAGACCTTTATGTTTTCTCTGAATATAGGGTAAACCTGACCCAAGGGAGGCCTATATTCTGCCTGTCAGGGGCTGCTCTGGGGCTTAGCTGCAGGCCACACTCTGCCTTATAGTATCCCCTTATTCTGGGAGTGAAGCCCAGAGTGAGGTTGCTCAGCCCATGTCTCCTCTCCCACTTCACTTCACTTGCCTTCTTCCAGATTCCTTAGGTGGCCTTGGTCAGAGTGAGAGAGAAAAGGGGATATCATGATAGAAGAATGGTTTAATGTTCTCCAAAGCCTGTTGAGGACTGTTTTTGTGTTAGAATAGGATCAGATGACTGACTGGTAGTAGATACAAGAAGAAGGATGGCATCAAGGTTTCTGGTTGGGAAACTGGACTAGGATGACTCTAATAATTGACACCAAGAATACAGAAGGGAGAGTAAGTCTGGTAGTCACCGGGGTAAAGGGAGATCACAAGCGTGGAACAGAATACATTCAGTTTGAAACATCTAAGAGCCATGAATGAAACAGTTCTTCAGGTATTCCAAGGTTGTGCGCATGAATTACTGCCTAGGGATACACCAATAGATTGCTGCTACCAAGGCTGCATGCCAGCAATTAGTTCTTAAAATAAACTAATCAAATGACTAGAATAGTACTACAAGAACCAACTGAGAGACACATTCACACATCACTGCCACAGGAAATTGTGGGGAAACAAAGAGATAATAAAAGCCCAACAGAGCCAATGCAAAACTCAGCCATTCTGCATTGGATTAAAAAAATGCAGAAGGGCTTATTACTACAGCTGCCTGGAAACAACTTGTTCAGGACTGAGAGAGAGGAGCTGAAATAGGAGGAAATAGAAGTATACAGAATTAAGGAGTATGCATGAACTCTTTTCAGATCTCTCCTGGAAGGATCTTTCCTTCTTGCATGTGATCAATTCCTACTCAGTCTCAAGACTCTGCTCAGACACCTGCCGAGTGAAGAATCCTGTGCTCCTGCTGTGTCACTCGACCACAAATCTGCCTCTCTGGGGCATGTGGCACATTGCAGTAAAACTATGTTTAAACTAAAGGTGGGAAACATCTGTAAACGTCCATTCCCCACACCCCGCCATCCACCCCATCCCCCTGACCCATGTGAACTTAGCCAAGGCAGGGAGAGGCAGGCTAGGCCTGCTGAGTGCTATCAATGGTTAAACACACAGCCCCTCACTCCTCTTTAAAAAAAAGATCTTATTTTTTTTAAAGAATCTGAAAAGAGTTCAGATTTATCCCTCACTGGGTTAGAGGGTTCCATGTGGACAGGCAGCAGCTCCTTTTAATCGGAACTCATGATCATATGTATTTGTCAAGAAATTTGTTCCTAATACAAAGTAATAATGTTTGCAGAGCAGCTCAGGTTATTAACACTAGAATAACTACATTCTCACTCATATTGTTTTTTTTTTTTTTTTCTTCTTGAAGAATAAAGAACCAGTGTGTGTCCTGCCTGGGCCTAGTTAGTCTCTATCCCGTTTGTCTTGGCAGAAAAAGTCATCCAGGAATCTGAGGGATGAAGTCTGCCTTCTCAGAGCAGCCCTCAAGCCCCGTATGACCCAGCTCCTGACCCCCGTGTGGCTTCTTCTCTCCCAGCATCTGCCCTCCTATATCCCCACACCAGCCTCCAGGCCTTGGACCACCCTGTCTAGGCCATGTGCTTTCTGCACCTCCTGCCATCTCTGCTCACAATTTGCTGATGCCAGAAATGCTATTCTCTTCCTTCTCCACAGTGAAAATTCCCTTTCTCCAAGGCCCTAAGTGGGCCACCCCTCCATAACAGGGTCCATGCCTTCCTACTGAAAGTAAGTGGCAATTTCTCTTGTGCTTCCTAGCATGCCCCATGCTCTGTTCCAGTGGTCATTTCCTCCTGCCTCATGGGATGAGTTTCTTATTCCCAAATCCATCTCCTGCATCGGACTTTGAGGTTAAGCTCAGAGTCCATGTCTTGTCTCCCCTGAGACAGTACAATAAATACTCATGGGATGAATGAACAGCCATCCTATCAGATGGTTCCTATTACTGGGAGATATTTCAATAGCTCATCAATGAATCAGTATAAATCCTTGGTTGCTATAACACTGGATAGATCTGTTGTACAGTATAAGCTTGAGTAATAACAGCAGCAGCAATAACCTAACAATAACATCTAACCAGCATCCTGTCCCTGCAGCAGAGCCTGCCCCGGCTCAGCAGACATGCTCATCTTTCTTTGTCAAATCTTCCCCTGCTGACTCTCAGAGCTTCCTGTCTGACCTGTCAGGGCCACGCTCAGTGTCACCCTATTTGCTCCACTCCACGACTCTCAGAATTGAGGGATTCAGACACCCCAGGCAGCAGCCTCAGAATTGCCAACACCTCCATTCTCAGTCTCTTCCTTTCTTTTTCATCCTGAGCTCTGGCTTAGCTGCACTGGGTTCTGAAATCTGCCTTCAGCCCAGGGATCGGCCGGGCATGACTGAGGGCCGCCGTCCCCTGCTTCCCCTCCTGCCCTCTGATCCCCGTGGCCATCTCCCTTCCATCTCTCCCATCCTAAGGAAGGAACGATGCAACAGATGGAGACCCAGCCGTGCTCCATTCCTTCCAGCTCACAGGCATCTGAAGGCCAGGGCTGTGAGTCTCCTAGGAAACTCAAACTGTCCCCTATTGATGCCTAGCCTAAGGAGACAGAACACCAAGCAAGCGGAGAAAGAGGGATCTCTGGAAGAAAATAAGATTAGAAGGGGAAGAGGCAAGGAGGGACTCCACAGCTCCCACTCCCCAGAGCACCTGCCACAAAATGATATATCACCACATCCCCTCCTTTATCCCAGACGAAATGATCCCATGTCTCAGCATCTCCTAAGAAAGTCAGTCTGCCCACACAATCCTCCTGCCTCCCCTTTTGGAAGAGGCAGTAACTATACCAAACTTCCCAGGGCAGGACTTGGCAGCAGAGGAAAGCACTCACCAGCCTGTTTCAGGACCTCGGCCTCCCCCACACTCAGAGAGAGAAACCCAGTTCCTGGCCGGTGTGGGGTCAACCAGTAGTCGTCTTCTAGAATTTTCACTCAGCCCAGGAAACCTTGTATATGGGATTTGACTCCCCGCTTTCCCCTCCTCCCTCCTCAGGGTTGGAGTGGGGTGGACTCCATCTGCTTGGTGGCTGTGTTTCACGCTTGGCTCCCTTTCACTGTCAGGGGGAGAGATCTGGGAGGAGTGAGGGGCTGTGTGTTTAACCATTGATAGCACTCAGCAGGCCTAGCCTGCTTCTCCCTGCCTTGGCTAAGTTCACATGGGTCAGGAGGAAGGGGTGGAGGGCGGGGTGCGGTGAATGGTATCAGGTGGTCCTAATTCCCTCCTAGGGAGGGGGTGGAGGGGGACACCTGGTTTTAGGATTAGGGATTTGGCTGAAAAACAGCTGTTTCCTGCTCAACACTGGGAACTAATCTATAGGTTGAAACCTAAACCTCTTGGCTGTTATTAAGCTGGGGAAGAGGGAAGTGTTGGGAAAGAAGAAAGGGACTTTTCCCTCCAGGTGACCACCACGAAGATCTAGTGAATACCTCGGATTCACACCAGGCTCTCTAGTGGCGAAAGCTCTTTATGAGGCACCGTGTTATTCGTAAGCCACCAGCAGGACCAGAGCCCCACAAGAAGCCTGAATCCACCAATAAAATGCAGCCATTTCTAGGGTGGGAGGTGCCTGCATCTCACTGCCACACCACAACTAGCTGGGTTATCAAGCCATATAGCTTGGACACAGAGACGTCTGTGTTCTTTGTTGTAACTCCATTGTGTGGGACTGCCACAAATCTTTTAACCATCCACTTGTTATGGACCTTTAAGTTGTTTTTCTTTATTTCCTCCCCCATTACAACAACGCTACAACTCACGTCCTTGTATTTATATCCCTAAATAGTGAGAAAGTGTGGTTGCTGCTTCATGCTGTCTCTTTGACCCAAGCCAACTAACTGGAGCTTGGCACATTGCAGCCTGGCACAGCAAGGAAGCCCAAGGTGCATAGGTGTCCCTGGTCCACAGCCCAGCTTTGTCGTTGACACCCACACCACACAGACTGGCAGTCACTGGGTACACTGGGGAGGACAATCACTGATGCTACAATCCAGCCAGCTTTCTACGGTCTTTGGGGCTGTGGGATTTTTCCTCATTACTGCTTACTCATTCATGCTCTGAGGGGCAGGACTAGGAAACATGCGTGACATGGAAAAGGTGCTCAAATGCAGTCAGTATACCCTCCCAATTAGCTGATCCAACACCCTGTGAAGAGCTGGCTTAAATAAGATTTGTGGATTATCTGTGAGTGGATGTATTCAGGCCCTACTCCCTGGTCCTGCTAGTCACTGACAGCCTGACCAGTCTCCTGCCATATAAAGATTAGCAGGTAAAACAGGATCTAAAGAAAACAAAAGTTAAGGTGTTACCGCTAGGGTGTATTGCCTGCCTCCACCTGCTGAAAAGCGAGACGCGAACTCCCTCCTCTGGGGAGGAATTCTGACTCCACCACCACGGAGAAGAGCCCCCACCTCTCTACAATTCAAGAAGCCAGCTTCTCACTTGCCTTGGCTCCCTGTCTGCTCCCCTCAGGGAGGAAGTTTTCACAGCAATTAGACACACATCCTTCTTCACAGCTGGAGGGAAAGGCTTGTGAAGTTCCCCAACCCCCTCCCGGCTCCAAGTGGGTGGAGAAGGCGTGGGGTATCAAGGCATCAGGCAGCAGCTGTCTCCAGGGGCTCTGTCATTAAAGAAGAGTGGTCAGAGGGAGGGGGATGGTGAGGTGGGGCACGATAATCTTGTGTGACAGGTCCCTAAGGGCGGGGACCCAAGATTTGGAAAGGATAAGGAGGAGGGACCCAGGTGGGAGGGAGTAAGCAGCTGAAGGTAGAAGTCCAGAAAGGGGCCTTGGAATTAGCATTAGAAGGTCTAGGGCTCTTCAAAAGGTCAAACACAGAGCTACCGTATGACCCAGTAATTCCGTCAGATGAATAAGCAAAATGCAGTATATCCATACAGAGGAATATCACTCAGCCATAAAAAGAAATGAAGTACTGATGTGGCGAACTCTCAAAACATCTTGCTAAGGAGAAGAAGCCAGACACAAAGACTGCATATTGTATGAGTCCATTTATAGGAAATGTCCAGAATAGGCAAATCTCTAGAAAACAGACTAGTGGTTGCCTAGGGCTGGGGGTGGAGGTGGGGAGAGGAGTGACTAACAATGGCATAGATTCTTGTGGGGGCCTGGGAGTGGTGATAAAAATGTCCTAAAATCCATTGTGATGATGGTTGCCCAAGTCTATGGGCACTAGAAATCACTGAATTGTATCTATCTATCTATCTATCTATCGATCGATCTATTTATTTATTTATTTTTGAGATAGAGTCTCCCTCTGTCGTCCAGGCCAGAGTACAATGGTGCCATCTCCGCTCACTGTAACCCTGCCTCCAGGGCTCAAGTGATTCTCCTGCCTCAGCCTCCCGAGTAGCTGGAAATACAGGCACCCGCTGCCATGCCCAGCTAATTTTTGTATTTTTAGTAGAGATAGGGTTTCACCATGTTGACCAGGCTGGTCTCGAACTCCTGACCTCAAGTGATCCACCCGTCTCAGCTTCCCAAAGTGCTGGGATTACAGGTGTGAGCCACGGTGCCCAGCCTGAATTCTTTAATTTATATAGTAAATATTATAACATGAATTGTCTCTCAATAAAGCTGTCATTTAAAAATAGTAATAAGGCAAGGCACTGTGGCTCAAGCCTGTAATAATCCCAGCACTTTAGGAGGTGGAGGTGGGTGAATTGCTTGAGTCTAGGAGTTCAAGACCAGCCTGGGCAACAAGGCAAAACTTCACCTCTACAAAAAATACAAAAATTAGCCAGGCATGATGGTGTGTAGCTGTGGTCCCAGCTACTCAAGAGGCTGAGGCGGAAGGATCACTTGAGCCCAGGAAGCTGAGGCTGCAGTGGGCTGAGATTGTGCCACTGCACTCCAGCCTGAACAACAGAGTGAGACCCGCTCTCTCAAAAAAAAAAAAAAAAAAAAATCTATACATATATATACACATACACATATACATATATACACATATATACACACATAATATACATATATACACACACATATATATATGAAAAAAGAATTGCATAAGGACTTGGAAGGCTTTGTTAGAAAAAAAAACTATGATACTTTGAAAAGGAAAATGGATAAATTTATACATACAGTTTCAAATGTTCAAAGGAATTAAATTAACTAAGTTTATTGATGAAACCAAACAAGTGATTGCTAAAATCTATAAGATTCATGAAGAAAACTGTAAAATTTGTTGATTGAATAAAAAGTTTAAGGAGTAATTAGGTTTGGGGATTTGTAATTTTAATATATTGAAGAATGGTTAATTAAAAAAAAAAGACCTAGGGCTAAGGTCTTGTATGTCACCTTGAGCAAGTTACAAACTGTCTGGTCAGTCTCTATCTCTATAGTAAATTATAAATTGCTGTACAAAAGGAAGGTGGCTCTAGAACGGCCAGAAACCTCTCCCTCCCTGAGCAGCTTTCCCAAGAGGTATCTGTGCAACCCCACCAGCCATCATTATTTCCAAACCCAGCTTCCTCACCCTGGGCCCTGCCAGGCTCCCTGAGTGGGGTATCCATTTGAAATCCAGACCATTGTCCATCTGAGGACCCACCATCTGGACACATCTGCTCATGACATCACTCAAATCAAGCTGCTTATTCTGTCCTCTACTGGGAGATTGCAAGCCTAGTTTCAACAGACCGTAGTCCTAAAGCCATTTGAAAACCATAGGCTGAGCTCCAGCAGGGAAAAACAGAGGGGCAAGACTACAGCAGAAGAAACTTGGGGTGGGGAAAAGAGAAATGACTTTCAGTCCCTTAACCAGATCATGAGCTTCTTGAGGGCAAAAGAAGAGTCTTTTACTCTTTCTTTGACCCTTCACAGAAGTGAGTATTAGCTCAAAGCAGAACAGGGCTGGGCTTAATAAACTGGTGAATGACAAACTAGCTAGGAAGCCATGCAGACCAGGGGAAACATACCAGACAAGATGCAGGGATTTAGTCTCATAAGGAAGCGTGTTTAATCCAGCTGGCACATGTGACTTGCAGCCACACACACCTGAGTTTCCATCCCACCTGGCCATTTACCTGCTACATGGTCTTCCGCGGTTTATTCTCTGTCTCTGAGTCTGTTTTCTTGCCTTTAAAAGTGAGATAAATGCACTTATTTATTACAAGGTTGCCGGGACAATTCCTAAATGATGTACATATATAGCATCTAATCCAAGGCCTGGCACATAGTTGGCATTCAAAAACTATTGGTCCTTTCTTCGCCTGTAATCCCAGCACTGTGGGAGGCCGATGCAGGTAGATCATGAGGTCAGGAGTTCAAGACCAGCCTGGCCAACACAGCGAAACCCTGTCTCTACTAAAAATGCAAAAATTAGCCAGCTATAGTGGCGGGCACCTGTAATCCTAGCTACATGGGAGGCTGAGGCTGGAGACTCACTTGAACCTGGGAGGTGAATGTTGCAAGGAGCCAAGATTGCACCATTGCACTCCAGCCTGGGTGACAGAACAAAACTCCATCTCAAAACAAAACAAAGCAAACAAAATAAACAATTGGTCCTTTCTCCTCTCCCCCAAGTTATAGCTGGTATACTGACTTGTGATAAGGCTTTGGACAAGATGGGGTTTCACACTTACTATATAGATCTACAGTGTAGACGAAGCCTGTGCAGACACCATACCCTAGCTTATACCTAAGGAATTATTGTTTACTCTTAGAGCCAACAGATGGTTATCTGCACAGGCAGTCTACTTTGGACCAGAGAGAAAGGCAGGCTCCTATAAAATCCCAGGCCAGCCAAATCCCCTCTGGGCTCCCCTCTCTCCTGCCTTTGCCATGGTTTCTACAAGCAAAGCACTCCACATCAGCTTCTTCCACCAATGTCCCACGAGCTCTAACATCAACCAAACAGCTGGAGTCAGCCCCAGAGACGGTGCTGGGTCTTCTGAAGTGACATCCATTCGGCTGCCAATATTGGTTTAGCTGCTGATATTCCAAGGATAGCACATCCCTGGTTGCATTTTTAAAATTCCTGTCTGATGTGATAAGCGGGAGCACAGGGAGGAAAGAACTAAGACAGCAGGAGGGAGCAGCACCTGTTCCTTCCCTCCCTCCCTGCAGCCTTCTGCATTTACATCCCATACAGACATCAGTCTGTATCCAACTGCTATCCTGGCAGGCTTCTACAGGCTGGAGGAGATGTGAAAATACAGGAGGCATGGGGGAGGGGAGGTGGGAGCAAAAAGGGGGAGCCAGCAGACAGAATGAGGATTTTCCTGAGTTATAAGATACACCATTTGTCTAGAACTCTGACTGCAAAGCACTGGCGGCTACAAGTGCTTATACCAAAGACTCTTAGCTCCAGTGGTGTGGAAGAAACCTTGGTGTCTTATGCCCTGGAAGGGTCTCCCTTTGCTAGAGCATATGGTCCTCTTATTAGAAACTCACAGGTGACATGCTGTTTCAAACCTCACAGTCCAGCCTCTGGTGGAAAGGTGGGCTTAGCGAGGTAGCAGGAAAGGCCGAGAGGGGTCTAGACATGATTGCATCACTGCAGCAGAAAGGAGTAAACAGCACAAGCTGTTAGGGCAGTAGCTTTCACTCATGTCCCCCACTCACCCTACAGGTCTTGGTGCGCATAGGAAAATGGGGCTAAGCACGGGGGCTGCCTCAGGTGCCTGGAATCAGTTTGGGGGCAGCAGGTGGGCAAGACCGTTCCTAATGAAGCTCCATGGCCCCACCCTCGGTGATCCACAGCTGTGTGTCCTGGGCCCATGCTGTCCGAGGGGCCTGTGCCAATGTTTCCGGAGAGAGGAGGCCCAGCTTCCCTCCGACAGGCAGAGGGACTTAGGAGTTTGAGTACAATTAACCAAATAGACCCATTTGGGAAATTGAAGGCCTGGGGAAGCTCAGTGGTTTCTCTGCCTTGCATCGGAGGGCCAGTGTCTGCTTCCTGTGATGGGAGGTGACAAGGAGTGGACGTACTGTGGGTGGCAGGAGACAAGGGGAGACATGAAGCCTGGAAGCCTGAGCATGGAGGATGCTGCATGCTGGAGTGGGAGGAAGGGGGAGGGGTGGCTCAGGAGCAGACGCCTGGGGCAGCTCCATATGGCAGTGGTTTCCAACAAAGGGAGAAGACGCAGATAAATGGAGGGCTTCCTCCTTAGGCGGTTTCAAAGTCACACCTGGAGCCCCAGGGAACACTTGCACAGAAACAACTATGCGTTGTTTCCACTGAATCTTGGAATGAGCCACCCTAAGTACACAGCCAGCCCCAAACCCAAATGGTTGCCACACAGATGCCACCGTTGGACCACAGGATTTGAATCCCGGCCCTTTCTTAGATGGGGGGCTTTGGGCAAGTTCCTTAACCTCTGTGTACTTTTATTCTGCCATCAGTAAAACACGCGTAATAATGGGCCCTACTTCATGGGGCCGCTGTGGGAGGATGGAGTGCAGGGCACAGTGCCTGGTGCATGGGGAGTGCTGAGATGCTGATTACTATAATGACGACTGTTATCATCTACAGAAGCCTGGGTCAGCTTCCCTTCTCTCAGAACTTACTGTACCGTCAACAGCCGTATGTCCTGCTGGCAAGTAGTCTCTGCAGTCTTTCTTATTTCTTTTTTAAGGTTCCTCTGTGTGTCTGAAAGTCCTTTGATAGGTACTCCTCCTTCATGATTTGTGGGTGCTTCAGACTAGAGGAGGCAGTGTGACATCACAGCGAGGAAAACAGTCTACAATTCATGGCATCCAAGTCCAGTAGGGGCTCTTTTGCTAATTAGTTTTGCGAAACCTTGGGGGAAATAACTTCTCAGAGAGCCTTAGTTTATTCATCAATCAAATGGGAATGATGACAGCAGCCTTGCTCATATCACTGAAACGTGTTGACAGTCAAATGATACAATTAATGTAAATGGAAACACTATTAAAAGGATTAAGCTCAGAACCAATATTCGATTTTGCTGGTTAGACTGGTGGTGTCCAGAAGCACAAGCCAGAATGAAGTTATTCTGGTCAGGCAGGAGGTGGCAGGGCATGACTCCGTGGCAGCCATGTCTGCTGTCACACAGTAGGGCTGCTGTCATCAGAGAAGGCAGTCCCCGGGTTCCTTAGGTGGGGATCTGGTCAGGCTACCTAGAGTGAATGTTCCAAGAGAGCTGTGGAGGGACAGGGATGGAGAGTGCGGAGGGTGCATGGGAAAGTGCCAAGAGCGGGGGCATGGTGACACAGAGCTGCACTAACTCCGTCTAGTTTCATATATACTTCGTACCCATTTAAATAAACAGGTGCACCGCTTTTGCAATCACACTCCTTCATGTGTAGTAAAAGAATGGCATGCCACACCCCGCCCCCACCGCCCCTGCCAAAACACACACTAAGTCAGTATGTTCAAGTTCAAGGTTTAGTAACAATGACAGGGTGAAAAAGCCCTAAGTCAGATGAATTTCCCAGGTAGGCTCTGAAACCTGACACTGTTCTGAGATAAGTGGTAGCCCTAAAAGGGCCCACAAAAGAAACTACCTTGATAAAACAAGTATATCTGAATTGCCATTGACATGAGAAATCATAATAACCCTCATTGATTAAACACCACGTGCCAGGCACTCTGCAGGCTCTTTATCTGTTTATATATTTACTCTTTAATCTTTACACAAAATGTTGGTTATTATCCCCATTGTATGAACTAGGAAACCGAGGCCTAGAGGGGTTCAGCGTTCCCAAGGTCACAAAGCAAGTGGATCGGGAATTCCAGAAGATGTGTCTGGATCCCAAGTCCATGTCATCAGCGCTCTCAGCTTCCACTTTTCAACCCTCTCCACACCCCTCCCCCCAAGTCCCAATTCTTTCTGGGAGGACAAAAGACTCCAAGAGAGGGAGGTGGCGTGAGAAAGACACCTTCCATGAGGTAGAGATGCCCAAACTCAAAGAATCAGGAAATCTTGCCCTGCTCAGGCCTCCAGCCCAACCCTCCTAGCCCAGCAGCCTCCAGGAGGCCAGTCTGTCACTATTACCCATGACTGCTCTGTTAAAATTGCAGCCCTCAGTTGTCATGTGTCCTCCCCTGCTACTGGGACCTAAGAGTAAAACAGGAGTTGCTGGGAGTGGCAGCAAAATCTAACCCAGAATGGAACAAGGCAGACCCTGGGCACAGGGCATAACTTAGTGCTGTGGGCCTCAGCTGTTTACTGCGCCTGGACAACTGTCCATCTGCCAGGGCCCAATGCCCTGCCCAGGGCAGGGGTTCTCGGACTGTCTCCCATATGCCAGGGCTGTCACTCAGGAGCTCCCAGGTGGTGGAGGCCCAGGCTAAGTAGGGTATGGGCCACCCACAAAGTTGTTTCCCAATTTTTCAATTAGGTGGACACTGGGACAATGCCAGCACTAATGCTGGCTGACTGTCCCTGCCAGGGAAGGCTTAAACGCTACCATTACCAGCCTCCTTGCAAGGAGAACCTTGGCATGCAGTTCTGTGGCAACTCAGGGCTTCTATCTCTGGGGAGAAAAAAGATGCCTCTCAGAAGATTCCTGGGGCCCTTATCAAAGACAAGGGGCAGGAGGCAAGAATGTCCCCTCACTCTCACCCCTCCAATGACACATACCCCAGGCCCAAGTCCTACTTACCCTCTCTGCCTCATTCAGCCTCCTCCTTGCAACACCAGAGGAGGCTCCGTTCCAGGCTGCAGAGGGAAGGTAAACTCCAGCGTCCCAAATTGCGCATAAGTCAATCAACCTGTCTCAAGCAAGCACAAAGGAGAACCCCAGGGTTACTCTAAGAAAGGAAAAAAGGAAAAAAAAAAAAAAAAAAAAGGCTTTGTGGTTGGCAGCTTGCTCATTCACAGGGGAAATTACATCTTTGCCCACATTCCTTTGTAAAGTTTTGCACAGCATAACACCATCTTTGTTCAAAGAAGTTCAAAGCACTCTGGAAAAAAAAAAAGGACCGATCCTGCAAGGGTGATTGTCTCTCTCATCCGTAAGATCATTTCTTCGTGCCCTGACACCACAGTCTAATTGCTGATTCCCTATTCACCCCAAGACATTCAGCCGTATCTCGAAGAATCTCTCCTACACCAGGGGAGAATTTACCCATAACCATCTCATTAATGTTTTAGCTTCCTAGGAGAACTATGTTTTTCTTCCCTGTCTACAGATAAGCAAACCAAGTTCACCATAAATAAATCCATAACACATTGAAAGGGGATCCAATTTTAAGGTCAGGAGATGCGAATTTTAACTCCTAGCTTGTTTTGTCATTTAGAGTAGGACACTTCTCTACATGTGACTCAATTTCTTAAACGGTAACATGGGGAGAAGGCATGGCAGAGTGGATCACATCATTAGTTAGTGGGGGATCAGATCATTAGTTAGTGGGGTTCAAGTCCAGTTCTGAACAATCGTATAACCTTTCTAGGTAGTGATAACATATTCCATTTAGTCATTTGTTATAACATTAAAATGTATCTGCAGGAGGCTGGGCATGTTGGCTCACACCTGTAATCCCAGCACTTTGGGAGGCTGAGGAGGGCAGACCACTTAAGGTCAGGAGTTCGAAATCAACACGGCCAACATGGTGAAACCCTGTGCCTACTAAAAATACAAAAATTAGCCGGGCACACCTGTAGTCCCAGCTACTTGGGAAGCGGAGGCAGGAGAATGACTTGAACCCAGGAGGCAGAGGTTGTAGTGAGCCAAGATCATGCAACTGCATCCCAGCCTGGGCAACACAGTGAGACTCCAACTCCCTCACCAAAAAATTGTCTTCAGGAAATGGTGTAATCTACCCTTGTAGAGGTGAATGTGGCAATAGCTCTCTAAATAAGTATGCATTTACTCTGACCCAACAATCCCAATTCCAGCAATCTATTCAAAATATATCCTATATGCCCACAATCTCCAAGGTTCTCATTAAGTGAAAAACACATGATAGAAAATAATGTTTAATATGCTACCATTTATTTAGGAAAGAGAGGAGGAATGCAAAAATATATATGCATTTACTTATATTTTTAAAAAAGACAATAAAATGATGAAGTATAAAACGCGTTTTAAAAGACCTACAGGGGCCAGGCGCGTGGCTCACGCCTGCAATCCCAGCACTTTGGGAGGCTGAGGCAGGCAATTTCCTGAGCTCAGGAGTTTGAGACCACCCTAGGCAACATGGTGAAACTCCGTCTCCACTAAAATACAAAAAATTAGCCAGGCGTGGTGGCTCACACTTGTAATCCCAGCTACTTGGGAGGCTGAGGCATGAAAATTGCTTGAATTCGGGTGGCAGAGGTTGCAGTGTGCCAAGATCACGCCATTGCACTCCAGCCTGGGCGACAGAGTGAGACTCTGTCTCAAAAAACAAAAACAAAACAAAAAACAAACACACACACACACACACACACACAGAAAAAAACAAAAACAAAAACAAAAAAAACCCTACAGGGAGAGGGAGACATGAAGTGCAGGGGACAGACAGAAGCTGGACTTTGAATAGACCTTGTTACACGGATTTGCTTTGGACTATGTAATTATTTGACATAATTACAAAACATAATTAAAAAATTTCAAAGAGGTTGGGCACGGTGGCTCATGCCTGTAATCCCAGCACTTTGGGAGGTCAAGGTTGGTGGATCACTTGAGGTCAGGAGTTTGAGACCAGCCTGACCAACATGGTGAAACCCTGTCCTTACTAAAAATACAAAAATTAGCCGGGTATCATGGTGGGCACCTGTAATCCCAGCTGCTCAGGAGGCTGAGGCATGAGAATCGCTTGAACCTGGGAGGCGGGGGTTGCAGTGAGCTAAGATCGCACCACTGTACTCCAGTCTGGGTGACAGGGTAAGACCCTATGTCCAAAAAAAAAAAAAAGTTTCAAAGAATTATGTAAAAATGAATATAAAATGAAACAAATGAACCTTTGAGTCCAGTTGGTTGGCATACTACACATAGATTAAAACACTAGTAATTTGACTGTGTATCCTTATCAGTGGTGTCCAATCTTTTGGCTTCCCTGTGCCACCCTGGAAGAAGAATTGTCTTGGGCCACACATAGAATACACTAACATTACAAGGAGTTAAGTAAATTGCAAAAAAGTCTCATGTTTTGAGAAAGTGTATGAATTTGTATTGCGCTACATTCAAAGCCATCCTGGACTGCATGTGGCCTGTGGGCTGGACAAGCTTGCCTTAGACGGATGTACCACAAAGATAAAAAGAATTGCCCTATGTCCCACAAGAAATCCTAAACTGTTTTCAATAATCATATTATTGATGGTACTGTAATATTATTATTGTGAGACTTTTATATGTTCATTGTGAATAAATCAAATGAGTACTACTGTTGATCTTGCTTGGAAACAAGATTTGCTGGTTGAAAGGAGATACAAAAGTAAGATTGATGAGATTGGGTACAAATTCTGTAGTCTTGGCTGTGAACTGGGAGTATCAGTATGTCCTTCAAATGTTCTGGTTAATCACACACACATGTGTGCATGCACATTTCCTAGCTCTGTTCACTGTAAGGCCTAGAAACAATGACCATCCTAGTAGGAATGAGCATCTCTAGCAATCAGATTATAAATTCTAAATACCATTCCCCGAGAAGAAGTTGGGCCTCCTTGGAGAAATGACTGACTCCAAATTTGATGTCGCAAACATACAAGATAAGCTTAGAACATCCTGTCATACCAAAAAACCTAACAGAGTGTCAAAGACTACGAGACTCATGTCAAAAGGACTCAGAAACCAAGAAGAGTAAGGTTTCCCTGGTTAAGTTGAGCATCAATAAAGATAATAACTGCAACAGGGAGAAATATAACAAATGTGTTTAAATCTATGAATTCCTAATAATATTTTAAAATAATCCTAAATAAGCCATTAGTCACATTTGAAGGATGTCAGGGAAATGCCTCACTATTTTGAAAACTGTTTAACAAAAGAAAGGGGGAAGTGGGTAGGGACATAGCTGAAACAAGATTGACCTTATATTGATAATTATTGACAAGGATGATGGATACATAAGTTTCATTATATTATTCTCTCCTCTTCCACAAAACATTTTCAAAGTAAAAAATATTTTAAGTGATAGACCAGGTCAAGAAATAGGAAATCACTGGAATGTTAATTCTTGAAACTCTTCTGAACGGCAGACATTATAGACATTCAATCCTAACAATAATCCAGTATCACATGACATTGATATTATTTTAGAGATGAGGCCTTGCTCTGACACTCAGGCTGGAGTACAGTGGCACCATCACAGCTCACTGCAGCCTTGTCCTCCGGGACTTCAGTGATCCTCCCACTTCAGCCTCCCAAGTAGCTGGGCCCATAGGTATGTGTCACCACGCTTGGCTAATTTTGTTTATTTTTTGTAGAGATCAGGTCTCACTATGTTGCCCAGGTTGGACTTGAACTGAGCTCAAGCAATTCTCCCACCTTGGCTCCCAAGTACTGGGATTATAGGCATGTGCCACCATGCCCAGCCTGATATAGATATTATTAACTACAGTTTACACCTGAGGAAATAGATGTAAAGAATCCATGTGATGCTGGGCACAGTGACTCATGCCTGTAATCTCAGCACCTTGGGAGGCTGAGACAGGTGGATGGCTTGAGCCCAGGGGTTCGAGACCAGCCTGGGCAACATGGCAAAATCTTGTTTCTACAAAAAAAAAAAAAAAAAAAAAAACACGAAAAAGAATCCATGTGAGTCAAACCCACATGTTCTTATCTCAAAGGCCCACTATTCCACAGTTGCCGCTCCAATACCCTCATTGATATATCTGGGTTAATAAAACCTTCCTTACCTATATGAGAGTGTCAGGGACTGCAATGAGATAACACAGAGGAAAGTACTCAGAAAACAAAATCTCCATACAAATATTTTATTGCCATTTAAAAATTAGAGATCAGATCTACCTATAGGATTACTGTGGAGATCAAATGAGGGCTGTGATTTGAGGATAGATGGACAGATATATAGACAGACAGACAGACAGATAATCCTTAAAGATGAATGAAATTGCAATTACCACCATTGCTTTTATCATCAGTCATAGGACTTTAGGGTTGGTTAAAAGTGAAACTTAGAATCCAGGAAACAGACTGTCCCTCTGACTCAGGCATAGGAAGGTTCCAGGAAGGATACCTGATACTCCAGGGAGGACTAGGGACCTGATATCCTGCAGGCTGCAAGAAGAGCAGCTCTGGGTCACAGCAAGGCAGAGACCACGGTCAGTTTGCTAGGCCCTTGGGTGCTGTCCCTAGATTCCAGAAGGTCAGATGAAGCAGCCACACTGCAGACACCTGCTGGGTTCCTCTGAATGAGGTCTGGGCTGGAAGCGAGGAGAGTAGGTGTGGAAGACACTCACCAGCAACAAAGGCAGGATCCAGCATGTTGGACTGATGACAGGGAGTGTCTGGGGTTGCTAACCAGCTCCAACACTTCTCTCTTTCAGCATTCATATCTTTTTTTTTTTTTGAGACGGAGTCTTGCTCTGTCACCCAGGCTGGAGTGCAGTGGCCGGATCTCAGCTCACTGCAAGCTCCGCCTCCCGGGTTCACGCCATTCTCCTGCCTCAGCCTCCCGAGTAGCTGGGACTACAGGCGCCTGCCACCTCGCCCGGCTAGTTTTTTGTATTTTTTTAGTAGAGACGGGGTTTCACTGGGTTAGCCAGGATGGTCTCGATCTCCTGCCCTCGTGATCCGCCCGTCTCGGCCTCCCAAAGTGCTGGGATTACAGGCTTGAGCCACCGCGCCCGGCCCAGCATTCATATCTTAATGTATGTCTGGGGATTCTTTACAGATCTTTCCTTAGCAAACGTTTATTCTCAGACTGTCCTTCCCTCTGCCACAAATGACAAGCTGGTCCGGGGATCTCTTACACTTTCTCATCTTGGAATTCCATAATTCCATAAGGGTATATTTCTAAAGAAGTACACAATCAAAATTCTCCTGACTCGTGGTTCATGTGCCTCTACCCCCTGAATATTTAGTCTGTGCTCAGGGCACAAAGATCATTCTGTCTCTGTCTCTCAGGATTCTTACTTAAACATTTAAAAAATTATTTTATTTACTTTTTTAATAGCTAATCCCTGCACATGATATGAAACTCAAATGATACAAAACTATACACAGTATACTTTTGAGATGAGCCTAGAACATCCTTCTCTCAACCCTGTCCCACAGCTTCCCAAGCTCCATTCATCCCCTGTCCCTGGCCAACCACATTTACTAGTTTCTTGTGTACCCTCCCAGAGAGTCTATGCAGACACATATATATATACACATGTATTTTTAACAATTCTACCATACTATACATATTTTCCCCTACCTTGCTTTTTGCCATTAACAAATATCTTAGATATTTTTCTATATTTATTCATATAAAACTGCCTTGTTATTATTATTATTTATTATTATATTTTTGAGACAGAGTCTCGCTCTGTTGCCCAGGCTGGAGTGCAGTGGTGCTATCTCAGCTCACTGCAAGCTCTGGCTCCCAGGTTCACACCCATTCTCCTGCCTCAGTCTCCCGAGTAGCTGGGACTACAGGCGCCCACCACCACACCTGGCTAATTTTTTTGTATTTTTAGTAGAGACGGGGTTTCACCATGTTAGCCAGGATGGTCTCGATTTCCTGACCTTGTGATCCGCCCATCTCGGCCTCCCAAAGGGCTGGGATTACAGGTGCGAGCCACTGCGCCCGGCCTACCTTGTTATTTTAACAGCTCCTTGGTATTCCACTGTATAAACATATCATAATTTACTTACCAATAGGCATTTAGGTTGCTTGTAATCATTTCATATGGAAAATTACTGCAATACATATCTTTGGGTAAATGTGATTCTTATATTTGCAAGACTATTTTTCAAATAAATTATTGGATAATAATTTATCCAAAGATAATATGGCCAAGTTGCTCTCCATGAATGTAGTAACAATTTACACTACCACCAGCAATGTATGAGAGTTCCTGTTTCCCATTCCTTCTCCAATATGTTGTGTTATTAATCTTTTTGATCTCTGACAATCTGACACACAGAAATTGGTATCTCCTTTGTGGTTCTCTTACTATGAGTAAGATTGAGTATTTTTGTTTTACTGTATTAGCCCATTCTCACACTGCCATAAAGAACTGCCCAAGACTGGGTAATTTATAAAGGAAAGAGGTTTAATTGACTCATAGTTCAGCATGGCTGGGGATGCCTTGGAAACTTGCAATCATGGTGGAAAGGGAAGCAAGCAAACATGTCCTTCTTCACATGGTGGCAGGAGAGACAAGAATGAGAGCTGAGTGAAGGCGGAAGCTCCTTATAAAACCATCAGATCTTGTGAGAACTTACCATCATGAGAATAGCATGGAGGAAACTGCCCCCATGATTCAATTACCTCCCACCAGATGTGGGGATTATAGGAACTACAATTCAAGATGAGATTTGGGTGGAGACACTGCCAAACCATATCAATTTCAATATTCCTATTATTTGCCCATTTCTCTACTGGGCAGTTGGTTGATTCTCATCAGTTTGAAGGAACTTTTATTAGGAAACTCCTTCCCTATAAGAGGGGCTGCAAATTGACCACATCATTATTTTTATCCTGACTTTATTTGTGGTGTTTTTATTATGCATGAAATTTTTTTCATAGTTGATTGGATGTTTTCTATTTCACTATGTTTTGTGTCATATTTATGCCTTCTTTTTTCGAGATTATTTTTATGTTTCCATGTTTTTATTTAACATTTCTATGGTTTAATTTCTTTTTTCTTTTTTTTTTTTGGAGACAGGGTCTTGCTCTGTTGCCCAGGCTGGAGTGCAGTGGCATGATCATGACTCACTGCAGCCTTAACCTCCTTGACCTCCCAGGCTCAAGTGATCCTCCCACCTCCCACCTCAGCCTCCCAAGTAGCTGAGACCACAAGCACTGGGCCCAAAGGTGCATACCTGGCTAATTTTTAAATTTTTTGTAGAGACAGGGTGTCACCACGTTGCCCAGGCTGGTAATTGTGCTTCAATCTTAATCCATCTAGAGCTTACTTTGAAATCATGTGAAGAAGGGATCTAACTGTATATTAGATGGTGATGATCCTAACCTCATTTATTTAAAAATATACCTTTTATTCTATAGTTTGAAATGTCATCTTCAATCATACACAGTACTAAATTCTCCTATGTGTTTGGGTCTATTTCTGGACTTTATCTTCCACTCATCTGTTTATCCCTTCATGTGCGGGTATCACACCATATTAATTACTGTAGTTTTATAATCGAGTTTATAGTCTTTTAAAATTTTTTTCTGTTTACTCTTGCTTGTCAATTTTTTCACAGATTTCTCTAGAATCAGACTTTTTCTTTCTTAAAGAAAATCAAATGATATTTTTATTGGAGTCATATTAAAATTATAAAATAACTTAGAATTGACATTTATGATGTTGACTCTAAGAATGTGATATGAATTTTAATTTGTTCAAATTTTCTTTGGAATTCTTCATTCCATTTTAAAATTTTATTGTACAAATTATGAACATTTTTGTTATGTTTATTACTATGCATTTGATCATTCATTAAGCTATTTTAAATAATTATTGCATACTAATTTTGAATCCTACCATATTGAAAGTTATTTTTCTATTTTTAAATTTAAATAAACATTTTTGAGACAGGGTCTTGCTCTGTCATTCAGGCTGGAGTGCAGTAGCATGATCACAGCATACTGCAGCCTCAATCTCCAGGGCTTAAGTGACCCTTTCATCTCAGCCTCCCCAGTGGCTGGGATTGTAGGCACATGCCACCATGCTCAGCTAATTTTTAAATTATTATTATTATTTTAGAGACAGGGTCTCTAGACTATGTTTCCTAGGCTGGTCTCAAACTCCTGGGCTCAAGTGATCCTCCTACCTCAGCCTCTCAAAGTGTTGGGATTACAGGCATGGGCCTTTGTACCTAGATCACAGTTTTGTTTTTTTTTTTTAATTTAAATTTAAATTTTTAGAGATGGAGCCTTGCTCTGTCACTCAGGCTGAGTGCAGTGGTGTGAACATAGCTCACTGCATCGAATCCCAGGGCTCAAAAAGTCCTCCTGCCTCAGCCTCTTGAGCAGCTGGGACTACAGGTGCATGCCACCACATCAACTAATTTATTCTTATTTATAGTTTTAGAGATGGGGTCTTGCTATGTTGCCCAGGCTGGTTTTGAATTCTTGTCCTCAGGTAATCCGTCTGCCTCAGCCCCCTGAGTAGCTGGGATTACAGGCATGAGCCACCATGCCTGGCTTGAATGTGATTTCTAAATGATCCATAATTCAAAGAGAAAATTTCAATTGAAATGAAAAAGTACACAGAACTGAACAAAAATGAGAATACAACATATCAAAATCCGAGGGACGCAGCTAAAGCACTGCTTAGAGTGAAGTTTATAGCACTAAATCCACACATTAGAAAACAGGAAACACTCAAATCAGTCATCTAAGGTCCCACCTCGAGAAACTAGTAAAAGAAGAGCCAGCCTCCCACCCCAAAACCTAAAAGCAAGCAGCAGGAAGGAAATAATAAAGAGCAGAAATCAATGAAATAGAGAACAAACACAATAGGGAAAAATCAAAGAAACAAGCTGCTTCTTTGAAAAAAATCAATTCAACTGACAATCCTTCAGCAAAAATGAAAAACAAAACAAAAAAAAGGAATGATTCAATTATCAATCTCAAGAATGAATAAGGGAGGCCACTATAGCCCCTGCAGACAACCAAAGGGCTATGAGAAACTACCATGAAAACGCTACACACAGAACTTTTAAAGCTTAGGTGAAAAGAACCAAGTTCTCAAGAAACACAAACTACCACATTTCCCAATATGTAATAGCTAATCTGAATTGTTTTAAATTAAGAAAATGAAATTAATAATTTAAAAACATTCAAAAAAGGAAAACTTCAGGCCAGTTGGTTTCTCTAGAGAATTCTACCAAATTATTAAAGAAGAATTAACACCAATTCAATAAAATCTCTTTTATAGAAGAGGAGAAACACTCTCTAATTAATTTTATGAAGTTAGTGTTACCCTTATACCAAAACCAGACATAGATCATCCAACATTTTAAAAAGAAGATGAAACTATAAACCAATAAATCTCTCACAGATATAGACACAAAAATCCTTAACAGACCAGGTGAGGTGGTATCTGCCTATAGTCACAGCTACTTGGGGGGCTGAGGCACGAGGATTGCTTTAGGCCAGCGGTTCCAGAGCAGCCTGGGCAATATCTTGAGAACTCCATTTCTTAAATAAAAAGCTAAAATGTTAACATTCATTTTTTTAAAAAAATCCTTAACAAAATATATGCAAACAGAATTCAGCGATAAATAAAAAGAATTATACACCATGACCAAATGTGGTTCATTCCAGGGTTGCAAGGTTGGTTCTATATTCTAAAATCCATCAGTATAATCTACCGTACTAACAGGCTAATTAAGAAAAATTCGGTGGCTCAAGCCTGTAATCCCAGCACTTTGGGAGGCCGAGGTGGGCGGATCACAAGGTCAGGAGATCGAGACCATCCTGGCTAACACGGTGAAATCCCGTCTCTACTAAAAAATACAAAAAACTAGCTGGGCGAGGTGGCGGGCGCCTGTAGTCCCAGCTACTCGGGAGGCTGAGGCAGGAGAATGGCGTGAACCCTGGAGGCGGAGCTTGCAGTGAGCTGAGATCTGGCCAGTGCACTCCAGCTTGGGCGACAGAGTGAGACTCCGTCTCAAAAAAAAAAAGAAAAATTGCACAATCATGTCAATCAATGCAGAGAAAGTATCTGACAAAATTAAACACTCATTCATTATTCTTTTTTAAACCCAGAAAAAGAGGAATTGAGAGAAATTTCCTTAGTGTGATTTTTTAAAAAATGTATAGAAAATACACAGGTAACATTATACTTGATGGAGAAAGACCAAATGCTTTCTTTCCAAGATTAACAACAAGGCAAGGATGTCTGCTTTCACCACACTTATTCAACACGGTGCTGAAAGTTCTAGCCAATAGAATAAGGCTGCAGTGAGATAAGAAGATGCCAAAGAAGGTGCCACTGCATTCCTGCCTGGGCAACAGAGTAAGCTTTTGCTTCTCAAATTAAAAAAAAAAAAAAGAATGCATCAAAGTTGCAAGATACAAGACAAACATAAAAATTAATCAACTATCTCTATATGTATATAACAAACATATGGAAACAGAAATTTTAAATAAATTACAATCTGTAAAAATACTTAGGCATAGAATGAACAAAACATGCATAGGACATGTATGCTAAAACTACACAAAACTGGTTAAAGAAATCAAATATCTACATAAATGGAGAGGCCTACTTTATTCATAAACTGGAAGACTTCACACAGTAAAGATGCAAATTATCTCCAAATTGATATACTAGTTTAATGCAATCCTTATTAAAATCTCAACAAAATTTTTAATAGCTAGACAAAATTATTTTAAAATTTATGTGGAAATAAAAGGAACAAGAATAGCTGAAACAAATTCGACAAAGAAGGAAAAACATAGGACGATCAGTCTACCTGATTTAAAGACTCATTATATAGCCACAGTAACCAAATCTACATGGTACTGGTGAAGGAAGAGACACATAGATCAATGGAACATAATAAAAAAACAAAAACAAAAATAGAACCACACATATACTCAACTGATTTTTGATAAAGATGCAAAAGCAATTCAATGGAGAAAAGATAGTCTGAAAAGTTTTGTATTACCTCTAATGTTGAACATTCACAAACTGATTCAGAAAATCTACTCCTAGATATATACCCATGAGACACTCTTGCACAGGTACAAAAACGTTCCTAGGAGTCCTATCCATCACAGCAGAAACCTAGGAAAAACCCAAAAGTTCAACAGAAAAAAGGATAATGAAACTGTGGTAGAGTCAGACAATGAAATATTACATAGAAGTCAAAATGTGAATTAGAATGCTATGCGATAATATAAGGAAAGAGAAAAAAGAAAACAGGATTCAAGATAATAATTACTACAACTCAACAACAAAGAAAGTGAAGGACTTGAATAGATACTTCTCCAAAGGAGATATAAAATGGCTAACATACATATAAAAAGATGTTCAAAGTCACTAATCATTAGGGAAATGCAAATCAAAACCACAATGAGATACCTTCTCATATCTATTAGAATGACTACTATTAACAAAACAAAACAAAACAAAACCCAGAAAATAAGTGCTGGAGAGGATGTGAAGTTGGAGCCTTGTGCACTGCTGGTGGGAATGTAAAATGGTGCAGCTTCTAAGGAAAACAGCAGGTCAGTTTCTCAAACAATTAAAAACAAGCTAGGTGTGCTAGTGCATACCTGCAGTCCCTGCTACTCAGGAGGCTGGGCAGGAGGATGACTCGAGCCCAGGAGTTCTAGGCTGTCATGCACTATGACTGCACCACTGCACTCCAGCCTGGGCAACATAGCAGGACCTCATCTCAAAAAAAAAAAAAATTAATTAAAAATAAAATAAAAAAATAACAATTGCTTCTGGTAGTGGAGGAGGCAAAGAAGATAGATCGGTGGTACTGGTGGTGGCGAGGGAATCATAAGATTAGACATTTGCTAATTATCAAAGTTCTAGCTTTTGTTGGGGGTGGTAGATTTGTAGATACTTATTATATTATTATAAATAAATAAGCAAACAGATGGGTGGATGGATGAATAGGAAGAAAGGGAGGGAAGGAACAGAAATAGAAGAGAAAGAAAAAGAGCAGGACCTGCATGGACCAATGATGAGAGTGAGTCATGAACCAACGATTATGATTAACCCAATGCTGTGCACCTGAGCTCTAAAAATAAAAGAAAATCTGTTCCAGTAAGTCAAAGGAAACCTAGATTATCTAAACTGAAAAGGATCTCAGAAATCTCTAATTGGATTCCATCGTTCAATGTCATGTGAAAAGTGGTGCAGAGATAGATAAGAAATGTGAATGAAGCTCAGAGAGGAATGATCTCTTTAAGGTCACAGAGATATCTACATTCTAATCTCTTCACAGGCATGCTTGTCAAAAAAGGCAACAAAAGGGAGGGAAAGTTAAGAACAGACATCCATTTCTAGAGTAACCATCCCTTTTAATCCTTCCAACATTCCAACAAGGAAAAACACTATTATCCTGATGTTACACATTATAAATTTGAAGGCTAGGCCAGGCGTAGTGGCTCCTGCCTGTATTCCCATCACTTTAGGAGACCAAAATGGGTGGATTACTTGAGCCCAGGAGTTCGAGACCAGCCTGGGCAACATGGAAAAACCCCATTTCTACTAAAAATACAAAAATTAGACAGGCGTGGTGGCGTGTGCCTGTAATTTCAGCTACTCGGGGGGCTGAGGCAAGAGAATCACCTGAGGCTGGGAGGCAGAGGCTGTAGTGAACCAAAATTGCACCACTGTACTCCAGCTTGGGAAACAGAGGGAGACCCTGTCTCAAAACAAACAAACAAACAAACAAACAAACACACACACACACGAAAACTAGAAGAAGAAGAAATCTGAAGCCTAGTGATGTTAAGTAACTTCTCCAAGGTTTCTTAGCTAGTGAGTGGCAAAGCCAAAATCAAACCCAGGTTGGTGTTCCCAAGTCTACACTCCTTTTATGCCACACTGAAACCTAGTTCATGGCAATATAGCAAAATTTCAACAAACACTTCGTGAATGACCCTGTGGAAGATACAAAGATATGCAAACGACACAGGGATTTCTTTAAAAAGTTCCCCTTGTGATTATCTCAGAAAACTGCTATAATTCTCAAAAGAAAAATTGGCATAAAAACCATACTGGCTATACTTAGTACATATTCAATGTCTTTGTTTTAAAATATGCCGTGAGTCAGAGACAAATTTGTACCGGTCAACATGACCTGGCCAGAGACACGTTCTGATTTATGAAACACCTCTCTCCAAGGAAGCTGGAGCAGGTAAGTCATAGCAACTGGACCCCCAGTCCTGCAAGTAGGACCTGGGAAGAAAGGAGCCAATGAGAGCCAGGCTCCTGCCTCACATGAAATAGTCGTCTTGGGAAAGATCACAAGCTGATGGACAGGAGGGGATGAGGGGGACACCCCACAAAGGCCCAGTCATAATCAGGGATATGGGAGACACCTGGCCTCTGTAGGTAGTACTTTGTTTCCCTACTGGACCTCAAAGATTTCCTCCACAGACCAAGCTAACAAGTGAAAACGGGGATGCAAGGCAGGGAGGTCATCGTTCAGAAGAGACATGACTGTCACACCTGGCCCAGCCACAAACATACTGGGAGGGATCACTCAAACCAAGATGACCACTCTCCACTTTGGAAAGAAGGGTAGAAAAATGAGAGGCAAGGCAATCAGAGCCACTTCTACCCACCACCCTCCTTTTGTCTTGCTCATGCAACCAAATAAATCATTTGTAAGTGCTGAGGCCAGAGTATTAAATTAAAACTTGTGGGGGTAGAGGGGACTTGGGAATCAGCTAGTCAAATTAGCCCAAAGTAACTGAAGCAAAGACATAATTCTGGTCCTCAGAGACGTCATCAATATGATGGGAGAATGGTATTCTCAATGCTCATATTTTGTTGGCTAAACTCAGAACTCTGGTCAAATCTAACCTTCCACCTACTCTGTGCCTGCATGTGCCACTGGACACGGCTGGGGAAGCACATTCACACATACCTCCCTGCCGTCTGGCCTCACTTTTAATTTATGCTCTTGAATCTCAAGTGGGCCCTTCGTGGTATTTGACAGTCACATGCCTCTCCCCCTCACTGGCAGTCCCAGATGGCAATTCCAACTTTCCCTTTCCCTCTTAAGCCCCCAGCATCTCCTTCCCTCTTCTTTTTTCCTCTGTCTTAATTTTCATTATGGAAGTAGAAAAAGCATAATGACTCTTGCACATCAGCCAACTTCAACCATCATTGACCCAAAGGCAATCACACTTCGTCTACACCCACCTTTCCTTCTCCCCTCCCCTCCACTGGATTATTTTGAAGTAACTCCATGTCATTGTCTAATTTCATCTATTGATATTTCAGCATCTCTGTCTAAAAGACAATGACCCTGTTACAAAATGTAACCTTGATAACATTATTACACCTCCAATATTAATCATTTTAATAGGATCAAATATCCACTGATGGTGCAAATTTCTAATTATCTCATAAATGCCTTTTTATTTTTACTGTTTGTTTGAGTCAGAATCCAAATATGGCCAACATATTAGTTGATATGTGTATTAGGCCTCTTTTATTTTATTATATAAGTTCTGTCTCTCTTTTTTTTCTTTATACCCCTCCCCGCTTTTATTGATACAGGGTCTGGTTCTGACAGTGGTGCAACCACAGCTCATTGCAGTCTTGACCTCCTTGGCTCAAGCAATCCTCCACCTCAGCCTCCTGAATAGCTGTGACTACAGGTGTGCATCACTACACGCAACTAATTTTTAAAACTTGTTGCAGAGATGGGGTCTCACTATGTTGCCCAGGCTGGTCTCGAACTCCTGGGCTCAGGCAACCCTCCCGCCTCAGCCTTCTAAAGTGTTGGGATTACACACTTTTTTTTTTTTTAAAGAAATTGGGGTTCTGCCTTCATTTACTCTTGGGCAAGTGCCTTGTTTATTCTTTGATTAAGAAAACAGAAGTCACCAAAACAGAACCTCCACAGGCACCGCCCCCTCACGCATCTGCCTGCCTGCTTCTGCCCCTCTGACTGCCTTCTCTCCATTACCGCGGGTGAGCTGTCTGCTCCAGGGATGGTGCTCTGGGGCAATGCTCCAGCAATCCTTCTCTACCTTCTGTCTCCTTAACTTTTCCTTGCTCACTGGCTGTTTCCTAGAGCTTACAAACATGCTGTGATTTATCCCAACCTGAGGAGCCTCCCTTGTCTCCACTCTCCCCTTCGGCTACTGCCCTATTTCTCTTTCCTTCACAAGGAAAGGCCTCAGAAGAGTTGCCCACATTTACGGCTTATAATTTTTCCTCTCCAAACCTCTTTTAAATCCATTCCAATCAAGATTTCCACCACCACAACTCAATCAAATTTTATCAAGGTCACCCATGACCTCAATGTGCTGAGTCCAATGGTAAATAAATAAACTAAGCTCTCATGATTCTTGATTTAACATAAGCGAGTACTCCATCCTCCTTGAAATACATCTTGCACTTAGCATCCGGAATACTGCCGCCTCCCAGGTTTCCTCTTTTCTCATTGCTGTTCCTTTGCTTCTCCCCAGCTTCTAAGGTTGGAGTGCCCCAGGCTCCTCCCAGGATCTCTTCTGCTTTGGTGATCTTATTGGATTCACAGTATGAAATACCATCTCTATACTGGAAACTCCCAGTTTTACATCTCCAGCCCAGAACTCTCCCCTGAGCTTCAGACCCACAAGTCCAGCTGCCTACTTGACATGTCCAGCTGTATTTCTAACAGGCGTCTCGGAGCTGCTAACTAAAACACAGCTCCTCCCTGCGCTTCCCTGCTCCACCACACACAGCCTTTCCCATTTCAGTTCATGACAGACCTCAAGAGTGCTCTTGCCTCCTCTCTTTCTCTCTTACCTTACACCCGAGCCATCAGCAAATCCTACTGCCTTCACCTTTAAAAGGAATCTGGGCCAGATGCAGTGACTGACACCTGTAATCCCAACACTTTAGCAGGCCAACTGGGGAGGACCGCTAGACGGCAGAGGTTAAAACCAGCCCGGACAACATAGCAAGATCTCATTTCTACTTTGAAAAAAAAAAAAATGAATCTGTTTTCTCCTCACTTCCTCTACTGCTACTCTCCTGGTCTAAGCCACCATTCTTGCCTGCTAGCCTATGTTTCTCCCTCAGGTGTTCCCCTCTCAGTGTTCCCCTCTCAGTGAGGAATTCCCTGGCTGCTTGATCTGAAATTGCAAACCACCTCCCCAAGTACTCTCTGTCTCCCTTGCCTGCTTAATTTATACCTCCCTAGCACTTAGCACCACCTAGTGTACTACATATTTAACTTATTTTCCCCGTTATCTGTCTTTCCCCATGAAAATAAGTTCCTTGAGAGACAGGGATTTTATCTGTTTTGTTTACTGCTATATTCCCTACATTTAGAATAGTGTTCAGTCTATAGAAGGTGGTCCAAAAATATTTGTTGGATAAATGAATACATTTATACATGCAGCTAGAATAAAAAGCATTTGCTCCATTTGGCCTTTCCTGACACCTCTGAAGCTCCCAGCACCTGGAATTTGAAATGCAGCAGTTAATATTATGTATTACTGTTCCCATTCTTAGTTCTTATTTCTCTCAGTAGGCCGTGAATTCTTTGAACCTGAGATCTGGTTTTCCATTTATCCTTTATCCCCCTCAGTCCAAGCACAGTATTGACCGTGAATTAACTGTTCCTACAGCTCAGGCTCCCGGAGTATTTATTTTGGCTAGTCTTAATCTTATATTTTAATAAACTTTTCATTTTCATGTCTGATCCTTTTTTCAATATTATCAACATCACACCACCAGCAGAGGAAAGGAAGGGTCGCCATCTCCTCCTCAACAATAACACTGGTTATTAAATGCCTTAAGATTTTCAAAGCATTTCAACACATTTATTGTAATGGATCATCCTAACCACCTAATACGGTACATATTATCATTACTCCCAGTTTATAGATAAGAAAACTGAAGCTCAAATGATTTTTAAAAATCCTTTATCTCTGCACAAATAGGATCCCCTTATTCAAGGTCATGTGGCTAGGAGTAATAGAGCCAGGAGTTGAACCTGGGTCTCAGGATTTCAGATCATGTGACTGTCTTCTCTGCCACGCTTCCTCGGTTTAATACTGATGGGAAAATGGAGAACTTGCTCAAGGTGATGTGTAAGTCATTTGTGGGACAAAAGCAAGTGCCTCCTAATGAATCCAACATCCCTTTCAGTAGACCTCAAGTTCTCTTTCTTTCTTTCCCTGACATCAGCAGTCACAGCTGCCAGGGGAGCTGTTGAGAAGGAAGGGCAGGGAGACAGAAGGATTCCATTTCTGCCAAGGCCAGACACATATACTGTTTGCTAGACAGGGCTCTGGAACGTCTGCCGGAAAGCACAGCTGTTCTCTAGAGGCAGGAACCGGCCAATGTCTCGCCTACTGGTACCGCTGGCCTTGGCTGTGCAGTGGAGTTGGCGCTTGGACTGGGGGAAAGGAGAGAGATGCCTGAGTGTTGCCCAGCTGCCGGCCTCAGCCCCAGGAGCTTTTCCTCTCTTGCCAGGGCTATGAGCAGAAACCTCAAATAAACCTTGGGCATAGAAAACCAACTTAATGAAGAGGATGTTACTGTCTCCACTGGCTTCTGATTTTGCAGATGCAATGAGCACCTATGGCTTTTGCAGTGGTTCAGGAAAAGGCAAGAAGAAGCAAATGGTCTAGTTCCAAAGTCCTCTGATGGCTGCATGGAGCCAGTGGTGCTAGGACTTTTTAAAAATAGCTTCAGTACCTTTGATATGTATGTGCTTATTTACTCTCTATCTATGCTTTGTTCCTCCCATCAGCCTAGGAGCTCCCTGGGGCAGGTCTGTTTCTCAACCCTCCAGTCTGGACTTTGCAGGAGGTGTGCCTCCCCCATCACACTTGGAGCTTTCTGAAGGCAGGGGCTGTGTCTCTGCCGTTAGTCTGGCAGCTCCTCAAGGTTAAAGGGCATATCCTCCAATAGCTTTAGAATAGCTTTAGAACCTGAGGGCTCCTATCTGCTCATTTAACCTCCTCCAACACCAATGACTGGGGTCTGCTTTCACTGCTCCCCCAAAATGGCTGGGTTGGCCAATTAGTCCTTTTAGAAATCAGTGAACCACACGGGACATTTTGAGTCTCCTGAAAGGAGATCGGTGTGTCTGAGCTGGTGCCAGTGTTCAACCCTCACTTGTCTGGACCGAGATGTGGAGGACACGAGGCGGCACTGGGTCTCTGCTCCCCACTCTCTCCCTGCCTGGCTTCTGGCCCACTGGGAATAGACAGACGGAAAGGATACAGGACTCACTAAGCCCAGCAGCTTTAGAGAAAGAAGTGGCCCCAGATCAGCCATAGAGTGCTCTGCCCTCACAATCTGCTTCATGCTTCCTCTTACACCTTAATGATAGGAAAAATAAAAAGGTTCTTCCTGAGAGAGAAGTCTACCTCATTCTTTCAGATAACAAGAGCGATCTATAGAGAGGATTTCCTTTTATACCTTATCTCCTAAGAAACTCAGGGAAAAAAGTGTGCTCAAGTGGAACTTACATTTCCTCCTGGGTTCTCATGGGTTTTATTATTTTATTCTAAATTTAATCATCTTTTAAATTTAAGCCAGATTACTATAAGGGTCCTCAAACCCTAAATAATACAAAACTGCATTCAAAATTATATCATCTATATATTTTGTCTTCTTAATGACCTTAATGCAGTGATTCAGAAAATGGGCTTTAGGCCGGGCACAGTAGCTCACACTTGTAATCCCAGCACTCTGGGAGACTGAGGTGGGAAGACTGCTTGAGCCCAGGAGTTCAAGATCGGTCTGGGCAACATGGTGAGATGCCATCTCTACAAACAATTTTTAAAAATTAGTTGGGCACTGGGTGTGCTGGCTCACACCTGAAATCTCAGCACTTTGGGAGGCTGAGGCGGGTGGATCACTTGAGGTCAGGAGTTTGAGAATAGCCTGGCCAACATGATGAAACCCTGTCTCGGCCGGGCGCGGTGGCTCAAGCCTGTAATCCCAGCACTTTGGGAGGCCGAGATGGGCGGATCACGAGGTCAGGAGATAGAGACCATCCTGGCTAATAGGGTGAAACCTCGTCTCTACTAAAAAATACAAAAAAAAAAACTAGCCGGGCGAGGTGGCGGGCGCCTGTAGTCCCAGCTACTGGGGAGGCTGAGGCAGGAGAATGGCGTGAACCCGGGGGGCGGAGCTTGCAGTGAGCTGAGATCCAGCCACTGCACTCCAGCCTGGGCGACAGAGCGAGACTCCGTCTCAAAAAAAAAAAAAAAAAAAAAAAGAAACCCTGTCTCTACTAAAAAGATACAAAAATTAGCCAGGCGTGGGGGTATGTGCCTGTAATACCAGCTACTTGGGAGGCTGAGGCAGGAGAAACCCTTGAACCTGGGAGGCGGAGCTTGCATTAAGCTGAGATCACATCACTGCACTCTAGCCTGGGTGACAGAGTAAGACTCTGTCTCCAAAAAAACAAAGAAACAAAAATTTAGCTGGGCAAGGTGGCACACACCTGTAATCCCAGCTACTTAGGAGGCTGAGGTGGAAGAATCACTTGAACCCAGAAGGCTGAGGCTGCAGTGAGCCATGATTGTGCCACTGCACTCCAGCCTGGGTGACAGAGTGAGACCCTATCTTAAAAAAAAAAAGGAAAAAGAAAATACGCTTTAGAATTAGAGCACTGGATATACATTCCAGCTCTTATTAGTTTACCAGTGAGTACTGGCTGTGTGACCTTGGGCAAATTTCTCAGCCCATCCTTGTCTATAAATTGGGGACAAGATTTCTCTCCAATCCCTTCTCCATATCACTGGGTTTAAACTCCAGCCTGGTTTGCAAGGCCTTCCTCCAGGGGCTCCTCCTCTGCTCTGCCATCACTATCACACTGGACCTCACAGTCCTAGCCTGCCCACAGGCTGCTCCCGCTGCCTGGAACTCACCCCACCCTCCATCTGTCCTTGCCTTGTCTAGCTAGTCCCTACTCATTTGTCACATCTCAGCTTAAAAGTCACTTCCTCAGAAAGGCCTTCCTTGATATCCTAGCCTAGACTAAGCTACATCCCAGGCTACTCACCAGCGCTTCCCAAACTTCAGTGTACAGGTGAATGAATCACCTGGTGACCTTGTTAAAATGCACAGGTTCTGAATCAGCATGTCTGGGTTGGGGGCCTACAGTCAGTATTTCTAACAAGCTCCAGGTAATCTGATGCTGCTAGAAGGAGCACCTTTGAGAATGGAAAGGCCCCTTTGCGTACCTACAATTACTCATGTAATTCCTGCCAGACTCAAGCCCCTGGCTGCTTCTTGCCCTATCCCAATCCCTAGCACAGTGCCTAGACGAAAAGCATTCAAGAAATGTCTGATGATTAAACTGACCGACCAGTATCTATAATGTCTCTAGCTTGGTTTCTGATCAGAGTAAAAGGAATTCAATAGATGGCATCAGTTGCCATTAACAATAATAATTCTATTATACGCTGATTACAGTTTCTTGGGTCAAAAACCATATATTTTACTTCTTTGCTGCCACAAACAGTTCCTACAATGGCCTAGACACAAAACCAAGACCTGGAAAGCGTTTGATGAATGGATGACTAAACGAACAAGTGAATGAGAGACCCTGGCTTGTGGCCCTTCCTGAGTGTACAACATACATGGAATGGCACAATTAATATATTACCAGCGTTTCCTATAGACCCAAACATTCTTCCTTCTACCAATTCCTACTTGTGAGTAGAAATACAGAGTTTAAACACAAATAACAGAGACTGAAGAGTTACTGGGCAGTCCCCGGAGCAAACAAACAAGTGACAGCCCAGGAAGGAGGGTTATTGTTTTAAAAATTATTTCCTTAGTCCTCAAAGAACTGGAACAAAGCAGGATTGTGCTGGCTGCCTCCCCTGCAAGAATTCACATTCTAGACCCGTCTAAATGCCAGTCTAAATGCTACTCAGAATACAATTACTAAACCCAACCAGCAGCAGCCACAGGCGGGGGCTGCAATGTTCCCCCTCCCACCGATTTTGTGGCAGCTTCAGGCAATGCACCTCAGTTCTCTGCATTCAGCTTTTCTGATTACCCCACTCCACTTCGTCTCCTCCAGATTGTTCCTTTTGGCCTTCTCCTTGCCATCTCTTCCAGGCCAGACGGTGGGCAGAGCTGTTCGCAGCCCAGAATCTCCTAAACAAAATAATCTCAAAGAACCTAATAGATGGGGCACCGATCCCCTTTGCAGAACCAATTCCCTTCATTCTCAACCTCTTACAGATCAGGGAGAAAAGTAGAAACCTGAAGAAGGCACCCAAGACTGAAGATCCTATATGTCCAAGAAGGTGATTATGATGTTGGAGGAGTCACTTATTTAAAGGGGGTTGGGAACATAGATGCTCAAATTCAAATATAGGGTCTTAAGTATTTAAAAAATGAGGATGTTTGTGAGTACTGGTTTGGAAATACAGCACTGAAAAGTAACAATGTGGTATTTAAATAATGCCTCAAGGTTATAATATCAGTGATATTACCAGCAAGTAAACATCTAAAAGTGAAACGAACAGTTTAGGTGTTCTAGTTTATAGGCAATGCATTTCTGGAGACCACATCTTAAAGCCCATATTTGTAAGCTGAAATCCTGACTGCCCACTGTTGTGGTCAATCCAGCCACATTCACGGCCATCAGCAAAAATCAGGGGGTGAATGAGTAAAAGCTGTGAGAACGGATGCACATCCTCTATTAGGCAGTAGTAAAAAACCAAGGTTGAATGACACAAAGGGGCAGACATGTTCAGAGCCAATCCCTGATGTACTACAGCAAAACTGATGCAGGAGTTCAGAGAAGGAAGAAATTAAAAGAAGCTGGTGGTGATGGGAAGGGGCTGGCAGGAAATGGGAGGGGACTGTTGGGTAAAGTGTAGACAGTCTGGGTCTTGAAAGCTTGAGTAGTGACAGAAATTAGGTAAGTCAGGAGGACAGGCAGGGTTCATTTGATATTGGGTTGCGGTGTGAGCAATAATAACTCAAGGCTGTTCTTATGGGCAGGAAGGGTACCAGTTTGGATGGAGAGGAAAGTTTGTGTAAAAGAGTAGTGGGAGAGGAACTGGAAAAAACATAGAACATTTGGAATGCTAGGCTAGAGATTTTCAGTTTTTTTTTTTTTTAACTATGCAAGCAACACAGACACATTCCAGCAGTAAAAAGACTCAAAGAATAAACATTAAATGAATAAACCCTTCAATGCTCCCTTCTCTCACCCAAGTCTCTTTTAGAGGCAACACTGTTAGTAATTAGGTAGATAGCCTTCTGCCAGGCTAAAGACCTCATGTAACAGGCAATGGGGAATCACTAGAACTTTTGGAGCCAGGGACGGCATCCGAATCGGGAATAGTCAGCGGAGGTGAGCAGATGCTCCTGAGAATGGCACAATGCAAGGCATGACTCCGAAGACAGTGGCTGGTGCAGGAAGAAAACAGTAAGCAAACAAGCTTGAAGGCGACGCTGAGGTTGACTGATGGAAAGTGAGACTGAGGGAGATTGATTAAAAATCAAAAGTGGAATAGGTGGTAAAATGTTTTAAAGGGAGGAGCTGAAGGGGAGGCCAGGAGCACAGAGGAATGGTTTAGCATCCCAAGTAGAATTTCAAGGAATAGCAGAGGGCCAACAAGAGGTGGTAGGCAGAAGGATCTACTCAGCATGTTAATATCTAAGCTCTTTGCAATTAATATTTGCCTCAATGGTAAAATAACTGTTCTTGATACATAGTGAGTACTCAATAAATGTTGAATTGAATGTTTTTGAAACTAAATTATAAGGAATCCCACCCCCTAAAAATGAGTATGGAAGACAAAATTTGTCTCCTACCCAACAGCCATTCCCATCTTCTTCCCCAGCTCCAATGGATAAGACATGATTTGGCTAAGCCAAGCATGATAATAACATTCCACTTTGCCAGTAGTTGGTTTAAGGATGGGCATATGGCCAAGTTGGCCAATGAGGCATGAGGAAGTCAGCTGGGGAAACTTTTGACAAAGACTTTTTTATCTCTGCCAAAGATACAGCAGAGGCCTGATATGTTATTCCTACCAAGATGTTGACTATTTTAGGACATTATGATTGGAATATGGCAGCCACCTTATAACTACGAGGTGATAAATCCAGGGACAAAGAGTTGATAAGCTGAAGATTCCAAAGTGGCCAGGCAAAAAGAGCCTGGGTCCTTTATAACCTAAGTCCTGCCCCAAACCTGAAAGCACCTACATGCAGACTGCTTGTTATGAGAGGTCATTAATGTCCTTTTCCTTCAGCCTCTGCTATCTGGGCATCCTGCTAGCCATCTAAAGGCAGGCAAATGGGAACTGGTGAGATAATTCATACCAGCTTTTACTAAGTTCCTAAAATGTTTAGTTGGGCAACAAAGGACTTAGTGAATGAGACAGGGAGAGGGGGAGAAGCTTGACAGAGTGGGGGAGAGTCTAAAACTGCCAGAGCAGCCCAGGAGGCAGCAGAGCTCGACTTAGCACAATACAGTGCAGTGCAATACGATGCAACTTAATCTAATTCAACAAACATTAGTTGTGCGTCTTCTCTGTATAATGCCCTTTGGGGAATAAAAAGATGAACAGCACATGACCCACCATGGAATCTCGCTTCCTCTCTTTCTTTAGCAATTATAGATTGGGTACTAGGCCCTGCTGCTAGATCACTTCTTGGTCTTCTGTAGAGGTTCTGTTTCCTTTCCCTGTACTTCAAACATGGGCATTTCCCAGATGCCACTCTCAGAGATGCTCTTAGTCTCCACAATCTCCCTGGGGAATCTTATCTTCACCAATGGTTGCAATCACCTCCTGCTCAATAATGACTCCCATATTGATTTCTCATGTCCAAGCGTCTCTCCCACCATTAAATCTATATTTTCAGCTGTTCAGTAACTATCTCCACTTGGATCTCCACTGGGACCTTAAAAACAACATATTTAAAACCAGACCCATGATCATCTCTACCAAACCTTCTCTTCCTCCTTAGAGTCACATTATCAGTGAATAACACCATCTAGCATGTTCACCAGCTAGACTTGAAAAGCAGCTTCTTCTCCCTCTCCAAGCCTCCCACACCCAACTCCTATATTTTGGCTCCAAAGTATCTGTTTACTCTGTCCCTTATATTCTTGCTTCCTACAGATTCTTTAGTTCAAGTCTCATGGGATTACTATGAAAACTAGTCATTGTTTTTTTGCTTCCTGACAATATTCATCTTTGAGTTTCTGCAAGACACATGGTACAGTTTTGCTTTGCTGTAGCCATGGATGATGCAGACTTCCTTAGAACCTTAGAACATTTGGGTCAAATGTCAGGTGGGTGTGCTTTAGCCCAACCCACTAACTGTCCAATAGAAATATGATAGTATAAGCCACAAATGGGATTTTAAGTTCTCTAATAGTCATATTAAAGAAGTAAAAAGAAACAGGCGAAATCAATTCAATTTTAATAATATATTTTATTTAACCCCCAATTCAAAATATTATCAGCTTCTAATCAATACATAAAAACTATTAATGAGCTAGTTTACATTAAACATGGAGAGTTTATATTTACACCTCATCTCAGTTCAGGTCAGCTACATTTCAAGTGCTCAATAGTCACATGGGCTAGTGGCTACCACTTTGGACAGCACAGCCCTAGACCAACCAGCTGAGAGCAGTGCATGTCAGCTATGTGAGGCCATCTGAGATCATCCAGCTGTATTGGGGCCATCAGATGACTGTCGCTACATGAGTGACACCTGACGTAGCCATCAGAAGAATCTCCCAACAGAGCCCAGCTTAACTTGTTGACTCAGAATTGTGAATACATAAAATGGTTGTTTTAAGCCACTAAGTTTTGGGGTGGCTTGTCATGCAACAGTAGAAAGCGGATAAAATAGCAGACAGTATTGCTACATTTGCTAAAGAACTGAAAGTCATTAAGAGTTCAGGAAAGGAAGGGGTTAACTATTCAAGGTGGATAAAAGAAGGGTTAATGTGTAGACAGTATCAGAGAACTCACTTTCATTTAACATACTTCCTTTTTACCAACTCTGAGCCATCTTCCTATGCTTAAAATTGCTTGCTATGGGGCTTACTCATTTACTTGAAAAAATGCATGCCTACAGCGTACAAGGCACATTTCTGATGCTCAGTAAGAACAGAGGAGCCCATGGTATCTTCTTCCCTAGGCTAGGTGCAGGGCTCCATGGAGGCTAGGGCTGGAGAAGATTATGGTACTAGGTTTCCTCGTAGACTGGGTTCGTTTGGCCATAAGTTTTGGCTGCAGCAGGTAAGTGGCAAGCCATGCTTGTTGCCTGCCTGGGCAACTTGCCTCATCATCTCTGTGTCCTTTCCCTGGACTTGCCAGGCATTTCATCAAGCCTGCAAGGAGTCCACCATAGGAAAACAATAATGTTTCCTGGACCAACCTACTCCAGCCCCACTCTGTGCCCCACACTCCTGGCAGTACTGAAAGAAAATCTAGCCTGATGCCTGTCCACAGTGTTGCACAGGTGTGTGGTCCAGTGCCATTTCAGATGCTCTCGGGCACATGTTTATAGGGCTCCAAACAGCGCTGTGGTGACCATCTCTGCAAGAGCTACCCACTTCATACAGGCACCACCCCACAGCGCCAAGACATATGCCTAGCTTCCTGTACCTCTTGCTTCTAGCCATAGGGCCTCTTATTGACACTGAAGGGTGAGATAAAGCAGGACCTATTCAGAGAGCCCAGGCATGTACAACCCAGAAATTCAGGGAAATTAGTGTCCCGTGGTTTGAACCTTCAACCAGTGGGAAAGGGTGGCCCTTCTCCTGATGCACTGTCCCTAGGAACTGTCATCTCTACACTTCCGATAGCCTGAGCCACTGGTTGGGTTTGAGACCACGAAGTGGGGCATTCTCATATTGGCTCATCCTCTCTTCACCCTTCTTGCCTTTTCCTTCACTTCTGTTCTCTGGGATTGCACTCCCTAATAAAGTTGTAACACATAAGCCTTGCTTGAGGTTCTGCTTTCTAAGGATTCCAGGCCAAGATGCCAAGTGACCTAGGACTCAATCAGGGAAGAGACCTTTACATTCTACTCTCAAGTATGACTTTAGGCACCTTATGTTTAGCTGCTTCAATGGAGACCCAAATTGCTGGCCCTCAGTTGAATAAATACCTTCTTGGCCCATCCCACCATCCTTGGGAGAAGGCCTGGCCCACTACCAAAGTGAGACCATTGGCCAAGCATCAGGGGATGCATGCCACTGTCACTCCCTCTAGCACCCCCTTCTTAGAAAAGTGCCTCCCTGGCCGGGTGCGGTGGCTCATGCCTGTAATCCCAACACTTTGGGAGGCCGAGGCGGGTGGATCACCTGAGGTCAGAAGCTTGAGACCAGTCTGGCCAACATGGCAAAACCCTGTCTCTACTAAAAATACAAAAATTAGCCGCGTGTGGTGGTGGGCACCTGTAATCCCAGCTACTCAGGAGGCTGAGGCAGGAGAACAGCTAGAACCTGGGAGGCAGAGGTTACAGTGAGCAGAGATCATGCCATTGCACTTTAGCCTGGGCAACAGAGTGAGACTTCGTCTCAAAAAAAAAAAAAAAAAAAAAAAGTGCCTCCCTGCTTTCCAAGGACACCAGGCATACTTTTTCTCAAGGACCTTTACTTAAGCTACTGAAAGTGTTTCCCTTCTCCCCTTCTGATTTTTCTTCATACCAAGTTCAAGAGAAAAAGCTAAATTTCCTGTGCCTGCTTTATTTACCTATAAAAAAGGATGGGGTTGGTTGCCCCCAGGCATGCTCTGTATTGCTTCCTAGGTTTTCACGGAGAGTAGTCTAGGTCCCTCAATCACATGGGGGCTCCGGGCAGGCACACAGCAGGTCCCACAGCTCTGCACTCTGGGTTCCTGAATCACAAGGGGGGCTCTGGGCAGGCACACAGCAGATCCCACAGCTCTGCACTCTGGGTTCCTGAATCACATGGGGGCTCTGGGCAGGCACACACCAGGTCTCATAGCTCTGCACTCTGGGCTGCTTCAGCATGAGCACATGTGCAGCCAACACGACCTGAATAAATGGATGGATGGAGGAAGGGATGGGTGTCACCCAGGGGTCACCGCACAGCCTCCATCTCAGGGGATTTTAAATAAGAAACAACTCTTTCTCTATATCTTCTGTCAGGCAAGTCAACCAATTTGCCTGTGTGCTCAGCCTCACCCTAAGCAGATGGCACCAGGGCAGCTCTCAGAGATAGGGGAGGCCCACAAAGACCTTTTTGGTCTCATTTGATGACTTTGTTACAGCCCCAAGGAAATAAACATCCTCTCATTTTTACACACAGAACAGCAGGAAAGAGAAGTCAGCTGCCGGAGGGAAATTACCCTCTGAAGCAGTAGCATGGTGCTGCGATAAGGCGGAGTCTGGTTACAATTTGCTGCAAGCACGGATGTTAATGGATTCTATTAATACAAATTTGTACCCTGAAAACCTGATGACAGCTCCCAGCCGCCAGATACCAATTACCACCCGGTACATTGGCCTTCCCGGACTGTTTCTGGGATCTGGGATCTCTGAGAAGCCTCCATTCTAACTGAGGAAAGGAAACAAGGATATTGCACACTGGGGGCGGATGTCTAGACTACCTCCTTCAGGGAACATAGCCCAGAGAAAGGGAAACACAAAGTCCTCAGGGCTGAGAAGATATTTACCAATGTGTGGGTAAAAGTGAACACTGTAAGACTATTCAGAAAGGTGGTAGCTTCTGCTGTCACAAAATAACCTGACATGATGCTATTCTGAGCCAACATGGATTTTGTGGATTAACTATCACACCTGCTTCACTTTTCCTGTTAACCTGCATAATAACGCGCTTGTACTATCACCAAAAGGGTGATTTCTGATGACATCAATAATAGGCATCATGCTGCTTCAAAACGTTTTCTTTAAAGTAACCTATCCACTCAGTTAACTGATCCTGAGATAGTTGGGATGGTGATGTGGAAACAAGCCTTATGGGGGCTCTATGCTTGACTGCTATTAGTGTAACTTCATTGACAGAAGGATTTTGTAAATCACCTAGGAAAAGAATAGTGTATCATTTTAAGTTTCCTTAAATGTAAAAAATAATAATTTTGGTTTTAGAGTTTCACAATATTCCTTGGAATCAGGTAAGAGAAATTTGGGGGTTTGCAGACTTAGGCAAGGACCTTGAATCAACAAAAGCAAAGCCTGGTCCTTCTTCCCCTCGAGCCCCTGAAACACGGCTGACTCCTGGAGTCACCGCCTGACAACCTATAGGACCCACATCCCAACCAGGGTGAACCCCAAGGAAGACTCGTGCTCCACCTCTCAAGCTGGGATCATTCAGAAGCAGAAAGCAGGAGACTTCCCCATTGCCTCCTCTAACTCTACGGCAGCACAGGGTTCCCTGGAAGTGGTGGATCCCCAGAACGCTGGGTTGTGGTGAAAACCAACCCATGTAATTGGCTATTTCCTACAAAATGGCCAGCCCTAGAGCTCCACCTGACAGCATTCTCGCTGTCTTGTCATACTCATTCATTTAATTCTGTAAGCATTTTTAGATTTCTACTATACAGGAGGTCTTCCCACTCCATGACATAGCATACTGCCTCCTTAGATTACAATCCCATTTCATCTAGAGAATGTAAGGTGTTGTGTATTAAACAAAGTTTATGCGAGGTCACTTGTACTCAGTGCCATGGAATCAAACCGAACTTTGAAATGGGCCAGTTTTCAAAACTCCAGATGATTCCAGCCAACCTGAGTCAGCATAAGGAAGTCCCCTCTGTTTTAACCCTAGAAGGACAGTTAGTTTGAAATGATTAATCTGCTTTTTGTTCTTTGTGACTGTTTTCTTCAGCGTTTTTCTGCCTATAAAGTCAACCTCCTCTGCTCAGGTCATGGGCACACTCATTCTATTTTAAAGAATGAAGTATTGCCCAATTCTAGGATCACAAATACAAGCCAATTCGATCTTTAACTAAATTTGTTGTAATTTTGTCTTTTGGCAAGTGTAATGAGGTTGACCCATTGGTTCCAGACTTGATTCTGCACTGCAGTGGGAGTGCTTTGGGGCTGGCTAGATTTGGTAGACAGAAATACAAGCAGATAACTGCCCAAAGGCAAAGAAGGAGACAAATATGAATGGAAACTGGTGACAGAGAAATCAAAAAGAGCCAAGGGGGAGAAGAGAGAAAACCCTAGAGACCATTTGCAGCCTCTGGCCATGAACTGTGAATAACAGGGTCTCCTTTATCACAAGGCCTCAGGGGAGCACCAAGAGTGCACCAGATGGATAAGAGCCAGGGACTGTTCAGGCTCTGTTTACCCACCAATTTGTTAATAATAGGTCTGTATTTCCAGCCTCAAACTCCCAGAATTAACAGCCAATCAGGGGCCAGGTGTGGTGGCTCATGCCTGTAATCCCAGCAATTTCAGAGGTCAAGGCGGGCTGATTGCTTGGACCCGGGAGTTGGAGACCAGCCTGGCCAACATGGCAAAACCCTGTCTCTACAAAAAATATAACAAATTAGCTGAGTGTAGTGGTGCACACCTGTGGTCCCAGCTACTTGGGAGGCTGAGGTGGGAAGACTGTTTGAGCCTGGGAGTTCGAGACTACAGTGAGCCATGATCTCACCCCAGCCTGGGTGACACCAACAGAGTGAGACCCTGTCTCAAAAAAAAAAAAAAAAAAAAAAAATTCAGGCTCCTCAAAAAAAATTAAACATGTAATTACCTTATAATCCAGCAATTCTACAACACATCCAGGTATAGATATGCCAAAGAGTTGGAAGCAGTGACTTGAAGAGCTGTTTGTACACCCATGTTCATAGTAACATGATTTGCAAAAGCTAAAAGGTGAAAACAACCCAAATGTCCATTGACAATGGATAAACAAAATGTGGTATATCCATGCAAATAAAGGCTTATTATTTGGTATTCGAAAGAAGGATATTTTGACTCATGCTACAACCTGGATGAACCTTGAAGACATTATGCTGAGTGAAATAAGCCACTCACAAAAGGATGAATACTGTATGGTTTTACTCATATGATAGACCTGGAGAGGTCAAATTCATAGAGACAGAAAGAGAATGATGGTGCCCAGAGGCTGAGGGGAGGAAGGAATAGGGAGTTACTGTGTAATGAGTAGAGTTTCAGTTTTGGGAAAATGAGAAAGTTCTGGAGATGGATGACGGCAATGTAGATGCACACAGCAACATACATGTACTGAACATTACAGAACTGTACACTTAAAATGGTTATAATAGTACATTTTATATTATGTATATTTTATCACAATTTTTTTTTTAATGAGGCAAATCAAACACAGGCTCTTCCTGTGATTAAATAAAAATTATGACACAGCTGTACTAAAAAGGATAACAGGCTGGAATATTTGAATTCGATAGGGTCCTGCAAAATGGTAAGAACCTACAATCATGTTAACAAGTCTTCAACCAAGAAATGGTCATTTTAGAGCAAGAGAATGGGCATATGGAATCCCTGGGCTCCAGTTCCAACTTTGTCACTAACTAGTTCTATAACACTACGCAAGGGAGTCATGTCTCCCTGGGCCTCAGTTTACTGATTTGTACAAGGGGGTTGAACTAGAGGACCAAAGCACCTCAGCTGGACCAGGGGTTCTCAACTTGTGGTCCTGCAGCAGAATCTGGGAACATATGAAAAATGCAAATTATTGCCCCCCCTCCAGACTTCCCGAATCAGGAACTCTGCATGTGGGCCCAGCAATCTAGGTTTGAACAAGCTAAGATAGGTTTGAGAACCACTGAGACAGGACATTTTATGTTTTTGTAGCTAATAGGGATCTGAGTAAGCCACATTTTTATGGAAATAAAAAGCATAAACAGCCAGACACATAAAAACACATTAGCAAATGAATAGGAATAAAGAGGATAATTATTTTTTACAAAAATGAGATGTAAATATAAAGTAGCAAATTAATTTTTTTAAAAAATCATAATTTTTAAAAGTCCAAATGAGTACTGCCCTTAAAAGTTATAATAGTTTACCACCTGCTGTTTTAATGATGCAGTTCTTGCTTAAAGCATTTTTGAAACTTTATTTGGAAATGACTGCTGAGTCAGTTTAGAAGCTGAACGAAATCAGCTTCATTTGTTTGGAACTAAAAGTATCTTCATTTAGCCTGAGCCTAGACTTATTGTCCTGATTAGACGGCTTGCAGAAATCAAATTCCGTCTAAAAGGAAGAAGACTGCCCATCCCTGAGGATATTCAAAGAATGTGCTGCAGCCTCGAAAGCGATTTCCAAGCATAACTCAGACGTGTTTCGGATAATGACAGAATTACATGTTCGACATCACAGAGTGCCCATCTGGAAAGGGGCAACACTCACTTCATGGAAGCTGAGACCTGAGAGCTAGAAATGGAACAAGAGATAATTCTTGGGGAACAAGACTCACCCTACAACAGGAGTGGAATAGTATCACCATTTCACAGATGAGCAGTGAAGGCCAAAGGGGGTGAAGAATGTGTCTAAGGTTACGGGAACTCACAAATGGAACCAGAACTTAGCTTTCCTAAAGAATCCTGACTAGGCTAAGGGACTTTGAACCAGGGAGTGGGGACAGGATCAGTGGAAGGCCCCACCCACCAGGCAGTGATGTCAAATCAGAAGACGAGGCTCCCAGCCTAGTCACTTTCTTCATAAAACAAAAGACGCTTTTGAATGTACTGAATATTCTGGCACCAGCCGTGGTCAATTCTTTCTCTGACGGTGGGTTGCAAAATATTTCTAGCATCCCGCAGAGTCCAGTGAGGGCAAAGAGGGTGGAAAATTCTTTCTCCATTTAGCCACACAGACTTTCTGGTCTTTGGTAAGGAGGTGCCTAGTGTACCACGCTTCCCTGCCACAGGGCAAAGGGGAGGGTGAAGGTGAAGGGTTCTATAACCCGGGCTCCGGGCCACTCAGGACTTCTGCTGGCCCACGGCTGGAACAATTTCCTCCTTGTTCCACACTGTGTTATTCTAAAATGTCCACTTTAGGGGTGAGGGGTGGGTGGGAGGAGATACTAAAAGTGAAATATTATTTTGAATATTTATCAAGTTGTTCCCACCCTTGGTTCCTCAAAAGGTCTTTAAAATCATCTTTTTCAGTTTATTTTATTTTACATATTTAAAAAAAAGATGGGGGTCTCATTATGTTGCCCAAACTCTTAGCCTCAAGTGATCCTCCTGTCTCAAACTCTTGGTCTCAAGTGATTCTCCTGCCTCAGCTTCTTAAAGTGCTGGGATTATAGGTGTGAGCCATCGTGCCCAGCTACTTCTTTATGGATCTCTCCCCAGCATCCCATAATCTAAATCTCTCAACCTTAGTTTGGCACATCCTCTCTTTCCTGTGTGATTCTCTCTCTAGTAAGACTATGAGCTCTATGGCTGAAGTGTGGCATTCTCTTTATTTCCCATAGCACCCAGTATGCTGGTGGGTGCAGTGCAGGCACCCAGTCATCACATGGTGACGGTGATGGTGATGTTATCACATGATCACTTATGCCTACTGTGTGCTGGGCACTCAAACAAGTACTCTGCTGATATGCATGACCTCAGCTAGTCCTCAGAACAGTACTATGTGCGCGGGGCTATTAACTCCATTTTTCAAGCTCTGGGGCTCACAAAGTCTAAGTTAATAGCCTATTCAAGGCCAGGGGAGGGGCTCAGGTACAAATCTAGGTGTCCTGGACTCCAAAAGCAGAGGTCTTCACATCCAAACATCACTCCCTGCCAAGTTAAGAAGTTAGAACACACCCTCAGCCTATCTTCTACCGCAGGTGGTTCTCTCTACCTCAGCTCCATTCCCTTGCCTGCCTTCCTAAACTCCAGGGCCAGGGAAGAAGAGGCTCTCAATACCCAAGGGGTGACTTCAGGGACCACCAGTGAGATTGCTGACCATTGAAGAACCAGGGGGAGGTGGAAAAAGCAGCTGACAGAGAAAAGGTAGCGCCTTGAGTGGCATAGACCTCTTTCTCCCCAGGCCCAGCAGCCTTTCTGTACAACCTGCCCTACATACAGATGCTGCCCTGAGGCTTGAAAGTCCCTGAGTCACAGTCCTTCCACACACTCCCCTCACCCCTGAAAGCATCCAAGGCCCTGACAGGGTGAGAGAGCCACATTAGAGCTACATGTCCACGAAGAGTCACTGTCACTCCAGCAGAGAGTGGGATGCATTTATTTCAACCTCCCAACGTCACCTTAATACTTCCATGTGAGACACAGGGGAGGGAAAAACCAAGGTGTGGAGGCACTGTTATGCTGGGTTCCCCATTGGGTTCCCCACCTGGGTTCCCTGCCCTGATCAGGAGACAGCAGAGGGAGCATCACGCTAGGTGTCAGGACATCCGGGTCCAGGTCTCAGATCTTCCAGTAACTCTCTGGGCTTCAGGCACCTCATCCCTGCAGCACGGAGGTCACTGTGTGGCTTTTAAAGGGCCTTCCAGGGGCTCAGGCCTATGATTCCATGGCCAGACTATGGAAGCTGCCCTGCCAATGCCACGCTGCCGGCACCAGCCAGACTGCAGACGGTGCAGAGCTAAGTGGTGATAGGACCTTATCCTGGCCTGCTCCCTGGGAATCTGACCCTGCTCCTCTTCAGCTACAGGCATGCTTTGACAGTCTTCCAAGAAAAATGCTGACCTCTGGCCTGCTAGGTTCCCAGTTAAACAAAGAACTGCAAGCTGGTGAGCTGGGGACCATCCTCCGGAGGGCTGGGTCATCTTCCACCTGCCAGCTGACTCCTGCACACACACACTCCACACCCCAGCTGCATAGGCCATGGAGCGGGGTCGATGCTCCCTGGAGGGGCCTTCATGCTGACATAACTTCAATGGGATGTAAGTGATGGGGAAGGGGATAGAAAGCAGAGTTTATGGGTCACTGCTCCAGTGCCGTCCCAGCCCCGCACAGCTGTCACTCAAACTTTGACTTTTGGGGCATAAAGTGCCCTCAACTTAACTCTGCACCTTGTTCTATCCAAGCTGAAACTCCTCTTCAGGCAGCCACGTTTCAGCCAAGCCCCTTATGGCCCATAGTGCTTGCCACATATGACTTCTCTGCATTCACACAAGCTGGGCTCTCAGTGCAAGTTATCCAGTGCCATTCTATCCTGTGTTGAAGCCCACCCTTTCATTGTAACTACTGTTTAAGATCGGCTTTCTAAAAAGTCCTCTGGAGACACCTCCAACACACTCTACCTCTAGCGCTTATGATTGACCTTCAGCCCTTATCCGTGGCCTTCAGCAGCTATACACGGGTTTTCCCAAACTTAACTCATATGTAGGCATATTCCAAAGGAAAGAATATCTCCCAGACTCTCATGAGCATAGCCGAGAACCCTGGGGGTCTACATACCCCAGTGTGAGATATACTATCCTAAGAAACCAAAATCTACTTTTATGAAAAACATCTTTCAATTTCAAATTAGAATTGCAAAAGAGAAGTTTTGCCTTTTAACTGGTAAAATAATAGAAAAGCACATGGTAAACTTTCTCCCAGAATTCAGTGAGAAACACTGAGCTACAGCTTTCACTTATTCATCACATATTTATCGAGGTCCTCACAGGTGCCAGGCAATGCTCTTGGCAGTGGGATTCAGGGGTAAACAAGACATTGACCCAGCACTCATGGAGCCTACCTTCCAGTGGGGGAGACGGGCCATGAAACAATAAACAGACATAAGTGCAGGTAGTGGGGAAGTGCTGTAAAGAAATACACAGTGAGGAAAGAGCAGAAAGGAGTGTGGGGAGAAAAGAAGGGCAGATTTTACATAGGGTGGTCAGGAAGTGATATCAAAGAGAGACTTAAATAAAATAAAGGAGTGAACTGGGAGGTGATGGGAGGAACAGCTTAAGGCAGAGGGAAGAAAAAGGAAAGGCCCCAAGGCTAGAGCTGGCTGGAACATTGAGGAAAAGCCCAAAGACAGCCTGGCAGAACAGGGGGAACTGTGGGGCAGGGTAGGCAGGGCCAGATCACGTAATGCCTTGTATGCCATGGAGATGAGTCTGACTTTACGGGAAGCATGAAGGGAGGCATGGCCAGGGGTTGAGGTGGGTTGAACTATTAAAGAAAAAAAATTATCCAATGCCACTTGTTAAAGCATTAAGGCAGACTTTATTCAGGACCATCCAGATAGGTGCAGGGAGCATGCAATAGGGTCTTGCAGTCAGGGAAAGAGATTGGGCTCAACTCTGAATACAGCATGGGTGAGGGGGGAATTTCTAGCCAAGAAGCAGGGTTGGGGTTGCTGGATGGAAAATTACCAAGAGGAAACATCAGGAGTAAGGGGGATACTGGCTAAACAGACCGAACAGGATTCCTGCTGCAAACAGGCCAGGGTGATCAGACATCACCTGGGGAGTGGTGGAGGATGAGGAACCTGGTCAGATATCAAGGGTGATCAGATATCCAAGGTGGGGGGTTCTTGTCAAACTGACTTAGCAGGGTTCTTGCTAAAATTGGATTTTACAGGGAAGTGCCGAGGTGGGCCTAGCGGAAGGTTCAGGAGCCTGGCTAAAGTTTGGTCAAGCAAAGAATCTTTGTCAGAAACAAGGGACTGATGGGTTTTTCCTTCTCTGTCTTTTGTCTACTATCCTGTGTTCTTCAGGAACCCATGGTTTCCCCCATCAGACTGGAAGCTCATTGAGGGCAGGGGTTGTGTCTCCCCTTTCATACTAGAAGCTCTTCCTACCTTCTACTGCTGCCTTCTGCCTTCAGGACAAGACCCCACTCACAGTAAAGCTCAACTGGGTAGTGACTCCAACCCAGAAATGAGCTCCAGGGAGCGGAGGAACTACTAGCATTAGCCTGGCAGGCTCTTTTTGGTTGGTGCAAATGTAATTGCAATTTTTGCCATTACTTTCAACACAATCAGGAAAAAGAGGAGGGAGCTATGCATCTATTACCAATAGACAGGCCTCCCCAACCTGAACTGTGCCCTACCCGCCACTTAATGCCTAGCAGCTCTGCACTGGTGTTACCTGCTTCAGGTGCACACGCCCCCAGGGGTGGCTCAACAGATGCACCTGCTGGTCAACCTGGGGTCCTTAGGGCCAAGGTGGAGGCTCAAGCAAAGCTGGTCCCTGCCTGCCACGCTGAGGCACCATTGTGGGGAACACAGTGACACCACCCCACATCACTGCCACAAACAGCTTCCACCTCTGCCCCTGCCCCAAGGGAGCCTCAACTGCCTGTATCCACAGCAACTGACATTTGTGAGTTGCAGTCCCAGGAGGGAGGACAGGAGGGATGCTGCACTCTTCACTTATTCTGAAAAGAGAAAGGCATTTCTCTGGCTAGCTTGGGAGGCCTGAAACTCCTGAAAGACGTGTCCTCATCCACTTTCATCTGTCTCCTGTCTCAGTCAGCAAGGTTCAAATGGACATGATACATCCATTCAAAGACAGGACCTTCTTTTGGGTTCTCTCTGAAGCTGATCCTGCACAAAATTTTGCTTTTAAAATACCTGGGAACTCAGGGTGGGGTCAACTAGGAAAAAATAAAAAACCCCAAATGCCACAGCTGGAAGGAACTTGAGAGGTTTCATTCCCCTCCTTCTGAACCAGATGAAACCTCTTCCCATCTCACAGTGAAAAACTCAAGGCTGGGCACAGCAGCTCACGCCTGTAATCTCAGCACTTTGGGAGGCCAAGGTGGGTGGATCACGAGATCAGGAGATTGAGACCATCCTGGCTAACACGGTGAAACCCTGTCTCTACTAAATATACAAAAAATTAGCCGGGCATGGCGGTGGGCGCCTGTAGTCCCAGCTACTAGGGAGGCTAGGCAGGAGCATGGTATGAATCTAGGAGGCGGAGCTTGCAGTGAGCTGAGATCGCGCCACTGCACTCCAGCCTGGGTGACAGAGTGAGACTCCATCTCAAAAATACATAAATAAATAAATAAATAAACAAACAAACATTACAATGGGAAAAAATTAAATTAAAATGCCGACTACTACACTTCTTTTTTCTTCATTCCTACAAGATTTCAGCCATACTGGGCCTCACTTCAGTGTTTCAACTCCCTCTTAGCTCACGCAGGCAGAGCTGTCTAAGTCTAACCTAACCCCTGTAGGTGACGGCTTAAACATGGACAGGGATGAGGGGCTTCCTGGGATGACAAAGAAAGAGGTTCACAGGTTTTCTTTTAAAATAAATTGTGTACTCACCCTGCTACTGAGATAACTAGCTGAGTCAATGTTCTGGCTCTAGAAAATGTGTTCACACTCACAAAGTAGGCCTCCGTGCAGAAAATGAGCCTGCCAAGCCGCTTCACCCCAGAACCAGAGGGCCAGCACCACTAACCGTGCCCACAGCTGAGAGCCCACAGCATGAGAACCCCAAACCATCTGATCACTGAACAAGGTTAAACCAGATCAGAAATTGCCCTTTATACCTCACACTACCCCTTCTATTCCCACAGCTCTTCTCCCTTGAAAGATGCTAAATCCTCTTTTAAATAAAAGCAGAACAAACAAACCCAACTGAATTCCTTTCTCTCCATCCCTTTCTGCAGTCTCAGGATAGAACACTTTCTCAAGTCCCAGTCTTCACTCCTTCCCATTTCCGAAAGAACTGCCCTGTTTTCGAAATAAAAATAAATCCCACAGTCCTCTATAATGTCAAGAGAAAAATGTACCATTTGGCTGTCCCCAAATCCTATGAGAAAGCACATCTGGTGGGATTTTTACATAACCATATTTGTGCAGCCTAAGAGACGGTTCCCGTCATCTCTCCTCTCTCCCACCCCTTGGTCCTCCCTGTCCTACATTCACCCTGCACAGACAGCAGCAGCAAAGTCCATGGGTTCCACCCCTGCTAGCTGTGTGAGTTCAGTAAGCCCCACCGAGCCCTGGTTTCTTTGTCTATAAAACAGAGATCACTGTACCCTATCCTACAGACGACTGTTTTGCGGGGGAGATGAGCAGTAATATGAGACAATGTACACATTTCCATAAAGAACTTTGGCACACAACAAATGTTAGTTATTCGCTATTATTTTTTTGTCCCACAAACTTTTTGAGAGTAGATTAACCAACTTGTCATAGTTGCATTCAAAGCACCTAGTGTCTGGCATGCTGCAAATATTTTAAGTTTCATTTACTAAATAAAAATGTTCATTAAATCTGGTTGAAGAGGCCACAGACTTGTTTTGCACTGGTTGGCCCCGACTTCTGCCCTCAGATTAACTTGGCTCAGTGCTATTCCCCTAAGGGGGAGGTTATCCTCAAATAACCTTCTTTTTTTCCACTCAGAAGAATCTCCAATAAAAAGCAAACTGTAGGAAGAAATTGCTCTTCAAAAGGGAAGCCCCTCTGCATCCCACTCCACCAGTTCTGGCCAGGCCTCTCCAAAGATCTGTCCCCCTGCCTCCTGGATGGTGTTCAGTAACTAGATGAATAATGAACCATCAGAGGGGATTCCAGCCGGTGGCAATTAACACTCTTCCAGCTGGGAAGGATTTAGCTCCATGGTGCTCAGATCTGCCGAGTCTCCTACCCTCTTCCAAAACACACCAACTGCTACCACATGAATTGGGAGGATCCCGCAGATCAAAGAGAAGAATCTGCTGGATGAAACAAGACTGGCCAAGTGTTGATCATGGCTGAAGCTGAGTGATGGGTATGTGGGGATTCATTATACTACACTCTTTACTTTTGTATATTTTGAAAACCAAAACAAAACTTTAATTATAATTCCATATTTTACCAGAACTAGGGCAAGAAAGCCTAAGGGGTTTTCTTTCCAAATTATCAGAGGAACTCCAGGCCTGATTTCCATTGTAAAAGAAAATGTCCAGGAAATTTCTCTAGCACATTTGCATTTACAAGACCAGGTAGTTATTAAGTTAGTGCAAAAGTAATTGTGGTTTTTGCCATTACGTTTTTTTAGTGGCAAACACTGCATTTACTAATATTTAGTTGGTGTAGAGAAAGACTGTTGGCTTTTGTGATCTTGGGCAAATGACTTAACCTCTCCGAGACTCTCCTCAGTTTCTTTGCCCTTGAAACAAATTTCAATCCTATCTCACAGGGCTGCTATATAAAAGAAGGTGAACCTTTCAGTGCTGTGCTGACACCTTGAACCAGCACCTAGTGTAGATGTTTGATAAAATTGTTTCTTTTTTTTTTCTTGAGGAAACAAAGACGTTCTGTTGTATTCTTGCATTAAGAAGCTTAATGGGGCCCAGCACGGTGGCTCACGCCTGTAATCTCAGCACTTTGGGAGGCCGAGGCGGGCAGATCACGAGGTCAGGAGATCGAGACCATCCTGGCTAACACGGTGAAATCCCATCTCTACCAAAAATACAAAAAATTAGCTGGGCATGGTGGCGGGCACCTGTAGTCCCAGCTACTCAGGAGGCTGAGGCAGGAGAATGGCGTGAACCCGGGAGGCGGAGCTTGCAGTGAGCCGAGAGAGCACCACTGCACTCCAGCCTGGGCGACAGAGCAAGATTCCATCTCAAAAACAAAAAACAAAAGAGAAACTTACTGGAATCAAACTCCAGAAGTCAGCTGCTGGCTAGGAGAAACCTAGACACACTGAAAAGAAAGCTTCTGGGGAAAGGAACTCCAAACTCCATTGCCTAGGAAGCCTAGGTCCACGAGTACCCATTAAGGACTGCAGTATTTGAAACATCATTTGCCACAGGCACTAAGTCAGAGGAGACAGGGCAGCTGATGAGGAGCAGAAATGCATTCCACTCCGGGTCCTGGTGCGAGGGCAGGTTGAACCAGGAGGAGTTGCTAGGAGGAGCTGCTGAGCACTCAGATACCATAATGACTCAAATAGATATTTGTACACCAATGTTTATGACAGTGTTACTTGCAATAGCCAAAAGGTGGAAACAACCCAAATGTCCATCCATGGATGAATGGGGAAACAAAATGTAGTATATATTGATAAATAAAAGCAAAAGCCTAAACCCCCCAATCGACTGCATGGAACCCCTCTTGGCCAAGGGAACCCCCATAGAAACCTTAAAAATTGAGTTCCAGGCCATGACGGGATGGGAGGTCAGACATGCTGCTCATTATACCTCCCACCTCAATAACCACTATTAGAGTTTTCTTCCTAAGGGTTAAATAGAAACTAGCCCTTTCCAAAGACTTGTTCCACCCCTGATTTCAACCAACTGCCTGCTTGTTCCATTTTGCAGTTTTGATACAAGTGACCAGCATTGCTTCCCAATAGGAGCCCACTGACCATGCAATGGTTCTGGCTGTTTCACAGACACCGTGTATAGGATGCCTCTGTGCCTTCCGTTTCACCTTTGGCTGTACAGAGCCTAATTTTAATGCATTTAAATGTTAAGTCTCCATTCCAAAGTGAACATGAGATATATGGAACTCGCATGTTTGCTTACTGTGCATGTGTGCATCCCCTGCTTTGTGAATATTCACAGCTCCTCCTATAATCTATTAAATATATATTTATATATTATTTAACATTTTAATATTTAATGTTGTTTATATAAATATATAAATAAATATATCATATATATATTTAGCCAACTTGTTCGGCATAAATTCCTGTTCTACCCTTCCCTCCATCAAAGTACCTGCTTTTGGTTTCTACCAGAGGCTATGTTTCCTAGCCTGTAGGCTGCAACTCTTCATAAGAAATAAAGCTCTCCTCTCCACATTTATGAGTCCCATGATTCTTCAGCTGACAACACACACAATGGAGTATTATTCAGCCTGGAAAAGGAATAAAATTCTGATATGATGCAATATAATGAACCTTGACAACATTACGTCAAGTGAAATAAGCCAGACACAAAAGCACAAATACTGTATGATTCCACTTATTGAGGTTCCTAGTGTAGTTAAGTTCATAGAGAGAGAAAGTAGAATGGCGGCTGCCAGGGGCTGGAAGGAGGAGAGAATGAGGAGGTAGTGTTTAATGGTCAATTCCAGTTGGGGGGGATGAAAGGCTTTTGAAGATGGGTGTAGTGATGATGGTTATATAATATGTGAATGTACTTAATGCCATCAAACTGTACATTTAAAAATAGTTAAAATAGTAAATTGTATGTTGTGCATATTTTACCATGATGAAATAAGAAAATAATGACAAAAGAAAGAAAAGAAAGATACCATAATGGCAACATTTTGGCTTTAGTTTATATTCTTTTTTCCCTAGAGCTGAAAGTGTCCTTAAAATATGCAGGGGCTGTGGGGTGGGGGTGGACTGTAAACGGGATGTGGAGATCTTTAGGGAGCAATAGAAATATACTCCATCTTGATTGGAGGGGTGGTTACATGGGGCATATACATTTGTCAAAACGCATCTGTACTGTAAAATGAGTACGTTTTATTGAGTGTAAATTATACCTCAATACAGCTGATTTTCAAAGTTGAGAAAAAAACAGAAATGAACAAACAGAAAATCCCTAAGAAATAAAGCAAGAGAGCCCCATGCCTTACTAGTAATTTAGGAGGCCAATATTAAAGGCTCAGAAAGGAAGACAATACATCCCAAATGACTGTGTATTACCAGTAATTCTAGGCTGAGTCTAAGAGGGTTGCAGACCCCTCCTCCTTCTACTTTTCCCCACCAACCCTGGAATTTCAGAGTCAGTCAAACAAAGACCCTATCAGACCTTCCTCAGGCTGATAGAAGTTAGAGTTCCAAATGTTCCCTCAAAAACTAGTTAATAACATCCTGTCTTGGTTTGAGATTTGTGAGAGTGGGGAGGAACAGGGTGGTTGGTATCTACCATTGGCTTCTGGTGTGTGCTTAGGGCCATTACCTTGTCACTTACATCTTCTTCTACAAAGAACCCACAGCAGGGGACCTGAGGGGTGTGGTGGAGGGGGCAGTGGGAGGGGAGTGCTCAGAAGAGAACCCTGGCCTGGAGATCCGAGCAATCTCACTGGACTGCACCTCTCCAGCCCTCGAGGCCTCCCGACAATCTGCAATCATTTTGCAGAATGTTTCCTCCTAGACTGTTTTTAGGGAAAAGATGCACCTTAACTTTCTAATCCTGTATGACTCAGGCACCTCCAGATTCCCTACTCTGTTCTTCTTTCTACTTCCTCCAGCAAAATATAGTCACCTCTTAGGCACATGTGACTTCTGGGAGGCAGACAGCCTCAGTAGTGTCCCCAGGCTCCTGGTCTAACCTGGAGGCTGACAGAAAACAGTGGAAGGCTGGGGTCTCCCCACTTCCCTTCGGTGCCTCCCAGGCCTCTTTATGAGAGAAAGGCCCATAGCCAAGGGATGGGGAGTGAGGAAGATGCAATGTGAACAGGAGATTTGGATTTGTTCATAGTCAGATATCCAGCTTAAGGGTAATCAAAATGCAGATATGTCTACATCAATATGAGCACCTTATCTAACCTAACTTCTTCTAGAGCCTGAATGATTCAAACAAAAACAAAAACAAAAAAACAACAACAAAGCAGACCCACACTCAAATCTTGACTTTTCTACCTAATTGCCTGACCTTAGGCAAGTCACTTAACCTATTTCCCATTTATAAAATGGGGATAGTAGTATTTGCCTCATTAGGTTACTGAGGGACTAATGAAGACATATCAGAGAACGGAGCAGTGACTGAGGGTAGCCAGAAAGTATGATGCCACCTGCCCCTACCACCCACCCGTCTCATTTTGACTTTATTCAGTCTAGAGCAAAGTGGAAAGTTACCTCTCCTGTTCTAAAGTGATTATAAACGTGGGGCTGACTCTATCACGGGGCCCTCCTTTAAATGTCAAGAGAAGGTTGCTTTAGCCATGCACAGTGTGCTGGAATCCCTAAGAAGTATAAACCAAGACGACATTCAGACCAGGCCCCAGGCATAGGTGGGAAGGGGAGAAGGGCACCAGCAGAGGCGGGAAGGATCTGGGGCAGATGCCATCAGGACCCAGGGTCCGAGGGTGGAGGGAAGTAGATTCAGGATGGTGGGTTGGAAGTGCAGGAATGGGAACCGGGGGCAGGGCCCTGGAAAGCCTGTCACAGGGCAGAGTGGGTAGAATAAAGCCATGTGATTCCACTCCCAGGCCCCCAGGCAGCAGATACTAGCTGATCCAGGAAGTCAGAAGCCTGGCGTACACCAGAAGACGATGCTCACCTCCAGAGACCCAAAATGGGGCCAAAGGCAGCCCAGGGGGCAGAAGAACTGGAACTTGAGCACATGGCCTTGCACTGGCTCCTATGACAAAAGGGAGTGGCAGCAGGAAGCAATGTGGAGACCATGGGTTATTTAACCTGAGCCAAGACGAGCGGCAGGAGACACAGTGAGGACACCTCCAACATGGGCCTGCCCCCCAGTGGAAGAAGGTTTCGGCTGGATAGGAACTAAGGGGAATGAAGGCTGTGTGGGACTGGACAGAGAGAGCCTCCTCCTTCTTACTTCTGTGCTAATGATTTCATGGATTAGTTCGTTTATCTTCTGAAAATCCAAGAGGCAGGTGCTATTAATATCACACCTGACATGATGAAACCAGGGGTCATCCAGCTAGGGGCTGAACTGGGACTGGACCCCAGCAGTCTTGTTCCACCCCCCACCTATCTGCCCACTGTGTCCTGCTACTTGCAGGGTGTTAGCTGCCCTGCTCCCCATTGCAGCTCCTGGAGAGAGAAGAGACAGCCCCTACACACCCCCAGAACATTCTCCTGAGGCCGCTGCCATGGTACAGATCAGGGTGACAGAGGGGAAGTAAAAGCTACATCAGCCCAGCTGGTTGGCAAAGAAGAGTTCCCCCATCCCCATCCAGATGGCTCACCAAGCCCACTGAGGGGCTCTTCTCTCTGGCTTCTTCATTGCCTCAGCTTGGAGGGCCCCCAGCAGCTGTCCCTAACACACATGACCCACAGATGCTTATGTCCTAGGTAAAGAACGAAGCCTTCCCTGGGATCTGTCCAGCTCCTTGTGTGCTCTGTGGTGGGAGGCCCAAGAACAGATGCCCCAGCAGAAGCCAAAAGCTTCTTTCTGGGTGAACAGGCACATCTGACTCAAAGGCAGAAATGAAATGTCCACTAAACCATGGCAGTGGTTTATCTCTCTGGGGCTTCTTCTATAAGTCTGGGGGATTCTCTGGCCTCCCTGCTTTTTTCATAGGACTCCAAATCCCAGCCAGGTATTTGGTGTACCCAGAGCTGCTGGCTGGTTGCTCCCTGTTCTTACTGACACATGGTCCAGCATCTTTCATGGCAGACCACTGCTGGCCCAGGGTCCAGAAAACAGAGCTGCCAAAATCCCAACAGAGAAAATCTCTTGCGTGGTCATTAATCCAGAGTCGAGCCTGCAAGACAGCTCCCTTCTGAAATGCAAGATGCATCTCAAAGATCTGGAAGGGAGAACATTTCACACAGCTCCCCTCACCGTCAGGAAGTATTTCCTTGCATCTGACCTCAGTCCTTATGGACACCAAAATAACCCACTTTTTTGCCTTCTACTGAGAGGCAACATGGCAGCAGGCTCCAAGAGGCTCCAAGCATAGGGGCTGTATGAGAGCAGATGCTTGGGCCTGGCTCAGTCACCGACAGTGTGACACCGGGCAACATGCTTAACTTCTCTGGGTTTCAGCATCCTTGGTTTTAAAATGAAGATAGCATAGGTTGTTGGAAGGTTTATATGAGGACAGACATCCAGTGCTTAGAGCACTGCCTACCATGGAGAAGGCTCTCAGTGAACAGGAGCCATTGTGATTATAGTTGTTGATGGTGCTGCCATCACTGGGGGAGGCCATCTCACCAATTCTTCCTGGTGCACCCTGAGCACATCACCTCAGAGAGGGGGTTGTCCAAGGATGATTCAGCCTGCCCAACGCTATGATGAAGGCCCTCATCTTCCAGGAAGCCTCCCACAGCAAATGACAGTGTTACAACAGAGCCAGTAGGAGCTCCCAAAAGCTTGGTGGAAGACACTGGATCATTCCTCCAGGCCAGGTGCCCAGCCGGCTGACTGCAGTTGAGTTGACTATACACAAGCCTGCACTTCCCAGCCCCAGCTGTCTCACCAGCTCCTGTGCGTTCAGCCTGGCAATAAACCACAGAAACAGTGCTCCCAGGAGCATGCAGATGCTTCTAAAAATAGTCACTGCTCCTTCAGACCGTGGGAGGGAGATGGGGAGCAAGTGTCCACAGTGCCTGTGGGAGCCAAGGAGAATCCAGGAAGGAGCTGCAATTCTCTGTAGAGCCTCCTCATCATCCCGCGGTACTCAGGCCCAGGATGCATGATGCTCAAGGAAACCTGTACCGTTTAGCTTTATGCATAGGGTTGAGGGAGCACTCTGTGATGTTCCTGATACTCTGCCCTGGGGTGAGGTCTGGCTGCCTCTGGGAAGGTTGAATTGGTCTGAGCCAGGGAGGCAATACTCCAATAATCAGGGATCATCAGTTTGTTCTGGCCCTAATGCAGCCTCGAACCTTCCTGGGTTAAGTACGGTCACTGAATCATCAACCCAAACAAAACTTTAAAGTCACTGGATCCAAACCCCTGTTTCAGGGAGCCCTGTACCCAAAAGGACAGGACAGACTGTCCCTTCCACCAGCCTCCTTTTTCCCTCACAACCAACAACAAACCAGTACACATCTCTTTAGACAGAGCTGTCTTGACATGAAAGAGTTTTCTAACTCAGGGTAGCTGTGGACCAAAGCCACTTCCAAAGGTCAAAGTGAACATCATCAGCCAGGCTAGGTCACATAAGCCTGCGTGGGCTCTGTCTTCACTCTTGTTTTGGTTTAGCATGAAGTGACAGGAAACCAAGGCTCCCCTGACCCAGAAACTGCTCTCCATCCCTAGAAGCCAGCTGAGAGCAAAAGGGACAATTCTCACTTCCTCCCAACCAGCAGCTTCCGTATTCCTGGCCTGAGATCCTGAGATCCAGAGATGCCAAGACTCAGCCAGACAGGCCTGGCTGGAGGGAGACAGCTGGTTTGAGATGGTGGAGCCCAGAGCAAACGACTGAAGGAGGGAATAGGAGAAGACTAACACAGGACAGAGACACGCCACAGAGTTAACGCAGGCTTCACAATTAGATGCGCAACACTGATTCTCCCTCCTCCAAAATGCTCTCCAGCATCTCACTTTTCCAGACACCCTCATTCCTCAAATCAAAGCTCCCCTACCCATCCATACAGGGGCTTTGCAGCCTTGTCCTTGGCCTCTCTTCCTCCTAAAATTTCAGCTCATTTAGGATAGGAGACCAGTACCACTACCTCTTCCCCTTCAAGCCTGCCTACTTCATATTTCAAATCCTAACACCCAACCAATCCACTCCCTGGGCTAGGAAGATTCTTGCAGCCCTTGTACACAAACACAGTCTTAGCTTTGTTGGGAAAGTATGCACAGTCTCAGCACACACAGCTTCACAGTCTTCGAAGGCCAAAGCAGGAGGAATGGAGTGAGGATGGGAGGCCGAGAGGGAGGGCAGAGTTGGCCATCCTACCTCTCTCCTGAAGGAGCCATCGTCTAGTTCATCCAGTGTCTTCTCAGTCTCCCTCCATGGGGACAGGTGGGGAGGGAAGCTAGGCATTTCTTAGGCCCCAGGCCATCCCAACTGGCAGACTTAGGCCTGAGCAAAATCCCAGCAAGATCTTTCTTTTCCCTGAAAGTTGGCCTCAGAGAAAACACAGCAGCCCTGCCCTGGGTGGAATCAAAATAATTCCTGGATTCCCTACTCCTTGTCACCCCACACCAGCCACCTCCCCAGGCCTCCATGGCATAAACAGGGCTTTATTATCTCAAGCCCACCACGTCCTCCGAGAGTGCTGTGAATGGAACACCACACAATACACTTGTTTATTAATAACCACTCACCCCTCCCTCGGCCGGCTTGCTCACTCGCTCACCGCTGGGTCCCCCTCATGCATAATGGAAGAGTTGTGTGGCCCATGACACAAGCCAGGCTGTGCTCCTGAGGGGATAGACAGAGAGACGTACCAGGCTGGGCCAGGCTCGCAAGGCGGGGGTGGTGTGGGGAGCAGACCCCCCTGTTAAGATTCAGAGACGTCATGTTTTGTCGGGTAGCACAGTGTGGCGGGGGTGGTCCTGGCCCTCCCCATACACACATCCTCCACGAACGCAAGGCAGGGATGGCAGCTGGTCGTGTAACCTTTATGTAACACCCACCCTGTTCCATCCAGGGCTGTGTGCTGGCCCCACACAGGACAATGGCTTTCTGCAACTTTGGTTCTCTGGTCCACTTCTGCTTGAGAGTCTCAGGACAAACCTCTCTCTTCCACGCGACAGCCCATTACACATTTGATTACAGCCATGCGTGTGGCCCTTGTCTCTTATCTTCTGCAGGCTAAATATCTCCAGTCCCTTCAACCTCCCCTCAAGAAACTATTTCCACTCACCACGTTGTCCTGCTTCCTCTGAGATGGACAAACTTCATTGGGTCAGAGATTCTCCTAGAGTGTAAGGCTCAGCTCTCCTACCCTCCTGGAGGAAGTGTGACCCCTCCCAGACTTCCCAGAAGGGAGTTTGGAAAAACATGGAAACATCTTAAAAATGTTTATACCCTTCATTCCATAAATTCCACTTCTGGGAATGGATCTTAAATAATCAAAAATAATTAAAATATTTAAGTCACACAAATATTCAGCAGAATGTTGTTTATAATGATGAAAAAAAGTTAGAAACAACTGAAACAACCATCACTAGTGGAAATGATAAACTATGGCACGCCCATGGTTGGAAAGTCAGTACAGTGTGGAGATTATAAGTGTTCTGGAGCAGGCGACCCGGGTTCAAAATGTGGCTCTGCCATTTATTGGCTGTGTTGCCTTGGGCAAGTTACTTAGTGCAGGCAAGCCTTGGGCAACTGTGCCTCCGTTTCCTTATTTGTATAACTGGATCACAGTATCAACTCGAGTTACAAAGATTCTCTAAATGACAGTGCCTAATACGTACGGTAAATGCTAAAAAACTGGCCTGTACTCTTAATACTCTCATAAGCAATGAAATATGATACATTTTATCAAAATGATAAAATAATATAGTAAAATATTTTAATCAAATGGAAGATTGAGTAAAAACAGATTACAAATATAGGAGAAGAATGATTATCTTTGAGCAGTGAAATTATGGATAATTTGCTTTTTTTTCCCTTTGCGCTTATTTATCTTTTCTAAGTGTTCTGCAACGTAAACATAAATCACTTTTTTTTGTTAACATGAAAAAGTACTGGTTGTGGTATGGCACCCAGAGCAGGGCACAATTTCCCCACATAGGGCGCACGGGGCAGCCCTTTGGGACAGGCTTATGCTGTAATGCCTCTTCAACCACCACATCCCACTATTGGCTCTTATTGAGCTTCAAGTCAACAACCCGCACTCCCACCCTGGCTCCCTCCAGTCCCACATCTAGTCCCCAGCCGGCCTTTTCACAGGGGCTCCTGTTGAGCCATTTCTCTTGCCTACAATGAATACAGGACTAATGGAGTTTGTAAGGGGATGGGAAGGATAGAAGGGAAAGGCACAATCAGCGTGGAAGGCATTGGCCTTAAGACTCAGAGCCAGAACAGAGTGAGCAGCCCAGGTCAGGGGCAAAGTCCTGCCCAGGAAGAGGCAGCCCTTTTCCATATCAGCAAGGTACAGAGGGGTTAATGGACAGATCAGATTGATCCCACGTTGAAGAGGAACAAAAGGGGATAAGATGCTGAGAAAATCAGGTGGCATCCAGATGACCCCCTGCTGGGTGGCCTGGGGGTCGGAGGGGTGGGCAGACCAAGAGGGTAGCTGCCCCCATGCTCCTGCCTCCTGTTCTCTGCCTGCTCTGAGCTCAGCTCAGTGTTGGAAGCCATCACTTTGCAGTTCCTGTGGCTTTTCTCCTCATAGAGAAGCAGCCACACCAGCCCAGCCCATCTCCCAAAGCCACCTGTGGACAGCAGCCCCTTTCTCAACCCAGGGAGCCTAATGCCGGTAGGGAATAGGAAGCCAGGAGGGGTTGGCAGCCAGAAAGGAGGAATGTGGTGGGGGAAGACAGCTGCCGGGCAGGCCTGAATGTGGGTCACATTCACAGAGGACAGCCCGTGCCAAAGCAGTGGCTCCAGTAACAGCTGGCCTGCCTGGGGGAGAGCACCAGCACGTCCTAGGCATCCTAGGCAGGGCAGCTGGGTCGTGCTTCCCCCATTCCCCAAGGCTCACTCCCCTGCCAGCCACAGCTCCCTCCACAGAGGTCTGGTGCGCCACATCCAGCCCACCTGCTCTCCCACACCAGAAGAGATCAGCAACACAATGACTTAGGGGAACTGTTGAGCCTGTGGCCAAGCGCAGCCCACCCCAGGACTCGGGGACAGGGTGGACTGATCAGGCTAGAGGCCTCCAGCTGGATTTGCTCTCTGACTGTAACTGCTGCAGCGAAGGGTCCCGTCTCATCCCTGGGTGTATAATCCCCACTTCCCAGCGTGGAAAGTGAACGCTATTACAACGGGAAACTTGCCACCACAAAGTATTTTGTCTGAAGTATTTAAGCAGAAGCTGGGTAGGTAACCCTGTCAGAGGAATTTAGAAATCTCAGCACTGAGTGGGGGGTAGGATGCAACCGCGCTGAGGGCCTGTCCAGGGCTGAGACCCCAGGATGACCCAGGGCTGGAATCAGCGGCCAAGAAGCAAGTAATTTAGAAGGGAGCCTTGGAGGAGGGTGTGAGGTGCCACCGGGCAGCCGTGGGCTGAGTTGATACCTGCCAGGGCCTGTCTCTGTCTCTGCTTGGAGTGACTGCTGTGTGGGTCTGCCTGTGGCTGTGCCTACACATGAGCATGTGACTGTGAGTGTGTGGATGGCATGTGTGTCTCTGAGGAGGGGCTTCAGTGAGTGTGAGCATGTTCTGGCCGTGTGTGTGTAAGTGTCTTGGTGTATGTATAAGTCGAAATGTGCATATATACCTGCCAGGCTTGGTGGGCATTTGTGTATATCAGGCACAGGGATCTATCTGACTTGTATGTGTGTGCCTTAGTGTGACTCAGTACATGTGGGCACCTGTCAGCCTTCAAGTGTTTAGAGGTATCTCAGGACATGTGTGTGGTATTGAATGTGTGTTTTCTTGGGTTTACAGATTGTGTCGTGTGTGTGTGTGTGGTGAGTTCTGATAGTATGGCTATGTGTTTTGATATGTGGGTCTCTAGGTCTCAGTGTGTTTGTTTGTCCTAGTTATTGCATGTGTGTTTGTGGGCACATATGCCTATCTGGATATGTGTATTGTATTTCTGTTTCTGCGTGGGTGGAGCAGTCCCATGGTCTCCCTGTTGTTACCAGAATGCTCTCCAATTAGGAGCAACACTAAATAAATCTTCCATGTGCAAATTCTACAGGGACTCCCTGTTTCTGCAAAATAAAATCTAGCTCCTCCAAGATGACATCTAGGGGTCCCCCTTGTCAGCATTCAGTAATCCGACTGCACCTGTTTTTCTCCAAATGCCCAGGATAGTAACATCTACACCCCTGCTTTTTTTTGTTTCTTTGCCTAGAATTCCCTTACTCTATCTCTGCCTAACAAATCCTATTCATCCTCTAAGGCCCAGTACCAATGCCACCTCCTCCAGGAAGCCAATCCAACCCTTCATGTCCATGCACCAACCATGGATATGGTGCACCAGACCTCTCAAGGTGGAACATGAACTCTCCTGCCCTGGCTTCCAAAGGACATTATGTATCTCCCTCACTAAGCAAATATTCATTGTAATGATATCTGCAAATATTTCCCCCCTACCAGAAGATGAAAAACTGAGAGTCAGGGAGTTCATAGTATGTCCTTTGCAGCTTCCAAGGTGCCTAGTCTGATATATTGCACACACAGGCTTGCAGTATACATTTACTGAACTTGAGTTCATCTATGCAGCAAGCTGTGAGTGGAAAGAGCGCTCACTGCCTCAGGGCCTTTAGAGCTGAGCGAGTATAAGGCACAGGCTTGAGAATTTCCAGGCCTGGGGTGCTGGAGGGCTGGGAAAAGCTTTTATCCTTTCTGGACTCAGGATCGGTGGCTGAAAGAGTCTTTTCACGGTCAAATGAGACAGGTCTGCCAGCTTCTTAATTCTTGGAAGCCTGGTTACCTGAGAACTGACCTCTCAAGGGCTCGGCATAGCTCCAAAAGCCCCATCCACACTGGAATCATATCCAACTCCTGCAGCCAAGACGGCGTCCAGTTACTATTTTTCCTTTAGCAGCCCTTGATCATCCTCTCTGCCCCCACTATGCACACACTCCAAATCCCAAGGTTCTCTCAGGTGGGCTGAGGTTTGGCAGTGTGAGGATACAGCTTATTCTGCCTCTTCCACCAGCCAGAGCTCCAGCCTCCAGAGCTGAGCTAGACCCTGATTGCTGCTAATGGAGAAGGGAGCAAGAAGCACTCTCCAAGACCCAGTGCTAAAAGAAAGTGCACTTGAACAAAGTTGTGGATGCCTGCACTTTGGCTGCCCCTTGAAGGAGACAGCAGTGTTTGACTCATAATTTTAGGGCAGTCTACCAGAAAGGTTAAAATTTTACAAAAGGATTGGCATACAAAATACTGATAAGGTGTGGTACAAATGGAACTCCCATACACTGCTGGTGGAAGGGTAAATTGGCACAATCACTTTGTAAAACTGACAGTGGGTACTAAGGCTGAACATATTTCTATCCTGTGGCCCCACAGTTCTACCTCTGAGTATTCAGCCAACAGAAACCAGCACTACGCTCAAGAATGATTACACTCAAATTCATGTGAAATAGCGAGAGGCCTCAACGAGGCAAAACAATCTTGAAGAAGAAGAATAAAGTCAGAGACTCACATTTCCTGATTTCAAAACATACTACAAAGCTATGGTAATCAAATCAGTGTGGTAGTGGCATAAGGGAAAACTTTTATACCAGTAGAATAGAATTGAGAGTCCAGAAATAAATGCTTATTTCTATGGTCAACTTATTTTTGACAAGAGTACCAAATCCACTCAATGGGGAAAGAACAATTTCTTCAACAAATGGTGCTGGAACAACTGGATTTCCACATCAAAACAATGAAGTTGTACCCCAAACTACAAACCTCACACTACAGTAGCCCCCCTGCCTTATTCAAAGTTTTGATTTCTGGGGTATCAGTTACCTAAGGTCAACTGTGGTCTTAAAATAGGTGAATACAGTACATTAAGATACTTTGAGAGAGAGACTACATTCACATGACTTTTATTACAGTATATTATAACTTTTCTATTTTATTATTAGTTATTGCTGTCAATCTGCTGTGTCTAATTTATAAATTAAACTTTATCATAGCTATGTATATGTAAGAAAAAGCACAGTATATATGGGGTTAAGTACTACCCACAGTTTCAAGCATCCACTGGGGATCTTGAAATGTATCCCTCATGGATAAAGGGGCACTTCTATATATAAAAACTAAGTCAAAATGGGTCATTGACCCAAATATAAGTGCTAAAACCATAAAACTCTTAGAAGAAAACTAGAAGTAAACCTTCATAACCTTAGGTTTGTTCATGGAATTTTAGATGTAACACCAATGCACCAGCAACAACAAGGATGAGATAAATTGGGCTTCATTAAAATTTAAATGTTTCATGTATTGAAGGACGTTATCAATAAAGTGAAAAGACAACCTACAGAACAGAAGAAAACAGGTGCCAATCCCAAGGTTCTCCAGGGTAGGCTGAGGGTTTATGCTATGAAGATACAGCTTATTCCACTTAATAAGGGTTTAATACAGGCTATATTAGGAACTCCTAAAACCCAACAACAATAACCACAACAAAAGACCAAAAAGGCCAATTTAAAAACAGCAAGGAACTTTGAACAGACATTTCTCCAAAGAAGACACATAAATGGCCAAGAAGCACATGAAAAGATGTTCAATATCACTCATCATTATACGGAAATGTAAATCAAAACAATGAGATACCACTTCACACCTACTATAGGATGTGTAGAGGATGGCTATAATCAATAAAATGAAAAATAACAAGTGTTGGTGAGGATGTGGAGAAACTGGAACCCTTGTATACTGCTGGGTGGGAATGTAAAATAGTGCAGCCACTTTGGAAAACAACCTGGTAGTTTCTCAAAAAGTTAAACATAGAGTTACTATATGACCCTGCAATTCCACTCCTAGGTGTATACCCAAAAGAACTGAAAATAGGAATTCAAATGGGTACTTATATACAATATTCATTGCAGCATTGTTCACAATAGCCAAAAGATGGCGACAATGCAAGTGTCCTCAAAAGATGAGTGGATAAACAAATGGTGTACATTCATACCACGGAATATTATTCAGCAATAAACAAGAATGAGGTTCGGATACATGCTACGATATAGAGGAACCTTCAAAATGTTATGCTAAGTGAAATAAACCAGACACAAAAGAACAAATACCATATGATTCCATTTATGTGAAATATATATAATGTAATGGACAAATTCATAGAGACAGAGTAGATTCAAGGTTACCAAGGGCTGGGAGGAGTAGATAATAGGAAGTTAATGGTTACAGAGTTTCTTTCTTTCTTTTTTCTTTTCTTTTCTTTTTTTTTTTAAGACAAAGTCTTGCTTTTTCGCCTAGGCTGGAGTGAAGTGGCGTGATCTTGGCTCACTGCAACCTCCACCCCCTGGGTTCAAGCGATTCTCCTGGCTCAGGCTCCTGAGTAGCTGGGACTACAGGCGCCTGTCACCACGCCTGACTAATTTTTGTATTTTTCAGTAGAGATGGGGTTTCACCATGTTGGCTAGACTGGTCTCGAACTCCTGACCTCAGTTGATCCACCCCTCTTGGCCTTCCAAAGTGCTAGGATTATAGGCCTGAGCTACTGTGCCTGACTGGTTACAGAGTTTCCATCTGGGGTGATTAAAACTTCTGGAGACAGAAAAGCAGTGATGGTTACACAACACTGTGAATATATTAAATGTCACTGAGTTGTACATCTACAAAATGGTTGAAACAGCAAGTTTTATATTATATAGACAACTGTGTTTTATCACAATAAAATTTTTTTAAAAAATCGCGGCAGCATCCTTCCCTGCTTTGCTGTCAAATTCATCAATATCTGACCCCAAATAAATGATTGCTGGGATAAATGAGACAAAGGCATGAAACAGTTTTCAGAAGTGCTATTTCCCCAGAGGGCGATATTCTTCAAACCCCAGAGTGAGTTACTGGGGTGATGGCATGGAGCTGGGGATCTATTCTTGGCTCTGAAATTCTGCTGACCTTGTCATTCACTTCCCAGGCCTGGTTGTCAAATGCGAACAGTGTCACCAGTCTCCAGTGTACCTCTGAAATCTCGAAAGAACCAGACTAAACTCTGACCCATCACTTCCCTCCATTCCACTCTCCAGATGACTTTACTTCTATCCCATTCTCTGTTGACTTTAGTTTTTTGAACGAGGAGGAAAAACAACCACACCCAGTAGGTCAAACATACCCAGCATATTGGCTTAGGTGCTTGGTCCAAAGCTTCTCTGCCAGGCTTCCAAAGCTGGCTAAAACATTTAAAGTTTACAGGGAAGCCTTGAGTAGTCTAGGCTACAGCAAGAGATATACTATTTAAAAAATCTAAAAACTTAACTCACCAAGTTCCAGTCACCTGAACTTCTCATCAGCCTCCCTCCTCACACTGCCCTCCAAAGACAGAGAATAATAAAAATAGCAATGCTCCCTTCCTAGCCAGACTACCTAAGTGACCTCCTAACCCTTATGAAGATGAGATGCTTGTTCTAAGCCTTTGGTTTCCCCACTGACCCTTCTCTCCAGCAGCTGGGTAATACTATTTTGTGTTAACCATCCCACCAAACTCCCAGGTTATATTTTAAACTTGATCTCTCAAAAACTCCTAAAATAAAACTCTTTCTTTGATTTCCTGGAGGTGTACATAATTCAATAACCATTCACATCGACTTTTTATTATATGCCTATAAAGCCTTCCAGCTGATCTTTTAAATGAACACACCAGAATTTATACATTTAAATTAGTGCTGTCTCCTTCAAAGAAGTCCCCTTGGGAAGCTATATACATATTCCAACAATGCACCCGCCAGTGCTTAGAACATTTCAGAAGCTTTTCTTTTGGAACTGCTTTCAAAGCCTGCAGTATATTCTTTTGATGGGACCCCATGGTGGCAAATCTTTATCCTATGAGGGTGGATGGTAATTTTTTTCTTAAGTTGAAAGATAGAGCCAAGAATGGAAAAGATGTTGGGTGATGCAGTTGGGAATACTGTTTAGTGTCAAAAGCAAAGAATGATAATCAAGGCAAGAACTCTGAAGGCTATTGCTACACAGGATGAAACAAGGTTTTGAGCACTGGCTTCATTACAGGAACAAATATGCAGCCCCCAACATGGAAGTTTCAGAGTACAGCACATGTATGAGTAAATAAGATCTGGTAACACCACTAAAAATAACTAGAAATCACCCCATTGTTACTGCTAGATCCCCATGTTGTGTCCACCCATGTCACTGTGTCTTGACCTGGGGCCAGGAACCAGAAACTAACCAAAAGTGGCTGCCAAAGTTCACGAGTCTGGTGTGGGTGCAGGGAAGCTCTCCACTCGCTCAAAAGAGGACAGAGACTGGCATGTGTCAAGAAGTGAGATAAGTCTGGCAGTTCCTCAATAAGCTAAATGTTGAATTACCATATGACCCAGCAATTCCACTCCTAGGTATATATCCAAAAGAATTGAAAGCAAGTGTTCAGGTCAGGTGGAGTGACTCATGCCTATAATCCCAGCACTTTGGGAGGCCAAGGCAGCTGGATCAGTTGAGCTCAGGAGTTGGAGGCCAATCTGGGCAACATGGAGAAACCTTGTCTCTACAAAAAATACAAAAATGAGCTGGGTGTGGTGGTGCATGCCTGTAGTCCCAGCTACTCAGGAGGTTGAGGTGGGAGGATCGCTTGTGCCCAGGAGATCAAAGCTGCAGGGACAGATGATCGCACCACTGCACTCCAGCCTGGGTGACAGAATGAGACCTTGTCTCAAAAAAAAAAAAAAAAGAAAAAAAAGGAAAGCAGGTATTCAAACAAAAACTTGTACACAAAAATGTTCATAGCAACACTATTCACAATAGCTCAGAGGTAGAAAAAAAAAAAAAAAACCCAAACAGTCCCTCAATGGATGAATGGAGAAACAAACATGTACCACATACAGATAATTGACTTATTCAGCCACAAAAGGAATGAAGGACTGATTCGTGCTACAATGTGGATAAACCTTGAAGACATGATACTAAGTCCACAAAAGGCCATATATTGTATGATTCCACTGATATGAAGTGTCCAGAATAGGCAAGTCTATAGAGAAAAAACTGATTAGTGGTTGCCAGGGGCTGAGGGGAAGGAAGAATGGGAGTGACCACTTCATTGGTAGAGGGCTTCCTTTTAGGGTAATAAAAGTCTTGAGGAATTAGTGGTGGTGGTTGCACAGCATTGTGAATGTACCAAATGCCACTGAATTGCATATTTTAAAATGGTTAAAATGGTAAATTTTAACCAATTTTATGTTAAGTGTATTTTATCCTTTTCCCCAAAGAAAAAAGAAGTGGGCAGAATTTCCTGCGCTAAATTCTACTAGGAGAGCTCTGGTATGGGAGAGCAGCAGCTGCTGGCTCTGGTTGGCAGCTCTCACAGGCAGCAGTGTTGAGACCCTCACAGGTGGCAGACAAGTGAGGGTGGCACAGAGGACACTGGCCCACACTCCAGTGACAGTCAGCACGTGTCCTGACCTTTCACCACACCAAAACTTATCAGGCCTTTCATAAATGCTTTTTGATGAGGACTAGAGAGAGGCATGTTGGAAAATGATCCCCTGCAGGGAGAAGCAGGAACAGTTCCTGAGATAAGCCAGAGGAAGACATTTCCAATACAGCTAGTTTTCTCGGTGACTCTAATCCCTGCCTGCAGTATCATGGCCATCTGATTACAACATCACTGCTATCTCTTCTGGGCCATCAGGGTGTGAGCCTGCAGGCTGGGAAGGAGCTGTCCCTTCCCTGGAGATAAGGCTCTTTTCTCCACTGGCAGCTGCTTGTCATGAGGGCAGCCCACACCACACTCTTCTGCCGGGTAACCCCTCCCTTTCTTCCCTGACTCCCCAAGGATGCTCACAGATGCTCCACAGCTATATCTGCACCCCCAGCTCAAGGCTTTATTAGGAAACCAACACACCAGGAAGGCAGCTGAGTTTGGTCTCCACCTGCCCAGCCCCCTTTGGTGGCCTCCAGCTTCGGGGTCTGTTTTCCTAATCTTTGTGCATGAGGATTTACAAACTCAGAGAAGATACAAAACCCTTAGCAGCAATTACAAGGCTAATAACATTAAGTCTTAAATGGTTATTTTAGGCCCAGATCCCTTCCTAGTTGTGACAGCCAGTAAATCAGGGGAGCAGTGAATTTTAATGTGCGTAAAAAACAACTTTAAATATTCAATGGGTTCCTTCAGTGCAGCTGTGGGTCCCAAGACCCAGCCTCTGGGAAATATTGGTTTAGAGACCCAAGACCCAGTTGTTGTCTCAAACATCCTTCAGACCTGTCTCATATTTTCCCCAACATAAAACAGATAATTTACTGGGCACCCACTATGTGGCACTAAGGACAGAATTCCTGCCATGGAGTTTACAGTATAGTGAGGTACACAGACTTTCTGGTCGGCCATATGCTCCTGGCATCTTCCCATCCACTGAGGCTGGGAGGAAGAGATGAAGCACCAACTGCTGTGGTCAATGAGGAGCAGTCCCAAGGATGGTCCCATCTAGGGGCTAAGGTGGGGGAAGATTCCGCCCAGCTGCCTGGATTGGGGGATCTCTCTGAGGACAGAGGCACCTGGCACAGTGAGCAGAGCAAGGTTAGAAGTCAGCGCATTTGCCGAGGTGGGCGGATCACCTGAGGTCAGGAGTTCGAGACCAGCCTGGCCAACATGGCGAAATCCCGTGTCTACTAAAAATACAAAAATTACCCAGGCAGGGTGGCATGCGCCTGTAATCCCAGCTACCTAAGAGGCTGAGGCAGGAGAATCGCTAGCACCCGGGAGGCGGAGGCTATAGCGAGCTGAGACTGCGTCACTGCACTCCAGCCTGGGCGACAGAGCAAGACTGTCTCAAAAAAAAAAAAAAAAAAAAAAGTCAATGCATTCAGTTGGTTAGGGGAGGGTGAGAGATGGATGGTAAAACTGGCTGTGAGATAAAGGAGTGCCCCGTGTGCTTCCACTAAAGCAAGAGGCCTGGTGGTGGGGAAGCCAGTGAGATGGCCCCTCACTGGAGTCTTTCCAGAAAGAAGAGTCAGGGCTACGACCCTGGTGGGGAAAGAGCTGCTATGGCTGTTGGGAGCCTCAGAGCGCCTACACTGAGCAGGTGCAGGCAGTCTCCACCCCGCAAAAAGGCTCCTGAGACAGTCAAGGAAAATGGTGGGGAAGGAAAGCAGCAAGAGAAAGCAGGGAAGGCAGGAGGGAGAGCAGAGAGAGGAGAGGGGACTCCAGAGGAGTCCCTGCTGGAGCCGCCTGTTGCCATGACAACGCCCTCCTGCCTCGTATCCAGGAATAAATTATTGATCACGGACACTGCTTCGCCCGCCTCCTGGAAGCCCCCAGTGCCCTCTTCGTTGCCATCATGACTCTCTTCCCCTCCACGTGTTCTGTATTTGCTTGGATGAGTCACTCAGACCAAACAGGAGCCCAGAGGAACCACAAGGCCTCTCCCACATGCCCTTCCCCCTCCCTTATCATTATGTACATTTGGTCTTCTATCCTGGTATGGGCGGGACTGTGTCCATCCAAACTCATATGCTGAATCCTAGCCCTCACTACCACAGAATGTGACTGTGCAGTAGTTGGAGACATGACCTTTAAAGAGGTAATTAAGGTAAAAGGAGCTCATGTGGGTGGGCCCTAATCCAATATGACTGGCGTGCTTATAAGAAGAGGAGATTAGGCCGGCCGAGGTGGCTCACACCTATAATCCCAGCACTTTGGGAGGCCCAGGCAGGTGGATCACCTGAGGTCAGGAGTTCAAAACCAGCCTGGCCAACAGGGTGAAACCCCATCTCTACTAAAATTACAAAAATTAGCTGGGGGTTATGGCAGGCGCCTGTAATCCTAGCTACTCAGCAGGCTGAGAAAGCAGAATCGCTTGAACCTGGGAGGTGGAGGTTGCAGTGAGCCAAGATCGCACTGCATTGCATGCAGCCTGGGTGACAAGAGTGAAACTCCACCTCAAAAAAAAAAAAAAAGAAGAAGAACAAGAGATTAGGACACAGACACTTGCAGAGGGAGGACCACATGGAGACACAGGGAGAAGTGGCCATCTGCAGCCAAGGAGAGAACCCTGCAAAAGAAATCAACCCTGTCAACTTCTTGATCTCAGGCTTCCAGCTTCCAGAATTATGGGGAAATAAGATTCTATTGTTGAAGCCACCAGGGTTGTGGTATTTTGTTTTGTCAGCCCTAGCAAACAAAAACACCACCCTGATAGCAGCATACATCCCTTCAAGCCAGCTGACATTCTGAGGCACCCAAGCAGGACAGGAAACATCCCAGCAGCAGGGTCAGCAGACTTTGAGATCCCACGTGGCCACACAATGGGCTTCTGGGGGCTGCGACAGGGGAGACAGAGGGCACTTGAGGGGCAGGCAGGACAGCTCAGCCCAGAAACCTGCCAGTCGACCTGCTGTTAGGCAGGCAGGGGCACACTGTGCAGGAAACTACATATATTTTGGGTTTCTCTGCTCCGATGACCATCACAGCAGGATATTCCAACTTCTAGAAGTCCAATCTCCCAACCTAAGAGAAGACAGGGCTGATGATGGCAGAGCGAGTATGGGAAGCAGAATCAAGAAGCAGCCAAGGCTCCTGGCCCAAGCTGGGTGGGCTTTAGGCCCACTTTGAGGAAGAGGTGGCACCTGCTGTGCTGTGTTCAATGTGTAAAACTGTGAGGGGTGATCTTCAAGTCAAAAGACAAGCACTAGCAGGGAGGAGGAGAGGAAACTGGAGCCCTCATGTACTGCTGGTGGGAACATAACACGGTGCAGCCTCTGGAAAACAGCTTGGCATTTCCTCCACAAGCTAAACACAGAATTACCACGTGACCCTGCAGTTCCATTCCTAGGGATATATACTCCCCAAAGAATTGAAAGCAGGTGCTCAAACAAGCACATGTACTTACATGTTCACAGCAGCACTATGCATAATAGCAGAAAGGTGGAAACAGTCCAAAAATCTATTTGCAGGTGAATGGAGAAACAAATTCTGGTATATACATATGATGGAATATTATTCAGCCATAAAAAGGAATGTAGTGTTGACGCATGCTGCAATGTGGATGAACCTTGAAAACATTAGTGAAAACTAAGTGAAAGAAGCCAGCTATAAAAGGCTACATATTATATGATTTCTTTACTATGAAATATCCAGAAGAGGCAAATTCATACTGACAGAAAGCAGATTAGTGATGGCAAGGGGATAGGGAGAGGGAGAATGGGGAATGGTTTTTCAGTGGGTATGGGGTGATCTGGAATGATGAAAAGGTTGTGAAACTAGAGAGAGGAGATAGTTGTACAATATTGTGAAACTGCTAAATGTCACTAAATCGTTCACTTGAAAATTGTTAATTTTATGTCATGCAAATTTTACCTCAATAAATTATTTTTAAAATTTAGACAAGTACATGGGGGATCATTCTAGTTTCTTTTTTACACATGTTTGGCAGACGTTTCTTCACACAACCACACACACACACACACACACACACACCTGTTCTGCATCTCCCCTTGGCACTTTTGTAACCATCTCCATCAGAACTGGCCTTCTCCCCTTCTCCCTGTACACCACCCTCACTGATGTCCCAAAGTGTAGCTTCATTTGGGAAGCTCTGTCTGCAACAGCTTACAATGGTTCTCCCATCCGTCTGTACATTCACTTTCCCCACCCTGTTGCCCAGTACTCTTAGGGGTCTTCTTGGCCTTTTGAGCTTATTCTTCCAATTGGGCTGCAAGCTCTCTAGGGCAAAGACCACATCTTTTCATTCTTTTTACAAGCAAGGAGGCAGGAGGGCACCACAATTATGAGTCAAAAGGCCCTAGCCGTGGACTGGCTGTGTCACCAAGGGCAAATTACTCTAATCTCTCTGAGCTTCAGCTTCCTCTTGTGTGAACTGGGGGTAATGATAATAGCTGCTTCATAGGGTCATTGTGAGGGTTAATGAGACATATATAAAAGGTCCCACAGGATGGTCTTTCATACATATTTTTCTTGTGCTTCTCCTCCCCGTAAGCTTTTCCTGCCCAATCCCAGTTACATGGTTTCCACTTTAGAGACCTCACTCAGTGGGTCTGAAAATATGTGCCAGATCTCTAGCTATGTCAACAAGCAGGGGTTCTGGGTCTAAAATTGCTTCCAGGAGCATGGAGGGCAGGTGGGACCACAGCAGCAAGGGTTGGAGGGTGAGGTCCAAGGCAATGCTTTAGAATTGTATCCCTGTTCTAAGGGTCCTCATGTGAGGCAGCCCTGGCCTCTTTTCCTCCAGTCCCTTGGGTCCAGCTGGGTTTGAGTTGACCCTGGAATTCAGCCCTCACTCAGAGCCCCCCTGTGCAGTAATACACCTCGCCCTGTGCTCAGAGGTCTCTTTACTATCCTCCTCCCCATACCTCACCCACCCCATTCCCACAACAGTCTTTCCTAGGTCCTAATTTCTAAAGTCTTTTTTCCTTTTTTCACTATGTATCAAAATATTATTGATCTTTTAAGGTTTAGCTTAAAGCCTGCCTTTTCCACAAAGCTTTCCCCCAATGACTCCAGTCAACAGTGGCCTTTCCCTTCCCAATCCCATTGCTATCTCTTGGTTCCCAGTTATACAGTCAGCTGTGTTTCAGCATGGAATAGTATTCTTGAGTCTTTTTCTGCATGGGTAAACCTTGCTTCCAAATTAAGATAATGCCCTTGAGGTAAGAGGCTAAGTCTCATCATACATATGCTCTATCTACACGAACGCAGCAGCTCTGATAGTGCAAACAGCACTGTTGCTGGAGTCAGGTGGACTGACAACAGATAGATCCTGGCTCTATCCCTCACTCACTGATGGAGCCTGAGTCTCAGCAGGCCTTGTGAGGGCTCCCAAGAGTACCTTGCAGTGCTGTCAGGAAGCTCAAAGGAGGCTCTCCAATGCAAGTACTTTTACTTGTAAGACACTAATAGTGACAATGTAAGACACTATTAGCAAAGCACACACTCAATCATTGCGTGATGAGCTGAGCAAAGGTACCTTGAATACCACTCCCAAGTATCTCAGCTTCTTTGACAGTATTGGGTCTGGAGAAGCAGCTATTAGCCCAGAGTGAGGCCAGGAGAGGGCTCAGTGGAAAACTACTTCTTACCAAGGACTTGCCAGGAGGCTGAACAGGGAACCCTGAAGAAGCAAAGATTAGGGCTTCTGGCTAAATAGACCCATCTCCTGACGATCGGTGCCAAGTGAAAGGAGCAGAAAGTCCCCAAGTCAGTTCTAAGTTGGCACTAAGTTGATGTTTTGTGTCCCCGAGATGAATGCCCTGGAGAGGGCTAACTAGCTTGAAAGAACTCCAGAGTGGTTCATTCCCACAAGGATGGCAAAGTGAAAGGAGATGCTGTCCTAAGGAGGCAGCAGCCAAAGGGTTAATCCCAGAGTCATGCACACACCCACCTGTCCCAGGGTCCCCTCCCTCCTCAAACTGCAGCATCTGCTGGGAATCCATATGCTTTCCCTACTGCAGGTAATTAGGTCAGCTTAGAGGATTTCCCAGGTCAGGAGGGTGGGGAAAGGCAACCCAACCGGGATCTATTGTCTCACGCCAAGTTCCCAGGTGCCAGCTCCCTTACAGGCAAGACAGGCATTCACCTACTGGGTTAGGCATCAACCAAAAATGAAGGGACCTCACGTGACAGAGATGGAAGTAGGTGAGACTGCTCCCATGCAGCCCCCAACTCGTGCCTCCCCTTGATGAGCCCACTACCCAAGGAACAGAGCAAACAAGAGACACTGATAACTGGCCAAGGGTTTTGGCTCTTGCTGAGAGTCTATGAATAGGTCAGGCAAAAAGGCTGGTGGGTGGCGGTGGGGAATGGGCAGCCTAGTGGCAGTCAGTGAACAATCTAGCTATGAGATTATGCTAATGGCTATATCTAGGTTTGTGAGACAGGCAGGAGGCTTTCTTGGAGCCCTTCCCAAGGAAGAGCAGAAAAGAAGCCAAGCAGAAGCCCCCACAATCAGCTCTCTTGTGGCCTGTCTCTTTCTTCCCCCTCTCTCCCCTACAGATGGGCTCCCCCTTGCCAGGAGAGACCCAGGGGTGTGCCTAGCTGGCCCCGATGGGTAGGAATAGCAGGCAGAAAGGGGGTGTTTTGAGAAACCCAGCTGAGAAACTCATTCACACCTTCACCATGGGGACTCCCTTCTTTCTCTCTCTCCAAGTGGGACAAGCCAAGAGCATCAAGCCTTCTCTCAGTTCAGTGCAATCTAGGGGGCTGGCATGGGTTTGGCACAATACCAAGAGATAGCAGCTGTGTGAACAGCTGTGTTTAGGACACATGCACATACACCTAACAAAGGTCTCCCAGATGGGAATAGAACATAAAGCACTGGCTTCAGGTTATAAACCCTATGCTTCCGCTTAACTATACCTCAAAGTACTACAACAGCCAGTGACTAAGCCCTAGGTAAAAAGAGATGCAGAAAGAAGGCTCTAGGCTGCGGCTCTGGGAAGCCAGTCAAGTCTAAATGGGGGACATGGGGGACAAACATACATACAGAGGAAATAACCAAAGTTGAAGAGGATTAACATACAAAAATATGAGCTAATGTGATTATGGGGAACTAAAAGCAATCCTCAATTATCTGCAGCAAATGTTCAGGTCTAGGACAGCTTATTTCTGAGCCTGAACACATTCTAGGCTAGCCACTTCTAATATGGACTCCAAGTATATTAAAACATTTTTTTTCAGCCTCAACTAGATAAAAATTAGGAAGGATAATCTGTTTTAGAAATGACATCCAGTAGATCATTCCTAAACCAAATGTGGATTGTAGATTATCTGGGGTTTGGGCTTTCCATGGCATTGCTTCCCATCTGTTAGTGGGGTCATAAAAGTATCAAGCCAGGCTGGGAGGAGGTGGCATGTGAACACAGTGTCTATTGATAAGGCAGTAGATGCTGTGGGCTAGGCAAGGCCCCAGGTGTGTCTTGAATTCAAGTCCATGGGACTTGCCTCCAGACCAGGCTGTCAGCCTCTCTTTCAAAGGTCACTGCCCCCCGCCCCCAAAACATGTACCTAAAATTCTGATGTCACTGAAGACACACAAGCCAGCTCACCCAGACAAGGCAAGCCCAGGAGGCTGGTGAGAGCTCCATGATGCCACAGCAGTACCCCCAGAGTCCCAGGACCAGGCCCTGAGCTCACCCATCTATGGGCTGAACTTTGCCAAAGATAACTCTTAGCTGGTAGGAGAGGATTGGAGGGAGTACTGCCCATGTGGTCATTCTCGTTTCTGAGCGCCCTGGCTCCAGACATGAAGGACCAAACAGAGGCCATCGTCCTAGGGATGGGTCAACCAGTCTCTGCTTAAACACATCCTAAGATGTAGCACTTACTTTTCACAAGGCTTCTCACTCCACTTTGTTTTCTTTTTTTTTCAGATGGAGTTTTACCCTGTCACCCAGGCTGGAGTGCAGTGGCACGATCTCAGCTCACTGCCACCTCTGTCTCCCAGGTTCCAGAGATTCTCTTGCCTCAGCTTCCCAAGCAGCTGGGACTACAGGCACGTGCTACCATGCCCAGCTAATTATTTGTATTTTTAGTAGAGATGGGGTTTCGCCATGTTGGCCAGGCTGGTCTTGAACTCGTGACCTCAGGTGATCCACCCATCTCGGCCTCCCAAAGTGCTGGGATTACAGGCGTGAGCTACCATGCCCAGCCTTACTCCACTTTCTATTTGGGGGCAGCTCTAATGGGATCAGTTGATTGCTAATACTCCTTTCGATTCTAAGATCCAATGATTCTCATGGTTAGAAAGTTCTTGGATAAACTGGACAGAAAGCTGCTCTCTGGTTTTAGTTCTGCTATCTAGACTCTCAAAGACTGTGTCTAATTCTAGGGCATGGGCGGGGGGGGGCGGGGCACATTACATCCCTCACTCCTAGCAAACTACTATAGTCGCCTGTTCTTCATGGTTTTCAGACACTGTACCATCTTAGAATTCCAGAGCATCAAAGCCAGAATCCTGGAGATTGTTCTCTCTAATCCTTTCATCTTTTTTATCTTGTGATCACCCCAAGGGAATATTAGAATATTTGGTTAATGGTGGTTATTTTAAGTTTTAAAATATGTAATTTTAGATCAGCTTACTATGAAAATTTTTATAAAGTATAGTTTTAACACAATATTTAATGTTGATTATTATATGCATAAAGGCAAATTTCAACTTTTTCCCCATTTAGCGACGGCACATACTGTTCAATTTATTTCAGATTAACTAGATAAGAAAAGCAAAGCATGATTTGGCCTGGTGCGGTGGCTCGTGCCTGTAATTCCAGCACTTTGGGAGGCCGAGGCAGGCAGATCACTTGAGGTCAGGAGTTCAAGACCAGCCCGGCCAACATGGTGAAACCCCATCTCCACTTAAAACACAAAAATTGGCCGGGAATGGTGGCATGCACCTATAGTCCCAGCTACTCTGGAGGCTGAGGCATGAGAATCATTTGAACCTGGGAGGTGGAGGTTGCAGTGAGTCAGGATCACACCACTGCACTCCAGCCTATGTGACAAAGTGAGACTCCGTCTCAAAAAAGAAAAAAAAAAAAAAAAAGAAAAGAAAAGAATGATTTGTTAACACATTTTTAGATGTCATATTATATCAGACTTGGGGGTCAAATTATATTACAATAATTTCATCAAAAGTTAAGGTTTAAAAATAGTCGAAAGCTGCTCTCACATGCTGAAGTTGGAAATTCATACACTTGGTGCTTTGTCAGTTTTACATTTTGCTTCTAAAAATGAGAAGCTTTCAGACTGATTTACATGCACTTCTTTGTTGTAGATAGTGTTTATCCCCAGTAAATGCAAATCTACTTCAGATATAATTATCACTTTTTTTTTTTTTTAGTACTGAAACATCTTGATGTGTCATGTAAAAATTCTAGTGAAATGAATACAATCTGGTAGCCATCATCTTCAGACAAATTTGTAGAATTATTATTATTATTGTGCTCCTCATTAACTCTATGAAGTTCTGTATATTTCCTGGTTCACTATGGATAAAATAAACAATAGACTAAGAAGAAAAGCAAATTAAAACTATGAGGGCAAAACCACAGTATTAGTCCATTCTCACACTGCTATAAAGAACTATCTGAGACTAGGTGATTCATGAAGAAAGAGGTTTAATTGACTCACAGTTCCACAGGCTGTAGAGAAGCATGGCTGGGAGGCCTCAGGGAACTTACAATCATGGCGGAAGGTGAACAGGAAGCAAGCACTTCTTGCCATGCAGAGCAGGAGAGAGAGCACGCAAAAGGGTAAGTGCCATACACTTTTAAACCATCAGATCTCGTGAGAACTCACTTGCTATTACAAGAATAGCAAGGGGGAAGTCTGCGCCCATGATTCAATCACCTCCCACCAGGCCCCTCCTCTGACATGTGGGGATCACAGTTTGAGGTGAGATTTAGGTGGGGACACAGAGCCAAGCTGTATCAACCACCACTGCAGTTGGCAGTGTTCAACAGATAACAAGACATCTGAGAGGTGGAGGCATGCGAGGTATCTTGTCTTCTCTAGCTCCTCACACCACACACACCAGGAGAGTCCAGTCTGTTCCATATCAAGGAAGAAAACATGGAACAAGGTTAATAAATAAATGATTAAAAATTGCCCCCAGAGTTGTAAAATCTCAGGCTGGGAAAGGAGTTCTGTTCACCATCACTTCACTCATTGCCTCACTGAACTTTCTAATGAAGAAACTGAGGCCTAGAGAGGTCAGCTGGGATCATCCATTAAGTCAGAGCAGAGCAAGGATTAGTATCCAGTCGCCTTACTCCAAGTCCTCTCTTCTCACTGTGTGCCCCTCAGAAGAAGGTTCCAGAGCACACCGTAGGAAACAGCAGTGCCAAGGAATTGAACAGGAAGAGATGTGAAACACCTGCCACAGAACTCAGGCTGTGCCCTGTTTGTCTAGGTACTCTCATGGCGCCAGACACAGCTCTCTTCCCATAGAAGGTACTTAATCAGTAAATGTTTATTGGATACATACATTGATGAATGACCAAACATCATAAAAGAGAGACCACAGCAGGGTTAGGATTGGGACTCCTGGCCCTCAGAGGCCTGTTGTGCCTGCTCTTGCCTGCTTTCCAGAGTTGAGACAATTTCAGTCTTGGGAAGGGAGTCCCTTACCACCCGACTGCGGGCACTTCCAGGGGGATGGATGACCAGGACGTCATGTGGTTAGAGCACTGGGCTGTAGACCTGGGTTTGATTCCAGCTCTGAAACCAAATAGTATTAAGCACCCTACTGAGTTCTTTCCCTCAGGCCCCCACTTGCAAAATGAGGGAATTGGACTAGTGGCTCTATAAAGTGTGGTCCCTGGACCAGCAGCATCAGCAGAACCTGTGAACCTGTCAGAAACACACATTCTTGGCCCCCACCCCCAGACCTATTGCTTCAGAAATTGTGTGGGTTGGGCCCAGCAATCCGTGTTCTAACAAGCACCCCCAGTACCTCAGATGCAGGCTAAAGCATGAGAACCACGGAAGAGACTGTTTTTAACGTCTCTTGCAGTTCTGACAGTTTCTATTCCAGCCTGGATGAGGAGATGATTGTGACCTTGATGGTGATGGTATTTGCTAACACAAGGTTCTCAAAATGTGCCGAGCACTCTTGTGAGCACTTCACATAAAATAACTCAAGGCCCCAGCAGAAACCAGTTTTGGTAGGGAGGCTCAGACACACATGGTTGAGGCTGGTAAGTCCATGAATGAGGCCACATCTTCCCATTCAGGGCTCCCACCCTCTGGCTTTGATCACAAGACCCAAAGGGAGGCCTAAGAAGCAGACTGAAGGTAGACACCAGTCTATTAATAGATGTTTGTGAGCACACAGCATTCACTTAGGCCAACTGGTGTCCCCGGGGACAGGCCTGCCTCCAAGCCCTAGGAATCTCATTCCACATGTTAAACTTGACTTTTGTATTTTGAACAAAGCAGGCTGTTCAATAAATAATGGCCTCTGTGGTATTATCGCAGATTATTTAACTTATTAACAGCTGGGGCAGGGGTGATAATGAACGCTTTGCTTCTAAGCTGCAGGTGAAGATCAGAAGCTGGGTTGTAGCCGGGAAACATCCTGAGACGAGGGCAACGGGCCCTCCATGACCCCGTCCTTATTTGCTCTGTTCCCAACAGCCAGATTCTAGCAACAACTCTCAAATTAGAAGACCAACTGAAAAAGCACACATAAAATATTAATGGTTGTTATTCCCAAGCAACTGGGGTTTTTTGATTGTTATTTTTCAAATTTTATGATTTTTACTTTTATAATCAGATAAACAACATTTAAAAAGTAAAAAGTATAAATCTGTATGCTTTACTGTATGTCTTACTTTAATAAAATTTGCACTGGGTGTGGTGGCTCATGCCTGTAATCACAACACTTTGGGAAGCCAGAGCGGGAGGTTCGCTTGAACCCAGGAGTTTGTGACCAGCCTGAGCAATATAGGGAGATCCTGTCTCTTAAAAAAAATAATTAGCTAAACATGATGGCACATGCCTGTGGTCCTAGCTACTCAGGAGGCTCAGGTGAGAGGATCACTTAACCGGGAAGGTTGAGGCCACAGTGAGCTGTAATTGCGCCATTGCACTCCAGCCTGAGTGACAGAGCAAGATCCTATTTCAAAAAATACAAAATTGCCAAAAGTGGTGACAAAGGGGACTGCATCCAACTCACTGGGCCTGACCACCTAAGTACCTGCTAAGAGGCAGTGTCAGCTCCTGGACAGAGAATGGACGAGAGGGAGAAGACACTTCTCCAGGCTTCCCTCCTGTGGCCCTTCTAAGTCTCAGTATTTCCTGCTGGGAAATGGGGGAATTATCACTGTCTCCAGTACAAAGGGGTAATGGGAAGACAAAAGCAGAGCCAGAGGTGAGTCCCCTACTGTCACCCCATACTGCCCTCCACCCTCTCTTTGTATTCATCTTCTTATCGACATCATTAACAGTGACTAATGTCCTTGAACTCCTCTGCCCTGGAGGGATCCTGTGAGCTTTAACTTCAGAATGGGACAAACGGAGGAACTGGACAATACTCCCTTCACCACCCATGCCCACTGCTCATGGGAAAAGAAGTAAAATATAAAGTGGCTTGTCTCCAAACAGAGATGGCGGTGGATCCAACACAGGGCCAAGGAGGAGCCACTTTTAACCCACTGGGTTTGTGGAATTTTCTGGAGAAAAAAAGTATAGGAGGGGGAGTGGCAGGAGAGAGTCAAGTCCTCTGCAACCCCCTGATTTCCCAAATGCATAGCCAATGAGTGAGCAGACATAAAGGAAAAGAGGCTGGTAGCCTTGGGAAAGAACCGGGAGGAGTCTCTGCAGCCAGAGCAAGTTGGCGGCCCCAAGGTAAGAAAAGAAGTAGACCTGGCCCTCCTTCCTCACTTTGTCTCACATAGGCAGCCTAGGTAGGCAGGTAAGGGCATGGGAAGCAAAGGTATCCTACAAATAGATCAGGGCTAGAGAACCCCAGGCTACCAGATGGAAAGATAACCCTGTGCTTCACTCCCTTGCCTGGAAAACAGGGCAGCTGAAAAAATCTCATAAGTAGAATGTGGAGTGAGATAGTATATATTTAAAGCCCTTAGGACATTGTCTAGCACATAGTAAGCTTTGAATATCTGGTAGCTGCCATTATTTTAACTTAACTATTATTATTACCACTGTTGCTGCTGCTATGACAATAGCCAGGATGGGGCAGTCACAGGCCACTCACATTTAGACCCCGTGACCACCCATGTGTCCTCCCACTGGTGGTTAAGCCAAATGACCATGGTCAATTTATACACATTTGCGTTCTCTCAACCCAAAACCAGGTCCCCAGTGGAGACAGAAATCTCCTACCTTTTCAGGAGGCTTAACACCTTCTTTTCTCCCTCTTCTCCTATATACCACACACATGCACACACACACACGGACACACACACACGCATACACACACAACACACAGGCAGCAGTCTTCCATTAGCACCACTGAGATTCTAGGGTAGACTGGGGCAAAAGTTGAGCAAATGCCAGCTGCCCAGCTGTGGTTGAATATAGGATTCAGGGCAGCCTCCACAAAACAAATAATGAACAAGCAAGCTAGCCAGCAGCCACACAGCCAGTGGTGATGCAAGAGGACAATGGGCTCTTCCCAGGCTGGGCCACCAAGTCCCGTGGCTGTTGAGACCAGGGCTTGGAACCCTGCCAAAACCAGGAGGGTGCAGTGATGGTCACATGGTGCTCTGTGCCAGGGTTGCTTGATCTGAAGAGGTCTACATTGGGTGGATTACTCTCCATCCCCCACCTAGGAATCCAGAGCTTGCCCCAGGCTAGACACCAGCTGAGACCTGAGTCACAGAGGCCCAGGAGAGAACTAGGCTAGAAATCCACAGGCCAAAGTCAGGAGACGGATACCATGGCATGGCCCCACCCTAATTCATGCTGCACCCTCAAATGGCCACCAAACTCTCTGTGTGTTAGTTTCCCCATCTCTATGGAGGAAATAATATATTGGCTTAGTGTATTAACCTGGTGGAACAAGGGTATACAATTAGATCACAGGAAAATGGCTTATTGTGAGAAGTGGATTCCAATTCCCTACCCTGAAACACAACACCTGACTTCTACCTGTTTTGTTGACTAACCTTCTTGTGTCAGTCTCCTTACCCTCCATGGCCCTTTTTTTTTTTTTTTTTTTTTTTTTGGTATAGACAGGGTCTCACTTCTCACTGTCTTGCTCAGGTTGGCCTCAAACTCCTGGGCTCAAGCAATCCTCCCACCTCCGCCTCCCAAAATGCTGGGGTTACAGGTGTGAGCCACGATGCCCAGGCATGGGCCTCATTTTTAAATCAGAAGTCATCCCTTCCTCCTTCCATCCTGTGTCCCTGTAAGTGTGGCCAGCATGAAGGCAATTAGGGCTTGAGGATAACTGGACGGTCCATTTCTTCTGAATTCCAGCCCCTTCCACCACGGAGATATAACCTCGTGAGCTTTTTGGGAGCAAGAGTCAGAGGTCTCAGCCTATCACACAGGCTGGTGTGCAGTGGTACAATCATAGCTCACTGTGACCTGAAACTTCTGGGCTCAAGTGACCCTCCTGCCTCAGCCTCCCAAGTAACTAGGACTATAGGTGTGCCATCACGCCTAGCTGATTTTTTAAAATTTTTTTGTAGAAATGGTGTTTCGCTATGCTGCCCAGGTTGGTCTCAAATTCCTGGCCTCAAAGGATCCTCCTGACTGGGCCTCCTAAAGTGCTGGGATTATGGGTGTGAACCACCATGCCTGGCCAGAGCTCCATCTTTCAAGGTTCCACCCCAAATCTCCTCCTTTAAGTCTTTCTAGGTATAACAGATTAAAATGTCCTCTCCCTTTCCTAAACTCCAGGAGCTCCTGTGGTTTGAACCAGCCATTTGCAGTTGTCCTTTATTTTATTTTTTATTTTAGTTTTTGAGATGGAGTCTCGCTCTGTCGCCCAGGCTGGAGCGCAGTGGCACAATCTCAGCTCACTGCAACCTCCACCTCCCAGGTTCAAGCAATTCTCCTGCCTCAGCCTCCCAAGTAGCTGGGATTATAGGTGCTCACCATCACGCCCAGCTATTTTTTTTTTTTTTTTTTTTTTTTTTGTATTTTAGTAGAGATGGGGTTTCACCTTGTTGGCCAGGCTCGTTTTGAATTCCTGACTGATAGAGCAGGAGCACCATCATCTCGGACATACACTGCCACTTTAAGTTCCAGCTCCCTTTCTAGCCTCATGCATTTCAAGGAAATCATTTTCTTCTAACTACAAGCAGCCAGAAAGAGCAGACAGTAAAACACAGATAAGACAACTCGGGCACAGAGGGAAGTAGGGGGAAAGTCCCTTGGGTAACCACCAAACTTCAGCCTCATACAACGGGCCCCAGTAAAACAGTGGGTCTTAATATGCACATTCCTTGCTCTTCAGGTGCACTAAGATAGGGAAGCTAAAAGCAGACTCGAGGGATATGCCTGCAGCTACAGAAAGATGCATGGGAACAGACACACAACTCTCCCTCCCAGATAAGCACAACAATGAGACACAGAAGCAGTCCAAGCCTCTGATAAACGCTCCCATCCAGAATCCTTAAAAACTCTTAGTCTGTAAGAGAGTGTGGTTCTGACCTAACTCAGCCAGCTGCCCCTCTCAAGTTTATTTTAAAAAACCTGTCCCTGTTGACTGAAAAGCCACCCTTCATGTTTCTCTCCTCTTTCTTTAATTCTTACACTGACCCCAAGTGATCTACCCGCCTCGGCCTCCCAAAGTGCTGGGATTACAGGCACGAGCCACGGTGCCCGGCCTGCAGTTGTCCTTTATTACCTGCATAGTTATCTTTACCATGCATGGATGCCTGGCATACTTTCTCTACTGGAATACAAGGTTTTTAAGGCAAAAACTGCCTGTTTGTCTCACTATAATACCCACAGTATCTAGCATACAATTGAGCACTTATTTGAGGCCAAAAACATTTCACGGTTGCTCATCAAATCCATCAGGTGTACTTGAATAAGGCAGAGCATGAAGCTACCCTCAGGAAGGGAAGTGGGGCAAGAATATAACAGCTAACCTTCACAGGGCACTTCTAATTTGCCAGGCACTAGGCAAAGGGGTTCATGTGCATTACTTATTTTAATCCTAACAACCCCTGAAGGGTAAGCCCTACTTAACTCTCCACTTTACAAATGAAAACTAGAGAAGATATAAGTCATTTGCCAAAGATCATACAACTGATGAACAGAGAGCCAAATGGAAACCCACGTAGTGTGGTTCTGGGCCCTGGTTCTTGCTCCGTATTCTAGTTCCAAGACCAGATGCATGCACTCTGGCATTGCACAATGTAGCCTTAGAGAAACAAACCTGGGTCCAGGCAAGGTGGCTCATGCCTGTAATCCCAGCACTTTGGGAGGCTGAAGTAAGCGGATCACCTGAGATCAGGAGTTCAAGACCAGCCTGACCAACATGGAGAAACCCCTTCTCTACTAAAAACCTCTGTCTCTACTAACTTTGTAAAAATACAAAATTAGCCGGGTGTGGTGGTGCATGCCTGTAATCCCAGCTACTTGGGAGGCTGAGGCAGGAGAATGCTTGAACCCAGGATGTGGGGGTTGCAGTGAGGTGAGCCGAGATGGTGCCATTGCACTTCAGCCTGGGGAACAAGAGTGAAACTCCATGAAAGAAAGAGAGAAAGAGAGAGAAAAAGGAAGGAAGGAAGGAAGGAAGGAAGGAAGGAAGGAAGGCAGGCAGGCAGGCAGGCAGGCGACCTGAGGAGGGAAGAAAGGGGAGAAGGCAGACAAATGATTTGGAGCAAAAACAGTCCGAGCAACACACAGAGAAATTAGTATAAGTGAAACTAGAAAAGTCAAAATAAGATTGGTGGATTGTATCAACATCAACATCCTGGTTGTGAGAGTGTACTATGATTTTGCAAGATGTTACCCTTGGGAGAGACTGTGTAAAGGCACATAGGATCTCTCTGTATTATTTCTTAAGTGGATTAACCATCTCAATAACATGTTCAATTAAAAAAGGAAATAGTCCCAGCAAGCAAAATATCTTTAGCCATTGCTGAGTAGTCCTTGGCCTATATTGGTCTGTCCCCAACACACCAGCATCTGGGTAGGCCCTGGATGACGTCACCAGCCTGCTGAGAAACAAAGGATTCTTGCTCTCAGAAGCCCCAGCTGCAACTTTTTATGGTGCCATATAAAAGCTCCCTCTTTATTTGTCAAGGTTTCAGGAACACAGAGGAACCATGGGATGTGTTCAGAGAGGATTTTCCTAGTCTGACTCAGAATGGAGCCAGCACCTGACCCAGCCCTAACCCACTCCCACATCAGCCTTCCAGGAGGGCCCAGCATACAGCATTCATTCCTTTAAGCCTCAGCTTCCTTCCACACCATTGGCAGACAACTCCCATCCCACGTGTCTGAGCAAGGCAACACACTGATGGCCCCACTGCTGAGGGCAGCCAGATGGAGGAGGAAAGGAGGCAGGATCCTGGGGGCCCACCAGCCAAACCCATCCAAGCCCCAGTAGTTCATGAAGCCCATCCATGTCCCAGAAGCCCACTAGGCTTCATGCTGATTCCTAAAATAAAAGGACAGGTTGTGCTAGAATGACCACAGGTCAGTGGGAATAAAAAGATTAAGCATTAAAACCCCAGGCCTCTGTGGTCAGATGGAGCATTTAATGGTGTTACACAGAATGGGCGAGGCTTCTGGGTGACAGAGGATTGTTTTTGGCCCAAGCCTAATTGCAAATTTCTATTCCAACCAGAGGGGTAACATACTGACCATGTACACTCAAAAATGGGAAAAAGAGTTTTCAGACAGAGAAAGCTTTAGGGACATTCAAAGAGAAAGAAGGAGAAAGCCACAGTGTAAAAGCGGGGACTTAGCAGAGCACAAATTGAAGCAAAACAATAGTTAAACCCTCTGTACTTTAAGTAAACTTTGAACAATTCATAAGCAAAGCTTAAGAAAGTTCTGGGTGGTGTAAAACTGGCCCTGAAGAATTTCATGAAATACATAAGAGAAGAATCAGCCAAATTAGAAGATATCAAGAGAACAAATGTGGACCAGATATGCTTAGTCAGACCTCAGTGAGAAGCATTAGAAATGTATATTGGAAGCCCATTGCATGTCTGCAGTTCCTAGGTAATCAGGCTTGAGTCTTCAATCTGGTGAGCTATATATTGTTCTCTTTTCAGTGTGGGTTCAGCTAGCCTCAGCAAATACCTGATAAGGTCTTGAGATAAAGATCTACTTCAGGTGTAGATGGATAAGCACCTGGACTGGGGCTCCACCCGCTAACTGGTCAGACCATGTAAATCAACCCTCCCTGTTTTCTTTTACTGAAGAGCTTAACTAGGGTGACTTCTGCCAGGAAGTGCCCTTGCAATAGCATCACTGCAGAAGCCAAAGGGGTGGACAGGAGGAGAGCAGACATCAGGCCTCCTCTCAGTACTAAACCTACTGAAGGAGAGGAGTCACTGACCCCTCAGGATGGGGGGACTGGCACCAGGTGATGCAAACATTCTGCTGACATCATACCTGGAAGTAAGATGGTTAGGGAAGGCTCATGGGGTTGTCCCCCTTGTATGTTCCCATTTTCTTTTAGTACCACAACCAAAAGTAAACCTGTAAGTGAAACAGACCAATGCTGGGTTCAATGGCTCTGTCAAGCAGAGAGGGGACAGTGGTGGCAGGTGGTGATTCTTCTACGGGGAAGATGTCACAGCCTCAGCCTCAGGGCCTCAAGAGCACTGAACAGTGGCTTTATGGTATGGTGTCAGCCAAGACTCACAAAGCTCCCATGCTGTCAGATCCTAACATTCCCTAATAGAAGACTGGAGTCTCTGTGATACTCAGACTCTTATCTCACTAATTAATACAAGCAACAGCCAAACAAAGAGGCTTCTCAAACAAAGGGATCATCAACCTGTGCTGGAACCCAGAGTTTCCCGATAGGTAAGGAGCTGGGATTAGGAGACTTTGGAATCAGATACACCCATGTGCTACGTGGGGCAAGGTGGTTCCCCTTCTGAGCTTCCATTTTCTCAGTGTAATGGGAATAATAACCTCCAGTCAGGGTTGCAATGAGTCAATGAGATGACAAAGTCAAGCATCTAGGACAATCGCTGATACAGAGTAGGTGTCCAGTCAATTGCATGTCCCATAGCCTTCTTGCTATTCTGTAGATGCAGGCACACATAGTGAGTGAGACCCCAGAGGGTCTGTTAAGACATGAGTCAGAGGGTTAACATTATAGCTTAGCCCTGCCACTTTGGAAATGAATTCTTATACAAACATTTATCTGTACAACACTAGCATTTACAGGACCACTTCTCTACGACTACTTAAACCACCCTATTAAGTGGGCATTAGTATCCTCATTTTACAACTGAAAAAATGAAAGCTAAGGAAGGTTGAACAGTTTGTGCTAGTCACTTTAGCCCCAGTCTTCTGATCCCTAATTCAGTCTCTGCCCCAACCTGCTGCCACCAGAATAATCATCCATTTGGTATATATTTACTGAAAGCTGACTTAGTTCCAGGCACTGGACACCCACTTAGAGTCACTATTCCAAGAGTAGAGCTAGCCTGCTCTAAGCCAGCCACATTCTTTGATCCCTCATGGGTGATGGTAGATCTACAGGAGTGGTGGCCAGGGCCATCAGTGCAGGTGGTAGTTACGGCACCAAGTGACAGAGCCATTGGCATCATGTTGTAATCAACCGAATGAACCACCCACACATCAGAGAACTACTACTACTGTGGTGCAGGTGTTAGTAATATGCTGTAAGACACTCTCTGACCTCAAGCCACTTAGAGTCTCTAGTTGTAAGGAAGATATAGCCAGGTGAAAAGCACAGCAGAAGGAGGAGAAAAACTGTCCGGTGGTTCTCAGATTGGGCTATATAGTAGAATTACCTGGAAGGCTTTACAATATCCCAGTACCTAGACCCAACTCTCAGAGATTGCAATTTATTTGGTACAGGTGGGTCTCAGGTATTGGCATATTGTAAGATCTCCTCCAAGTGATGTTACCATGTTGGCAGGGTTGAGAACCCATGTTTAGGGCCTTGTACATCAAAGCACAGTTTGCAGACTGGCAGTACTGGCATTACCTGGGACCTTGTTGGAAATGCAGGATCTCAAACCCAATCCAGACCTGCTGATTCTGAATCGACATTTTAACAAGATCCCAGGTGATCTGTGTGCATGTGGAGGACTGAGGGGCACTATGTGGAAGATGGTGAAGGGCAGACTCCTCCCTGCGAGTCAGCCAGAAAAGTCCTTCCCCAACCCCAGCTGGGATATGCAGCCCACCCACTCCCCACCAGGCAGGGCACACCCCAAGACAGTAGAGCCAGGGGCCTGGGTGATCATGGGGAGCCACATCACCAAGCTCTGCTTCTCTTGCTCCTCCAGAGCTGCACCTGGGGCTGCATTATGGGGCTCCATGTGCCAGAGCTGATGGAGACCCAACAAACCTCTTCTGTGACTAAAAGGAAGTCTGAGAGCAAGGCTCTGTCACCATTTAAGTGACAAAAAGAAAAACAAGTTTCTTCCCTTTCCACAGTCCTCTTCCCCAATGTCCCTACTCTCTTCTAAGTGCTCTTCACCATGGAAGAGGAGAGGTGAGCTCAGGACAGCCCTGCCTCTATATAGCCCAGTGGGAGAGCAAGCTGCCTGACCAACCATAAAAGCAGTTCTGTTACTGCAGGCATGGAGGTGGCTGGTACCAGCTAAGCCATTCCCTCATGAAGGAGGGAATCCTTGAGAGGCCAGACAGGGACACGCATGTAATCTGGCCCCTCCAGCACCCTGCACCCCACCCGCAGCTCTGGATCCCTGCTACCGCCTTTGTCTTTGTTTTTCCCTATCAGTTTTGTGTGTGTGTGTGTGTGTGTTTCATATGTGCCTGCCTTTGCTCTCCCATTAGACTGGGAGCAACCATCTTCAGCTCCTCCTTTGTCACTGCCCGCAGTACTGAGCACAGAGACTTATGCCCAGCAGGGGCTCAATAAATATTATTTGTATTCATGTGCACACATTTTCTAGGGGTCACATCCACTGCTCCATGCTAACAAAGAGTGACTCACAAGCAGGCATTTATTAGGGATTACCATCAGCACATTGAGATTCTATTGGAGAAAACAAGAAGACAATAAGAAATACCTCCAAAAAGCATGCACTCTGGTTTAGGAAATCAGACTTATATATAGCAAGCCTAAGACCAGAGACACAGGAAATCAAGCATGTTTATGGTAAGGTTAGGCAGGCCTATGGAGGCTGGCATGTGCCAACACCATGGAAATTTTCTGCTCTAGTCTTTTGACAGATTATTATTACTTACCTCTTGCTTGGCATTTGTAAGCATTTATCACCCTTTGATACTTCTAACACTCACTCTTCCTTGGGGCAAAAATGGCTCAGAAGAATAAAAACAAAACAGAAAAAGGCTCACCTGTAACCCCACCCTGGGCCATGTCCACTACACCAAATAAACGAGATGACCGTAAAGATACACAGAGTTGCAATGGGAGCTGGATCAGGACTGGCAACCTTTCCCTGCTGAGATGTCTGCAAACATCTGACACCACAGCACATTATTTGTACCCCACCTCAACCCACAGCCAGCTTTTCAGGGCCATAAACACCACATAACTTTCCCATTCCAGGCTCCAAAAAGTCTTAGATCAGGTCCCTGAGACCCCAGCCAGAATGCAAGGAGCCTTCTCTCTGTCTTTGAATGGAAAACTTGCAGGGCATCATGTGTGGTGGTTCTCATTCTGAAAACAAGAAAGTCAGGGCAAAACTCACAGCCAGACGCAGATTTCAGCTTGGATTCAGCATGGGGCTTTCTCCAACAATTTGTCAAACTTACCCCCACTCAAAAGTCCACTTTACTCTAAGTCAAAGAGACTTAGGTATGAGGATCAATAAGGAGATGTAAGTGGCAAAGGTCAAAGATTCTGACTCTGTAGAGCTGTGTAGTCCAATACAGTAGACTAGCCACATGTAGCAATTTAAATTTAAATTTAATTTAAATTTAATTCAAAATTCAATTCTCCAGTCATATTAGCCACACTTCAAGTGCTCATGTACTTAGTGGCTTAATTATGTTAGACCATGCAGATACAGAACATTTCCATCATCAAAGAAAGTTCTATTGGACAGCACTAATATAAAGCATTTAGATGTTTCATGTGAAGTAATGAGTAGGGTGTTCTGGGAAGTTCTGCTGTTCTCCCCTGGTTTGTTGGGGGAGGTTTTAGGTGTTCTGTAGAATGTTGAATAGTGGGTGTGCATTTTCATAATGTAAGAAGCAATGTGCTGGGATTCTCATGTAAACACAAACGTTCTAAGGCAACACTTACAAGGCTACAAATTGGGTCATCTTAGCATGTATACGTGGACACACAGTCTCTCCATACTTTTGCTTTCATCACAAGGACTATGAAGTCAGATACTGTCACTAGTTTACTTACAAAAAGCCCACATGCTGCCTAGTCCTAGCCAGAATCATTCACCAGATCCCTTGGCTGGTTCTAAGCATTCCCCAACTTTACTTTCCAACTCAGCATCACTGAAGAGAAAAATCTCTCAGGTCAGGTCAGCACTCTGGACAGCGACAAGCTCTTTCCTAGTGTATTTCAGCACTTCCCTCTGCCCCAAACGCCCCTTCAGAAGGCACTATCCCCTCAGAAACCACCAGGTGCCTGGAAAGGGACTTCCCACCCACTTCTTTTAACACCACAATCGTGTTGTCTTCAGAGCAAGACAGTGTTCAGCTATGAAGCTTCAAATACTCCTCACCAACTCCAAAAAAAGTCACTCCTCAGTTAGCAAGCTAAGGTTCGCTACAGTCTGGCCCCAGACTGCTCCTTCCACTGTTCCAGCCTGGCCAATTCATCATGTCTGACCAAACTAGCTGTTTCCCTCTTCTAGCCCTTTGAGTGGGCACTCCTTTCCCCACCAGAAATGCCATTTTCTTATCTTTGCCTATTCAGGCCCTATCCATCTCTAGACGCCCAAGCCAACCCCCACTTCTCTTCAGAACCTTCCCCAAAGACTTTAATTTACACTGATTTCCTCTGTTCTCTGACATCCCAAAGCACTTCTAGATTAGATCATGCTTCAGAAACTTAATTACCTACCAATCATCTTGTATCATTACCAGGTTCATATGTGAGTTTTGCCAGAACTAGCTTTTGCCAGCAACCAACCATGCAGCCACAAGTCAGTCATGCCACACTTCTGAGTCTTCATTTCTTGATTAGTAAAATAACTACCTTGAACTAAAACATTTCTAACATTTTTTTGAGTTGAGGATTCTCTCAGAACAAGTTTCCACCTAGAAGAGTGCAATGCACATAGGAGGGTCTTCAAATAATAACTGCAGATGCAATGAATATCTTACAAAAACAAAACCAGAGCACATCCCAGGGCTGAGGCCAGGCAGAGAATCCTGGTTTAGCTCCCAATGTGGATGGCAAAGACTTCAATTCCATTCAGTGTGTGATGATAATCGGAAAGATATCTAGTTTCTGTCCTTACCTACGTCAGCACAGGACAATCATCTATGGCCTTGGAGGCATTTTCCTCCATAAAGGCATTCACCTCCAACACGTGGAAAAATACCACACAATGGGTATTATAACAATGGGAGTGACAACAATGTCTTGCATATAAATTTCTCTTATATAGGCCAGCCAACACCTGACAGCAACGTACTAACTTCATTTACTAATTACACACAAGCCCAGACAGACTAGGAAAAGTAACAAGAAGCATAAACATTGGTGGTGCCCCCAAATAAAACTTTGGCTGGTCTCACAAATCAAGATGTTCCAAGAGTCCGGTGGCAGGGAGACAGACTTAAAATTTTACCTCAATATTATACTTCCTGTCAAAATGATAGATAGCTATAATACCTCCTCATAATTAACATCCTGTTATTCTCAAATAATTTGACTTATGGTCAACACACAGTAAGATATAGGGGAGATTCTTCCATTTTTGACCAAGAAAAAAGGCCTAGAAACATTTAATAACTTTTACATTGCAAATAAAGATAAAACTAGAAACAGACCTAGTTGGAACAATTCTACTAATATAGGCACCACACACACACACACAGACACACATGCACACACATATCCAAATACACAACTCAGATAATTCTTAGTAATACAAAGAAAAGAGTGATGAAATTCTCTGACCCTGAAATTGGAGCTTTCACCACAGAGTTGTTTAAAATGTTACTGCCAAAGCAAACTGGCCAGCACTAGTAAAGAAAAAGGGAATGTTCATCACTGGGAAAATTCTTGGAATTGCTCTGCCAGCCATTTACTCTCATCCCAGAAAATCACAAGATCTGAGAACAAAACTTAGCATCTGGTCAATCCACTCCAGTTGGCCTAAACTGGATCCAGGAAAGGCCTAAACTGGCCTTCAGCATGAAGGCCAGAACTCTCCCATCCTAGGAGGCCTTTCCCAGAGCTGGGCATCCTTTGTGCTCAGAGAAGCAAAGCAGGGAGACGAGGTTAGAAGAGTAAAGACTAGCACTCAGGGTTCTCTATGATTTTGTCTCCATATACTGCTCCAGACACATCCCTCACTACTGAATTACATGCACCCGCCACCCAAACCATGCCATTTACCTTCATAAATCAAAGATCCTCTGCATAGTCCTGCCTTTGCACATGGTTTTTCTCTAGTAGTCTTGGAAGAAGTCTTCAAGTCTTGATATCTCAAGACCCATCGGCCAGGCGCTGTGGCTCACGCCTGTAATCCCAGCACTTTGGGAGGCTGAGGTGGGTGGATTACTTTAGGTCAGGAGTTCAAGACCAGCTTGGCCAACATGGTGAAACCCCGTCTCTACTAAAAATATAAAAATTAGTGGGGTGTGGTGGTGCACACCTGTAGTCCCAGCTACTTGGGAGGCTGAGGCAGGAGAATCACTTGACCTGGGAGGTAAAGGTTGCAAGGTTGCAGTGAGTCAAGATCGCGCCACTGTACTCTGGCCTGGGTGACAGAACAAGACCCTGTCTCAAAAAAAAAAAAAAAAAAAAAAAAAAGAGACCCAACTCAAGTGCTTCCTCTTGCAAAAGGCTTTTCCGGATCACTCAAGCCCAGTGTGATCTTCTGTCAGCTTTCTAGCACTTACTTTCTGGAATTAGCAAATATTACTTATATTTGGACACACATATCTTACCACCTATAGGGCAGGACACAGGGTCTCATAAGCCTCCACATTGCTCCAGCAGAAGATGTGGTACCCCTGACCCAAATGGCAGGTGCTTGGTGATGATGATAAGAATAATCAGACCTTCTTAGGAGGTTCATCTGCCACCTAAAGTCAGAACTACGTATGAAGCTAAGTACGTGGGGCTGGGTGGGGCAAGCAGAAACAGGCCGAAAGGGAACTCACTTGGAGGACCACTGTCCACACAGCCTTCCTCCAACTCTGGGTGCCAAGGACTTTTTTATTCTAGGACTGATTGGGAAATCCTTCCTTCCAACCCCTGAGCGGCTGATCCCAGGGTGTTTATCTCGTTAACTCTGTTTATTGTGATCCGGGTAAGAGGTTCTGAAGCTCTCCAAGCCCCTCTCTAATTAAATTCATTAGAACAGATTGGGGCTTTCTTTCTGGATCTCAAAAAAATTAACAACATGATTAGCATCATAATAAGGGGGGAGAGGGGCTGCCAGGGAGGCCTTTCAGGAGGGGCTGGGCCAGTCTGGGAGGGGAGGCGTGAGGAGGAGCAGGTGAAGGAGGAGAAGGCAGATGCTAAGACAGCTGCTTCCTGGAGGAAGAGAGCAGCAGGAGCTGGGAGGGGATGATAGGGACGTGAGGGGATGACCCCACCATGCCCCAGGCACTCCAACCTTTTCATGGCACTGTATGTGGGAGAGGAAAGTCAGGACAAGAAATCAATCAATGACATAAATCCCAAAAACACGGACTGTGGGACAGGAACTTGCAGCAATCTTCTAATTTTACAGAGAAAGAAATCCATTTAACAATGGGGCCAGAAGTTGAAGGCCCCTCATACCTTTTATGATGATGTCCTTTTCCTGCAAGACTTTGCTGCATGGACCAGGGAGAAGGTGGGGTGAGGGTAGAAGAGAACAGGCAGGATGAGGCAGGTCACTTCTTTCCCAAAGAATCTGAACCCAAGTTTTTGCTTATACACCTGATGATTCCTTCATCTAGAATACTCTCTGCTTCTCTTCCATATCCAAATTCTGCCAATTCTTCGAGACTCAGTTCCATTCCCACCACCTCTGTGTACAGCAGTTAGCATCTGATGAATATTTACTACTAGCTAAGTATTACATTGGGCCTTTCACTATCCTCTCACATTTAATCTCTGTAACAGCCCTGCATGGTACATATTAATATCCCCATTTTGCAGATGAGCTGCAGCTATGCAGCTAGCAAGTGGAAGAAGCAGGGTCTGAACGCAGATCTGTCTGGTCGCAAAGGCTGAATGGTTTCTACTATGCCGCGTCACCTCCGTGACTCCAACAACTGAATCTAACTAACAGATCATGCTTTTCTTTGAATTTTACTGTCCAGGGTCCGAGGCACCAATGAAGATTTAATTAGACCCTGTATTGTCTTGTTCTCAAGGTGTTTTACATGTCTCAGTCTTATTTCTTCTATCTGAAAGCAGGAACCACATTTCTGTATCTTTCAGAATAAAGTAAGGCACTCTAAAATGTTTTTTAACTGAGCCCTTCCAACAGATTTTCCTAGAAAGCCTTGTGCATGTGGATAAAACATCTAGCTTTTTATTTTTCTACCTGGGGTTGGGTGGTGGGGTGGAAGGTGGGGCTCAGTACAATATATGGGAGAGGAGCGTAGGCTTTGAAGTCAAACAAATAAAGGTTTAGATTCTAGCTCTGCGACTCACCTGTTCTGTAATCTTCAAGAAGTAACAGCTTCTCTGAATCTGTCATTTTCTGTGAAACAAGGATCCTAACAATATCTCATTTGTAGCTAACCCTTTCACGATGAAATGAAATGATGCATAGAAAGCACAGAGTAGGGTGCCTAGCACATAGAAAGAACTTGATAATGATGACTATTGTTATTATGCCACTTTTATTTTTTCCAGCTTGCCTCAAGACCTAATGAAAAAAGAGTGGCCTGAGAGTTCTCAAGCTGGCACAATCTAACCAATATCCTGGGTCAGCAAAGCCGTGGAAGTGCCTATAACTCCCAGGCCCTCTTCTGCAGTCCAGGGACCAGGCCATATGCATCCAACATCTGCCCTTACAGTTAGGCCTGGGCCCTTGCAGCTAGGCCTGGGCCTTAGCTGGGCATTGTAAGTGTCCAAAGGTTTGTCATTAACTTGCTCAAGCCAAGGCAGGGGTCTGTCCAGACAGTTTGGTGCAATCACTCCAGATCCTACTGCCCACTATGACCCCTCAGCCATGCTCCTACAATGCCAGGAATTCATCTAACCTCAATTACAGCAGTTCTTGTGCTGAGTTTTAATTTTGTTTCATTTCTGTGTCTCCAACTTGACTTACATGCTCAATAGCTTGCACAGTTCCCAACAGATTCAAAAGCTCAGGACACATTGATGAAATGAAAAAACATGGGTGTGTGGGTGAAAAGAGGGGCTACTCAGACAGATGAAATTGAGAGTCTCTCTCCTTAGCTAATTTCCCAGTTCAGGTATCGATATTTGTGGGAATCTGTGGTCAAGTGTATAGCTTCTAAGGACCTCTCCAGCTTACCAACAACTTCCCCTCCCCGTCAATGGCTCCCACCTGACTCTGGCCTTCCCATAATGCCAAATCCTTTCACACACAGCAGGGCTCACAATATTTTTCCTTGCCTTGCGTCTGAGCATATACCTGTGTGTCTTCCCTACACACAGATAGCTCCCAGAGCCTCTTTCCTCTGACTCACTGACACTCTAAGCATATCCAGCCCCACTTTACCCCTAAAATCCAAGAGCTTAGAAGATGGGATTGGGAGAGTCAAGCAGCCTTGAACTCATTGCAGAGCTCCCTCTGGTTATTCCCCTATCAGGTTGTAGCTGCATCTAGCTGGGTTCAGCTACACACAGAACATCCCCCCTCCAGCCCTTCATGCTGGGGATCCGACAACACCTTAAACCTCATCTTGTCCCCTACCTTTTTTCTGACAGTCAACTTCAGGGTCAGCCCTGAGCTACCATTCAGGATAGCATCAGCCAAGCCCTCTTCATAGCTGTGGAGGATAGGGTGCTGATACCACCGGAATTAAAGATCTGGCTGTGTAACATCCCTATCTAGGTGCTCTCGCTCAAGCTTGTCTATGTTATTTGTCTGATCACCTGTCTTCCTCTTCCATTGCCCAGGAGCTCAGAGAGATTGGACCCCGGCTTACTTTTCATCTCTATGGTCTCAGCACCTAACAGAGCACCACACTGTAGGGCTTAATGGATCTTTGTAAATGAGTAAATATGAAACTGGCCTTATGTTCCTCTCACTTCTCCCCTCCCCACCCCAAACATCACCCCAGCCGAACAGACTGAGAACTGAATTTTTCTGCTTCTCCCTCTCTGATTTCCTAAGAATTTCTTTTTCTAAAGACAAAGGGATGACTCTCACACCACAGCTCCTGCATGATCTTGAAGATCTCAGAGTGCCTCTGGCCTCCAAAAAAGCATGAGGGAGAAGAGTGGAGCCAGAGGTAGGAAACAAGTTGCAATAGACCGATCAGAGCCTTGGCATCCTGTCTCTCACTCACCACAGAAATCAGACCCTCCTCTGACCCACCTACCTCAGAAATGCAAAGCCAGAACCCCACCCCCAGCTCTCAGCCACCTCTTCAATGTGTGCCTGAAAGAATCACCCCTTGTGAATGCAGCCAGTTCAGCCCACAGGGAGCTGGCTAGGTACAATTGGAAGGTCTTGCTCCGGCTCTCTGGGGAGCTGGCTCCTCCCTCCGTGTGCCTTGGTTTATTTCTCCATAGTCTTTCTGATGCCAAACAAGGGGGTGAGGGGTGAGATTCATTGCACAAAACTGGGAAATATGTACATTGTTATCAGAATCCCACACTTCACCTGAGCTCCAATCAAGCATTTCAACATAAGAATCTTAACCCAATCAGCTCTCAACAACGGCTGCAGGTGATGCTTTCTCCCTATACCAGGAAAAGCTGGCAGCCCTGAGGCACTGATGCCAGGGAAAGCTTCCAGCCCCACCCCCACTCATGCTGGAGAGGGGACGGAGAAGGGTGACAAAGCAAGGGGCAGCCAGTCCCAGCAGCACATCCCCTTGCCGGCACTGCCTGAGGCCCATTCAGAGTTTACTGCATAGGAGCTGAAGGAGTCCAACCACTTGGATTCCCAAAGTGAGAAAGCCTTGCAGAGAAGGGACAGGGTCTGTCTGCAATTTAAGCCTCTGGGTTTCGTCTGAGGCCCCCAAGACAGGAATTGGGCTGCCATTCCCTGTTTCACAGTGGCAACCACAATTTCTGGGGCTAAGTGGGAGTGAGCCTCTTTCCTTATTGGCAGCATAATTCTCTCTCTCTCTCTCTCTCTCTCTCTCTCTCTCTCTCTATATATATATATATATATATACACACACACACACACACACACACACCCCTTCAGTTGAATCCAAAGACAAGGGGAGAAATTACTCCCTCCAAAGTGCCAGCTCAGTCAAGACAAAAGGTGAAATGTATTAGCTGCTTAGCAGGCCCCTGATCTCCTTCAGTTCTTCCTGCACTGCAATTCCACCACATCCAATCATCCCCAAACCAGAAGGAGGATAGATCTCTGCCTGCCTTCCTCCACTGTCCCCACCTCACAGTTGGTATGGCCCCTATCCCCAGAGGCTTCCAATCTTCACACACATTTTCCCTGGGCTATTCTCCTATTGCTTTAAGTTCTGTGGGCTCTGAGCCTGGCTTTGGATCCACACAAACAATTAAACTCCTGTCTAACCAGGTCTCAAAGCCCTGTGGCTTGCCCTTGCCTTGCTGGAGATTTGATTGCGGCCCAGCAGGGCCCAGCACATTTCCAAGGGTAGATGAGACATATTAGGCCCTCATGCCAGCGACACAGGCAGGCAGCAAAGGCGTATTGTCGTCCTCTCCCCCACACTGAGGGAGGAGGCATCTCTGCTCAACACACACACACACACATGCATGTGCACACACACACCACATGCCAAAATGCCAAGGAAGGAGTCAGGAGCAGAACCTGGCTCAGGACAGGATGGGGGCTGCCATGGGGACCAGATTCTAGGTGATTCAGCACTCTGCCCACTCTTGGCCCAGCCCATGGGCCACACTCATGACAGCTCCAGATGCCAAAGTGCTGACTTGGAGGCTGAAGCAGAATCTTTTCTAAAATCCAAAATTCTCCAGCCCTCCAGCAGGGCTCCTCGTTCAGGCCCTTACATCAGGGCTCAGGCCAAGCCCTAGGAGGAGTCTGCTCAGTCATTCCCCTGGACCCTGCCCCTTCCCCATCCTAGTTTCCCAATGCCTAGCACCCCCTCCCCCAATTCATCTAGGAAACAAACCTGAACAGCTAGAGGACCAGGGCAGCTGCATGGCTGGAGAGGAACATAAGAGAGAGGCCTACTAACCCCCAGCATTCTTCTTCCCCAAGCCACAAATAGGATCAAATACGCAGAAAGGGGTTATATTCCACAACTGAGATCCCCATGCAGGGAAGGAGGGTCCAGGGACCACTGAGGGAGGGCTGGGTATAGGCTGTGTGGCTCCATACAGCACCAGGAAGGGCAGTGAGGAAAGGTGATGGGTGTCAGGCCAGCTAACAGCCAAAGAGGGAGAAGGCGGGGTTCTTGAGAGGGACTGTGATGCGGGAGGACACCAAGAGGCAGCTGGGAAGGGGCTGGGACAGGGCGTGCACAGGGTAACTGGGGGAGGACAGGAACTGTGAGGGAGCGAATGGAGAGACAGGACACCAACTGGTAGGGGCATGAGATGGATAAGAGAATAGGGGAGGCAAGAAGGGGCTGATGTGTGCGGTAGGAAAAATAGGAGGCATGGGGTCATCCAAAGTGGGGTGTCGAGGTAAACAGAAGTACAAGGGCAGACAGGGCTCACGGACGAGGCGGGGACAGAGAGGAAAGGGAAAGGGTTGAGGATGCGGGAAGGGGGAGGGGACGCGGCCAATGAGATAGAAAGGGTGTTGGGGTGGGCAAGGGGCTGGTAGTTGGACGGGGATGGGGTGGGTATATGGACAGAATCGGACGGATTCGGGGCAGGTGACAGTGTGGAGAGGGGAAGGGATGGGAATGTGGACGGAGGGGGAGGGGGACAGGTCAGGGGATGGAGACAGAGAGAGGAGGGCGGGAACAAGGGGGTGTCGCTAGGTGGGTTTCCATGACTCTCTACCCCCATCTCTCCGGTGTTCGCGCTCGCCTACCTCCAAGAGCTCGGGCTCCGGCCCTGGGCGCTGTCCGAGCTGTCCGCTGCCGGCGCCGCCACTTCCCCCGCGTCCCCTGCAGCGCCTCTCGCCGCCAGCCGCCGCATTAGGGCAGAGACCAGCCCGTGCGCGTCCCCGGGCGGCCGGCGCGCCCCCGACAGCCTGCGTGCGCGCCCCCACGCCCCTCCCTTCGCGCGCCGAGCGGCCGCGGAGCGGGGACCAGGACAGAGCGGGAGGGAAGGATGCTCCGGACGCAACCCCGCCTGGCGCGCTGGGGAGCGGGTGCGCAGAACCAGGGCCGGGGAAAAAAAAAAATCTTCCTTTCTCTTTTCACCTGAGCCCTCTTTGCAGGCTCGCCTTGAGAGTGATAACAACTAGTCTACCCCGTTTCCGTTCGCTGAGCACCTACTACGTGCACAACACACAGGAAGAGGTACACTGAAGCCCCAGCAGGATCGCGTGTCTGTCCCTCCACCATAGACTGTGACTTGAGGGAGCAGGAAGTTGCCAGACAGCTTGTGTTCTCAGGGCCTAGCACAGAGACTTGTTTGTGGTAAACTCTCCAGTAACGTTTGTTGATTGGCAAGTCGTTGGATCCTGATTCGGGGATGTGAGAGGTTGTGACTACTATTAACAGCGCAGGGCTTTCTTTTAAAAATGGGAGATTTCCTCTGTCCTAGGGGGACTCAGGCCTCAGTCTTGGCTGGAGGACTATCTGACATGATAGCAAGACGTTTCTCTGTGGACCTCAGTTTCCACAACTGAACCATGAAAAGTTGATTGGGTGGTCGCCCAAGGTCTCTTCTAGCTCTGACATGAAGACTGCATTATGTCCTGGCTAATGTGCACAGGACCGGAGCTCAGAATTATCACCTGAAATAGTGGAAAGATCCCAATTAGGGCATCATAGAATCTTAGTCTTGGAAGAGTACTTGGAAGCTTCTAGTTCAGCTCCTCATCCAAAACTACAGTCCCCTGCAACACCCTTCTGTGGCCCCATTCAAGGGCTAATTGGGTTCCTTTCTCTGTGCTCATAGCTCCTACCCTGGCACCACTTCCTTTATTCTGGATGAGAACACCAAAGTTCAAGGAACCTGCCCAAGTAATAATTCAAAGCCCAGATGCATCTGACAGTGTCTAATTAAAACTACTTTGCTATTTTAAGATGGGCCCTAAGATTTTTAGATTTCACCAATACTAGAATCTTCTAATACGGTCAAGTTGAAGGATCACAGGATTTGCCAAGAAAGTCCTGGCTTACCAGCAGGGTGAACTTGGGCAGTTCACTTAACCTCTCTAAGTCTTCTTTTTCCCATCTGTAAAATGGGGTTAGAGTGAGCACAATGAGATAAAGCACTGAACCAAAATGTTCTTTACAAATGTTAATTATTGTTTAGCCTTCCCTCCCCTTTCTTCATTATTTTGAAACAGCAAATACATGAAGGCCTAGAGAGATGGAAGATAACACAGTGGTTTGGTGGTTGAAACTGAATTGGGACTCAAGTTTCATGGCCTTAGTATAAAGAAATCAAGTCTGGGCCTGAAGGGAGCATGGAGACCCCCAGAGGTCCTGAGGGTGAAGGTGTTTCCTTGGGCACGGTGGTGTCCTAGAGCTGCAGGCAAGTCCTGATGGAGGGAGAGGCACCCCCTGCTGGTGACGGACTCTGGGGACTAAGAGGAGCCTAGGCACCTTGCAGGCTGTTCTGCTGCTGTGTCAGGAACAGACTCACTCAGGACCAAGGGCAGAAAGTGGTTGCTTTTTTTCTTTCCTGACATTTATCTGGCCTTCCTGCTTCTTTTTCTTCCCTGGGTTTGCACCTCTAGTTCTGGCTGGAACCCTCAGCAGGCATGGACTTTCAACCCAGACCTGAAACCCCACTCACTGTGTCCTCTGTCATAGTGAATGGCAAGTCACAGGATTTTCACATTCCCTAGTGTCTCATTCCTCCCAACGAAATTCCATAAGCTCTGCCTCATCCTGGGCTCAGACCAAGAGAAAGCCCTAGGCATGAGTCTCAGGCACTTGAAGCCATCCTCTTCCACACTAGTCCCTAGGAAGTGTGGGGAAACTGGCAGATTCATGCATTACTGGTGGAGGTTTAACTTGGTATGGCCTTTTTGGGAGAGCAATACAGCAGTACCATCAAGACTTTAACTATACACTTGACCCATCAGTGCCACCTTGAAGAATTCAGCCGGCAGAATCACTGGCCCAATCCACAAAGATGTGTATGTACAAGGACATTCAGTGTGGCTCATCAAGAGGACAATGATTACATCCGTTATAATAATCCATGCAATAACACAGTTTTAACAATGATAACACACACATTTGTTTTTTAAAAAGCAAGTGAATAATGACATGCAGGGAAGAAAGGTATTATCCTTTTCTGGGGGAAGGGGGAAAGCAAATTGAGAGACAGGGTGGGAAGAAGAGGAGAGAGGAAATGATGCCCTGGGCTAGTTTAGAAGGTGAGAGCAAAGGCCCTCAAGCATGCTAGGAGGGACCTAATTTTTGTTGAAGCCTTTCACGTACTAGGCCTTTTGCATACATTATGTCACTCAATCCTCAGAAACCCCAATGAGTTGGGGATCATTGTCCCCAGTTTACTGATGAGGAACTAGATGCCTGGTGAGGTTAATAAGAGTACAACATCACACAGATGGGGTGTGGTACAGTGTTAGCTTTGCCCCAAGAGAGATCTGACTTTCGCCCTTGGCTCTTGGGAGGTCATCTCTGAGTCCTTGGATTATCTCACCCGATAAGAGTGCCTTTATCTACCTGGGGGATTTGGGCCAAACCAGGTAGTCTATACTAACAATGATGGATGGTGGGGTCTTTGGGCATGTATCAGCTCAACCTCCGGAGGGGCTAGAAACTAAGGTCAACCACTTGGATGGTCAGCCATGACTACATGACTGAGCCCCAGTGAAATCCCTGGACACTAAGGATTGGAAGAACTTCCCTGATTAGCAATATTTTGCATGTAGTGTCACACATTGTTCCTCAGAGACTTTAGTGCTGTCCCCAGCTTCATCAAGAGAGAACAACTGCAGTCTCTGCACATGAAACTCTCCTGGACTCCGCTTGACCTGTCTCTTCTTTTGGCTAATTCTAATCTGTATCCTTTTATTGTAATAAGCCACCATTATGAGCCTATGAGCTCTCAGTGAGTTCTATGAGTCCTTCCAGTAAATTACTGACCTAAGAGGGGTCTTGGGAATGCTTGAGCTTGCAATTGGTCAGAAGTAAGGATGGTCTCGGGGACTGCTTCCTAACTCTTAGATGGTAAGTGGTGGAATTGGGAGTTGGACAAAGATCTTAGAGCCTCCAGGGTGTGCCCTCTCCCACTGCACAACACTCCCTTATGCCTACCCATTGTATAACAAGTGCCAAAGAACAGAAACTCTGCCACTGATGCAAAAGGGCTGGGCTCCCGGCTAAACCCCACCCTTAAGCCTGGAACTGTAGCCCTAAGTGGATATAGCTGACCCCATTTTTCCTCCCAAATGTTGCCTTTTTGGCCTGCCCTGCCCCTATCCCGTGCCCATAAAATACTTTAGCTGGCAGAGAAACACAAGTGGCTGAGTGGCAAGGATACAAGTGGCTGAGCGGTAAGCAGAGAAGCAACTGAACATCAGAGACTATGGATAGACATAGCTAACTTCAGACAGTGCAGCTTCAGAGAGGGGCCCAGATGGAGACGGCCAGGCTTCAGAGAAAGACCATCTTCCCATCCCGTTTCCAGCCTCCCTTTCCACTGAGAGCCAACCACCACTCAATAGTCTTCCGCACTCATCACCTTTCAAACAGTTCATGTGACCTGATTCTTCCTGGACACTGGACAAGAACCCTGGTGCTGAGAGGGCAGGGGCTGCCACTCTGACCCTACACTGAGCTGGTTGGCACTTGGCCATCTCTGGACAGCAGAGCTGAAAGAGCATTGGTTGTAACACGCTTGGATGCAGCTGCAGGGCCCGCACAGAGCTCGCTACCACCAGAGAGGAGCGACCAGCCAGTTCTAGCATTCGTTCGCTCTGGTTCCCGCACTCACTTGCACACTCCGTTCCACCAGGAGTGGCCATCGGCAGGCTGAGTGAAATGAACCACTCCAGTTCTTGCCCACAAAGGGCATCAAAGGAACAATCCTGTGTCACCATCACGAGGAAGAACAAGAGCAGAGTGATAGTCACGCTGAGCTCCAGCAAAGCAGGTGGATGAGGATGCAGAAAAGCAAGCAGAGTAGCATGTTCAGAAGGAATGTAGAGGGGCAAATTTTAGAAAGTTCCAGGAATATAGCATCCCCCCTCCCCCATAATGCAGGAGGGCAGGAAGGTAGGTGCAGTGAAAGCCAATGGGAAAAGCCACTAGGAATTTCCCGTAGGTCCCCCGAGAAGCTACTAGACTCGATCTCTTCTCTCATCTCTCCCTCATCATCTTCTGGTCTCTTCCTTGGCCAAGAGGGAAGGTTGCATCCCAATTTGCACACAGATTAAGGGAAGGAGGGAGGGAGCCAGGAGCGGGGCTCTGGTTCTTCTCCCATTTGGCCAGTGCACACATGCTGGTAATCCAAAGCAGTGGCAGATGTGGAGACCCCATGCGTTCTGCAGGTCCTCATCACCCCCAACACCTGTCATTCTTAAATGCCTAGAATTTTCTTCCCCCCATGCTGGGAAGAAAGGAAGCACTCAGCCCAGCTCCAAGCTGGAGAGCATCTTTCCATCTGTTCTCTTACTTCCCACTTTGAAATTAAAAAATAAAAATCTCCTTGGGAGTTGCCTCTTGCCCACCACTGCTCAGGGCCAGCCATAGAGCTGAGCTTATGCGGTCATGTGCCTATGTTAGAGCTTTTACCTTTCAGATGCAGAGACCTCCCCAAGGTACATAGAATTAGTCTTCCACTGTACGTGGGTGAGATCCCATTCCTAGCTGAGATGGGGCAGTGAATGGGGAAGTTAGAGAGGAGGAGAGAGAAGCTTTGGAACAGCCATTAACCAGCCTTGACTCTAGGCCTTGGTATCAGACCTGTCCCTGCTCCAAGAGTGAGGGAGGCAAAGGGTGGAACTGCCCCACCGCCTGCTTTTTATACAGAGCATATTTCCACCTTTAAAGACTACCTTTGAATTTTACCTGCATAAATATATTAGAAAGAGTAGGATTTTTGGAGTCTTTGTCTATCATGATGAAAGGCCTTGTATTAGTCTGTTCTCTCATTGCTATAAAGAAATACCTGAGACTGGGCAATCTACAAAAAAAGAGGTTTAATTGGCTCATGGTTCTTCAGGTGGTACAGGAAGCATGGCAGCATCAGCTTCTGGGGAGGCCTCAGGGAGATTTTACTCATGGCAGAAGGGCAGGCATCTTCACATGGCCGGAGCAGGAGGAAGAGAGATAAAGGGGAGATGGCCACATACTTTCAAACAACCAGATCTCACTATCATGATGACAGCATCAAGGAGGATGATGTTAAACCATGAGAAACCACTCTCATGATCTAATCACCTCCCACCAGGCCCCACCTCTAACACTGAAGATTGCAATTTGACATAAGATTTGGGTGGGAACACAGATCCAAACCATATCAGGCCTATACCTGTTTATTAACAACAGTAGTAAAAGAAGCTATTTCTCGGCTGGGTGCGGGGGCTTACGCCTGTAATCCCAACACTTTGGGAGGCCGAGGCAGGTAGAACATGAGGTCAAGAGATTGAGACCATCCTGGCTAACACGGTGAAACCCCGTCTCTACTAAAAGTACAAAAAATTAGCCAGGTGCGGTGGCGGGCGCCTGTAGTCCCAGCTACTTGGGAGGCTGAGGCAGGAGTATGGCGTGAACCCAGGAGGTGGAGCTTGCAGTGAGCCGAGATTGCGCCACTGCACTGCAGCCTGGGCAACAGTGAAAGACTCCTTCTCAAAAAAAAAAAAAAAGAAGGTATTTCTCTCTCGTTCCTCCAATGAGCCAACCAGCAAGAAAAGCCCAACTGCAAACTCTCTCTCTAAACATATGAAACCTTGGTTTTCTGGAGGGCTTTGTGGACTGATCTTCTAGGTGGGTTGCGTCATAATCCTGTGCCTAGACAGGGAAATATGGTCCCTCCCCAGCTGGAAATCCTGGAATTTAGAAAACCTTTATCAAAAGAGCTTTTCCTTTTGCAGTTGTCTTGCAGACATATTTCTGCTAATAGTCTTGAGAGTGATTGTGCCCTGCTAACCACAAAGGCATTCATTTCATCTTAATCAAATGGTTAAAACAAATTAAAAGCCTGATGCGGTGGTGCATGCCTACAGTCCCAGCTACCTGAGAGGGTGAGGTGGGAGGACTGCTTGACCCCAGGATTTGGAGGCTTCATTGTGCAATGATCATTCCTGTGAATAGCTGCTGCACTCCAGCCTGGGAACATAGTGAGACATTCTGGTCCCTTCCACCCCCCCCCCCCCAAAAAAAAACACAAAACAAAATATATTAAAACAATCTCTTTTCCGGAAAGCCCTTACTCACTTTATCTTTGTGATGTACTCCTTTCTGAAGACTCAGCTTAAATATCTCTGGTGTGAAAACAACAAAACAAAACTCTTACTCTGCCAGACTCAGCCTCTCATCTGTGCAGCAGTGCACACAGTAAGGGCTTCCCTCATAGCATTTACTGCACTGTGTTTCCAACTGGAAGTTTCCTAGAACAGGGACCATCTTCCTCTCAGTGTATCTACAGGGTCCTGCACTATACGCTGCTCATAGCTGAAGCTATGAATGAATGAATGTATGCATGAAAGTATGAATAAAAGCAGAGTTGCTATGAATATAGCCAGTGCTATCCAATGACAGTAGCCACTAGCCACATGTGACTATTTAAATTTAAATTAACTAAAATTAAAAATTCAGCTCTTCAGTCAAGCTAACCATATTATAAGTGTACAAGAGCTGCATGTGCCTAGCGGCCACTGTATTGAATGACAAAGATGAAAGAACGTTGCTATCATTGCAGAAAGTTCTATTGAACAGCACTGGTCTACATTATAATGGGCACCAGCTGAAGTTATGCAGTGTGTGACCTGCATAACTGTTCAGAGTGGGCCTGTATGAATGAAATACCTCCCTATGTGCAGTGCTGTGCTAGCTGCTGATCAAAGAATTACACAGACGTTTGTAGTCTAAGGCAGGCATGAGAACATCGGAAAACACATTGTAGAGAATGGTCTCTCGATGAGTAAATACAGGCCAAATGAAGTAAACAGACTATGGGTAGGTATCATCAAATATATAGAGAATGAACAGACTGAAGAAAGGAAATATAAAGAAGTTTGGCTGTCCTCATAGCCTAAAAACTAGTGTCTGTTTCCCTTCTTATATTTGAAATGGACATTACTTGGCTAGAATTATTTCCTGGAGAAATAAACATATTAGACAGAAATAACCATGCCGGCTATTGAAATATAGCCAAAGAAAATATTTGTCTTCACGTAGCGACCACAGAAGGTCTCCATCATGGCAATCACTGATTTTTCTGGGAAAGGTAAGATTTATGATGGTCTTTCTGTTGTTTTCAATAAACCATGGAAATGTCCTATCCATTGTAACATTTCAGCCTCTAAATTGTCTTTCTGACACTGCCTCTTGGACATAGCAAATGTCTGAAAATCCTTTGTCACACCAAGTGTCTCAGTTTTCTTTTTTAAGCTATCACCTACCAGAAGTACCTCAGCTTTCTATCAGGAAAATGTGGTCCCTGTACCTTGAGGGTCTTTCTTCACTTCTGTAGGCTTTTTTTTTATTCTGCCAAAGAAACTGTAAGTTCCCCACCCAGCTGGGGAAAAGGAAAGGAGACTTCACCTTCACTTTGTAGCAAGTCAGGGGGACTGTGCTCCAGTCTCTAGACCCTAGATCCAAGACCCCAGACCCTTCTGTTTCTATCCTGTCCTGCCCCTGCCTCCACCCCCAACACAACTTCTGCTGGCTGGCAGGATCAGCAGGAGTAGGGCGTGGAGCCAGGAGGTCGCAGCTGAGAACCCAGCCTGTGGGCCTGGACACCCCCAATTAGTTTATCTTATTAATGCCAATTTATTAGCACAGAACCCCTGGGAAGTGGGCAAGAGGAGCTGTCTGTTTAAAATAAGCTTTTATATTTCAGGTCTGCAAACTGCACACCTGAGCTCATGGGGAAAGGCCAGGCCCAAGGTGGGTGGCCTTCCTGCCTCCCACCTCCTCTGGGTAGACTTGGGAGAGTGGATCTGACGGTGGCAGATGGGATGGTATATGCTTCTGAATACAAGATTTGTCACAGTTTTACGTGTAATTGTGCAGGTTTCCTTTTAAGAGTCCTCCAAGACTTTGTTAGCAACAAAGAATTTCTCTATTAAGCTTTATAAATAACATAGCCTTAATAATTAAATCTTGTTTCTTCTCAGGGCTCCAAATGGACTCACTGCTTCAGTTCTTAGGTGTTAGGAGCTGGAGTAAATGATATTTTCCTTATATTTCCTTAGGGACTTTCTGACTTATAATAAGTCCTCATCATTCACCCCCTCATTGAAGCTGGGACTGAAATAAGTGGTGCCACATCCTCTCAGACACAAGAGAGCATTTTAAACAAATTGATGAACAGTGATTTAAGGAAAATATTAAAAGTACCTGAGACATTTTCATGGGCCATAAGTTCCCTCTGCTTCATACAAACCAAGTGCTATGACCAGGTGAATCCTGCCTGCAAAGATGTGGGAGTGAGAACAAAGAAACCCCTTTTCTTGTTCACACTCAGCTTTAAAAAACTCCAAGAGCAAACAAAAGCTGCTCATCCATCCTTGCCCAGGAAGAACCTGTCCATGGATAAACATTTGACTATTGTGTGTGTTGGTGCATATTAGGGGGAGATCATCAGAATCAGTGGTGAGCTGGTAAATATTTAACAAGTGGTTCACTGGAAAGAAAAAAACTCAGAGGTGTAGCATTTTCTGATTTCTGTGGTATAAATTCCCCTACCATAGTCAATTTCAAGACGACAACATGATGTCACTCAATGTGATGAAGGAGAGACTATTATATCACATTTCTACCATACAGCTACTGTGAATGTAAATAATCTCAAGATCATAGAAAATAGTAAAACACAGTAAAATCATCAGAAAACGATGGGTTTTGAGTTATTTCTACTTTTTCATTTAATGTAATTATTTAATTGTAAGTTTATGTAATTTAATGTTTCCTGAGGGCTGTCTCTCACAGCTGGCTTGCAAAGTTCCTGAAAATTTAACAATCGGCTCCTAGGAGCTGGCATAAGCTGATTCCGGCACATTATTGCCCTGGAGCCACTCAGTCACATGTCTGTGTCCCTGTTGTTATTGCCACTTCCAGCTTGGAGTTTCTGTGTCAAAGCTCCCACAGCAACCTCATGATGCATGATGCGTGTTTTGAAAAAGTAGAAATCAGATGTCGTAGACACTGCTAGTGACCCAGCCGTATCCACTTTAGAGCCGGTGCTCCCATCCCCCAGCTGCTGTGAGTGCTGCAGCTAATGGGGAAGGGGTCACACCTGTGCCCCTCCCTGAAGCCCTGACCCCACTGCAGGACCCACCTCTCCTGAAATGCATGGAGGTTGCAGTGGCCAATGATGACTTACAAGGGGCACAAGGCCCTTCCCCTTGCCTCAAGGAGGACTATTCTTTGGAGGATTTACACTCAGAGTATCTGTGAATCAGGCCAAGGTCTGATGTGCCTTTACCTGGGACACATCCTGGCTTGGCAACTTCCTTTATCCTGCTTTCCACATTCCCTTCCTCAGTAAATATGCACCAAATTGAACTCAACATGAGCAAAGACAGAACCAAGGCTGACAAACAGGCCTGTGTTCAGGAGCAGTAAGAGATGGAAATCTGCAGTCACACAAGGTTGGGCTGGGCTTTGGCACCAGTCAAATGGGTTTTAACATTGGTCTGGTTGGCATCAAACACGCTGCTACAGGGACTTTGGCTGGGATTGTTCTGGGGCCAACTTTTCTCTACTTCTATGCATTTCAACATGGGGTATCGGTGCTATACCAAGGGTTCTAGAACATGAAATATCTTCATGGATCGTCATTTTGGCTCAGATTTAATGAGAACATGAGTAGAATGGGAGAAGTTTAGTAATCTAGCTAGTAGGTAATTTTATGGTTTTTTTTATAATGAAATAATAATAGCTAAGGCAAGTAGTGATTACCTTATGCGTGTCTCTAAGAACTTGATAACAGACAAAACACATTGAATCATTATTACAATGTCATGAGAAAACCTAGGCTAACGACAGGTTAACTATGTTACCCAAGGTCTCCTAGCTAGCAAACTGAAGAGCTGGATTTGAACCTATGTGGTATGGTTCCAAGTCTGTCCTTTTTTTTTTTTTTTAAATGGGGTCTTGCTCTGTTGCCCAGGCTGGAGTGCAGTGGTGCGATCTCGGTATGCTGCAACCTCTGCCTCTTGGATTCAAGCAATTCTTCTGCCTCAGTCTCCTAAGTAGCTGGAATTACATGCATGTGCCACCACACCCAGCTAATTTTTGAACTTTTGGTAGAGACAGGGTTTCGTGTTGGCCAGGCTTGTCTCTAACTCCTGACCTCAAGTAATCCATCTGCCTCTGTCTCCCAAAGTGCTGGGATTCCAGGTGTGAGCCACCACGCCTGGCCTCAGAGTCTGTGCTTTTAACCAAAAACTACCAGGCACACCTCCGAGATATTGCAGGCTTGGCTCCAGACCACCACAATAAAGGGAATATTTCAATAAAGCAAGTCACACAAATTTATTGGTTTCCCACTGCTTATAAAAGTCACGTTTATACTATAATATAGTCTATTAAGTGTGCAATAGCACATCTTTAAAAACAATGTACATACCTTAATTTAAAAATACTTTATTGCTAAAAAATGCTAACAATCATCTGAGGCTTCAATGAGTCGTAATCTTTTTGCTGGTGGAGGGTCTTGCCTCATGTTGATGGCTGCTCACTGATCAGGGTGGTGGTTGCTGAAAGTTGGGATAGTCATGGCAATTTCGTAAAATAACAATGAAGTTTGCCTTATCAGTTGACTCTTCCTTTTACTAAAGTAGTGTGCGACGCTGTTTGATAGCATTTTACCCACAGTAGAGCTTCTTTCAAAATTGGAGTCAGTCCTCTCAAAAGCTGCCACTGCTTTATCAACTAAGTTTATGTAATATCCTAAATCCTTTATTGTCATTTCAACAATGTTCACAGCATCTTCACCAGGAGTGGATTTCATCTCAAGAAACCACTTTGCCAGGCGTGATGGCTCATGCCTGGAATCCCAGCACTTTGGGAGGTCGAGGTGGGCAGATCACTTGAGGTCAGGAGTTCGAGACCAGCCTGGTCAACATGGTGAAACCGTGTTTCTACTAAAAATACAAAAATTAGCCAGGTGTGGTGGCAGGTGCCTGTGGTACCTGCTACTCAGGAGGCTGAGGCAGGAGAATCACTTGAATCCGGGAGGCAAGAGGTTGCAGTGAGCTGAGATTGTGCCACTGCACTCCAGCCTGGGTGATGGAGCTAAAACTCTGTCACAAAACAAAACAAAACAAAACATTTTCTTTGCTCATTCATAAGAAGCAACTCCTCATTCATTTAAGTTTGATCATGAGATTGCAGCAATGCAGTCACATCTTTAGGCTCCATTTCTAACTGTGGTTCTCTTACTCTTTCTACCACATCTGCAACTACTTCCTCCATTGAAGTCTTCAACCCCTCAAAGTCATCCATGAGGGTTGGAACCAACTTCTTCCCTTTTCCCATGAATGAAGAGTGTTATTAATGGCATCTAGAATGGTGAATCCTTTCCAGAATGTTTTCAATTTACTTTACACAAAGCCATTAGAAGAATCATTATCTTTGGCAGCTATAGCCTTAGCAGACATATTTCTTAAATAGTAAGACTCAAAAGTCAAAATTACTCCTTGTTCCAGGAGTTACTGAATGGATGTTGAGCTAGCAGGCAAGAAAACAACATTCATCTCCTTGTACATCTCCATCAGAGGTCTTGGGTGACCACTTTTATTGTCAATAAGCAATAATATTCTGAAAGGAATTTTTTTCTCAGCTGTTGGTCTCAACAATGGGCTTAAAATAATCAGTAAACTCTAGCCTGGGCAACATAGTAAGACCTTGTCTCTACAAACAAACAAAAACAAACAAAATTTGCCAGGTGTTGTGGTGAGTGTCTAGTTCTAGCTACTCAGGAGGCTGATGTAGAAGGATCACTTGAACCCAGGAGGTCAAGGCTGAAGTGAACTGAGATTGTGCCACTGCACTCCATCCTGGATAACAGAGTGAGACTCTCTCTCTTTCTCTCTCTACACACACACACACACACACACACACATATTCAGTAAACTATGCTGTAAGCAGATGTGCTGTCATCCAGACTTTGCTGTTCCGTTGATAAGAGCACAGGCAAAGTAGATTTTACATCATTATTCAGGGTCCCAGGATTTCCAAAATGGTAAATGAGTGTTGCGTTTAACTTCAAGTCACCAGCTGCCTTAGCTCATAATAAGAGAGTCAGTCTTTGAGGCTTTGAAGCCAAGCATTGACTTTTCCTCCATAGCTGTGAAAGTCCTAGATGGCATCTTCCTAGTATCTGGGAAATACAATAAAATGAAGCACAATAAAATGAAATGTGGCTGTTCAGCTGACCCTTGCATAACATGGGTTTGAACTGTGTGAGTCCACTTATATGTGAATTTTCTCTCACCTCTGCCACCCCCCAAGACAACAAGGCCAACCCTTCCTCATCCCCCTCCTCAACCTACTCGACATGAAGATAACAAGAGAATAAAGGCCTTTACGATGATCCACTTCCATGTAATGAATAGTAAATAAGTATATTTTCTCTTCTTTAATATTTTCATTTTTGGGGGATGGGGTGGGGATGGAGTCTCGCTCTTGTCACCCAGGCTGGAGGGCAGTGGCATGATCTCGGCTCACTGCAACCTCTGCCTCCTGGGTTCAAGAGATTCTCCTGTCTCAGCCTCTGGAGTAGCTGGGATTACAAGTGCCCACCACCAAATCTGGCTAATTTTTGTATTTTTAGTAGGGATGGGATTTCACCATGTTGGCCAGGCTGGTCTTGAACTCCTGACATCAGGTGATCTACCCTCCTTAGCCTCCCAAAGTGCTGGGATTACCAGCATGAGCCACTGCGCCTGGCCAGATTTTCTTAATAACATTTCCTTTTCTCTAGCTCACTTTATTGTAAGAATACAGTACATAATACACATAACATTATATATAATGTATATATAACATATTAACACATAAAATGTGTGTTAATTGCCTACTTACATTATTGGTAAGGCTTTCAGTCAACAATAGGCTATTAGTAATTGAGTTTTTAGAGTCAAAAGATACACAAATGTTTGGCCATGCAGGGATCCCTAACCCTGCATTGCTCAAGGACCAACTGCATATGTCTTAAGCAAATGTAGATACATTTTAAAGTAGAAAGCGAAGTTTGCATGACTGTTTGAGCTAAAACTTTAGATTTTTAGCTTTTTGCGAATTGCTTCTTTTCCTGGGGGTTGGTGGTGAAAAGGCTTTTTCATCCTTGTGGTCTCCATTGATTGTTCTGGGTGGGGAGCAACGTGGGGAAGAAATGGAAGAGGGAGCAAGGGTGTCTTAGGAAGAAGAGATGAGGACAGATCCCAATCTCAGAAAATGGCACCTGCGTATTCATGAGGTTATTTTTCCTGTCTTCCATCTCATTAGAGAAGTTGAGAGGGATCAGGCTGTGGCACCTGCGGGAGCCCACAGGGTAATGACGCCTATCTCACCACCTGGGCTGTGGTTGCTCTGGAAAAACGCTTCACCAACGATAACGCTGTGTCTGTGCCACGCAGGGATCAGCTGGGACAACCAAGGGAGGGGACCAGCAGGCAGGAAAGCCCTCAGAATTATGGGGATTGAGGTAAGGATCACAGTGAAAGTGAAATCACAACTAAGGTTGACTTCCCTTGGTGAAAAGAAGGGGTTTAGGTGAAAATGTGAAGGAAAGAGAGCCTTTTTCTATGTTATAGGCAATCAAAAATATGCTTATAAAGAAATAGGGGCGGGGAACTCACAAAGCATGAGCGAATGTACTCTCCTGTTCTACATTCTATTTTTTAAATTTGCTTGAAGGTTGTTATTTTAGTTTGCTGGTAATAAAATATTTTTCTAAGGAAAATGGAGACATAGGAAACATAGACAAAAATTTTGGCTTTCACCGAAAGCTAGTCAGGGCAGAGCCCTCTGTGCTCCCTCTGAAAATGTCCTTTACTGAAGTTTGCATATCACAAAGCACTTACAGACAGTAGGTTATAATTAGTCTTTGTGAGCTATAGAGTCGGCAGGGCAGGTATTAGTTTATAGGGAGGAAACTGAAGCCTGGAGATGAGAAGGGACTTGCTGGAGATCTCACCGTGATCAGGCAGCTCCTCCACTGAGTGGGGGGTTAAGGGTGAGTTATTTATATAGGAACTCATAAAATCATTGCTAATATACAATGTTCAAATCACATTTTAGTTCCATAATTGGACTTCTTGTTGGAAAGTGACCTGGAAGCCAGAAATAGACACGGAACTCTGTGACCGGGAGCAGATGGAACACTCACATAGCTGCGCTGTCTCCCCCTGGCCCCAGCCATGGGGATGAAGAGACTGACTGCCATGGCGCACTGATCTGAAGAGGGATTCAGCAGGTCATTGAGGCACTTGAGATGGGGGAGCGCCTGGAGGAGTAAGAATGACACGAAAAGTCCTGGCATTCCGAGTCCATCTGGGGTCTGTTTTAGGGAGGAAAATGGGACTGCCCCATTTGGGAGTTTGGGAGGTCCCCAAGACCACCTGCAGGTTCAGTGATTTACTAGGAGGACCTGGAGAACTCAGAAAAACCATTACACACCTAAGGCCAGGCCAGGAGAGAACAGGTGTGAGCGTCCAGTTGTCCTTTCCCGGGAAAGATGTGTGGACAGTGCCTACTTCTCTCAGCAGTGATATGGGGCAACACACGGAGAGTGCTGCCAGCCAGGGGAGCTCACCCAAGCCTTGGGATCCAGGACTTTTTACTGGGAGTCAATCATGCAGGTGTGGCTGATCGCGCACATGGCCCATCTTAGTCTCCAGCCCTTCCAGAAACCAAACTGATACTGGGTGGTTTAACACCTTCTTCCTGCCCCCAACTCCATATACTGCATTGTTAGCATTCAAACTACCCGGCATGGCCATAGACCTGCAGGTAAACAAATACACCCTTATCAGGCAGGATATTCCGTGGGCTTAGGGGTTACCTCCCAACATCTGGGCAAGGGTCAAACCTCTCTGTGGGGAAGGTCATTGTCTACTGCACAGGGACCCAATCAAGTCACTATGGTATCTAGGACTGGAGGGATTCCTAATCTCTCTTCTCTGTGGAACTTTGGTCTCTGGTGCCAGGCCCTGCTTGCAGAGGGAAACTTCCTTGAATCTGGTCCATGTTCAGTCTCAGGGGTCGAACTAGACCTTAGTAGGGAAAGACTTAGCTCTCTAGAGTGCAACTCAGATCCAGGCAGCCTTGATGCTGAGAAAGCCCAGCCTCATTCCTGAGGCCTACTCCCTGCTTTAATCAGGCAGGTAACTGGTTGTCTGTACTGTCCCCACTGACCGAGCTCTTGCCTTGGCAGCTTCTCAGACTGAGTCCTTGTTTGCCCTTGCCTGTCCCCTTCTCTGGGACCGAAGCCCTGTCCTGAGCTCCCTGTCTGGGGTTGCACCTTGCTGCCTACCTCTCAGCCTGAACTCTCCATGTCTTCATGCCTGGATTTCCCATTGCTGAGTTGCACATAGCTGCTGGGGAAATTGTTCCCTCCTGTCAGACCCCAACCTGACTTGGGCACTGACTGCTGGATAGAGGCTCAGAGTCACTGCCCAGCACCTGCAGAGGGGTCCGCCCTGGCTTTGTGGGGTCAGTACAGTCCCAGTTGTTTCTTTGGCCCTTTGCCAAAGTTGGTGAGACCATATCCAAGGTTATGGCATGATGTAGAAGATTCACCAGCCAAGTTTAGTCCAGTGCTCTGTAGCAATAGAAGATAAAGGTCTGTAGCCTGACAGATGCACACAGAAATACTGAAGCTCTTACATGTGTATCTCAGTGGTCATTCAGAGGCTCTTTCTGGAAGTTTTGCCTTATACCATGGCCATGAACTTCAAAGCTCTGGAATTCCTCCTGAACCAAAGGGAACTTAAAAAATACAGATACACAATTCCTTATCTGAAATCCTTGAGCCAGATGTGTTTTGGAATTCATAATTTTTCAGATTTTAGACAGATTATTTGGTTCAGATACTATACATTATGTCACAACTCTAGTGAGGTCTGAGACATAACTTTGTAAATCAAACACATTAATATGTATGCAGTAAAATGTATGAATATTCACATGAAGTGAGATGAATAAAGCTATAATTCATTTCCTTAACTTATGTCAGTTCAGCTCAGGTTTTCCCACCAAATATTTTCAGGTTTAATTAGATGTTGCTACCACATAAGTTACCATTTAAAAAATCTGTTTACAAAACCTTTTGAGTAGGTTAAATATTTTCCATGCATTCTTTCCTTCATTGTTCTTCATAAGCATCCTGAGAACAGGAATTGCATCTCATTCATCTTTTTATTTATAGTGCCTGCCCTAACTCCTGATATATACTAGACGCTTAATAAATGATGAATGAGTGGGTGGATTATTCTTTAGTTTATATTAGCTTCTCATAGGTAACAAAGGGGAGTAAGCCCTTCTTGGAATGACTCATCCAGGTCCTTGTTGGTCATCATGGACAAGGTTGTACAAGGTCTCCAATTTCCCCTCAAATCTCCATGAAGGCACAATAATCTACAAGGCATTCAATTCCCCTCCTAATCCATTTTCCCTCTCTGAGAAGCTGGCAAGAGCCAAAAGCAGGACACCGACAGAGAGGTCATAGGGCAGTCACATGGGGAAGCAGCAGGGCTGCAGGGAAGAGTATGGGTTGGAAGCTGGAAGGTCAGGGCTCTGGGCACAGGCTGGTTATCCCCTGGGAGTACGGCTGGTGCTACATCTCAGCCATTTCTTCACCTTCTAGAAAAGAGATTCCCAAGCTTGCCAATTATCAGAATCACCCAGGCGCTTTAAATATATATAGAGTCTGATTCTGTAGGTCTAGGGTGGAGTCCAGAAATCTGAATGTTTAAAAAGCTCCTCAGCCAGGTGCTGTGACTCACACCTGTAATTCTAGCACTTTGGGAAGCCAAGGTAGGCAGATCACTTGAACCCAGGAGTTTGAGACCAGCCTGGGCAACATAGTAAGACCCCTACTTCTAAAAAAAACTTTAAAATTATCTAAATGTGGTGGCCAAGTAGCTGGGACCTGTAGTCCCAACAACTCGGGAGGCTGAGGCAGGGTGATTGCTTGAGCCCAGGAGTTCAAGGCTGCAGTGAGCCATGATCATGCCACTGCACTCCAGCCTGGGCAACAGAGTGAGACTCCGTCTCAAAAAAAAAAAAAAAAAAAAAAAGTGTATGGCAAATCCTAGAATAACCACTAAAACAATAGCTCAAAAATACAGTGAAAAAAATTATTAATAAATTAAAATATTTCCTTGGCTTGTGGCTCCTAAAAAAAGAAAAGAAATTAAAATGCTACATCAGAAAGATGCACTTAGTGCAAAAGAAAGTAGTGAATGAGGAACAAAAAAGACACAAGGCATAGAAAACAAAAAGTAAAATGGCAGATGTAGATCCAACCATATCAATAAATATGAACAGATTAAACAATTCAATCAAAAGACAGGTTATCCAACTGGGAAAAGAAACATGATCTAACTATATACGCTGTTTACAGAAGACATGCTTATTTTTAACTTTTAAGTTCAAGGGTACATGTGCAGGTTTGTTATAAAGGTAAATTTGTATCATGGGGGTCTGTTGTGCAGATTATTTCATCATCCAGGTATTAAGCCTAGTACCTATTAGTTATTTTTCCTGATCCACTTCCTCCTCACACCCTCCACTCGCAGATAGGCCCCAGTGTGTGTTATTCCCCTCTATGTATCCATGTGTTCTCATCATTTAGTTCTCACTTAAAAGTGAGAACATATGGTGTTTGGTTTTCTGTTTCTGCCTTAGTTTGCTAAGGACAATGACTTCCAGCTCCATCCATGTTCCTGCAAAGGACATGATCTCATTCTTTTTATGGCTGCATGGTATTCCATGTGCCACGTTTTCTTTATCCTGTCTACCATTGATGGGCATTTATGTTGTTTCCATGTCTTTGCTATTGTGAACAGTGCTGCAATGAACATTCACATGCATGTGACTTTATTGCAGAATGATTTATATTTCTTTGGGTAAGAACCCAATAATGGGATTGCTGGGTCGAATGGTAGTTGTGTTTGAGGAATAGCCACACTGTTTTCCACAATGACTGAACTAATTTAAACTCCTACCAACAGTGTATAAGCCAGGGGTGTCCAATCTTTTGGCTTCCCTGGGCCACATTGGAAGAATTGTCTTGGCCCACACATAAAGAACACTAAACACTAGTTGGGCGCGATGGCTCACGCCCGTAATCCCAGCACTTTGGGAGGCTGAGGCGGGCAGATCACGGGGTCAAGAGATAGAGATCATCCTGGCTAATATGGTGAAACCCTGTCTCTACTAAAAATACAAAAAATTAGCCAGGCGTGGTGGCACGCGCTTGTAGTCCCAGCTACTCGGGAGGCTGAGGCAGGAGAATTGCTTGAACCCAGGAGGCGGAGGTTGCAGTGAGCCAAAATTGTGCACTGCACTCCAGCCTGGTGACAGAGTGAGTCAAAACAAAACAAACAAACAAACAAAAAACAACAACAAAAAAAAACACTAACAGTAGCTCATGAGCTAAAAAAAAATTGCAAAACAAAAATCTCATGTTTTAAGAAAGTTTATAAATTTGCGTAGGGCCACATTCAAAGCCATCCTGGGCTGTATGTGGCTTGGGGGTCGCAGGCTGGACAAACTTGGTATAAGCATTCCTTTTTCTCTGCAACCTTGTCAGCAACTTTGTAATATATCCATTCTGACTGGTATGAGATGGTATCTCATTGTGGCTTCGACTTACATTTCTCTAATGATCAAGGATGTTGAGCTTTTTTCATATGCTTGTTGGCCGCATGTATGTCTTCTTTTGAAAAGTGTCTGTTCATGTTTTACCCACTTTGTAATGGGGCAACAGAAAAGACATGAGGCATAGAAAACAAAAAGTAAAATGGCAGATGTAAATCCAACCATATCAATACGTATGAATAGATTAAACAATTCAATCAAAAGACAGATTATCTGACTGGGAAAAAAACACATCATCTAACTCTATATGCTGTCTACAGTAGACTTGCTTTTTTTTTTTAACTTTTATTTTAAGTTCAGGGTCCATGTGCATGACCTAGAGAATCCCTTTACACAATGAGAGCATCTATAAGGAACTTATATATAGATGCTGGATATTAGACAAAGGTCAAATTTAAGTTCCTTGTAGATGCTGGATATTAGATCTTTGATGCATAGTGTGCAAAAATTTTCTCCCATTCTGTAGATTGTCTGTTTAGTCTGTTGATAGTTTCTTTTGCTGCGCTGAAATACTTTAGTTTAATTAGATCCCATTTGTCAATTTTTGCTTTTGTTGCAATTGCTTTTGGCGTCTTCATCATGAAATCTTTTCCTGTTCCTAGAGACAGAGATTATCTGATATGCTTTTTATTTAAAGATACAAATAGAAAGTAGAAAAAATATATATTATGCAAACAGCAACCACAAGAAAGCTGGGGCAGCTATACTGACTGATACAAAACAAAACACACTTCAAAATAAAAAACGTTCCTAGAGACAAACAGGGGCATTTTATAATGACAAAATTAAATTCATCAGAAAGATGTAACAATTATAAACATATATGCACCTAATATCAGAGCACCAAAATACATGAAGCAAAACCTGACAGAAATTAAACAGACAATTCAACAGTAATAGTTGGAGACTTCAACATCCCACTTTCAAAAATAGACAGAACCACTGGACAGAAGATCAACGAGGAAGTAGAAAACTGTAACAACACTATAAACCAACTGGACCTGACAGCCATCTATGAAATGCTCTGTCTAACAACAGAATATACATCCTTCTCAAGTGCACACGGAAGATCTGGGATAGGCAATATGCTAGGCCATAAAACAAGCCTTAATTGCACTCTTGGGCATTTGTCTGAGAAATAAAAACTCATGTTCACACCAAAACCTATACACAAGTGTTCATGGCAGCTTTATTTGTAATAGGTGAAAATTCAAAATAGCCCAGATGTCCTTCAACAGGTAGATGATTAAACAAACTATTTTATCATGATTATATTATTATTATTATTATTATTATTATTGAAATCTTGAAAAACGCTTGAAAATCTCACCACTCAGAGAAGACCGATGCTGTCATTCTGGTGAGCATCCCACTGTCATCTCACACGCATACACACACAAATGGATATGTGTGCACCTCCAGCAGTTCTCTATCCTTTTCCCTTCCTGAAATGATTCTCAAATGTAACCATATCTCCCAAAGGGGCATATCACACTTTCCTGGGGTGAGTGATTGGGGAAGACGGTGATTTATAAAATCTCCCCAGGTGATTCTGAATGATGACTCCATTCTTCAGAGAGGCACCCCACCTTCACCCCAGTACCTACAGAATCCCTGGGCACTTTACACAAATGGGAGCATACTACATACAGTATTTTGTAAACTGCTTTTCACATTCTACATCATCCTACCTACTGGCTGCATAGTATTACATTTTTGGTTTTGGCGTACACAAGATTTAAAACTAATTCCATGTTGATGTTATTTAGCTCTTTCTGTCAAAAAATATAAAATGTTGTGGTGACCAATTTTGTATGTATAAAATCAGCACTTTATGTATTCCTTTTAGTGGAATTTCTGGATCAGTGGGTTTGAACAGTAAAAAAATTTAAAATAAAATGCATATACTTTCTAGGAAGATTATATGGATTTATATTTTTATCAATTAACACTCATGCAACAAACAGTGCATCAGGTATTGTTTAGACTAGAGTATCCCCAACACCCTTTAGCCTTTATTTATTTTGAGACAGGGTCTTGCTCTGTCCCCCAGGCTGGAGTGCAGTGGTGTGAATACAGCCCACTGTAGCCTCGACTTCCTGGGCTCAAGGGATCCTCGTGCCTCAGCCTCTTAAGTAGCTGGGACCACAGATGTGCACCACCACACCCAGCTAATTTTTTGTTTTTTATTTGTAGAGACAAGATCTCGCTATGTTGTCAGGCTAGTCTTAAACTCCTGGACGTAAGGAATCCACCTGCCTCGGCCTCCCAAGGTGCTAGGATTACAGGTGTGAACCACCACGCCTGGCCCTCCTTAACTTTTAAAATTAAGTTTCAAAGGTCTTTGACAAAATACTGCCCTTTGGCTTTTGATCTCAAGCAAAACGCTAACGTTACTTATTTATTTATTAGGTTACCGGAACTGCCTAGAGCTTACTTTCTCCTGTTTCCTCCCAACTATGAAGGCCGTTTGCTTCTCTTTGCTGCCGCCTTGTGCTGGAACAGGAGAAGTTCATTATAAGAGAAACAGTAATTGACAACCCCTTACTTCCAGGGCACAGAGGGGCCTGCAGTCAGATCCTGACAGTCTGCCCTATATAGATCTGGGCCACAGAGAGAGACAGAGCTCTGTGCTTCAGTGCAAAAGGAACTTGGTACAGAGCCCAGAGGAGGACTTGAAGTGATGAGACTGGGCATCAGAGACCTGGATTCTAGATCCTAGATCTGAATCTGCCCCTAATTTGCTATCGGGCAAATTTGTTCTTTCTTTGTCCTCTGTTTCTTCTCAGTGAACTGCTAGATTATTGTTTTGCAAACTGTAGGTGGTGACCCATTAATGAACTGTAAATTCTAGCCATTAAGTTGTGGCAAGTTTCTTTCTTTCTTTTAAGAAAGAAGCGAAAATAATGGAAGTGTCAAAATACGCTATGCATAGTAAAGGTAAGTATTGCTTCCGGAGCCTTTTCAACGCAGAGGTGTCCTGGGCTGTTGCGTTGTAAAATGCACTGCTTACTGATGGGCTTGGTCAGTACCGTTTGAAGGCCACGGGCTCGGGGGAGCTCCAGGGTCCTCCTAGCTGGAGCTTTTAGTTGTTAGTTGGACAATTCACTATTTGCGGTGAGAAGGCCCCACCAAGTGGAGGAAGGTCTGGTGCTGTGCTGCTGAGGTCTTCTCTTTCCCTCCTCTTCTTACTTGCTCTAAAGTGACAGGAAGCCCCAAGCTCTAATGCAGGTGACTGGTGAGAGTTTCCCACTGAGCCCCAAAGCAAAAACAACACACAACTACAGTTCTTGAGTCGGAATTCTCAGGAGTGGCTGGCAGTGCAGGTGCAGGTGCCACTGACCCGGCAGAGGCACTAGGTGGCGCCACAGTACCAGGGTCATCACTACGCCGCAGGCACTGCAGAGGAGAGTGGGAACCCACGATTCTGGAATGGACAAGGGGCAGCTGGGCTTGAGGTCCTGGGTACTCTGACCTGGCCCTTCTTGGGTTCCAAAAGTCTGGAGTAGAAGGGGAAGATTGTTTCACCTGCTCAGGGGTCTCCGATCCTGGCGCGGAGCTGGTGGGCTCTGCGGTGGCTCTAGCTCCCGGGCAGCCGCAGATGGCAGAAGCTGCCATTAGGGGGCAGCAGAACACTGGTGTTGGGAGAGTGGGGCCAGGCTTCACCGGGAGGAACGGGTAAAGGAGTCAAAGGCCTCAGGGGCACAGAGCCTTCAGAACAGAGCAGCCTCGCTTGCTCTCTCTGAGGGCTCCAGGAGGAGGACAGAGTCCAACTTCCAAAACAGGGACCCTCCCAGTGGTGTCCTGGAGCTGGCTCGTATGGGCTCACCAGACCTGATGGTTAAATTTTCAAAAAATTTGCAAGCCATTTGTTTAAAGCCATTGTTTAAGACTTACAATTCTTTGAGTTCCCTATGTGTCCTGGATATTAACCCCGTCAGATGCGAAATGTGGGAATATTCTCTCCCATTCTGTAGGTTGTCACTTCACTCTGCTGATCATTTCCTTTGTGGTGCAGAAGCTTGTTAGTTTAATGGATTTCTATTCGCCTGTTTTTGCTTTTGTTGCCTGTGCTTTTTTGGTCTTATTCAAAAAATCCTCGCCCAGACCAATGTCATGAAGGGGTTCCCCTATTTTCTTCTAGTAGTTTCATAGTTTTGGGCCTTACATTGATTTTTAATCCATCTCTATTTGATTTTTGGATGTGGTGAGAGATAGGAAGTCTGGTTTCATTTTTCTGCATATGAATATCCAGTTTTCCCAGTACCCTTTGTTGGAGAGATTGGCCTTTGCCCAATGTGTGTTCTTGATGCCTTTGTTGAAAATCAGTTGGCTGTAAGAGCATAGATTTATTCTTGGTCTCTCTATTCCGTTCTGTTGTTTGGTGTGTCTGTTTTTCTGCCAGAAAGTACCATGCTGTTTTGATTGCTATTGCTTTGTAGTGCATTTTACATTTGTAGTGTAGTCAGATAGTGTGATGTTTCCAGCCCTATTCTCTCTCTCTCTCTCTTTTTTTTTTTTTAACAGGTGGGATCTCACTCTGTTGCTCAGGTTGGAGCACGGTGGCACGACCATAACTCACTAAAAAACTCCTGGGCTCAGGTGATCCTCCTGCCTCAGTCTCCTGAGTAGCTGGGACTACAGGCATGTGCCACCACTCCTGTTTAATTTATTTTTTATTTTTTTTAGAGATGGGGGTCTTAATGTTGCCTAAGCTGACCTCAAATTCCTAGCCTCAAGTGATCCTCCCTAAATGCTGAGATTATAGTCATGAGTCACCACATTTAATAAATTATAGTAAGTCCATGTGATACAGTAACTATTAACACAGTGAAGAGAATGAGATGACTTTCATAAAATGGTAAGGATGAAATCCAAGATACGTTGTAACTTGAAAAAGTAGAGTCATTCTTAAAATTGAAACTACTTCTAAATATGTACAACTACTATGTATCCATAATAATTAAAAATAAATTTAGGATTAAATAAAAAATTTTTTAAAGCAAAAGTCAAAAAGAAAAACTAGTACTAGCTCACTAATCAAATATTTTAAAATAAAATTAAACCTATATAAGTACTGAAAGAAAATCTGGGAGCATATTTTTATAATCTAGTGTGCACAATCTAAGTATGGTTCAAACCGTGAAGTCATATAAGAAAAAACTGATAAGCTCAGATCACACATTTCTACTATGGTAACAAAAACCACCATAAAAAAGTAAAAGCACGAATGACAGAGTGAGAAAATATTTGCAACATTATGAACAAAAGGTTACTTTAATAAATAAAAGCTCTTACCAATCAATAAGGAAAAGATCAACAAGCTGGGTGTTGTGGCACATACCTATAGTCCAAGCTACTAGGGAGGCCAAGATGGGAGGATTGCTTGAGGCCAAGTGTTTGAGGCCACAGTGTCCTATGATTGCACTTGTGAATAGCCACTGCACTACAGTCTGAGCAACATAGCAAGACTCCATCTCTTAAAAAAAAAAAAAAAACCAACAAGATATAGAACACTGTGTGTAGTATGTGGCCATTTGCATTAAAATATAAGCTTTTATATCCCTAGAAATATCTGGAAAGTTAACCCATGAGACAGGTACCAATTTAACATGAAAAGGGAACTGTGGGCCAAGAGTCAGGCTGGGAGGGAGCTTAGATTTTCAATCAATATTATTTTTACACTGTTTTAATTCTTTATGTTGTGCATGTATTAACTTCAAACTCTTCAAAAAATTCATTGACAGGGCAGCAAGTCTCTAGGCACTGACCAAGCCCCCACATTCCCATCTCTTCCTTCAGTGAATCACATATCTTTGGATCTGCCCTGCTGCTTCTGCACTCCTCTCCCTAATTAAATACTTTCTTTTCTTCAAGGCTCATTCAAGCTTCTGACTCCTTCTCTCAAGACCATAGCGGTGGCCTCTCCCTGCTGTCAACATGTAGCTTGTGGAATTTTCCTTCCCTCCCTCCCTCTTTCCCTCCCTCCCTTGCTTCCTTCTTTCCCTTTCTTTCTTTCTTTCTTTCTTTCTTTCTTTCTTTCTTTCTTTCGTTCGTTCTTTCTTTGTTTCTTTCTTTCTTTCTCTTTCTTTTCTTTCTTTCTTTCTTTCTTTCCTTCCTTCCTTCCTTCGTTCGTTCGTTCCTTCCTTCCTTCCTTCCTTCCTTCCTTCCTTCTTTTTCTTATTTTTTCTTTTCTTTCTTACTGCTTCTTGCCTTTTTTCCCTTTTCTTCCTTCCTTTCTTCTTTTCTGTTTTTGCTGCTCTGTGCCTTGGTTGCTTCTCTACATCTACCATTAGAATTGTGTTGTACTTCTTTATATCACCAAGAATGCCACCTGCCTTTGGTAGAGAGTCATTCCTGTCTTCCCTGACCTCCCAGAACGCTCACGGCCACACCACACAATGCATTCTGTAATTATATCCTGGCAAATTTCCCATCAGAGCACTAGGAGTCTCACCCCAGCTACACCGGGAGCTCCTAGAAGGTAGGGGCCTGGATTTTGCTCATCTCTGTGGTGGCTCAGTGCTAAGGGCAGAGTGGGAACCCCAGAGAGACATCTCGAGTTTCCAGATGATGGAAGGCCACTCAATAGAAAAACATCACTGCTGCCTTTACTAGTCACTCAGCTGATACTAGCACTTGGTCCTGGGTCTCTGGAGGTCTAGTTGCTTTCTATGCCACAAGACCATGGTCCTCTCCTGCTGTGGAAATAACACACAGGCAGAGGGGCAGCCTGTAGCTGGCCATGTGCCCAGGAGTTCAGAACCCCACACCTTCTTCAGTCATTGCAGCCCCAGTTCCTCGGCTCCATTTTTCCAGCCCCCTGGAAATTGTAAAAATGTAGTCAGGTCTCTTCTCTCTCGCCGCACTTTCATCCCACCCCTACCTTAACCATGAATATGTGTATACTGAGGCTTAAATTTTCCTTTGTGAACTTTACAAGTTCAGGGGAACTTTCACCACATATTTATGAATAGTTATGTGTTGAACCCTGGCGGCACTCTGAGTTTGAAGACAGACGAACAGTGTGCAGATGCTGCTTTTAAGGAGCTTACAGGCTTTTGGAGAAAACAGTCACATGAACAAAATCAATGCAATGTTGTTAGCAGTGATCAATTGGGAGCTGGTCACGGTGCTAGGATAAGAGAGGGTGGGGGAATTGCACTGGTTTTGTGGGTGGGGGGATGAGGGACTTTCTGGAGGAGATGGTTCTCTGGCTCAGGTTTAATAGTGAATGAGAGCCTGGGGCTCCCAGTCCAGCTCATACAACTGGTCTTTTTCAGCCTGGATAGTCTCTCCCTTTTCTCAGCCGAGGAGCTGTCCAAGGTGAGAGAAAGGAGACCGGTTTTATCAAAGGTGCAAAAGGATTGAGTTTAGATCCTGGTAAAAATAGATGTACAGAGTGTAATACCCTGAAGGGAGAGGTGGTAGTTCAGCATGCAGGTTTAGAGAGGACTGGAAGTGGAGTTCTGGGGCGACTAAATCCTGCCTCACCAAGAGTCCAGCTAGAAATCATTCTCCTCCCTTCCAGGGAGCACTCTCCTCTCCAGTTCAGGCTGGGCACAGGCTTCAATGGTCAGGTTAGCCCAAGCTCTGCCCTGCTGGTGCTCCCCAGAAAAGAGCCCACTGAACAGGTGCACCCTCATGCCCAAGCCTGACTGTTCTCCAGGGAGTCCTGCTCTTTCACTCCTTTGACCACCACTCCTCACCCCCAGCCGCATTCCCAAGTCTAGAGGATGATAGACCATCTGTTAGGATGCTAGACATACAGCCACATGGGGGACACTGACCAGCCAGCCACGGAAGGAACTGACCCTATGTGTGTATGAGCCCTGAGCTACACTAATTGAAGTCTTTGTAATATTTACAGTTCCTGATGTGTGGGCTATGTGCTGGGGTGACTTTACCAGGGGCCCTTTTGAGGGTTACAGGCAGTCATGTAAGACTTCCTCCCTGCACTCAGCTCTGGAGGAAATCTGGAAGCCAGTAGGGATGAGTGTAAAAAGTACTTTAGACCCTCTGACCGGGGATCCATCCTCCTGAGGCCTGGTCCTGCAGAGCCTGGGAGGGGCTTCTTGAGTGAAAGCTTCCGAAGGCTGGCTGATTCTCAGTGCTCAGAGCCCACAGTGGCAGCTGCCAGCTAACCTTCCTTGCAAATTTAGACACTCGGGCTGCCGCAGTGAAGGGCAGGCTTCCAGAACACTCAGAGAAGCCAAGAGGAGCATCTCTGAGCCTGCATCTGCCACCTCCCCATCCAGAACCCCTCCCCAGATAAAGGGCTTCTAGTGCAAAAAGCTCCCATCTGAAGCTCCAGGAATCCTATAAGCCGACTGCATTAGCTACATGTCATAAATATTTATGCTCCTACTGACGTGTGTCAGAGTGTATGTGAGTATGCAGGGGAAGGCCTGCTGATGGACACAGAGGAGGAAGCTTTCAAGTCAGCGAAAGAAGAACTTTCTAACCCTGAGCACTGTCTGGGTCTCCAAGATGTAGCCAGCTTCAACCTCTAGACTTAATCAAGCACGGACAAGGTGGCCATCATCACGGATACTGTAACAAAAGTTCTTAACAGGGTGGGAAGGAGAAATCTACAACCGCTTCAGCCCACCCCAATGCCCAGATTCTGTGACTCTGTGACTCGGTGGGATGTAAATTCACCATGGATGACAGTTAACTAAACACGAAGGCCCAGGACTCAAGCTCTACATACAGCACCAAGCAGATGCCTTCATAGATGCATCTCATTCTGCCCTCCACAATGCCCAGGGGTTAATATCACCCATTTCCTTAATTCCCACAGGAGGACAATGAAGCTTAGAATAGTGACCTGCCTTATCTGTAGTTCCACAGCCATAAGCAGCAGAATTGGGATTCAAATTCAAGTTCTTGGCTCCAAGACCAATTCTCTTTTCTTTATGAGGCAATTGCCTGTCCAATCAACCCCACATACCACAAACATTGGCAATGTCGCAAATGCTGTCTGCGGGGACATCTCACTCACCCTGGCCACCTGCTGCAGAGTATTATGAAGATGCGTGAGAGGCACTGTGCCGTGTGTGCACAGTACGGGGGCCTGGAAGGAACCTCACCAGATCTGACAGCCTGATCGGGAGCACGGGGTTCGGAGAGTACCAAGGCTGGGACTCTGTGCTCATCTGCAGGGGTCAGCAGGTGACCCACAGCACAGTCCCCAAACATGGCCCAGGGAGGAGGCCAGACTCAATCCTCTGTGTGTCTCTGAAGTAGGATAGCCCAGAGGCAGCACTAAGGAGAAGCTCTGAGGTGCTTTAGAGCCCCACAATCTCCATCAATCCCTTCAAAACCTCCCACCCCAGTAAGCATAATTCAGTGGTGTGCCAGAGCTGGCTCACAAGAGCTGATGGTGTGCATCTGTTCTCAATGCAGCTTTCAGATTTCACATTGGTAGCATGAAATTGGCCATGGAGGGAGCCTCTACACTAAGGAAATTGGCACACAGCACAAATCATTCTCCCCGTTTTCCAGCAGGTTGCTCAATATTTACCAGCACACCACTGTATATGAGAACAAAGTGCTTGCTATGCAACAAAGCTTTAAGAAAAGATCCCTAGCCCCCTCCAAGGATCGTCCTTAAGTACCTTCTATAGAGAACTCTGAACCCACTGGTACATGTTACTTGCTCTCACAGAACCCTGCGCTTTTTGTTCAAAGTTATATATATATGTCTTTTTTTTCTTTTCTTTTTTTTTTTTTTTTTTTTTTGAGACGGAGTCTCGCTGTCACCCAGGCTGGAGCGCAGTGGCCGGATCTCAGCTCACTGCAAGCTCCGCCTCCCGGGTTTACGCCATTCTCCTGCCTCAGCCTCCCGAGTAGCTGGGACTACAGGCTCCCGCCACCACGCCTGGCTAGTTTTTTGTATTTTTTAGTAGAGACAGGGTTTCACCGTGTTAGCCAGGATGGTCTTGATCTCCTGACCTCATGATCCGCCCGTCTCGGCCTCCCAAAGTGCTGGGATTACAGGCTTGAGCCACCACTCCCAGCCTATGTGTCTTATTTTTAAAACAAAGTTTATGTTTACAAAAAATACATATTTAAATAACATCCATATAACTATTTTTATACTTCTTGAAATCTGTAGTCCACCTCCTTGCTAGACTGCAGGCACCACACAGGCACCACTGTACCTATCTTGCTCACTGGCATAGCCCCAGCACTCAGCTATTAGGTGTTCAAGAAATACTTGTTGAATGAATGCATGAATTTCCAGCTCCTGTTCTACCACTGCCATCATCCATTGAGCATCATACTCTACAGTGAATGTTCATGTCTCTCATAAAGCGAATAGAGAAATCCTAACCCCCAATGTGAGGGTATTAGGAGATGGGGTCTTTGGCAGGTGATTGGGTCACGAGGGCACAGTCTTCATGGATAGGGTTAGTGCCCTTATGAAAGAGACCCTGGGAAGGTCCCTCACCCCTTCCACCAAGTGAGGTTACAGTAGGAAGATGGCCATCTGTGAACCAGGAAGCAGGCATCACCAGACGTCAAATCCAGCACCACCTTCATCCTGGACTTCCCAGCATGCAGAAGAGTGAGAAATACATTTCTGTGGTTGAGAAGCCACCAGGTCTATGGTAGCTTGTTATAGTAGCCTGAATGGAGTAAGGCAGTCCAGTACCACAAAACCAGAAGGCCTTGGTTTAGATTTTGACTTTATGCCTCTGTCTTTTGACCTTGAACAGTTAGCTGAACCGCTCAGAGCTTCTACATCCCCTGCTGTCTACCTGCTCTGCCTTTCCCATAGGCCTATCAGGAGTAGGTGAGAGCTTGTATGTGAGGCACCTCAATTAGTGTGCCGCACATAGTAGGTGCTTGACACGCAGGGACTAAACAGGAACCTACCTTACATCCTCTCCCACCTCTCCCCAGAGCTGAGCCTGACCTGGCCAGACCAGTCTCTTCCATTTACCCTGCCCTGACTGCGCCCTCTCCTTTGCACCTCTTCACTGATCCAACTTCCCACATTCTTCAGGATTCCACCTTTTCCTTAAAGCCTTTTCTAACAACTTCTGTCCTCACTGATCTCTTCCTTCTGCAAGGCTAAATAATATTTTTTAGATTACTGTACAAGTCCTTCCTGATGGTAGTAGGAGGGGCTTGATGTGTAGTCCATAAGCCTCAAAGGCAGAGACCAGTCTTCTGGTTCCTCCCTCCTCTTCTAGTCCCAAGCCCAGAGCCAGGCACAGAGCAGTCAGTTCATAACACCAGTGGACAGAAGCAAACAGAGACACTGGGGTCTCCCAATGGCCCTTTGTATGGGACCCTTACTCTGCCAGGCATTGGGCCAGGGCAGAGCTATGAGCTCAGAGGCTGGAGGAGACAGACAATCAGTTGCAATTATAACACCAGGTGATAAGGCCATGATAAAGAATGCACTGGGTTCTTGGGAGCAAAAGGGAAGTTGGTAACTAAGTCTGTACTGGGGAGTGGGGGTTAAGATATGGATGAGAGATAAAATATGAACAAAGGAAGAGAGAGGGGAAGAAAGGAAGGAGGGTATCCTCCATCCTAGCCTAGAAAAGTTAGATGGAAAGAAAAGAGCATTTTCAGCCTTTGGGCTCTTGCAGACTCAAAAGGAGAAAGTAGTCTTGTACCTGATTGATGGGTTAGCAAAATTCACCTGCTACAGCCACAGCCCAGGCTGAGGCAAGGCTGATAGGAGATTGCTTAGACCCTGGGCCAGTGCCCCTGTTGTCCTTCTCTCTTCACTAGAAGATGTCAGGAGAAGATGCCCACAGGACCTGACCATCTACCTTCCCAGAATTAGATGGGGTGGGCCCTAGCCAGAAGGCTATGTGTCAAGGAGCAGGCCTCAGGGGTGTTGCTCTCCTGAAGGGGCCCCCATCTCTTGAACTGACTGGCTAGAAGGCCCTTGAGAGCCTAGAGAGTCCTAATAGATTAGATGCTGAAAAGCAGCAGCTCCCATTTTAATCTTGCCATTTCCCATGGGACCAAGAGTCAGGTTAGGGACCAGATCCTGCAGCAGGGTGGAGCTGGGGTTGCGGAGCAGAGTGTTGTCTCTGCACAGTGAGATACATATGGTATAATGGGAAGCTCTCAGGGTTTAGAGCCCAATGTCCTGGGTTCAAATCCTTGCTCTTCCATTTGCTGGCTGTGTGACCTTGGGAAAGTCACTTTCCTCTCTAAGATCAGTGTCTTTATCCATAAAGGGCTGTATGATTACCCACCTCACCAAGGAGTTGTGGGGTTAAGTGAGATGCTGTCTATGAAGGTGCCTGGCATAATGAAAGGAGTGGTTGGCAGGGGACTCACCAAATATTTGCTTACTCATTCCCAGCATGGATCACTGCTCACTGCTGGTGGCCTAGTTACCCATTCTTCAATCTCTACTGGCTTTCTAAAATGAGGTTGCTGGGGTCCAGCCCTGATGGTCTATCAGAGCAGAAGAGATGCCTGCAAGTCTGAAATGGCTGGATGCAACACTGCCACAAGGCAGGGGAGACTATTTGCCTCTGGCAGGCCCTGCTGGCTGGTAGCATCCAGAAAGCTTTGTGCATATGTTTGCCTAAGCTGCTTGGGCCTGCCAGCTGGCACCAGCAAGGCCACCCTGGGTCTGCTGAGGGGACCAGGGACTGCCTTTCCTGCACCCCGGCAGTTTCCTGGCCTGCAGTACCTGGATCTAGAAGAACAGACAGAGCCCTGAGAGAAAGGAGTGGTTGGCATGGCAGGGGTAAGGGAGTCAGGGGTCCTCAGAAGACCCAGAGGAGCTTGCCCTACCTCTGTACCCCAGAAGGTAAGCAGGATCCCTAGCTCTGACAGCCAACAGCAGGACCTGGAAATCTCAGCCTTCTCTCACCCTCACCAAGGCTCCTTCTGGAATGTTTAGGATGTATATAGCTGGCACAGAATGCCTGCTTCTGACGCCCCCAACCCAAGATTTGGGCACAACTCAGACCAGGAGATTCTCATTCCGAATACAGGAAATCTGTAAATCAGTTTTCTAGTGCAGTTACTCACCTTGGAAACAAGGAAAATGAAAACCAAAGAGGCCAAGTGGCTTGCTCAAGGGTGCAGAGCTGGCTGGTGGTAGAGCCGTGAAGGTCAGGGCTATGGCCTGCTGCTTGCTGCCCTGGGCCCATCAACTCTGAATGCTGCCCAGCTGGCCTAAGAGCAGCCCTCACTCAGGCCATACACTCTGCAGGCCCGGAGCTGGGGCAGGTACAGTGATACTGTCCAACCAGAAGCGAGGCAGACTCAGGCGCTACTCTGTGCTGTCTAGAAGGTGAGGGGACAGTGAGCAGGGAGGTTTATTTTGTTTATCTGTGTAGCCGAAACACCTGAACAGTGTCTAAACACACAGGAGGCATTCAATGAACATTTGATAAACAAATGAATGAATGTGTGTCATCTAAGATCCCTGAAGGAAACAGATGGCACACTCAAATTAGGAGAATTTGAGGAAAGTTTAATAAAGGGACTATTTACGAGGTACAGGCAGGTGTGATGGTTAATTTTGTGTGTCAGTTTGACTGGATCATGGGATGCCCAGCGATCTAGTTAAGCATGATTTCTGGGTGTGTCTACGAGGTTGTTTCCAGGAGAAATTAGCATTTGAATTGGTGGACTGAGCGTAGCAGATGGTCTTCCCTCGTGTGGGTGGGCCCATCCAATCCACGGAGGGTCTGAGCGGAATACTAACATGGAGGAAGGCTGAAGTCATTTTTGCCTTACAGCTTGAGCTGGGACATTGATCTTCTACTGCCCTTGGCACTTCTGGTTCTCAGGTCTTCACACTTGGACTGGAATCTACACCATCAGGCCCTCCACTTCCCAGGCCTTCGCACTACTTCAGGCTTTCCTGGGTCTCCAGCTTATACACGGCAGACACTGGAGCTTCTCGGCCCCCATAATTGTGTGAGCCAATATTTGTATATATATTATCTATCTATCATCGATTTATCTGTATCTATCTATCTATCTATCTATCTATGTCCATTTTCATACGGCTATGAAGAAATACCTGACACTGGGTAATTTATAAAGAAAAAGAGATTTAATGGACTTACAGTACCACACGGCTGGAGAGGCCTCAAATCATGGTGGAAGGCAAAGGAGGAGAAAAGGCACATCTTACGTGGTGGCAGGCAAGAGAGTGTGTGCAAGGAACTGCCCTTTATAAACCATCAGATCTCATGACACTTATTAACTATAACAAGAACAGCTTGAGAAAAACCCACTCCCATGATTCAATTACTTCCCACTGGGTGCTTCCCATGACATATGGGGATTATGGGAGCTACAATTCAAGATGAGATTAGGGTGGGGACACAGACAAACCATATCACTATCTGTCTGTCTATCTATCTATCTATCTATCTATCATCTATCTATCAATCTATCATCTATTTATCATCTATGTAATCTATTTATCTTTCTATCTACCTAATATCTGTGTAATCTATCTGTCCATCTGTGTATCTATCATCTATCTACCTAATTATATGTCTATCTATATCATCTATCTAATAATGTATCATATCTATCTAATTATCTATCTAATTATCTATCAATCTATCTATCTGTCTGTCTATCTATCTGCCTCCTGTTGGTTCTGTTTCTCTGGAGAACCCTAACACAGCAGGGTATGGGGAAACCATTAGACATGGCATAATATGGCAGCACTAGTCAAATGGGGGCTGTGACCATCCCTAACCTAGAAGGATGAAAGAAGACGACATTAAGTCACTACCAGAGCCTGTAAGGAAACATTATTATGGAGAGGGACCCCTTGAGAGGAGCTGTGACTTCAGTGGAGGAATTCAGCTGACCTGAGGCCACCCTATGGAGAGGCGCCAGGAAATCAATGCCCCTTCTTCAGTCTTCTTTGCCTTCTCATCCTCTGCTGGGGCTGAACAAAGCTGGAAGTTTCTTGAGGCAGAGATCCCAGTAGAGGAAGGTGCAGGGACAACTAGAAGACATCTGCTGCTGAGGTCAAGTGCAGTGGCTCACACCTTCATCCCAGCACACTGGGGAGCCAAGGCAGGAGAATCGCTTCAGCCCAGGAGTTCAAGACTAGCCTGGGCAACATAGGAAAATCCTTAACTCTACAAAAATAAATAAATAAATTAGCCATACATGGCAGTGCACACTTGTGCTCTCAGCTACTCAGGAGGCTGAGGTAGGAGGATCCCTTGGGCCCCAGAGAGATGATCATTTGAATTGGTGGACTGAGTGTAGCAGGTGGTCCTCAGAGGTCAAGGCTGCAGTAAGCCTACATTGCACCACTGTACTCTAGCCTGGATGACAGAGTGAGACCCTGCCTTAGAAAATAATAATAAAATAAAAATAAAAGCTGTCTGGTGTCAGATGAAAGGCTCCCCCTTCCTAGACAACAAAAGTCTAACTCCTCCTGGACACCTGAGGAATCTGTTTCATTCCTGAGTTGTTCTTGCTTCTCCACGGCCCAGTAAGAGATTCTGGGTTCTCCTGGTAACTGAGGAGCTGGGGCCCTCTCCGCTGTTTCCTCTTCCTGGCCTGGTTCAGGAAGGCTGCCCTGAGGGTTTCCAGAGCAGCCTTGGTACCTGCAAGCCTCTGCTCCTTCTTCCTTCTAGAACTCATCTACCTTGAAGTCAGGGTTTCTCAGCCTCATCACTATTGACGTTTTAGCCCGGGTGCCTCTTGGCTGTGGGGCCTGTCCTGTGCGTTGTAGAATGTTTAGCAGTATCCCTAGCCTCTACCTACTAGATGCCAGTAGCAATGCCGGATGCCTCCCCTCTAAGTTGTGATAACCAAAATGCCTCCAGGGATTGCCAAAAGTCCCCTGGGAGGGAAAACTGGCCCCAGTTGAGAACCATTGCCTTAAACGGACTCTTCCTAAGACAGACACCTGGGCCCAACCCTCCCTTTTATACTGAAAATGAAAACACCCTGTTTCCTTGCTTTCTGGGTGCTCATCAAAGCTCTCAATTTTCAATCTAGTCAGTTACACAATTAGCACACGCAAACACAGCCATTTGCAGGCATCAGCAGGCAGTAATTTTTAGAAAGGAGATACACAAGAATATATACATATACAATGGAAAGCTGTTTAAATACAGATAGGATGTATTTATCTGTTCCCCACCTTGTTCCAAAATGGATTTAAGGCAGCATCAAGTACATTAAAACAAGTGAGAGGAAATGGGACAAAGGGAAAATAACAGCAGGAATTGTAGATGGAGGTTTCCACACCAAATGTATGAAGTGAAGTATTACGTGCCTGCTAAAGATGGACTGTAAATTTAGCTCTAGGCTCCTTAGCATCCAATTCAAAAAGGGAAGCAGGACCAGTGGTAGTATTGGTGGGGAGCTTTTCATTATCAAGACCCTCAGGGCTCAGCTGCCCTGACATCCGCCTTCCCATAGTGACTTGTCTCTGGGCTCGTGGTACCTGCTCTGGCGAATGTGTGGCTGGGATTAGGAGACTCCCTGTGGTCCAGCAGGTTGGGTTCAACCTTGAACTTCTCTTGAGAGGGGCGTGGCTGAAACACCCAGACTATGCCCAGAATTCTTTTAGGAGACAGAGATATGTGTAGCTAGTAGTATCTTCCTGGTGACTTCCAGCAGTGGAATGGGACACTGCACTTGATTTCTTTTTTCACCTTCCTTCTAGGTATTATCACATCTCTTTAGCATATAATTTGTCTCACTTTGGGACTGAGGACAATGATATCTAATTTACAGGTAAAAACAGTAAGTAATGTTTATTGAGCATTTATTATGGCGGAGGTCCTCTGTTAAGTGCCATATGCACATTTTCTCATTTAATCTTCACAATAACCCAGCCAGGCAGGTACAGATTAGAAAATCGAGGTTTACAGACTAGAAAACTGAGGTTTAAGGCCAAGCGTGGTGGCTCATGCCTGTAATCCCAGCACTTTGGGAGGCCAAGGCCGCCCGCCTTGAGGTCAGGAGTTTGAGACGAGCCTGGCCAACATGGTGAAACCCTGTCTCTGCTAAAAATACAAAAACTAGCCAGGCATGGTGGCGCACACCTGTAATCCCAGCTACTCAGGAGGCTGAGGCAGGAGAATCACTTGAACCCGGGAGACAGAGGTTGCAGTGAGCCGAGGTTTTGCCACTGCACTCCAGCCTGGGTGACAGAGCCAGACTCCATCTCAAAAAAGAAAAGAAAGAAAGAAAAGAAAGAAAAGAAAGAAAGAAAGAAAGAAAGAAAGAAAACTGAGGTTTACAGGATGTTAAGCCACTATTCCAAGCTACTATCCAAAGGTCCCCTAGCTAATAAGTAATGGAGCAGGGATTAACATCCAGCCTTACTTTACTCCAGAGCCTGAGGGCAAATTGCTTGGCTCTCCTGCCTCTGGTGGGAAAGCTGGAGGTCAGAGAAAAAAAGGAGTCACCCCCTGAACTGAGAGGCCAAGATGAACAAAACCCCAGTATGGAGTCCCACGCAGTATTTCCTCCATCCCAGCGCATCCCTGCCTCTGTGCTCTGAAGAGACAGCTTGTGTTATAAGATAAGGATTGATCTTATCTTTATTTAAAAATCAGATATTTTGTTCATTGTGGATTTTTTGCACTGGTTTTGATTTTTTTAAATATCATATTAAGATATTATTTATCTTGATTATCGAGTTTTGTGGCACCCCCTTACATTTTGCGTGCCTGAGGCAAGTGCCTCACTCCCCTACTCCCGGCTCTTTGAGGAGGGATAAAGCCAGATGACCACAGGAGCTCCCAGAGAGCCTGGGGCTGCCCATCACCCACGACTGGCTCCTGCCATTCCTCGAAGATCATCACTGAGCCACAATTTCCTTATTATGCGAGAGGAAATTGTCACCTCTCTTCTTCCTGGCAATCAGGGCTGATATGAGGACCCAGGGAGGGGAGACTGAAAAAGCCTACTCTATGGGGCTGTTTCTTCTTCCTTTTCTCCTTCTTTTTCTTTTTTTTTACGACCGAGTCTCACCTCATCACCCAGGCTGGAATGCAGTGGAGCCATCTCGGCTCACTGCAATCTCTGCTTCCCAGGCTCAAGTGATTCTCCTGCCTCAGCCTACTTTGGGATTACAGGTGCGCACCACCACACCCAGCTAGTTTTTGTACTTTTAGTAGAGGTGGGATTTCGCCATGTTGGCCAGGCTGGTCTTGAACTCCTGACCTCAAGTGATCCACCCACCTCAGCCTCCCAAAGTGCTGGGATGACAGGCGTGAGCCAGCATGCCTGGCCTGTTTCTTCTAGTAATCAAACCAAACACTCCCAGACTTAGTTTCTACTCTGCCACACCAGCAAGAATTATCGTCCTATTTTACAGGTAGGAAAACTGAGATTCAGGGTCAAGGTGCCTCACCTGAGGTCACACAACCAGTGTGGGATGTCCTGATCATGCTCGTGCAGCCTCCTCTCTCCAGGAGTCTGAAAGCTGCCTCCTTGCATTGCCTCAGCAGCCTGCGAAATCCAATCCAATGCAGTTTGTAGGGAAAGCAAATGGACTCTGTAGAGAAAACATAAGATGTTGTCTGAGTTAATAAGATAATAATTTAATATGCTTCTCACCCCCTCCCCCAGCCTCTGTCTTAAACAAGCTAGCAAGCCTTCACAGTTTGCCTTTAAGTAATTTAGGAAAGGCATTGGAAATTCCCACCTACCCTACTCCCCAACCAGCAATGTTTCTTGTCACCGACTAACAGCATTTAAAATATTTACAGCCCTTTCTTTGCCCTGGGGGTGTATCAGAATAAATCATCGTTACCACCAATAAATCAAAAATTAATCTCCAGAAAGCTCGATGCCTGTCCTATCCCTCAAATAACAAGTAGCAGAATCTATCGAAGTGACTTGGCATCAACCGAGGCTGTTTCCCCAGCACCCTCAGGGAGAAGAAGGTGAATTACTTACAGCCAAAGAGCAAGGGCTCCACACTGCCCCTTAGTGGAACTGCTCCAGCCCTGGGATTGGACCCCTGCTCCCACAGCCCTCACCCACATCTACCCCAGGCTCAGCAGCCCCAATAAATTATCCCAGACTTCACAGTCCCCTTTCATCCTGAGAATGTCTCTTTTCTCCTGGAAAGGTAACTCCTCCTTTGACATTTTTTTCTTCCCATTTTCTTTACCTCCATTTAGACATCTCTCCTCTAATCTTTCTCCCTCTTGTCCAGCTCTTTCCTCAAACTCTATTGATCTTTTTCTCTTGTTTTCTTCTCCACTTCCTTCAAAAGCTTCCTCTCTCCACCTTTTTCCGCCTTTTTCTTGTGCCTTGGTCCAAGTACCTTGCTAGACAATTTGCACATCTCAGTTAATCCTCAAACAGTCCCACAATATTATTCCCATTTTGCAGACAAGAAACTAAGGCTCAGAGAAGTTAAGTCGCTGATAGGTTACATAAGCTTGTAGGTGGTACACTCTAGAGCCCACAGGCTTACTGACCAAAATACTTCCACAGGTACTCTGGAAAGACAGGTTAAGGAGTTTAGAAGTTATGTTTAGTGCAATTTAGAGTCACTGAAACTTTTTTTTTTTTTGAGATGGAGTCTCGCTCTGTCGCTCAGGCTGGAGTGCAGTGGTGTGATCTCGGCTCACTGCAAGCTCCACCTCCTGGGTTCACGCCTCTCCTGCCTCAGCCTCCTGAGTAACTGGGACTACAGGAGCCTGCCACCACGCCCGGCTAAGTTTTTGTATTTTTCATAGAGATGGGGTTTCACCGTGTTAGCCAGGATGGTCTCGATCTCCTGACCTTGTGATCCGCCCGCCTCAGCCTCCCAAAGTGTTGGGATTACAGGCGTGAGCCACCGCGCCCGGCCAAAACTTTTTAATCAAGAAAGTGACATTATAAAAATATAAAATCTGTGCTTTAGAAATACTTATCTATGAGAAAACAGGCAGAAAATGTCCTCATTTGTTAATTCTGCATGGTACGTATACAGATGTTAATGTATTATTTATTCCCAATGTCCTTTTCCATGTAGAAGAAATATTTCAGGCCAGGTGTGGTGCCTCATGCCTGTAGCCCCAGCACTCTGAGAGGCAAAGTTGGGAAGATAGCTTGAGACCAGGAATGTGAGACCAGCCTGGGCAACATAGTAAGACTCCACCTCAACACAAAAAGCATTTTTTTTTAAATTACCGGGGTGTGGTGGCATGTGCCTGTAGTCCCAGTTACTTGGGAGGCAGAGGCATGAGGATTGCTTGAGCCCAGGAGGTTGAGGCTGCAGTGACCATGATTGTGCCACTGCCTTATAGCCTGGGTGGCAGAGCGAGACCTTGTCTCTTAAAAAAAAAAAAGAAAAAGAAAAAGAAAGAAAAAAAAGAAGAAGGAGAAAAAGAAAGAGAGGGAAAGAAAGAGAAAGAAAGAGAGAAAGAAAGAAAGAAAGAAAGAAAGAAAGAAAAGAAAGAAAAGAAAGAAAGAAAGAAAAAGAAAGAAAGAAAAGAAAGAAATTTCATAGTTTTAAAGTCAGAGAAACATAGGAACATACATTCTTGGGAATGTGTGAAAAATGGAGAGACTTGAGGGTTTGAAAATGATTTCAGGGACTGTTATAGAAATTCACACAAGAGATGTTGTGCTTTGTATACACACCATGGCAGTGGGGATGAAGGAACTAGATGCTTTCAAAAGATCTTAAAGAAATATAATGAACAGAATTGGTAATCAGTGGAGGAGAGGGATGAGGATTGAGGATAACACCTGGGTTTCTTTGGGTTGGATAAAATGGTGGCGAGCTAGGCTTACGGGAAGGAAAGAGGGAGGTGCTGGAATTCCATTGTGTTGCCGCCTAGGCAGTTCTCCATCTGGACTTGGAGCTAAGCTGGAGGGTAGACATGGGGAAACGATGGCGTGATGAGACGCCTTCAGAAGGCAGTGTGAGAAGAGAAGAGATCTCAGATAGATTCTTGAGGAACCAAGAATATGACAGAGAAAAAGCAGCCTGTGGCCAGAGGGGTAGAAGGACAATTAGGAATTTGTGTTCTCACAGAAGCCAAGGGAGTAGTAAATTTTAGAAGGAAGTGGGAGGGACAGCAAGTGTGTGCCCCATCTGTAAAGCCCTACCCATGTTCCCCTTTCCAACACCTGGCTCTCCTTTCTGCATCTTCTGGTCCCCCCATCTCTCTCTGTTAACTTCGTGTGTATTTTCAGCCTCCCTAAACTATGTGAAGGAAAATACAAGAGGAAGCTAAAACAAAATCTTCCTCCCTGCCACCCACCAACAGAAACAAGGCGTGTCATGAGGTGGAGTGATGTTTTGGGCCTGGGGGCTGGAGAGTAAGAATCCAGGAGAGGCAGGGACTGGGAGCTTTGCACTGTTGTGTCCCTACTCTGTTTTTACAGTACTAGGTCCTCAATACTTGTGTAACTGAATTGCTTTCTTTCCTTTTCCTCTGTTTTTTTTTTTCTACCCTTAAATCTACTACTTGAATAGATATCTATATGCCTCCAGTAATGAGAATCTTTCTTAACTCTGTAACTTTCTTAACTCTGTAAATTTAGAGAACTTAAATTTGTCATGACTGTAAACAATACTGCTCATTGTAGCAAATTTGGAAAATGCAGAAAAGTGGAATGAAAATAAAATCCACCCATAATTTCACCACCCACAAGCAACCATCATTACTAACATTTTGGTGTATTTCACTCAATTTTTAAATATATACATATACACATTTATTTTTATAAAGTTTTCACAAATGCACCGTAATCAGAATGTATTAGGTAGGGTAGGTTATGCAGAAACAACAAAAATGACTTAAAACTTTCCATGCTTAACACATTAGAAGTTTCATTGTTCATGTAACAATATTGGCCAGTTGTTCAGGTTTGCAACGAAGCTCTGCTCCACAAAGTCATTCGGGAATCTGAACTGTTCCCATTTTATGGCTCCACCGTATCCTTAGGGCCTTGTTTTTGTCTCTATCCAGTTCTCAAATGTGAAAGAGAGCAAGAAGGAGGCACACTTACTCTTTTAAAAAGCCCTGACTCAGAAGTGACACATACCGCTTTTGTTGTCAACCCATTGTTGATAATGTAGTCGACTACTGCAATAGTCCAGTAGTCCAGCGATCTCTAGGAAATTGGATTTTGGTGGATAGATAGGCACTTCTGCAATACAAAGGCAGTGCTATTCTTAACATCCTGTGCTACTTCCCACCAGTTCCCTAAGCCCCACCCATCGGAACTGTTTTCTGTAGATGCCTTGCTCTCTCACACTTGATTTCTTTTACACTTGCATTCACGCACCTTTGAAGGTGCTGTTCCTAGTGCTTGAAGCTCCTGTAATGCCCTAATGCCCTTAAACTGACTTGGGTGCTACTCCTCTGCACCCTAGTATATCATACTATGGTGAAAGATGGCTCACCAACTAGGACATGAGCTTCCTGAGAGCAGGATCTTTGTCTCTCATCATCAGATACATAATCTGGTGAATATTTTCTGTCATTGGGTTTTGCACAATAGGTACTCAATATGTGTTTCTAAGCAAGAAGGAGGAGGTGACAGAGAATAAGAGCGTAGTTGACACTGACCAGCACTGTAGGGAAGTCAGGAAAGAGACCTGAAGTCTACTTGATGGAGTAGATAGGAACAGAGTGGTGGGCTTGTGAAGCCAAAGGGCTGGGAGGAAGCAGCCTCACTCACAGTGGAAGCAGGGAAAGATCATCCTCATCAAGTGCATCTCCATGGGTAACTCCTCATCAATTTTTTTTTTTTTTTTTCAGATTTGCGATCTTGCTATGTTTCCCAGGAAGATCTTGAATTTCTCACATCAGGTGATCCTCCTGCCTTGGCCTATCTAACAACACACAGCATTCATCAATCATTTTTAAGGTAATGTGTTGATGGGATGATTATGTAGACAGCAACAAAGGGATATGAGAACAAACCAAGAGAAAGCAAGACTCTGAAACATTAAGAGAAAGTAGTCAGAGGGCTTCTCCAGTCCCCACCACCCAACTGCACAGGTCCCACCTCTGTCCAGGCTTGCTCTCAGCCCTGCCCTTATAAACCAAGGGTGGTAATATGTGTGTACACTTGCTTCCCTAGGTGTTAGAACCTGGCTTTACTTCTGAGTCTAAAAAGATTCTGCTAGTGTTGCAGTGGAGTGGTGGGAGTGGGTTTGAGATGGAATGAGGTTTTAGAAGATGTCCAGACAGTAAAAGGTGACTTTTCCTTTGAGCTGTTTGGCTGTGAAAGGAGGAAAGAGGACATGCCAGTAGCTAGAAAGGGATATGAGTTCAATAAAGGGCTTCTGGAGGTGATGGTTATCTTGTTTTTGTTTGGCTTAGTTTTGTTAGTTAATGGACAAGACTTGAATGTGTTTATATGCTCAAGGGAAGGAACCAAGAAAAATTAAAATATTAGAGAGATAAATTAGACTTCATAAAAATTAAATTGTGCCCTGTATTAATCTGTTCTAATGCTGCTATAAAGAAATATCTGGCAGGGCGTGGTGGCTCACACCTGTAATCCCAGCACTTTGGGAAGCTGAGGCAGGTGGATCACCTGAGGTCAGGAGTTCGAGACCAGCCTGGCCAGCATGATGAAACCTTGTCTCTACTAAAACTACAAAAATTGGCTGGGTATGGGGGCCCATGCCTGTAATCCCAGCTACTCAGGAGGATGAGGCAGGAGAATTGCTTGAACCTGTGAGGCAAAGTTTGCAGTGAGCTGAGATCATGCCACTGCACTCCAGCCTAGGTGGCAGAGTGAGACTCTGTCTCAAAAAAAAAAAAAAAAAAGAAAAGAAAAGAAAAAAATACCTAAATACCTGAAACTGGGTAATTTACAAAGAAAAGAGCTTTAATTGGCTTGCAGTTCTGCAGGCTGTATAGGAAGCATGGCTGGGGAAGCCTCAGGAAACTTACAATTATGGTGGAAGGTGAAGGGGAAGCAGGAACGTCTTCACATGGCTAAAGCAGGAGGAAGAGAGAAAGGGGGGAGGTGCTACACACTTTTAAACAACCACGTCTCAAGAGAACTCACTCACTATCACAAGAACAGCAAGGAGGAAATCTGCCCCCATGATGCAATCACCTCCCACCAGGCCCCTCCTCCAACATTGGGATTACAATTTGACATGAAATTTGGGCAGGGACACAGATCCAAACCATATCATGCTCTTTGAAAGATACTGTTAAGAAAATGAAAACAAATATAAATGAAGACATATGTGTATAATACAAATACTGAAAATATTTACATATTTTCATATAAATATATTGTCACATTTATGCATACTCTCAAATACATAAGTATTGCAAAACACTAATGCAACTCAATAATAGGAGAACAAAAAAATGGTCAAAAGATTTGAATAAAGAGGATACAAATGATCAAAAGCACATGAAAAGATGCACAACATCTTTAGTTATTAGGGAAATGAAAATTAAAACTGCAAGAGATACTGCTACAGATCCACTAAGATGGCAAAAGTTTAAAAGACTGATAATGCCAAGTATTGGTGAGGATGTGAAGCACTGGAACTCTCAATATTGCTGGCATATTGTAAAATGGTATATCCACTTTGGACAACAATTTTTCAGGTTCTCTCTCTCTCTCTCTCTCTGTCTCTTTGTTTGAGGCAGGATCTCACTCTTTCTCCCAGGCTGGAGTGCAGTCGCATGATTACGGCTCATTGCAACCTCAAACTCCTGGCACAAGCGACCCAAGCTTTTTGAGTAGCAGGGACTACAGGTATACGCCACCATGCCTGGCTAATTTTTAAATTTGTTGTAGAGACAGGGTCTCACTTTTTTGCCCAGGATGATCTCAAACTCATGGGCTCAAGCAATTCTCCCACCTTGGCGCTCCTAAAGTGTTGGGATTATAGACACAAACCACCACACCCAGCCAGGTTCTTGCAAAGTAAATATACACTTACCACACAATTCAAAATTCCACTTCTAGGTTATTTCTACAAGAGAAATGTAAACATGGCCACACAAAGATTGTATATGCTGAAAACAACCCAAATGTCCATCAACAGATACATAGATAAATAAATTGTGGTATATCGATCCAGCAATCCCACTAGTGGGTATATATTCAAAGGAAAGGGGAACACCTTGGGCACAGGTTGTCAGGACCTCCTGAGGCTGTGTTCTTTAAAAGGAAAGAAAAAATGAAGAAAAAGAAAACAAAGGAAAGGAAACCAGTATGTCAAAGAGATGTTTGCACTCCCCTGTTTATTGCAGCACTATTCACAATAGCTAAGATATGGAATCAACTTGTGTCCATCAACAGGTGAATGGATAAAGAAAATGTGGTATATAAAAATTGACAAATGGGATCTAATTAAACTAAGGAGCTTCTGTACAGCAAAAGAAACTAGCATCGGAGTGAACAGGCAACCTACAGAATGGGAGAAAATTTTTGCAATCTACCCATCTGACAAAGGTATAATATCCAGAATCTACAAGGAACTTAAACAAATTTACAAGAAAAAAACAAACAACCCCATCAAAAAGTTGGCAAAGGATATGAACAGACACTTCTCAAAAGAAGACATTTATGTGGCCAACAAATGTAGGAAAAAAGCTCATCATCATTGATCATTAGAGAAATGCAAATCAAAACCACAATGAGATACCATCTCATGCCAGTCAGAACAGCGATTATTAAAAAGTTTAATTAGTGGGGTGGAGCAGGAAGTCTTTGAGGGCCACAGTGAAATGTAAGTTCAGTAGCCCAATGGCTCTGTCTTCCACGAGGAAGATTTTGATGGCCTCTATATTTCCTAGGTGTAAACATGGACCAGGTAGATTTTGGAGGTTCTCCAAGGGCACTAAATTATGAATCTGGGAGTTTAGGCTGTCAGTGTGGGTTCATACTGTTAGCCCACATTTTATGTATGCAAAGTCATTTTGCAGTTGCAGGGAAAACATCAGGTCCTATAAACCACCCAGGAACCTTAGAGATCTCAGGAAGCCTCTGACCAGACATTATGATGCAGCTGGAACTGCAGACTTTTGTTGTTGTTTTTTGCTTTGGGTTTCAGGGAAAAAGAGACAGCCCAGCGAAGTCTTACACATGTTATTTGGAAGTATTGTGACAGGCACGAAATTGGGCTGGTGTCAAAAGAAACCACAGTGGCTGCTGCTTTTTATTATTTTTTAAAAAGCAATCTTGATCTTTCAAGCCCTGTGAGAAAAAGAGTTTACTAAATATACCTCTGTGGAGGAGTGTGTTGATTCAAGCGTTTATCTTGTCTCTCATCCCAGGGGATATATTCCTCTTCTCTGGGGCGTCTCACCCTCTGCCATCACATAGGTTTCTTCCATCTTGGGACTCATTCCTCAGGCTTCTAGAATCTGTGGGATAAAGGGAAATTGGAGCACTTTCTGGAGAAGGTAGGGCCAGCTCCTCACCTTGCCACATTTGCCCTATGATTACAAAAGGCAAAAACGGTCTTAAGCAAAAAAAAAAAAAAAGTGAATTGATGGCTTATGTAGCAAAAAGTCCAGGGATCTGCCAAGCTGTGGCTATGGCTGGATGAGGGCTCAAGCCTGTCATAGGGATGTGATGTGGGTCATGTCTCAGTATGCCTTTCTTCTGTGTTGGCTTCAGTCTTGGCTTCATCTGTAGAAATCTGGCAGTAAAAGTCATACCCCAAATTCTTTTCAGATGATTATTCCTCTGATGAAGTTCTAGGAATTGGCTTTTCTTGGCTCCTTTTGGCCTTACTTGGGTCTTATGTCCATCTATCTTATTTATTTATTTGTTTATTTATTTATTTATTTATTTATAGAGACAGGGTCTTGCTGTTTTCTCTAGGCTCGTCTTGAATTCCTGGGCTCAACCAGTCCTCCTGCCTCAGCCTCCTGAGGAGTTTGGATCCATCTTTGGGCCAATCATTGTCACAGAGGAAAATGCAATATGCTGACTTGCTTAGGACCTCAACCCAAAACTCATGACCCAAGAGGAATGGTGGAGGCTCCACCAGAGTAATTTGATAGCATACTTACTCCATAAAAGGATATGCATAATGGGGAGCACAAACAGCCAACATCTTCCACACTCAGGAGGATGAGGCAGGTTCTTCAAGGCTGACTGTCTGGCCCAGGTTACTAAGAAGCAGCAGCAAAGGTGAATAAATTTCCTAATTCCTGCAAGGCTTGATTAAGCACTGCAGGAACAGATGTGGCACCTGCCTACAACTTGGAGAGAAAGCTAAAGAATTCCTTAGACCAGCTTTCAAGTCTTCCATGCTTTGGCCCCAAACCTCTCCACTTCTCCTCTAGTTGAGCCCTCTACTCTAGCCTAACTCATGTCATTGAGCATGATACAAAAACTCAAGTTCAAATTGACCAGGTCAAGCTGCAGCCCCACCATTGACTATTTGTATAATCTTGAGCGAACTATTCTCTGAGCATATGTCTTCATCCATAAAATGGGGATAATAATAGTTCATGCCTTATTAATATTAGGTTAGAAGGACCAAGGGAGACGCTTCATGTATAGTGCCATACTTGGAGAGCTGGTTATTCTCCTTTTGCCCTCCTGCCTGAAATGCATTCTCAGTCCTTCTTTTTGCTGCTTGAGGCCCAGGATACTCACCCTTTTTCTGGATTGCACTGCTTGGGCTCCTTTGTCTTCTGACTTCCAATTGTCTTTGGCAGTGAGGTTGCAGTATTTCTTCCCTGCATGTGTATTACATTTCTGGCAGTGGCTGTGGCCCTCCATGGACTGCAACTCCTGCCCTGTGTCCCTTCCTCTGTGACTCTACCTCTGACTTCTTCCTTTGGTGACATTATTTGCTTCTACTGTCAGCCCTTGAAGTCGTGATGGCTTCACACAGTTGCTAAGCCATTAGTTCCTTAACATCCCACATTTGCCCCCTTAACCTTGCTCATGCCTCTGTGATAGCTCTTCATTAAGATATCTTTATCTAAACCATCTGGTGTAGATGCTGCTTCCTGCTGAGACCCTGACTAATGTAATAGTTGGTAACTGAAGTGGTCCTAGGAACAACCTTGAAAATGAGATTTGGGAACCAGGTTTCTTACTTACCTAATGAAGGCATAAATGGCCTTATGGTGGAGGGAAATGGGACATGGTGTGTCATGAAGTAGCATTAAAATGACTCATATTATTACTGATGGTGATGTAGGATGGAGAGCTAGTGGAAGGTGCAGTTTTATGTGACCACTGTTATGGCAACAGTCAGTGATGATTACAGTAATTACAGGATGGGCTGGCTAGTTCTGACTGTGCTGGAGAGTTTACGAGAGAGAGAGACAGAGAGAGAGAGAGAGAGAGAGAAGCTTTGAACCTTGAACTTACAACTCAAGACATGGGTATAAAACCAGAAAGTTTCTACTGATACCTTGTAAGAATTCCTTATCTCATGAAGTCTCAGGGAAAACAAAGCTGTGGGTCAGGCCTAAGATATAATTGTGAAGGTTGAAGATTTGTAATGCCTCTTAAATGTACAACCTTATCTAACATTAGTCTGTGCTAGAATTGGACCCTGAGATTGGAAGAAGACACTTGGAATGACACAAATGAAACTGAAATTACTGGCCGGGAGCAGTGGCTCAAACCTGTAACTCTAGGACTTTGGGAGGCCTAGTTGGGTGGATAGCTTGAAGCCAGGTGTTCGAGACCAGTCTGGCCAACATGGTAAAACCCAGTCTCTACTAAAAATACAAAAATTAGCCGAGCACGGTAGCACGCACCTGTGATCCCAGCTACTTGGGAGGGTGAGGTACGAGAATTGCTTGAACCTGGGAGGCAGAGGTTGCAGTGAGCAGAGAGATCTCACCACGGCACTCCAGCCTGGGTGACAGAGTGAGACTCTGTCACAAACAAGCAAACAAACTGACATAACTGGCCTCCTAAGTGCCCCTGAATTACCCTTACTAGAGAAAGTAGTCCCTTGCATAGGCTTTTCTATTTCACATACGATAGTTGCCTTGCAAGAGGCTGTCTATTGTCCTCAAGACCTAGCCCCATCTTATCTCATTGCCTCCAGGCCCAGGAGAAATCTTATGGCCTACAGGAAATAAATGAAAGATCTTCTCCAGGAGATAGTTATACTCCAAAAAAATTACAATGTCTTTTTGTTGTATTAGCAGAAACCTGGTGAACATGTTTGGGAATAAATTCCAAGAGTAGTAGACCAAGCAGGGTGAAATCTAGTTGGATTGGATCAAATTTGACAATATAGGTGAATTCACCTGGGATTCAAGATGTGGCTTAAACAGCTGGGAATGGCTCTAATAGTTTGCCTGATTAAGTAATTCCATCTTTAATATAACAATGCCCTACATCTAATGAGGCTGAGTATGCCAGAACTTCCCAAGCATATTGTAGAAAGAATCAAAGAATCCAAAGTTTGGTGAGGTGGGAAATTGAAATGTATCTATTATACATTATATAATCTGCTGAATCCCTCCCCTAAGGCACAGAGGACACTTCTCTTACAAGAGCATTTAAAAATTCATCAGTAAGAACACCAGCATCTTTGAAAATTCTGTGGTAGCTTCTATAGACCAGGGATGACCGTGAGATGTTGCCATTACATTACAGTCTGTAATACTAACTGTAGTAATAGGAACTCACAGTGACAATCGGAAACAGTGATTGCCTATCAGAGACAACGTGGGCCCAATTACTCCAATAAGACAGAAGGATAGAACAGTGGCGTGAACCTGGGAGGCGGAGCTTGCAGTGAGCTGAGATCTGGCCACTGCACTCCAGCCTGGGCGGCAGAGCGAAACTCCGTCTCAAAAAAAAAAAAAAAAAAAAAAAAAGAACAGTAATCAGACTGTTTGTCCCATATGGATTTATGGTTGCAGCTCATTGATCATAGGTAGTAGCAAATTGATCTTTATCAGCATAGCCCAAAAGAAATGTAATGTGAGCCACATTTGCATATTTTCATTTTCTAGTAGACACATTAAAAAAGTTTAAAAAGGAGATGATAATTTTAATAATGTATTTTAACTCATATCTAAAGAGTTATCATTTCAACATGTAATCAATATAAAACATTTGTTATTATTATCTGTAGATGGGGTATTTATCTACCACCCAGGCAAATCATGCATGCAATGGTACGTTCATGGCTCACTGCAGCCTCAACCTCCCAGGCTCAAGTGATCCTCCCACCTCAGCCTCCCAAGTAGCTGGGACTACAGGTGTGCACCACCACACCCAGCTAATTATTTATTTATTTATTTATTTTGAGACACAGTCTCACTCTGTCACCCAGGCTGGAGTGCAGTGGCACAATCTTGGCTCTCTGCAACCTCTGCCTCCTAGGTGCAAGTGATTCCCGTGCCTCAGCCTCTTGAGTACTGGAATTACAGGCATGTGCCACCATGCCTGGCTAACTTTTGTATTTTTAGTAAAGATGGGGTTTCACCATGTTGGCCAGGGTAGTCTTGAACTCCTGACCTCAAGTGATTCACTTGCCTCAGCCTCCCAAAGTCCTGGGATCACAGGCATGAGCCACCACACCCAGCCCTGGCTGATTTTAAATGATTTGTTGAGACAGGGTATCCCTGTGTTGCCCAGACTGGTTTCTAACTCCTGGGCTCAAGCAATCCTCCCACCTTGGCCTCCCAAAGTGCTGGGATTATAGGCATAAGCCATGCCTGGCCAATGTGAAACACTGTTAATGAGATGTTTTATATTATTTATTTGTACTAGGTCTTTGAAATCCAATGTGTATTTTCCATGTAAGCACATCTCAGTTGGGGCTAGCCACATTTCAAGTGCTCAATGACCACATGTGACTAGCAGCTACCATATTAGATAGCTTAGAACCATATAATTGGGAAAATTATAGTTATGGTGGACAGAAACCTGATTCAGGCAGCTTAAAGCCAAAAACTTTTCACCTAGTTCACAAAGATAAGGTGGTTCGCAAGCTTAGAATCCTTTGACTAAGAGAGAGGTCAGGTCTCTTTAAGAAAGAGCCCTGAAATATGACCACAGGGGACTCTCTAAATTTCCTCCACGCCTTCCCCAGAGATACCGGACAGGTCATTTGCTAGGGTGACTGGGCACCAGAGAAGGAAAATGTGCAGACCTTGCCGAGGTTACTGGATACTAACTCTGGAGTGATGCTAATCTCTAGAGATCCTAAAAATCACTGTGGTCCATCAGCCAGAGTGGGGACTTGCAAGGGTCTGGTGATAAATGAAATATTGGCTTGAGCTGTCTTACAACAACTCTAGCAAGCCCAGAGACTGAGCCTGTGGTTATTTCTCCAGTTCCTGAAGGTGTAACTGGAATAGACATAAATGGCAACTGGGAGAATCCCACACTGGTTCCTTGTGCCATGGAATGAAAAGTATTAAGGTGAGAAAGGTCAAAAGGAAGCCTCTGGGAAGCTGACATTATATATCTTCCCATCCGCCAAAATAATAAACTAAAAGCAATGCCACATTCCTGAGGGTATTTGGAGATTAGAGTCACCATCAAAACCTTGAAAGATGAAGGGATGGGCTGGGTGCAGTGGCTTACGCTTGTAATCCCAGCACTTTGGGAGGCTAAAGCAAGCAGGTCACTTGAGGTCAGGAGTTCGAGACCAGCCTGGCCAACATGGTGAAACCATGTTGGTAAAAATACAAAAATTATCCGGCATGGTGGTGCACGCCTGTAATCCCAGCTATTCAGGAGGCTGAGGCATGAGAATTCCTTGAACTGGGAAGGTGGAGGTTGTGGTGAGCCAAGATGCCACCACTGCACTTCTGTCTGAGTGACAGAGGAAGACTCTGTCAAAAAAAAAAAAAAAAAGGGATGGTGTCTCCAATCATATCCATATCCCTGTTTAATACCTTCTTGGGCCGGGCACAGTGGCTCAAGCCTGTAATCCCAGCACTTTGGGAGGCCGAGACGGGCGGATCACGAGGTCCGGAGATCGAGACCATCCTGGCTAACACGGTGAAACCTCGTCTCTACTAAAAAAAAATACAAAAAACTAGCCGGACGAGGTAGTGGGCGCCTGTAGTCCCAGCTACTCGGGAGGCTGAGGCAGGAAAATGGCATAAACCCGGGAGGCGGAGCTTGCAGTGAGCTGAGATCCAGCCACTGCACTCCAGCCTGGGCGACAGAGCGAGACTCCGTCTCAAAAAAAAAAAACCTTCTTGATTAGGGGAAACATCATATGGGTTGTGGATAATTACTATGGATTGTCTGAGCTCGATTAGGTCACTGTTGCTGACTACAGCTCCTGTTCTGGTTGTATCTTTACTAGAGCAATGGCACCTGGTATATAGCTATTGACTTGGAAAATGATTTTTTCCCTCCATCTTAATTAGCAAGAACAATCAGAAGCAGTCTATACAGTATATACTCATGATCTTCAGGGTTATGCAACTTTGAACTTTCTATCCTAATATAATCCAGAGTAGTCTTTACACTTCACAGTACTTCATGCTGTTCCAATATATTGATGGCATTATGTCAGTTGCAGTGGGTGAACCAGGATGCTCCAAGAACCTTTGAAGCCTTTGTGAGATACAGGCATGACAGAGGGAGGAAGAGAAACCCCACAACATGTAGGAGGCTGATGCTGACACATGAATGAAATCCCTAGGGATTCAGTGGTCTAGACGACCTTGGGCTAGCCCTTCCAAAGTTAAAGTTAAATTTTTCCACTTTGTACTGTGCATCACAAAGAAAAAGGCCCAATGCTTGGTAGATCTCCCTGACGTTTGAAATAAACATGTGGGTCTTCTGCTCTGGCCCATTTACTCAGTAATCTATGAGGTTGCCATTTTAGGGCTGGTCCCAGAGCAATAGAGGACAATGTACAAGTTGCTCTACCACTTAGGTCTTATGACCCAGCAGATCCAATGGTACCTAAAGTATTCAGATACTTTGACTAAAGAATACCAAGTGATCCCGCATATTTGACTAAATGATACCAAGTGACTATGTGACCCAAGCTGTTCTTTATGAATTCAGTGTTATCTCATTCACTAAATCATAAAATTAGCTGTGTGCAGCAGCATTCCATTGTTAAATAGGGTTTGTCTATGTGAAACCAGGCCTGAGTGGGTCTGGGAGGCACAGGATACATTGGCTGAGACTCCCACTGCATCCACTTCCACTGTTTCACCATCTTTTCCTCAACCCACGTAAATGGCCACATGGGAAATTCTCTCTGACCAGTTAACAGAAGAAGGAAAAATTGTAGGCCTGCTTCATAGAGAAGTCTATTTGTATCCTGGCACTAGCCAGAAGTGAATGGCTGATGCTTTATAACCTTACTCAGGGATGGCCCTGAAAGGCAGTGATAAAGAAAACTTTCCCAGTGGCAGAAACTTGGGCAAAATATCTGATTTGCTTGGAAGGAAAGGTGGATTGAAGTAGAAATCTATCTAGTCTCATGGGCAGTGGCTAACAGGTTAGCTTGACTGGTCAGGGGCTTGGAAAGAGTAAGAGTTGGAGATTACTATGACAAAGAGATCTGGGGAAAAGTACATGGACAAAACTCTTGGAATAGGTGAAGGTGGTGAAGATATTTATGACCCCGGGAAATGCTGAGCTGAGAGCACTCACTGCAGAGGAAGCTTCCAAAAACAAGTTAGGTAAGATGACAGTCCTTGTAGTTGTGGTGGACTTCTTTCCCCAGCCACTTTGCTGCTTGCTCCACGGTCCATGTATATAGTGGCCATTGTGCAGAAATGGTCACTCACTTCCCTTCACAGGGCTTCCCTGTCAATCACCACTGTTGAGTCCCCAGCTTGCCAGTAGCACAGGAAAACACTGAGCTCTGCTCACACACAATCCCTGTGGGAACCAGCCTATCACCTCACTTTATTGAATTCCTTCCACCTTGGAGGGGCAGGGCTTTGTCTTCATGGGAATAGATACACATTCTGTATATAGATTTACCTTCTTTGTTCAAAACTCTTCTGCCAACACTATCATCAGGGGACCTACAGAATCTCATCATTATGGTATCTTATGCAACATTGCCTCTGACAAAGAGACTCATTTTAATACAAAAATAGAACAGTAATAGGTTCATGCCCATAGAATTCAGATTTTGCCACGTATCCATCATCTGGAGGCAGCTGGTCTGATAGACAAGGAAAATGGTCAGTAGAGGCTCACTTATGACCTAGCTGGGTGACAATACTCTGAGAGATTGGGCTGTCATCCTATAGGATACCACACATGCTTTAAACCTGTGACCAAAAGATGGTGCCATTTTCCTCAAAGCCAAAATATAAGGGTCTGAAACCCAAGTGGAAGAGACGGGAGTGACGCCCCTCACAGTGACACCTAATCATACACATATTGCATTTTTCCTTTATGGGCACATTCTCCTGCTCTTGGCAGGTTTGGAGGTCCCAGTTCCTAAGGGAGGAATGCTTCCACAAGGATACACACTATATTAGTCCTTTGTCGCACTGTTATAAAGACATACCTGGGACTGGGTAATTTATAAAGAAAAGAGGTTTAATTGGCTCATGGTTCTGCAGGCTTTATAGGAAGCATAACAACTTCTAGGGAGGCCTCAGGAAACTTACAATCATGGCAGAAGGGGAAGGGGAAGCAGGCACATCTTACATGGCCAGAGCAGGAGAATGAGAGAATGGGAGGCGGGTGGGGACATGACACACACTTTTAAAACAACCAGATCTCACGAGAACTCTATCAGGAGATCAGCATCTAAGGGTGAAATCCACCCTCATGATTCAATCACCTCCCACCAGGCTCCACCTCCAACACTGGGGATTATAGTTCAACATGAGATTTGAGCTGGGACACAAATCCAAACCATTTCATGTACACAGCCATGTTTCATTAAATTGGAAGTTGACACTCCCCCCGGCCATTTGAGCTCCTCTTGTCACTGAACCAATAGGGTTCAGTAAGGGCCTCCCATATCTGGCTAGGTGACTGGTTCTAGTTGCCAATAGGACACTGGGCTGCTGTTATACCTTGGGATTACTGGCTGTTTCAGGGCCTCACGGGAGGTGGCTCTAGAGTGCTGTCTACTGAGACCTTGCCAATGGGAGAAGCATAGGCTGGAGAGCCCTGGCGGGGCTCCATTCTTCATTCTTCTCCAGACCCAGTGAGTGAGAAGACAAGGTTTGTGGAGTTCCATTCAATTCAACAAACGTTTATTGGAAAACCTTTGGAGGTAACAATGCAGCACAACTAACTGGAATGTTCATGAAATGAATTGTTCTGGTAAATTGAGCTTTCTAAGTAACTAAGTTTTATTCTGCAAACTCTCGTTGCGTATCTCTCTGAAACATCTGACTCTGGTTTCTTCCCACCATAAGCACAGCCTAGTGAGCATGGTTGATGCTTTCTTTGATGAGCAGGGATCTTAAAAGCCCTCAAGGTGATTATTTCCAGAAGACCAAGTCCCAAGGTGATAATGTAGATAAAGACAGGGAAGGTGATGGGGCTGAAGGAACTGCACAGGACAGAAGTTACTTTATCAAAAGATAAATTCCCAATATCAGCTTGATTCAAAATCATTTGCCTGATGAAAGAGTAGCCCTGAAGGAATTCTGGTTAGCAGAAATTTTCTAGGAGCAGAGGATTGATTGTTGTCATGACAATGGCTGTGAACCACTGATGCTTGTGTTTATATTGTGCTCATATTTTCACGCCTCTTTCCTACTTATGCTCGCATTTCAGTCTCACATCAGCCTTTGAAATGGCAAACGCATGTTTTGCTTTTCCCACTGAACATTCAGAACAACTGAGGCGCACAGGGTCTAAGTGACTTTCCCCACATCTGGGTGGCAGCCGACTAGAACACAAATCCCTTGAATTGCTGCTCTCCATTTATTTGGCTTTTGTTCTGGGGTATTTTCTTAGGCCTAGAAAATGGGAAGAAGACAGATTGTTTTCATGGATCTTGAGAAAGAAAAAAACAGAGGAAGAAAAAACTCAGTATAGTGGTCACATTGCAAGGGGAAAGCTGGGCTGCAGAAAGAGCGGACAGAAGACAAGGGATTTCCCTTAGACTCCTGTGTGTAGAATTAGAAGTGACATGTCCCTGCCCCATGGTCCAGAGCCCCGGGTTACATGGTGCAAGTACCATTCTCCTCTCACAGTGGTAATCTCCTGCCATCACGCTGACATTCTTGGCCAGGTCTCTAATCAAAGGAACAAAATCAGGAGACAAAGTCAGCCATGAGAACAAAGTCAGAGATACCTCCACGTTGGGAGAAGGACACTGGCCAATGGGATGTGTTTTTTGCAGCCTGCTTCTTCCCCAAAGGGAAGGAAACTGTCTTTCTGGGCTGTCAAAGTGGCTCTTCACAGTGGAATAACCAGAGATGCAAAGGACAAGGACCTGATAGTCAGAGACCTGACAATACAACCACAGGCAGATCAAATGAATTTTCTGGTGCTCAGCTGATTTCCCAGGCATGCAGAAGGGAAGAATTACCTTTGCCCCTCTTGAATTCCAAGACTACTCTGGAAATAAATGAGATCATGTGAAAAGAAAGACATTTTGTGCTTTTTAGAAACAGGAGACTAACGACAACCAAGTCACTCTTAGAGATTCAGTGGATAATTTGTCTGCAGATTTCTGAGGTCTCCTTCTCTTCAAATACTTGCCTGTTATTTGCATCTGTTATGTTATCTTACACATTTTTGCCTTGGGTTTAACCGATATTGAGGATGAGGGACACACTAATCTTTGATTGTGAACTGAATAAACACAAGCAGTCACTTTTTTTCTGTGCACGTCAATTTTCACATCTGTAAAATGGAGAAGAGAAGATTGAGGCAAGGTAGTCAGTTCTTTTAGATGATTTCTAAGGCTTCTTAAAATAGAACAGCCAACGGATTGAAAATTCTGTCTTTCTAAAGAGAAACTAATCTGTTGTGAGCCACATCTATAAAAAGCTAAGGACCAGGTAGGCATAGATGAGTGGGCAAGAAATTTAGGAAGAACAAAACATGAGAAGGAGAGAAAGAATTTGGTTTCCCAAGCAACTGACAAAGCCCAGGAAGAAGAATGGACTGCAAAACTGCCCTGAGCTACCCTCTGTACACTGCCTACAGGGTAGTTCCACTCTGCAGGAGTAATCACAGAGTTGTAACACCTCTTCAATAAAGCTATTTTCTTCCACCACCAGCTGGCCCTTTAATTCTTTTCCGGACAAAACCAAGAACCCTCACGGACTAAGCCCCACTTTGGGGCTTGCCTGCCTGGCATCAGTGTCTCTGCAAACAGGTTAAACCTGTCACACATGTGTACATGTGGTCCAGCGGGCTTTCTTGTACTTAAGAAAGCCCAGCTTCAACCTCTCTCTCTAGTCCAACGAAACCAAGCAGAATCGCTGATCTCCTCTGAGGATAATGAAGGCAGGACATCAGAACTCATAGCTGGAGACATTATATCTGAGCAGGGGGAACAGCAGGGGGAACAAGAACATGCGAGTCCATTAGTAAAGCAGCCAAACCGTCTCAAAGAAAGAGCATATGGCTGATGGCCCTGTAGAAAGTCTTAGGGCCCATTCATTGCAAACACACCTACACCCAGAGCTGTGATTTCCTCTGAGGAGGAAGGTGGGAGAGGAAGGAGGCCCACATTCCTGAGAATGAGGCCACCAGACTCCACACCTTCTCTCTCAGCTCTACAGTCTCCACAGAAAGCCTGAGCAGAATGAAGGCTTTGGTGCCCCAGGGAATAAATGGTGAGCCACTCTGAGTCTGTGGAAGAACTAGGCCAGTGTGTCTCAAAATATGAGTCAAGAATCGCTCATGTCAGAATAACCTGGCATGCTAATTTTAAAATGTGTGTTTTTGGACTCTAACACTGAATCTGAATCTTTGGGGGAATTGGCATTCTTTTTAGCAAGGTATTCAGTGTGATTCTTATGTCTAGTGCTGTTGAAAACCATGTGAGCTTTTGGAATGCTTGACATATAGTAGATACTCAGCAAAAATACATTGAAAGAGTGAATGTATAAATCAGTGTGTATGAGGAAGTTCATTCCTAGTGAACCAGGAAGTAGGAGGAGTGACTAGGATGAGACCCAGGGGTTTATTGGACCTGAAAATGGGTTTGACGACTTCCAACAGGGCCAACATTCTCCCATACCATGTCTTCCTGACCTAACTAACCTAACTTAACTTTAGGTTTTTATCTCAGATCTAGCCTTTTAAAAACTTAGCTCATTTTCTCTTTGGCCTTGACAAGGCTGCTATTCGTCTTCCCACTGAATTTTTAGGTTTTCACTATTGGATTTTTACTTCCAGAATTTTTGTATGTTCTTTTTGACAATTACATATTTTGTTGCATTGTCTTATTCATATCATCTTAGTGCTTCTTTCTTCCTTAATAGTTTACATTTTAACAGTACTTATTAAAATTTCTTTCAAATGGTTTTATTATATTCAGATATTGGGGTATAAATTCTTGGATTTGATGTATCTTCTGACAATTCCTTCTGGTGGTTTGTTTTCTTCTGTAATTATAATATTTGATGGTGAGTAGCTCTTCAGCGGAGAATACCTTCTATGGGATTCCCGTGTGCCCTGGGCTTTGGAAGTGTCCAAAAGTGTTCACTTCTCACAAGGTATCTGCAAGTCCCCACAAGGTTCAACTGCTTCTGGCTGGTTTAAATTTTGATTTCTCAGCTGAGGTTCCAGCCCATGTGAGTAGTAGGAACTTAGAACTCAAGCCCATCACTTGGTTCAGGATGCCAATTTATTCATAATGGCTATCATTACCTGATACGGTTTGGATTTGTGTCCCCACCCCAATCTCATGTCAAATTGTAATCCCCAGTGTTGGAGGAGGGGCCTGGTGGGAGGTGATTGGATCATAGGGGCAGATTTGCTGTTCTCATGACAGTGAGTGAGTTCTCACGAGATCTGGTTGTTTAGAAGTGTGTAGCACCTTTCCATTCTCTGTCTCTCCTGCTCCGTCCATGTGAAGACATACATGCCTGCTTCCCTTTCCCTTTCTGCCATGATTGAAAGTTTCCTGAGGCCTCCCCAGCCATGCTACCTGCACAGTGTGCAGAACTGTGAGCCAATTAAACCTCTTTTCTTTGTGACTCACCCAGTCTCAGGTATTTCTTTATAGCTGTACAAGAATGGACTAGACCCATTGTATACCCATGGCCACAGTGAACATCAAACTTTCCTCATCAATTTCCAAGATGGCCTGTGGGGTTTTTCTTATTCTTGTTTCATGGGTACACCAGCTTTCATGATCTTTATCTTTATGACCATTCAATTCTACCACATGGGGCCTGCAGCCAAGACTCCGCTCCCCAGTCAGGTATCGGAAATCTAGCCCCAGTTGATTTGATCATTCCATGAGTCATTTTGGATTTGGCAACCTCTGACTACCCTGACTTTGAGTTTTCTCTCTCTTACTCAAGCACTGGGGACTTCTCTCTCTTAATCTTGAGTTTGGCTGTGTCTTCAAATTCTCTTTAGTCCTATTTTATCCAGCGATCCCATGTGTTTGGAAGGGGTCGGGGCTGGGGAAGTAAAGTTCTTTTCTATTTGCTCCGTGCACCTTGTTAACCAGAAGCCTCAGCTCTTGCTCTTACTGCACACAGCTCCCTCTTCGAGTGGGAAGAGGCTCATTTAATTCATGTTCCGTTTTGTTTGATGGCTATTCAGAAGGAAGAAAGGCCTGATTCCCTCAGAAGTCAGATGATAAAATGAAGATTTCTCTCACTGAAAGGAAGGAACCTGAGTGGGCAAGGGAGAAAAAGCCGAGGGAAGACACTGGCAGGAGTACCTCTTTTAGAAAGAAGTTCAGAGCTACTTGGGGCAAGTTGGAAATGGGGCCAACCTCTGAGACTTGGAGCTCTGAACAAAGAGGCAGAGGTGCTGAGGAGATAATTAACATCAGTAATCTAAGCAGAAACTGCACACGAGCTGCATTAGACCTGCGAAAAAGCCCGAGGCTGCCTAGAGGTGGGGAGAAGAGATAAACAAGCAAATGGTCAGAGAAAGGAAATTTATAACAGTTTTGTTAATGACAGAGCATTCATTTTGTGCTATGGAGGTGTATTTCTTTTAACTCTTCTCTAACTGGAGTATTTCATACCTTCTAAGAAGAAGAGTTTTCCATGCCATTTGCTAATTAAATGTTTTAAAATGGGAAACAAGAATATATCCAGTGTTATATCCTGATTTTTTGTTTGTTTTGTTTTGTTTTTTCCACCGATGCCTGAAGTAGTCCAACTACTGCTCTCATGCTGACCTTAATCAGGCCACACTTGGAGATCTGTCTCCAGAAACCTGTAAGAATTAAAGAGCATTCATTGACCTTTAAAAGATGCTCAGCCCCCATTAATGATGGGAGTATGACAGATTCCACAATGGAGACTCTAAATCAGTAGGGGCCCGGCGCAGTGGCTCACACCTGTGATTCCAGCACTTCGGGAGGCCGAGGAGGGGGATCGCTTGAGCTCAGGAGTTCAAGACCAGCCTGGGCAACATGGTGAAACTCCATCTGTACCAAAAATACAAAAAAAATTAGCCAGGCATGGTGGCATGTGCCTGTAATCCCAGCTACTCAGGAGGCTGAAGTGGGAGGATCACTTGAGCCTGGGAAACAGAGGTTGCGGTGAACTGACATCTCACCACTACACTCCAGCCTGGGAGACAGAGTGAGAGCCCATCACAAAAACAAAAGAAAAAGAAAAAAAGAAAAGAAAAGTCAGTAGGAGCGGAGTCTATCTGGTATAAAAGGCAAACGAGGCAGTTTTCTGAGTACTTAATGCCAAGGGGGGTAAACTACTTCAGCAGACACTGGAAGAATTCAGGAGAGGGGTGAACCCCACCCCCTTGTCCCCCATCCTCCCTACGCTAGGCTGTGAGCAGTAGTAGTGAGTAAGGTCTCCAAGGAAGCTAATGACTGAATTCTATTCTTACTCAGTGTGTATGACTCCAATCATCACAGCACAAGCAGTTTGATTATGGGAGCTAAATAAATACCAGGGACGCAAATATCCCCAGGGGAAGGGGTGAGAGGAAGAGAGAAGCATGGAGAGAGAGGGTACCCTACCCACTGGCTTAAAGCAAGCAGGAAGGGAGAAAATGCTTTATTGGCGAGAGATGGAAAGAAAAATGGAAGAAGCTTTTGAATGCTGCTCTGCATGGGAGGACACGGGAGCTCAGATGCTGTCAAAGCAAGGAATACTCTTTATGCTGGGACGCCTTGAGCTGAGCAATTAACATGATGCCTGGACCACAAGGTAGCTGAAGGTTAGGGGATTCTGGGACTCTGTCCTGGTCCTGATGATGTTGATGTTAATGATGATGGTGATGATAGCAAATACTTTCACAGTGCTTACTGTTTGCCAGGCACTTTTCAAAGCACTTTATATATAATCACTCATTTAATCTTCATAACAACCTTACAAGTTAGGTAAACAGAGGTGCAGACTGAGTAAGAAATTTTCCCAAGTTCACACAATCAGTAAGTGGTGGGTTTCAAACCTTGGCGGACTGGCTCAATGGCCCATGCTTTTAACCACAGAGCTCTGCTGTGTTTATATATGGAGAAATATATATCAACATGTATGATAATAATAACAACAACTACAATTGCTATTGAGTGCTTGCTCTATGCCAGGCAAGGTAATAAGCATTTTAGGTACGTGCATGATCACACTTAACTGTTGTGACAACTCAATGAGGAAAGTAGCAATATTACTCCAACTTTGAAAATGAGACAAGACAGAATCTTCATGGTTGAACAACTTAGAAAAAGTCACCCAGTTAATAAGTGGCAATGCTGGGCACCAACTTTTGTGCCTAGAATACATGAGCCCATCAGGGAAGAAGGGTATGGGAGACATATTCATGTGCCAGGGAAAGAGCTTATTTGATCTGTGAAGGAAAGTTCCCCCTCTAAATTTAAGCACATACCCATGACCATATAAGGCTAAATAACCCTGCCCCTGTTACTTCTGGAAGAGAATGGAAGACACTGTGGATGACTTCTTTTTTCAGAATTATTTTCTTTTGCTAACAACAGTTTTGAGATAAGCAGTACTATAGAGCAGGGTCTGCAAACGGGACCAAATCCCATTCATACCTGTTTTTTGTTTGTTTAAGACAAGGTCCCACCCTGTCAACCAGGCTGGAGTGCAGTGGCACAATCATGGCTCACTGTAACCTCAATCTCCTGGGTTCAAGTAATTCTCCCGCCTCAGCCTCCTGAGTAGCTGGGACTACAGGTTCACACCAACACATCCGGCTAATTTTTGCTTTTTTTTTTTGTAGTGATAGCATTTCACCATGTTGTTCAGGCTGGTTTCAAGCTCCTAAGTTCAAGCCATCCACCTGCCTCAGCCTCCCGAGTAGCTGCGACTACAGGTGTGAGCCACTGCGCCAAACCTCATACCTGTTTTTATAAATAGAGCTTTATTGGGCCGGGCGCGGTGGCTCAAGCCTGTAATCCCAGCACTTTGGGAGGCCGAGACGGGTGGATCGCGAGGTCAGGAGATCGAGACCATCCTGGCTAACACGGCGAAACCCCGTCTCTACTAAAAAATAGAAAAAACTAGCCGGACGAGTTGGCAGGCGCCTGTAGTCCCAGTTACTCGGGAGGCTGAGGCAGGAGAATGGCGTAAACCCGGGAGGCAGAGCTTGCAGTGAGCTGAGATCCGGCCACTGAACTCCAGCCTGGGCGACTGCGAGACTCTGTCTCAAAAAAAAAAAAAAAAATAAATAGAGCTTTATTGGAACACAGCCACACCCATTCATTGATATGGTGTCTGTGGCTGCTTTCATACCACAATGGTAGGGCTGAGTAGTTGCAATGGAGACCACATGTTCCACATGCCTATAAGAAAAAGTGTGCTGATCCTGCATAGAAATAAAAAAGTGAATGGGTCTGCTTGTGGATTGGATGTGAGAGGAGCAGGAAAGGAAGGAATCCAGAGTGACTTGTAGGGTTTGGGGACACTCAACAATTCATCTCTCTTTTATGGAGCCCCCACCTATGTATGTGTCAAGCATTGTACTGCTACATGCTGAGGATCCAGACATACAGAGCACAGCCTTGTGGGAGAAGCACACACAAACACAGTGACAGATGAAATAAAACTTGAGTGAGCCTGGAAAGGCGAGCTGAGTACAGCATCCATAAATGATGAAGACAGCAGTGAGTCCATTTTTATTTATTATCTCAGATACTGAAGTCAACGTGCTATGGTCTTCCCTCCTCTCCTCCAGAAGATCATAAACAACTGAGTGAACTGATAAGTCATGCTATATTATTAGAGGATGCCGAATTGTTCATTCATCAATTTTGAGAGCTCTCTATGTGCCAGGCACTGGGCTAGGTATTGAAGATAACACAGACATGGTCCCTGCCCTCATGGCACTTTCTTGATTGTAACAGAAAGGCAAGAGAAAGCGAAGAGTGAAGAAAAGGGACAAAGTTTGAGAAAGATGAGAGAGTGCATGTCAGATGGCTTCTCTTGTTCCAAGGGAGTAAGCAGTGAAGGAACAGAGGTGAGAAGCTTGGAGTGAGAAAAAAAGGTATCAAATAGTCATCTCCTGTAGTGCTAAACTTTTCCCCATAAAACAAACATAGTGCAAGTGCCAGGAAGTATTGGGTGCCTGTCTGAGCGCTGAGGTCAAGAATTTACAGTAAAAGCAGGTTCCCTAGTAAAGTTTTCTTCCAACCTCATTGTACTGCTCGGTTGTAGGCACCAAGATGGCCATGCAGGACCAGAGGGAGGCAGCCTCACAGCAGGCAAAATCATCAGGAGTCCAGAGTGTGAAGTCTATTACCAAGCATAATCATTTGTTAACTGGAGGAAGGTCGTGGGTCATGATATTGGATGTATTGATTAAGTCCAGGCCTGCTGAGTAAAAAGCCCTGTTTTCTTGCGGAAATCTTAAAGTCTTATCTTTTGCTGACAGGCTCTAATGATTCTAATGCAGCCAGGACACTTTAGTTCAAAGAGATGATTAGCGTTGTCAATTAGGGCTGGATGCATTGATTTTCTAATTAGACTTTGGGGTTGCCATGGCCTCTTCCCTTATTAGGCTCTGTAAGCACAGGCTGCCACCTACATATGCCAAAAATATTGCCTACCTTAAACATTGCCTTGAAAATTATAAATGGGCATTTGCTAATTTCTTGTCAAACCGTGACCTTTTTTGTAAGTATAGATGCACTTTCCTTCCCCTCATCTTTCTTTCTTAAACTGTGCCCATAATACGCCAGCTAAGATTCATTTCTATTCTACCCAGCAACTTGAAAACGCTTGTGTAGCAACCTGAATGCAGAGTCCTGGGGATTTTTATAATTCTCCTCCCCCACCGCCACTCCTACTAATCTTTTACAGACAACTCAATCACACCTCAATAGAAAACATTTTACTCTTTTTTTAAAAGGTAAATTGCCTGTAGAGGCTCTTTCAAAAGTATTCAGACTAATTTTATAGACCCAATTCTTGTCAATAATAATTTAATTGTACCTTTTTAAATAACTAAAGGAGTATAACTGGATTGCCTGTGATAGAAAGGATAAATGTGTGAGGGGATGGATACCCCATTTTACATGATGCGATTATTCCACATTGCATGCCTGTATCGAAATATCTCACGTACCCCATAAATATATACACCTACTATGTAGCCACAAAAATTAAAATTAAAAAATTTTAAAGAAATAATTCTTTTTGCTTGTATTTCATCAAGTTATATAGTATTTAATTAAAAACATGTGATTACAAAAGAGTACAACTGGCACAGAGATCGGACTAAACGCAGCTGGCTCCTGGAACCACAGGCAACGTGAGAGGTGGGAGAAGGGGTGGGGACTGGGAGAAGCACACCCCCAGCCCCTCTGGGCATCAGCTATGTGACTTCTCAGAGGGGCTGCAGAACTGGGTAGGGTAAGGGACCTTCTGCTAAACTCCCTCAGAGCAGGAGAGCCGGAGCTGTGTCAGACAAGAGGCCACACTGCCAGTTGACTCTATGGTGGGATTTAAGCAGCACATAGGACTCCGGCCCCAATGCCACCCACACTCATGCCTAAATGTCAACATAGTGGGGTCCTTTCTTTAGGCTTGAAATTGCCTCTTTATCGTGGTCATTTCAGATTACAGGTCAGCCTTGGATTGGTGAGAGACTCATTAAGTCTCCAGCGTATAGGAAAAGTTGCTCCTATTAGCTCCCTTCTCATGGAGAATGCTGGCGGTGCGAGATGTCTGGAAACACAGACTTTTCTAAAGTACTGGTTTTTGTCCAGGTGCGCCCGTTTAGAGGCTGGTTTAGGTGTGAAGCTGCCCCAGCTGCCCAGCTGCAGGCTGAGCTGGCTTCCCAGTGTTGGAGCCCGGTGCTCTGCGTCCACCGCTGGAGGGCGCCGGGCCCAGGGCGAAGGACTTCCTGCCGCCCTAGCAGCCACTGCTCAGCGGGAGGGGCGGGAGTGGAGAGCGTGGGCAGTGGCATTTAGGAGGACTAGTAAGAGCTAACCTAGCCCCCATGGTTCTTGACCTTGGCTGCAGCTGCTGCCAGAACTGGAGACCGAGCTGACCGTGCTATGCATGACCCAGCACCCTAGCATTAATTAAGGGGGTTGGTGACATTGGAACTCTGGGTAAAGAGAGGGAGGCAGATTTCTGGTTCTGGTTTCCAGGATTCTGAAAATGAGAATCTGCTGAGAGAGTGGGGCAGTGGGCCTGGACATCCCTTCTTCCTGCACAGGAACGTCACCCCTCTGGCTTCTGTATCTTGGAGAACGCCAGCTTTTGGGGAGGAAATTGAGATGTCCAGGTTCTATGGAGCCAGATGTAATTCCAGGAGCCAGGATGGAAGGTGGGAGCATCTAGGCATTAAGAACACTAGCTTTGTAGTCAGTCAGTCTGCCCTAGAATCACAGCCTTACACATTAGTGCCTGAATAATCTTGGGCTACTTATACAGCATAACCGGTATACCTGTGCCTCAGTTTCTTCATCAGTAAAATGGGGGATTCCACACCTACCGTCGTGGGTGGTTAGGAGAATAAAATGACATAAAAGCACTCAGCACACTGTGGGCATATTGGAAGTTTCCCACAAATGCTAGCTTCTCAGAGCATCAGGAGAGAGATGCTGTGGTTTGAAGAGGTGGGGTATAGAGGTCAGTGGTTAGACTGCCTGACTCAGGACCCTACCCACCACTGCCTGTGCCTCACTAGAGGACTAGAAGTCAAAATTGCTTAACCTCTCCAGGCTTTAGTTTCCCTTTCCATACCACAGGAAGCCACCTTCTAGTGAGAAAGCAATAGACCTTAACAACAATACCAGTTTGTAATTTGAGGGCTTTGGGGCATTAGCATTAACTAAATAGAGGCCTTGCTGATACAACAACAGAGCCACCTGGCATGTGGACATTTCTGGATTAGATCACAGGATCCTCCAGTGACAACCCAACCCAACATAATTTTCCACCATTGTCTTTAAAGTGCTAGAGGCTTGAGGGTGAAGTTTGTAAGTCTCCCTTCTGATTCTAGCCCTGGCCTGCTTCATCTCAGGCTTCCCAAGATCCAACCCCTATATTATTTTTTAAATTAAAAATTAAATTAAATTAGTTTTTAAATTTTTCTGCAAACTTTTAAAATACATTTTTCTTTAAAACGTGCAGCCTATTCTCCTCCCCCTTGAATGTGAGCCAGACTTCTCTCTAAAGAATAGAATGTGGTGGAAGTGAAGCCATGTGACTTCTGAGGCTAGATCATAAAAAGGATAGCCTCTGCCTGCATCTCTTTCTCCTGGGTCTCTCACCCTGGGGGAAGCCAGCGGCCATATCATGAGGACACTCAAGCATCCTCAGAAGAGGTCCACGAGGAGAGGAATTGGATCTCCTTGCCAACAGCCAGCACCATCACACCCATACACCCATTATATAAGTAAGCCACCTTGGAACTGGCTCCTCCAGTCCCAATCAAGCCTTCAGATGACTGCAGCCCAGCCTACATCTGCAGTGCAATCTCTTGAGAGACCTCAAGCCAGAACCACCCTGCCAAGCCTCTGTTAGATTCCTGACCCCCACATACTGTGTTTATTATTTTTTTATTATGTATGATTTTTATTATGTTAAACTATTCAATTTGGGGGTAAATAGATATGTGGCAATAGACAATGAATACACTCCATCTCCTTGATGTATCTCCATCTCCCTGAAGTTAAATGTAGCTTGGATACCCTGCTTGGATCATCCTGGCCAGTCTGTCTGCTGTCCTGGGTGAAGGCAGCAGGGGATGCCAGGTCGGGAGCAGTACTCTGAGGACAAAGAACTTCAGCTCTTGGAGAAAAGTTGACCCGACCTTTTATCCTACAAAGGGCTCAGCAGAGAAGCTGCCAGTGGTGTCAGCAAGTGATTGCTACTTCTCAAAGAATGGGGAGGGTCCTGAGACCCTGAGCATAAAAGTAGAGCATCAAATGCAGGCCTCGTTTCCAGAGTGTCTCCAACTGGATGCCCACTCTGCCATCAACCACAGCTAGGATAAACGCGGGCACACCTGGCCCACTCCACCCCCATGCTTAGCAAACTCGCTTGTGCAGAATACAGGTGTTTTCAGTAAACGTAATCAGTAAGCTGAGTGCTCGGAGTCCTAACCACATGCATTAACCCCTCTTTTTCCTCTTCTCTAGATGCTAGTGTTCTCCAAGCTTCTGTCTTCATTAGGAGTGGAGGAAGTGCAAGAGAGAACATTCCTGAAAAGTAGCACCTTTCATTTTTTAAAGTAATATATTGCATGTCAATATTAAGACTGATGAAAATTTGTTAAAAGATTTTACAATTGTTGCAAGAGAAAAAAAAAGCAGCAGCAGTACTGTAAGATGTGGGGAGACGGTTTTCAAAGGATGGCACCTTTTTCACATACTTGCCCTTCACCAACCAGAAATTGAATCCCTGGCCCTAGGCAGGCACTCTGTGATATTAGAACCTGAATACACCTCTTTCCTCATCTCTCCTCTCAATCCTGCCTGTGATTCTTAAGGGATCTTCAACTCCCCCATTGCTCCAAATACTACCTGTATTCTAATGACTTGCCAGAAAATAGCTCCAAGCTGAGTTCCCTACTGAGGTTGAGACCCCTTGCATCTCTGATATGGCAGACAAGGCTAGTCACAATTTTGTCTGAGCCTCATCTCCTGCGACCTCACCCTAAACCCCTATGTTGGAGCCCAACTATTAGAGTTTATCTACTATTTCCTGTGGCAGTGACTGCAAATTACCAATCAAAATCCATCTCCTTTCTTTCTAAGAGAATCTAGCTAAAAGACCATGATTCCAAGCCTTTGTGCAACAGGAGGCTGTGCAATTAAGTTCTGGCAGGGATGTCTATACAGAAGTGAAATGTGAGACTTCTGAAAAGCTGTTTAAAGGAAACTGACTCAGCTGATTCAGCTGAAGGGAACGGCCTAGGTCCTTCTCTCCCTTTCTTATTTCTGCTGCCCAGAATTGGGATATGATGGCTGGAGCTCCTGCAGCCATTCTGGACCATGCGATGACCTTGAGAATGAAAGCCATGTGCTAAGGATGTGGAACAGAAAAGCAGAATATTCAAAAATATATGGCACCATTTTGCACCAGATTCTGTTCAAAACACATTTCCTTTATTAAATCACTTAATCCTTAGATCTATCCTCAAAGCAATCCTCAAAGATAGATACTTTTATTATCCTCATTTTACAGGAAACAGAGAGGAAAGGTAACTTCCTCAAAATCTCATGGCCTGAAAAGGAACTAAAACTCAGGCCAGTGTGACTCTGGAGTCCATGCTCTAAGCAGTCATCTTGCATTGCCTGGGTTCCTTATGACTCAGGAACTACCACAGGAGCCCCGGGCTGCCTAGCTCTGTACTTCTCTTATGTATGAAAGAAATAAACCTCTAGCTTGCTTAAGCAACTGCTATGTTGAGTTTTCTGTTGTTGGCTGCCAAGACTATGCCTACCTGATACATTCCCTAAATTGATTTTCATGCTTCCAGGCACTTGTTCAAACTGTTCCTTCTGCCTGAAATGTCCTTTCCATTGTACACTCCTCTGTTAGCACACATCATACGCAGAACAACATCACAGCTATTTCTTTACCCATCTGTCTTCCAAGCTAGATGGTCACCATCCAGAATGGAGGGAACACTGCTCTTATAGTCTGTTCTCATAAAATTTAACCTGGTCTGGCACATAATAAGTGCTCAATAAATGTTCCCTGAATTTAATTTAATTGGGGGAAATGTCAGTCTTATACAAAAGCAGGATAAAGTGGTGTGACATCATGTATGTTGGAGTGTTACTCCCCTTCCCCTTTCTCCCAACCAGGGTTATCCCAAATGCTCTTACTTGTTTCTCGATCGTTCCACTAAGTTTGCTTTTTGTTCCACAGTGAAATGAAACTTACTTTTAATGAGCATTCCGTGTATTGTGGACATTTCACATGTGATTTCATTCTCTACAACACTGAGAGGTTTTCTAGAGATGAGAAAACTGAGGCTCTCAGAGAGATCAGGTGATTCTCCCAGGATCACATAGCTGATAAGGGGCAGATTTAGGCAAACCCAGAACTATCTTATGCCATACACTCACATTATGATAGCTATTGTTTTAAAACACAGTGTGTAGCATCAAGAGTACTAGTCTGGGATTCCATAACCCTAGTTTCTAGTCAAGCCTCTTAACTCTGGTTTGGTCTTAGTTTTCTCAGCTATAAATTATGGGGTGATCTCTGAGGACCCTTCCAGCTCTGGCGGTGCATGATTCTATGACTTAAAAACACACACTAAGTTTAAGTTTTTTTGTTTTTTTGTTTTTTTGAGAGAGAGAGAGTCTCGCTCTGTCACCCAGGCTGAAGTGCAGTAGCGCGATCTTGGCTCACTGCAACCTCCACCTCCTGGGTTCAAGTGATTCTCCTGCCTCAGCCTCCAGAGTAGCTGGGATTACAGGCACATGCCACCATGCCCAGCTAGTTTTTTGTTTGTTTGTTTTAGTAGAGATGGGGTTTCACCATGTTTGCCAGGCTGGTCTCGAACTCCTGACCTCAAGTGATCAAGTGATCTGCTTGTCTTGGCCTCCCAAAGTGGGAATTACAGGCATGAGCCACCGCGCCTGGCCAAAAGTCTCTTTTACGTAGGAAAGTTTTATATAGGAAATTCCAGAGGGCAAAAGATAAACAAAGGTTGCAACTAGGGGGCTCTGAATATAGACGCAAGCTTGGTGTTGATTCTGCTAGAAACTGACTCTGCTTGGCTGCCAGGATCTCAGAAGTCCATCAAGCATAGCCCCTGTCCTCATATCATTTCCGACATAGTCACCCATCTGAGGCAACAATAGGACAGCAAGAAGGGCATTTTCTGGGAGAAGCCAAGTCTGCAAACAGATCTCTTTCACCAGAATCCCTAGGTATGGGGGTGTTGGTCTAGAAGTAGTGGGCTCCTGTGGACCTGTGCATATTGGCATTCACTTGTGGAGCTCCTGCTGCATCAAGAATTCCAGGGAGGGTGTCACCTTGGGAGTCTGGGAGAGGTGGAGTGAGTGTGAACAAATATAGTGTGTGCTCTTGCAGGAAACACAGTGCTGGAAAAATCCCTGAGGGGGTTCCAAGAGCCATAGAATGCTAAATGCAAACAGGCAGGCAGACAAGCAGGCCACTGCCTCTTTGCACTCCATGACTCTCCGCAGGACATCCCTGTGCTCCTCCCCGGGCTTGGGGACCCATTCAAACCCATGGCCCTTCTGCTGCAAGAGTCCTGAGCTCAAATCCAGCTTCGATGACACTGTCATGTGAATCTAAAATTCAAATTTGTCTCTCTAGATTGCTATTTATTATACAAACTGAACTAAATGAAATGATTCTTCTACTCAAATACATCATCTCTAGTTTGCCACACATATCTGATAATAATCAATAGTGACATTGTACAGCCCTTTACAGCTCATAAATCACTCTCACATCCATTACCTCATTTGGGCCTCCCATCAGCTGAGTTGGAAGACTTACACTGAATCACATGAAATTGCTGATGTTCAGTTGGTTTTGACCGGCAAAAATGGCACTTTAATGTTTCAACGTAATATATGTGCTTTAGCTGTCTTTTTGCCGATGAGGAAACTGAGGCTTTTAATCTTGTATAACTTGTCCAAGATTTTTAATAAGTGATAGAAGTGGGACTGTATCTCTGATTCTGATTCCAGACATCATTTATTCATCCCGTAAGAACTTATTGAGAGCTTGCGATGTGCCAGGCACTTGCTGGGAGCCAAAGACACCAAGGGGGAAGAGTGTCCTTATGCTGACTGCCTGGGCACGTACATAAAATTTGGGGGCTGTATAGGGAAAACAGCACTCGCTGGCAGCAACGGCACACAGTGAGCAGTCCTTCTAGGCCAGGCCCACTTCTGCTTTCATATTTCTGCTTATGTATTATTTACTTTAAAAATATATTGCATATATATAAAAATAATAAATATAGATATATATTTTTTGAGATGCAGTATATATATTATATACACATATATATTTTGAGATGAAATATATATGTATGTGTGCATATATACATGTGTGTATATATATATTTTTTTTTTTTTTTTTTTAATTTTTGAGATGGAGTCTTGCCCTGGCTGGAGTGGCATGATCTCGGCTGACTGCAATCTCTGCCTTCCAGGTTGAAGCTATTCTCCTGTCTCAGCCTCCCGAGTACCTGGGACTACAGGCGAGTGCCACCATGCCTGGCTAATTTTTGTATTTTTAGTAGAGACAGGGTTTCATCATGTTGGCCAGGCTAGTCCCGAACTCCTGACCGCAGGTGATCCACCCACCTCAGACTCCCAAAGTGCTGGGATTACAGGCGTGAGCCACCCCGCCTGGCCCTACTTAAATATTTATGTTGTATTATTTTAAAACCTAATTATTATTTTATTACTAATAATATTTATATACTAATCCTCACACCAACCTTGCCTACTCTACAGGTGAGGAAATTGAGGCACAGTAAAGTTATATAATATGTCCATGGTCACATGATTAGTAAGTAACCAAGCCAGGATTGAAGCCCAAGCAGTCTGGCTCTGGAGTGTACTACAGTAACCATCCTGCATCTATCTGCCTGGGCAAATCTGGGAAGAATTCTGGGAGGAGGTGACCTCTGAATTGAGACCTGGAGGACAAATAGGGCAGAGTCCATCTGGGCAGAGGAAAAAACATAGACAAAGGTTCAGAAATCTGAAGAAAAAAAGGCATGCTTTTGGGAATCAGCCTGGAGCATAAAGTATTAGGGAAGAAAGTGGTGAGAGATGTGGTTGGCTAGATAGACAAGGGGCAGGTATTGCAAAGGGTTTTTATTTTATCCCATAAGCAATGAGGAGCCATTAAAATTCTTGTCAGGGGAGTGACATGATTAGATTAGCCTGCTAGCAAGATCGCTTAGAGGGCAGAGTGGGAGATGTATTGGAGGTGAGAGAAAGACTATAAGTTATTGTAATTTGGGGGTATGAGTTCATCCACAGATCCCTTCTCTAAACCACCTTGCCCCTAATTCTCCTATCATGATTTCTCCCAGTCCCTGGCCATCTGCTCAATCACTAGCTGTTACTCATGAATCACATTAGACGCTTACCTCGGGCCATGTCTTTTTTTGAGAATAGTGGTCACACTGTACTGCTGGAAGGATGTGCCTCTCTGCTGTCCTTTGAGGCTGGTCCTGAGGGCAGGTCTAATGCCACAGCAGTCCACCGCTGTGTGATGCCAGCACATTGTGCAGAGCCACCTGTAAATCAGGGTCCAGTTGTTCCTCCATAGTCAACAGGTCACAGGAGACTCCCCATGAAGCTACAGGTATGTGCGTGGGGTGGCAGTGTAACAGGAACAGGGGTGTTGGGAGAGTGAAGCACATGTGACTTGCTCGTGCTGTCACAACCTGCTTGACCCAGTTCCAAATAAACTGTTCCCACCTGATGATGTGGTGGTTCTTGGCATGCCCTTCTTGGCTTGTTGATGAGATCATACCCAATTCTGGATGAGCCACTTGAGTTGCATGGTCACCAGGTGGATTGTATTCAGTCGATGAGGTCTAGTAGAAAGTCAAGAGCTGTTTCTTACATGAATAATTACTGCAAAGAGATGATGTCCTTGTCCCAAAACTCCAGGGGTCCTCACTGTGATTCTCCCATTGGTACTTTCCAATGACTCCATATGGAAGCCTGACCTGCCACAGACATTGATCATCATTGCATCTGCTGGGTCATGAGAGGCACGGGACGGAGCGGCTTGCATGGCAACCTGGACGTACGACAGAACCTTTTCTTGCTCTGGGCCCCCTCAAAGCAGAAGCCATTAGTGCATTCATCTCAGTTATTCCCCATGGCTGTGGAAGGGCTCCAGAGACTCCTACTTGGTCCTTCCTATGGAAATAGCCCTTACTTCATGGGTCAGAAGCCAGGGTGGGGAGTCTGCCAGTTGAGGTTATTTACTCCAATAGTTTAGTCAGGAACTAAGAAAATGACTATGGGATGGCTTAAGTGCCGTACTGGGTCTACCATGACACAGACTCAGGTAGAAATCCATTTATCACCTGGCCTTCAAAAGCCTCATGCTAACCCATGGATAAAGGGTTCTGGGCCCCCCAGGTTTGATGTTATACAAGATCCAGTGTCAATAATTCTTGAAAAGTCTGGGTCATTCAGTTACCCTGATCAATACATAGTTACCCTGGTAAATGGCCACAGCCCCCTTTAGGGGAGCTGGAAGAAGACTCACAATGCATTCCTGTGCTGTTATTGTGGCACCTTCGCTCCAGAGTACCTGGCCTATTGTTAAAAACTCCATGTCCGTGAACTGAATCAGGGATGGAAAGAAGTGAGGAGCCATGATCCTCCATCATAGCTCAAATCAGGTCTCTATTTGCCAGTCCTGGAGTTTGGGGGAGTTAAACAATTAGACGAAGAGGAACAAAAAGGAAAAAGGCAGACATCTCCCTTGTTCGCTGGGTGAGGTTGCCGTCTTCTCTTGGTCTGCTGTTGCAGCTTCTCTGGCCAGTCCTCGAGCCCCTTCTGGGCAGGTATCAAATGCTGGGCATCTGCTCTGTATGTGAGCCCTTGGTGGACCCTGTGGGGACCCTGGACTGCTCATTTCCCTGACCCTGGAGATTTAATTTGGGCTCTCCTTGTTTCTCCATCACCCCTCAGTCCCCACTTAATGTCATCAACCCTGGGCTCCAGCTGCTGGCACCCCTTGATGGGCTGCAGTCCTCCTGTGTGATGTCACTGACCACTCAAGACCAGCTCCCTCACCCTTCCGCTTTGTCCACCCGGCTATGGGGAAATCCCTGGATTGTTACCATGCCAAGGGGTGGGAGGAGGCTGCTTTACTGCCCCTTCCCCCTACAATGCACACACCTCACCTCATCGTCTTTCTCCATGTCTCCTTTCCTTTGCTCAGGTCAGCTAAGCAGACATCCAGCCAGGACAGGAAACACCCATCTTCTCTGCTTCTGTCTCTACAAGGTGACTTGTTTTTCTAAGACCACCAGAGCGGGCACAAAAGAACCAGCAACTAGGCAAGTGTAGGAGCAAAACTGCAAGTTTATTTTGGTCACCTAAGGTGTGGGGAAGAGGTCTGTCGGCCTCCGGCAAAGAAGGCCGACAGAGTCCCCCCCGTGGGGCTCTCGGACGGCGTTCCTGGAGTCCTGACATCCCGACAGGAGTGAAGGACTGAGGAAGGCCGCGCGTGGCGTCCCTCCGGAGCGGCTTTTCTAGGAGTGGGAGGGCAATAGGCGGGGCACGGGCGTGTCGGGGGTGTTCCACAGGTGCGACCAGGTAAATCTTGGTCTCTTCGGATTGACATCACCTGGCGCATGCCTAGTTGGTCTGCACCTTCCCGGGTCGCCGGCTGCATTTTCGCGCGCGCGGGAAAAGTTGGGGGAGGGGGATGAAGAACCCAGACGTGCACCATCTTGCCTCCGTTCGTCCAAACATTCCAACCTTTTATTGGTAATAGTGATAAGGGGCACCGTGGTCTGTCTGGCTACTTCCTGCTGTTAAGGGGCGTCGTTAAGGTCGGGGCCCATGGTTGGCATTTGGACGCACGGATGAAAAATAAAATAAGGCACAGTATTAGTATAGGAACGAGGAATGGAAGCATTTGTTGGAATAGGGGAAAAACCCAGAAGGAAGGTCCCAGCAAGGTTGAAGAGTATGAGATGGTTAAGAAAATTTAGTAAGTTTGAGGCGAGTAGGGGAAAGCCAAACTGATTTCCACTGATTGCTTTCGGTAGGGGCCCTTTTTAGCTGGGAATAAGGAACGAGTGTGCAGAGTAGTTGTTGGCCAGGCAGCAATTAAGGAGTGGAGTTTTTCGTGGGGTGGATGGCTTCCCGTCTACTCCTACTACAGAGATATTGGATGGAAGGCTAGGTCCAGAGAAGGACGGCAAAACAGAATAGGTAGCCTCGCTGTTGATTAAAAAAATTGATTGTCTTACCCGCTACCAGGAGAGTTACCCACGGCTCGGCGAGGGTGATGGGGGTCCCCAAGTCTCGGCACCTTCAGTTGTAGTTGTCGTCCAGATGTAGGAGCTGGAAGAAGCTCCCAGGATCCTGGGAAAGGGGGTCACGTGGAGACACAGCACCTGTTCTCAGGGTGGGGCAATCAGACTTCCAGTGTCCTCTCTGCTGGTAAGCAGGGCAGGAGGTTGCTGGTGGACGAGGGTTAGGGCATTCATTGGCCCAATGTCCTGACGCCTTGCACTTATAGCAAGGCTGCGTTGGGACTCGGGGACCTTGCGGACACCTGTTGGCATAGTGTCCTGCCTTGCCGCACTTATAGCAGGCTCCTTTCGTAGCCTTGAAGTCTGCGGAGTGTGTGCTCTCTGGCCTGGGGTTACGACTGGGCTGTAAAGCCACTGCTAGGAGCTGTAACTTCTGTTTGAAGCGAGCCTGCCGTCTCCTCTCTGGAGTTATAGACCTTAAAGGCTAATTTAACCAGGTCTCGTATTGGTGTCTGAGGACCATCCTCTACCTTTTGAAGTCTTTTACAAATGTCAGGAGCTGATTGAGAAATGAAATAAGACGCCAAAATGGTGGCCCCTGTGGGGGAGGCCAGATCTAACCGGGTATACTGGGTTAGAACCTCAGTCAGTTTAGGGTAGAGGTTAGGATAACCTGGAGGTTATGCCAAGTTAAGTCATAGGCCTGACAAAAGTATCTAAATTCCTTTATGTATATGGTAGGATTAGCTGAGAAATCACCTAAACGCTTCTCAATTTTGGAAAGATCGGCCAATGAAAAAGGGACATGTACTCTGACTACCCCCTCCGCCCCAGCCACCTCTCGCAAAGGCGCTAACACTGTAGGAGGGTGTGGGCAGAGATAGGGGACTCAAGACAGCCAGTTGGGGGCCCGGAAGGAGGCATGGGACCGAGTGGACTACTAGTAGATAAGGAGGAGGAAGGAGGAGTCTGGGCAGGAAGGGAGGGGGTGGAGAGAGCGGGGAGAGAAGGAGGAGTATAGGGCAGGTCGGGACGAGAGCGTAAGGCCCAAAAGCCTTGTATGTAATTAATTTCAGACCACTTGCCTAGCCACTGGCAGAAATTGCTGAGGTCGATCACGCCACAGTGGAAAGGAAAATTAACCGCTTCCTTCTAAGGTCTTGTTCAAGCTGTAAGGTTTTTAAATTGGCTAGGAGGCACCCTAAGGGGGTGCTCTTTGGAAATTTGGACTGGGGGGTTTCCTGTTTGTTTCTTCTTTACCAACACAATGGACACAATGGAAATGGAAATGGATCCCTGCCTGGCTTCAAAGCGTCCTTTGGAACCAGCAGAGACAGACTGGAGGCTCATGGAGCCAAAGTGGAGATTACCTTCAGGCGGACGTCTCCGTCCTGAACGGGTCTCCCGAGCCACTTGGTGGCTCCAAATGGACCTCGGACCTGCACAGGATTTCTGGCCGAGGGAGGTAAAGAGGAGACAAGGGCACTTATCCCAGAGAGGCCGGTGCTCTTTGGAAATTTGGACTGGGGGTTTCCCGTTTGTTTCCTCTTTACTTACACAATGGACACAATGGAAATGGAAGTGGATCTCTGCCTGGCTTCAAAGTGTCCTTTGGAACCAGCAGAGACAGACTGGAGGCTCATGGAGCCAAAGTGGAGATTACCTTCAGGCGGACGTCTCCGTCCTGAATGGGTCTCCCGAGCCACATGGTGGCTCAAAATGGACCTCGGACCTGCGCAGGATTTCTGGCCGAGGGAGGTAAAGAGGAGACAAGGGCACTTACCCCAGAGAGGCCGTGAGTGAGGGAAGCGGGTCTCAGGTCCTGGTCCGTCTGCCGCGTGGGAGCAGGAGGAGGTTCCTCAACCCTTAGAGGCCTGAGGAGGGGTCTCCTCCCGGGTCTTTGGCACCAACTGACTTGTTTTTCTAAGACCACCAGAGCGGGCACAAAAGAACCAGCAACTAGGCAAGTGTAGGAGCAAAACTGCAAGTTTATTTTGGTCACCTAAGGTGTGGGGAAGAGGTCTGTCGGCCTCCGGCAAAGAAGGCCGACAGAGTCCCCCCGTGGGGCTCTCCGACGGCGTTCCTGGAGTCCTGACATCCCGACAGGAGTGAAGGACTGAGGAAGGCCGCGCATGGCGTCCCTCCGGAGCGGCTTTTCTAGGAGTGGGAGGGCAATAGGCGGGGCACGGGCGTGTCGGGGGTGTTCCACAGGTGCGACCAGGTAAATCTTGGTCTCTTCGGATTGACATCACCTGGCGCATGCCTAGTTGGTCTGCACCTTCCCGGGTCGCCGGCTGCATTTTCGCGCGCGCGGGAAAAGTTGGGGGAGGGGGATGAAGAACCCGGATGTGCACCATCTTGCCTCCGCTCATCCAAACACAAGGGATCCTCTTGAAGTACCCCTTCTCCTTTCCTCTCCCACAAGGGCATGAAGAGAGGGAATGGCTTCTTCTCGTGTACACTACACTCCCTACAGGCTAATACTGTGGGGATGAGGGGTGGTGGTGGTGGTGGTGGTACCCTGCAGTGTGCCCTTTATAGAGGCTATTGACTCTAAATTCAAAATGTGTGGCCAGGCACAGTGGCTCACACCTGTAATCCTGACACTTTGGGAGGCCAAGGTAGGTGGATCACTTAAGGACACCAGCCTGGACAACAAGGTGAAACCCCATCTCTACTTAAAAAAAAAATACAAAAAAAAAAAAAAAAAAAATTAGCTGGGCATGGTGGTGTGCACCTGTAGTCCCAGCTACTTGGGAGGCTGAGGGAGAAGAATAGCTTGAACCCGGCAGGTGAAGGTTGCAGTGAGCCAAGATTGTACCACTGCACTCCAGTCTGGGTGACAGAGCAAGACTCCATCTAAAAAAAAAAAAAAAAAAAAAAAAAAAAAAAAAAATTAGCCTGGTCTGTTGGTGAGTGCCTGTAATCCCATCTACTTGGGAGGCTGAGGCACAAGAATTGTTTGAACCCAGGAGGCTGAGGTTGCTGTGAGCCGAGATGCCACTGCACTGCAGCCCGGGTGATGGAGTGAGACTCTGTCTCAAAAAAAAAAAAAAAAAATTAGGATGTGTGTACTTAGCATCTGCTATTCTAAGCATTGACTTTAACTATAATTCCGACAGCAAGACATGTCCTGTTAGACATCCTGATGAACATGGGGAAAGTAAACTCTCCTGGGTTTTCTCAGAGGGAATAGGTGGGTTTCACTTAAATCCATTTCTATCTTCTAAGTTCTATGCATTTCTTCCCTACATTCAAGGGATTTCTGGCTTCTCAACTCCATTTAGTTGGAATCAATGTGGAGCCTATGTTTCAGCTAACCAAACAGAATTAAAACCACTCCTAGCAACTTAGAACAGAACATTCAATGTAGAATTTCTAGCAAATGTCCCTAAATCTTCAAATCCAGGTACTTCAATACTCTATTGTTCTCTCCTTGGTTTTATCTTTTTTACAATCTATTCCTACATGAATTTTCCAGATCTTTGATGATTCAAATTAATAATGTCATACATCACTTGTGGTGTGTATGTTTTCTCCTCCAGAGTTTAACTATGTAATTCACCACCACCACCACTGCCCCATGCTGGAATGTCTCTAATTATTTTTTCCAGTATGGAGATAAAAAGAGTAGTGGCTCCTCCCCTTGCAAGTAGCTCCATAGGGTGGGTTCATATAAAGTTTCCAAGCACTCTAGTGAAGGGATAAGCTTCACTGGACAGAAGGGGAGGAGCTACCGCTTTTGGCAAGACAGACTCAGCCTGGGTGAGAATCTCAAGGTACTACAAGCCCAGTCAAATCTTCCCATATATCCTTGTCGCAACTGTTGTGGTCCCCCTCTTTTCTGATCAATCATTTCTATCTTTCATATTAGAAATGTGGAGAAGCTGTGATTTTTAACTAGATTTATAATTTGACCACCTGTAGGATCAAACTTTGGGACTGGTTTTGACTATCTCAGTCCTGCAACTATGAACCATAAGACATCATTCTGAACTGAGTGTGGTGGTGCATGCCTGTAATCCCAGCTACTTGATAGGCGGGATGATGCTTAAGGCCAGGAGTTCGAGACCAGCCTGAGCAACATAATTGTTACAGGATCTCTGGGGTGTTGATTTTTCTGGCTGGAAACCTCTGTGGCCACAGCACTTTTGTCCAAGTTCTTGTCCTGCATCCAGGAAGAATGAGGTACACAGACAAGTGAAGCATGAAAAAGGCGAAGAGTTTTATTTAATGTTAGAACAGCTCAGAGGAGTGGGTAGCTCCTCTCCGTAGGCAAGTCCTCCCAACGAGTATTCAGCTCTCAGCAGAGAGGAGGCCCTGGAGAGGGGGGCTCCTCTCTGCAGGCAAGTCATTTGGATATCTCTGCAGGTCTCTGAAGCTCTCAGCAGAGAGGGTAACTCCTCTCTGCCAGTTGGCCCATCCCATCCCATGCCATCGGATCCCATATATGTCTCTCCGCCCATCCCAGTCTCTGCCCTTTTCGTCTTCTGACCATCCTCCGCCCTGCTCTGGCTGAGCCCAGGGCTTTTATGGACCTCAGAGGGGAGGAAGTGTGTGCGTGGTCCATGGGTGGCCAAGGGTGGCCCTGAAGAGGCACCACTCCAGTCAGCAGGACTGGCAGCCCGGCCCCCAGCCTTCAGGCCCTCCCTGACCCAAAGGTGGGGGCTTATTGGGGACCCGCCCCTTTCTCACGCCCTGGAATCAATCTGCCTTCCGCTGCCATTTATGGCCCCCAGGCTCAGCCCCGACCCCGGCTCCAAGATCAGAGCAGGCGCCGGGAGTGGAGAGGAGCCAGGCAGCAGGAGAAGACACCCCAGAACCTGCAGGGACAGGGGTTTTTCCTGGGTCCCCGAGGGTGCAGGCTGCAGGGACATCCGGCTCCTGAGCCTGGGAGGGCGGGGCAGCCACACCAGGGAAGGCAGATCCTACCTGCTCCCGGCCCTCCCGGAAGGGCACAGAGAGGCTGCCATTCACAGCTGCAGTTTGGGCTGCTGTAGCCCGTCCCAGAAGAGTGGGATTCCTGCCTGTTCCATAGAGCAGGAGGCCTGGGTCTGTAGCTGCGTGTTGGATCTACAGCAGCACCCGGGGAGCACCCGTCCCAGCTCAGAAGGGGCGGGGTTCCCACTGGCTCCACAGAGTTTGCAGCCCCAGCTGTGCCTCCCTGCTGCAACCAGCGTGATGACAACAGCCTCTACCATCATAGTAAGACCTCGTTTCTAAAAATAAATAAATATGAACCCCATTCAGTAGTTATTAGAAAGTCCCTGGGTTTCTGCCTACGACCTGGGCTGAAATTCTTGCGTTTGAGTTTTTCATTTTCTCCTTAAGCTTCCCAGGACTGGAAGAAGCAACTGTACTGCCAACCCCCCATCTCCCACCTCCCACTTAGTCCTTTAACTCCTCTTCTCTTCACACACTTTCAGGCAGTAGCTTGGACTCTCCTGAAAGAAGGCTCGAGACAGATTTGGCTGCAGGTCGTTTATCTGGGCTGTCTGTCAAAAAGCAGATGAGGGAGCAGGGAGAGGGAGACAGGAAAGGATGGAAAATTATTATAACAAAGGGAGCATGACTGAGCTCCTTAATGTGTGGCCTCATTCCCACTGGGGGTCTTCTGAAACATGTTGCAGAAGGTAACTCAGAATTGTCCTGGGAAGGAAAAGAATCGGAGAATTTATTCACCAGCTCCCATCCCACCTGGGTTTAGGTTTGCCTTCAAGGATATTAAGTTTCCCCCGACTTAAGGGTCTTTCCTGGCTTTGGAGAAAGACTTGCAGCAGGAAAGCAGAAAGAGAAACTGGCACATGCTTGAACAAGATCATCACAGCTGCACTGAAATCAGGAGAACAAGGGGGACATGGCGCAGACAACAAGACCATCTGCTATGGGACCTCCGTATCCTTGCCTGAAGTGGGTTTTTTAATCTGGGACTGCAGGTGGTAACTTTAGGAGCTGTTTTCGTCACTTGGGCCACAGGCTGCTAGAGTTCATGGCTGGGTTTTCACTGCATTCAGCTCCAACTAGGCGGATAGCAAGCCCCGACACCCCTCATTTCTCTGAGGGTCTGTTTCCTGTCACCCTTTAAGACACCAATTTTTATATTTATTCAGGTTCCTGATTGCAAACATCAGGACTGACTTAGACTGATGTAATCTGAAAAAGAGATTTATTGAAAAAGCACTGGGTAGCTCACAGAGTTGCTGAGATGACTAGAGTACCATGCTCAAATAACAGGCAGGAACGGGAGCAGCCTGACCTCTGGCAAGACAGCCCTCCACTCAGAACGTACTGAGGGTCTTTCAGATACTGGCCTGGGGCTGTTCTGCTGAGATCTCGGTTGAACATATCCAGGAAGAGTAGATCAATCAAACAAACCATTGAGTAAGAGAACAGAGAATGTTACTGGTCTGGAGACCCCAGGGAAGGAGGGTGCCTGCTGAACAGGTGTGGAAAGGAGGCACTGGAAGCTGGAATTCCAGGCTGAGGTCAGCAGCAGGCCCTCTGCACTCACACCCAGGCACTCTTACCACTGCAGGGATTAGAGAGAGCTCCTCTTCCTTCTTGGACCTCAGGACATAGGCTTTTACTTCCCATCCTCTTATATACTTTTATTCTAAAAAAGGTTATTAGAATTAATAAGCTCAGTCATTCAGACTGTAAATCTACTTTGCTATTAGGGAAAGAAAATCTTTAAAATATGTACACATTAGATCCTGTGGAGTAATTTACAGGTACACAGCCTGATCATTGAATCCAGGTTGGCAACCACCTAAGTCTGATTTTCACCATTAGCTTCTAATGAATCCACCCTCCCGGAAGCCCCACCTTCCCCACTAGTGGCACTTGAGTCTCATCTGCATGCCCAGTCCTGCCTCAATCTCAGATGCATCCAGGCCTCAGTCATAGTGAGTTTAAGGAGTCCTACCTGGTCCAGGAGATCTGTCACCCAGAACTGCCCTGACCTCATGACCTAGTTCTAGGGCCTTATGTCCAAGTTCTCACCAAACACCCCTACCTGGGCCTGAATATCTGCCTAGGAAACCTGGTAAGAACCAAGTTCCTCCAAGGCTGAGGCCCAGCCTACTATCATTCATATTCCCAGAGTTCTTAATCCCATCATTCATCCCATAAATCTTGCCGAGGGCCCAGCCTGCTGTCAGTTCCCATGGATGCTGACCACCTGCCCATTTGACTCTCCCTTGGTGCCCGAAACCTCACCATCCCAACCACACACAATAGTCAAGCACCGCTGGGACCCTCTCTTTTTCCCTTTGATAGACCACCTACGCCCCCACACACACTCAGAGTACACACCCTGGCTGGAATGTCTCCCACCGTCCATAGCAGTGCCTGCCCACTGTCCCCCAGTGAGTGGGACTGGTTTCTCTATTCTGATCTCTCCTCCTCGGCCCCCTTTCACTGCTGACTGAGTTCCAGACTCCCATTTATTATAACACAGTTTGTTCCTTTCCTTGAGCCTACCTCCTTATAATTCATGCCAGCGCTAGATAACAGTTCTTTTGTGCTGGTCTCCAGTAATGAACAATCCATTGATTTCAGGTAAAAAGCTGCTCTCTTTACAAGAGAATGGCTTCAGTTGGGTTGTTTATTCATATGAGAAAATAGCCTTTCTCTAATCTGTATGCTATTACGTTTTATTCATTCACTTAATTCATATTTGTTGAGCAACTACTATATAATCAGCTACTGTGTTAAGTCCTAGGAATATATACATAATTCAGGCATGGTTCTTACCCTCAAAGACCTTATAGTCTAGAAGAATGAAATGTCTTATATCAAAAGAAGTACAAAACAACATGTTAAGTTTTATTTGAAGCATAAGTAGAACATGATTTATTTTTAAAATGATTTTTAGTACTATAGGGGATATTTGAGTAGGCTGATGAGCCCAGAAAAGACTGGGACCCAGTGAGAGGAAGGCTTTAAAATGTTATAGGTCCCCACTTCCTAAGCAGCACCCCATGGTGGGGGAAGGGGGCAGCTACCAGATGAGGGGAGGAATGAGAGGAAAGAAGCCAAGGAGCCTCCAGAAGTGGATGGAAGTGAGACTATGAGCTAAATTTAAAAATAATTAAACCCCAGGTATGTCAATCGTCATTACTCAGCAAATGAACACTCTAACAGATAATTATTCTAGGTATCAGAAATGCATTTTATATGACCAGAAACCAAACCCAAGGAGAGAGTCTATGGAGTTAAGGAAAAATCAGTTGCTTCTCCAATGTCTTTAGAAGGCGTACAGGATGGAGTTAAGTTGCTGGAGTAGGTCAAGTGCTAAGAACCATCTCATGTGATGCAGTCCAGAAAAATTAACAACAAATAATACGTAAAAGCTAGGCTTCATTAAAAACAAAACCAAAGCAAAAAAACTCATCCATTTGTTCTTTCTTTTAGAATCATTTAAACATTTTTTAAAATGAGGTAAAATTTGCATAACACAAAATTAACCATTTCCAGTGAAAAATTCAGTGGCATTTAATACAGTTACAACATTGTGCAACGACCATCTTTAGCCAGTTCCAAAACATTTTCATCATCCCCAAAGGGTCTCCATTAAGCAGTTACTCTGCAGTCCTGGGCAACCACCAATCTTCTTTCCATCTGTATGGGTTTCACCATTCTGGATATTTTATGCAAATGGAACCATGCAACATGTGACCTTTTGTCTGGCTTCTTTCACTTAGCATAATCTCCCACATTGTAGTATGTATCAAAACTTCATTCCTTTCTATGGCTGAACAATATTCCACTGTATATCTGTACCACAGTTTGTTTATCCATTCATCCCATCGATAAGGATTTGGCTAGGGTGAATAGTGCTACTATGAACATGTGTGTTCACATATTTGTTTGAGTACCTGTTTTAAATTCTTTTGTGATTGTGCCTAGGAGTAGGATTGTAGTATTATATGATAATCCTATGTTTAACTTTTTGAGGAACCAGCCACTTATTCATAAACAGGATATTGCTTTAGACCTGCCAAAAAATTGTAGAGAAAAAGGAAAATAGGACTTCTATAAGCCCATTCCTGGGGAGGTGGAGGTATGTCCTGCTGACTGGTCGTCAAACCCAATTCTTCATCTTCCTGAACACACAGCTAGGTTACATTTCCCAGCATCACCTGCTGCTGGGGGTTGGGGGCATGTGTCTCCATTTCTGCCAGTAAAATATCAGCACAAGTCATGTGTGGCAATTCTAGGCTTGGCCCATGAAAACCACATGCAGGCAATCCTCCATGCCCTGTCCTCTTCTGCAGGCTCCATGCGGAGAAGCCACAGGATGAAGATGGAGGAGCCACAAGGTGAAAGGAGCCTAGAGTCCAGAATTACCACTTGGAGGTGACCTGCCACCAATTGGTACCATTGGTTTTAGGCTGTAAGTGAGTGAAAAAGCAACTGTTCTTGTCTGGAACCATAAGCATTGATGAGAACTCCATGACAGCTGCTAGCATTACTTGACCCTTATTCTAAAGGCAAAAGAGAAGGCCACACCTTGCTCAGAAAGACCTGATGTGTGGGGCTAGTGTGAGGGGTCAAAGACCGAGGAGAGGCCAGAAGGCCAAAGCAGCTTGAGACTGGAGTGATTTGAGCTCATGGTCTTTCTGGGTCACACTCAGAAAAAGATCCAGAGACTGGCCTCTAGAAAGCTTCAACATTCTACCAGGCCAGCATCAGGGCCAGCTTGAGCTATGACTGGCTGTAAGGAAAGAAATGAGGCCTCTGCACCTAGTAAATTGTTTCAATCAGGAAAATTGTGAGTTAAAAAAAAAAATGACTAGACTAAACAGACTTGAGCTTCCTTAGACTCAGAAATCTGTTGATGCTCCTCTGTTTTTATGCTTTGTTGCTTTCTTTGATAATTTCCCATCTGTCTTCTCTTAGTTTCTTCAGAAATTTCCATTTGAAAATTCCAAATCAAGCTGAGTCGGATAGGGGATGGCATTGTCGTGGCAAACTCAGGCCAGCTCTGCAGGGGCGGAAAAGCACCCCTAGAGGCTAGGTGAGGTAGTGCAGGGACTGGTGTTTCTCAATCTGGTATCTTGGTTTTTGGATCAGGCAATTTTTTCACCTGCAAGAGCTTCAGGCTGCTTCTTAGCATCCCTAGCCCTGCCCTCTACATGGCAGTAGAGCCCCACTTGTGACAACCACAACTCTCCTAGGCATTTCCAAACACTCCTAGGCAGGGCCAGTACCCTAAACCCAGGCTGAGAACCAGTGAATGGAAGAAGGGAAGACCACATAAAAATAGAAAATTCAGAAATCTAAAGAAGACCATAAGGGACTCCTGAAATGTACCCTACCTTCCTTGTAGCAGGGCTCTTCTGTAGCACCATCATAAAGACTTTCTCCTCTTTTTGTTTGTTTTTGTTTTGTTGGTTGGGTTTTGTTTTGTTTTTGTCTTTTGTTTTGAAACAGGGTCTTGCTCTGTCACCCAGGCTAGAGTGCAGTGGCATGATCACAGCTCACTATAACTACGACCTCCTAGGCTCAAGTAATCCTTCCACCTCAGCCTCCTGAGTAGCTGGGACCACAAGTGTGCCCCACCATGCCTGGCTATTTTTAATATTTTGTTTGTTTGTTTGTTTTTGCTTTTGTAGTGACAGGGTCTCCTTATGTTGCTCAGGCTAGTCTCAAACTCCTGGGCTCGGGTGATTTGCCCATTTCAGCATCCCAAAGTGCTGGGATTAAGGTCATGAGCCACTGCATATGGTCTCTCTCTCTCTCTTAAATTTATCTCTAGACTATTCCATCCTCCTTGTTGTTCACTCAGTTTCTAACCAGTTACTCCCTATCCACAGTGTGGATCAAAATTTTGTGATTTTTCAGCCAGGCTCAGTGGCTCACACCTGTAATCCCAGCATTTTGGGAGGCTGAAGTGGGCAGATGGCTTGAGCTCAGGAGTTTGAGACCAGCCTGGGCAACATAATGAGACTTCATCTCTACAAAAAATACAAAAATTAACCAGGCCTGATGGCGCACGCCTGTGGTCCCTACTACTCAGGAGGCTGAGGTGGGAGGATCACTTGAGTCCAGGGAGGTCGAGCCTGTAGTGAGCCATGATTGTGTCACTGCACTCCAGCCTGGGTGACACAGTGAAACCCTGTCTCAAAAACAAAAAATTCTGATTTTTATTTTCTCGAAAAAGTGCTTTTTCCCCAGCCTTACACTAAGCTTGTCAAACCCATGGCCCGTAGGCCACATGTGACCCCAGATGGCTTTGAATGCAGCCCAAGTCAAATTTGTAAACTTTCTTGAAACATAATGAGTTTTGTGGGGGGCTTTTTTTGCAATTTTTTTTTAGCTCACCAGCTATTGTTAATGTCGGTGTATTTTATGTGTAGCCCAAGACAATTCTTCCAATGTGGCCCAGGGAAGTCAAAAGATTGGACACCCCTGCCTTAGACCTTCCTGGTGTCCTGCTGGCCTGTTATCAGCTGTTGGTCCATCACAGGATCCAATATGTGTCCAGAGCCCACCTTCAGAGCAATATTTGGGGTATCCAGAGCCCACTCTTCAGAGCAATATTTGCGGTGGTGATCAAGGTCATAAAGGCCCTCAGGGTTAGGAGAACAGCACTGGAGAAGACTGGGGGCAAGAGGAATCCCGGAGCACTGGAGAGATAGGGACAGACAGTGTGGCTGCAGACTCCATACTGGAGTGCACTGGGACAGATGTGAGAGAGTCAGGCTGGAGGCAAATGATAATGGTCTCATTCCTGACCTGGACAATGGGTAGGAGGAAAATGCCCAGTGCTTTTTAGTAGAGCTTAGAGGTGTGGGCCTCTCATGATGATGATACCCCAGGAGATCTGTATCCTTGGGGCATAGAGGGGAGGAAAGCCAATGAGTTCAAAAGCCAATGCCAGATGAAAGGAGAGGATGGCATCTTCTTGCCTATAATTTTTTTGAGAGTCACCTAGTTAGAATCAGATGCCTGATGTAACAATGAATACGAGGAGTTACTCTGGGAAGAGACCCTTGAGAGCTGGCTAAGAGGGGAGCACAGTAATTTATCTCAGGGTGGCTGAGTCAGGGTGCCCACCAACACACTGAAAACCCTTCAGTGAATCACACTAACTGCATTTACTGGTTAATTCAATCAGGCAATTGGTTTGACTCTCTCCCCATTACCATTTTCTCTTAATTATAATATGCGTCTCCCCTCTTCCTTGCACATGTTTTAACATTTCTGAAATGGGAATGTGTCTTAAAATAGACCTGCATGCTTATTGTAAAGTTTCTTTTTGAGGCAGCTGTTAAATCAATGATGCATCTTATAATCAATGGTATATTAGAATAAAGAAAATAGGGTAATTACCAGAATTGATTTCCCGTTTTGATGTATTAGAGATAAGATTATTTATTGGGTACCTGGAAACACCCATGCTTCCTCACACATGCACATCAGTTTGTGGGCAGCTTCAGCAGGCCCTGCATATGCTCACATGTGTGGTCACCACCTTTGGGATTTGGATGCCATCAGACCCTCAGGGAGCCTAGAGAAATGCACAATATGCTAAATCTCACCCTCCCTTTGTAAATGTCATGAAGAAATTGCTCTTGGCCCACTCTACTGCTGACTGTGCTGCTGATTGATCTCAGTGAGGGGCAATGACGCTGTACCTGGCAGGAAATGAGTCCTAGCCAATGAGATTCAGGCAGGCAGATTTAATGATTGCTGCCAACATAGAAGCATCCTGGAGCTGGGCACTCCCCATCTGGCACAGCAGCCCTGGTCCCCTCAGGGGCTCAGCCACTGCAGAACAATACAAACTGCTTACCCGTCTGCTCTCACTTCAGGACCTGGCTTGGTTGTCTTCCTGTGATGGCTAATTTTATGTGTCAACTAGACTTAGGGATACCCAGATAGTTGGTAAAACATTATTTCTGGGTGTGTCTCTGAGGGTGTTTCCAGAAGAGATTAGCATTTGAATCAGTGGACTGAGTAAAAACCATCATCCTCACCAATGTAGGCAGGCACCATCCAATCCACTGAGAGCCCAGTTGGAACAAAAAGGTAGAGGAAGAGCAAGTTTACACTCTCTTCTTGAGCTGGATCATCCAACTTCTTTCTCCCTCAGACACTGGAGCTCCAGTTCTCAGGCTTTCAGATTCAGACTGAATTACATCACTGCTTTCCTGGTTCTCCAAGCTTACAGATAGCATATCTCGAGACTTCTCGAGTGAGCCAATTCCCTTAATAAATCTCCTCTGATATATCTACATATCCGATTGGTTCTACTTCTCTGGAGAACTTTGACTAATTTATTTTCCATCCTTCTTCCTAGAAGAAAGGAAGGACGTGGGTGACGAAGTGATCAAGGCTTGCCTCGGGAAGGAGAGAGAGGATGATGGATGATCAGTAAACCCCATCCGTTAGGCTAGGGAGGTGGAGAACGTGAGCAGGTGATCAGATGAGGCAGCAAGACCTCTGTGGGGAGATTCCATCCGAATCTTTCCATCAGAACCTTTCCATCGGTGGGGTGTACCCTGTCCCAGAGCCTGGACTTGGAAGGAGAAGTGGTACCCAGTGGATGAAGGCTCCTCTTCTTTCTTTGAGCCTCTAGGATTCGCAAAGCATGTAGGCTCGGCTATGTTTGAAAAAGAAAGTCTTTCCTACCACCATTCTACTATGGTTTCTCTGTCCAAGACACCAACCCAATCTAAATTTCATGACCGTGGAAATTTCTGGGACAGAGCATTTTCCTTCTGTCTGGCTCCCCTTTGACAGGTGGCTTTTGTGCTGTGGGATGGGAGGGAGTGAGATGGGTGAGGAAGAAGCTTTGATGGTGATCCAGATCTGTGTGTTCTGACTCCTTTCTTCCAGGCCAGGGAAGAGGGAAACTGACCAAGTGGAGCAAGTGCTGCAGCTGCTGGCAGAGGAGCAGTGGCCCCACTGAAGGACTGTCCCCACCCCCACTGCACAAAAGCTGCAGAGAAGCCCCAAGGAGATTGATCAGCCACCGTCTCTGATTTGTAATTTCACTTAATGCTATTAAGGGGGCACTTTGGGCCATTTGCTGGAGAGGACTGGAAAAGTTCCAGAATCCTTGGCTAATGAATCCCAAGTATTAATCCCATTAGTCTTCCACTGTCTGCTGCTTCTGACTAGGTTTCCCGCTGCACCCCCTCCCAGTCTTCCTTCCCATGGAGAAAGCTCTCTGACCCTCACGGCTCATGGCGTGTTCCCATAAGCCAGAGCTGGCCTTGCTCGCCAGGCTAGTTTTACCAGAAATTAAACAAGTAGCATGGGCTGTCACCCATGCAGGGCGATTGGGATGATTGCTTCAAGAGAATCATGGAGTCTTAGTTTGAGGAGCTCCAAGAGATCATGGAATTCTTTTTCCTCATAGCAGTGATTAATAACCTTAAAGGGCACACAAACAAAATCACCTTCTGCAGAAGGTCTAGGCTAGGGCCCAAGGTATCTGCATTTCTAACAGACATACTTAACATTTTTATGCAGGTGGTCTATGAACCATACCTGGTGAGATGACAATTCAGTCCTGCTATTTACCTGCTGTGTGATTTGGGGCACATGACATCCTATGAATGACTGGGGCCCCTACTGCTGGTTCTTACATGTTCTGGGCCCCCTGGTTTCTGGCAGGAGGAAAAGCTCCATGGTAATCACTCCACATCCTGCTCCAAATCCTGTGATCTGGGGCACACATAGATGAGTCTTTTACTTCATTTGTGAAATAGGAAAAAGCAATGGATTGGGGACTTCTGCTTCTGGAGCAATGGAATAGACATGCTTTTCCCTATACCTTCTGCTCAGTACATCTAAACACCCTGGACATTACACATGACACTAACCTAAGGAGACTCTGAAAGGTGGAGGGTAACAGGAAAACTGGCAAGGGATGTTGGGACCTGAGGAAGGACACAATGGTGAGGTCCTCAGATTTTCTTTTTGCCTCATGCATTTCATCAGCAAATAGTAAGAAAACATTTGGACAAATCACCCTTCTCCCCATAGTAAAAGCAACAAGGAAAAAGAAAAAAACATGCAATGAAAAAAGCAAAAGGAAATTTTAACAATTTTTAATATCTTTAGAAATGTAGGAAAATATGCAGCATCCATGAAACAAAAATAGGATTCTATAAAAGAAAACATTCAGAGAATAAGAAGGAGTTCTTGGAATTAAATATATATATGGCAGAAATTTCAAAATTTAAAAATGAGTTGAAAAATAAAGCTGAGGAAGTCTCCCAAGATTCAGAATAAAAAGACAACAGATGCAGAGATGAGTGGGGACAGGAGACAGAGAAGAGTTAAGAAAATTAGAGGATTAATTTTGAGTAATAAGAGTTCAGGAAGGAGAGAATAGCAAAATGGGGGAAGACATTAGCAAAGAAATAATAATTAAATTTTTTCCCAGAACTAAAGGGATATGAATAGCCATGTTGACAGTTTTCATATTGACAGATTTTCTAGTGCATGAATAAAAAAGACAAACAGCAGAGAACATCTTTGAGAAACTTCCAGAAACCAGAGATAAGTGGAAGACTCTAAATGGTTCCAGAAAGAAAACAAAACAAAACCACAACAAAATTTACATAGAAAGGATGAGGAAAAATAGTATAAGACAATGGAGCGATGCCTTCATAATTCTAAAGCAGGGGTTGGCCAGTTGTGGCCTGAGAGCCAAATCCAGACCACAGATTGATTTTCTATGGCCCCTGAGCTAAGAATGGTTTTTCAATTTTTAAGAGTTATAGAAAGAAAAACATAAACAAAACCAAAGAAGAATATGTTACACAGATCATGCGTGGTCCCCAAAATCTAAAATATTTGTTACCTGTTTTTTTAACAGAAAAACTTCACCAGCCTGTATTCTAAAGGAAAATTCTTTTCAAATTAAAATGTTAAACAAATGTAAGAATATGTAAAGCACACTACCAAACTCATTCTATGAGACCAGTGTTGCCCTGATACCAAAACCAAAGACATCACAAAAAAAAGAAAACTACAAACCAATATCCCTTACGATTATTAATGCAAACATACATAACAAAGTACTAGTAAGCCAATTTTTAGCAGTGTATGAAAGGATTATACACTGTGACCCAATGAGGTTTATATCAGGAATGCAAGGTTGATTTAGCATACTAAAATCGATCAATGTAATATATCATAATAATAGAATCAAAGATAAAAACCATATGATCATCTCAATAGACAAAGAAAAGGTATTTGACAAATCCAACAGCCTTTTATAACTAGAATATTCAACAATCTAGGAAAAGAAGGGAAGTTCTTTAACATGATAAGGGACATCTCTGAAAAAAACCACAGCTAATGTCACACTTAATGTCACAAGACTGGATGTTTTCTCCCTAAGATCAGGAACAAAACAAGGATATCTGCTCTCATCACTTCTTTTCAACATTATACTGGAGGTTCTTCCAGGTCAACAGGTTAAGAAAAAGAAATTGAAGTAATCTATCTTGGAAAAAAAGAGATAAAATTATATTTGCAGATGACATCATCTTGTATATAGAAAACCTTAAGAAATACGCTAAAACATATTGGAACTAATAAATGAGTTCAGCAATGCATCAGGATGCAAGATCAATATACAAAAAATCAACTATATTTTGAAATACTGATAATAAAAATCTAAAACTTAAGACATCAACAAAATAATCACCTTTATTTTTTTATTTTTTATTTTTTTGAGACAGAGTCTTGCTCTGTCGCCCAGGCTGGAGTGCAGTGGCCGGATCTCAGCTCACTGCAAGCTCCGCCTCCCCAGTTCACGCCATTCTCCTGCCTCAGCCTCCTGAGTAGCCGGGACTACAGACGCCCGCCACCACCCCCGGCTAGTTTTTTGTATTTTTTTTAGTAGAGACAGGGTTTCACCGTGTTAGCCAGGATGGTCTCGATCTCCTGACCTCGTGATCCACCCGTCTTGGCCTCCCAAAGTGCTGGGATTACAGGCTTGAGCCACCGCACCCGGCCATAATCACCTTTATTATCACAGCAAAAGGAAGAAGATGCCTAGAAATAAATTTAACAAAATATATGCAAGATGTACACTGAAAACAACAAAATATTTTTGAAAGAAATTAAATATCTAAATAAATGGAAAGACATCCCATGTTCATGGATTGGAAGACTTAACATTGTCAAGGTGATAATATGCCCCATACTGATCTACAGATCCAGTGCAATCACTATCAAAATCCCAGATTCCTTTTTCGTAAATTCACAAGCTGATTCCAAAATTCATATGGAAATAAAAGGGACCTAGAATACCTCAAACAATATTTAAAAAGAACAACAAAGTTGGAGGACTCATACCTCCCTATTCAAAACCTATTATAAAGCTATAATAATCAAGACAATGTGGTACTGGCATAAGGATTGACATATAGATCAAATGAATAAAATTGAGAGTTCAGAGATAAATCTTTAAATTTATGTTTAATTTATTTTCAAAAAAGTGTTAAGACAATTCAGTGGGGGAAACAGTGTTTTTTTGTTGTTTTTGTTTTTGTTTTTACCAAACAGAGAAAACTAGATATCCATATGCAAAATAATAAAGTTAAACCTCTATCTCATATATACAAAAATAACTCAACGTGAATCACAAACCCAAATATAAGAGCTAAAACTATAAATCAGGCCAGGCGCAGTGGTTCAGCCTGTAATCCCAGCACCTTCAGAAGCCAAGGTGGCCAGATCATCTGAGATCAGGAGTTCGAGACCAGCCTGACCAACATGGTGAAACCCCATCTCTACTAAAAATACAAAAATTAGCCAGGCATGGTGGCACACACCTGTAATCCCTACTTTGGAGGCTGAGGTATGAGAATCACTTAAACCCAGGAGGCAGAGGTTGCAGTGAGCCAAGATCACGCCATTGCACTCCAGCCTGGGTGACAGAACAAGACTCTGTCTCTAAATAAATAAATAAAACTATAAATCTTCTAGAAAAAAACAGGAATATATCTTTGTGATCTTTGGTTATGCAATGGTTTCTTAGTTATAGCATCTAACATGAGCAATAGAAGAAAAATAGAAAAATTGGATGGAATCCAATTTAAAACTTTTGTGCATCAAAGGAGACTATCAAGAAAGTGAAAAGACAATTTATAGATTGAGAAAGTATTGTGAATCATATGTATCCAGAATACATAAGGAACTCTTACAATTAAATGATAAAACACAAGTAACTAAATTTGAAGATTGGCAAAAAAGTTGAATGGACATTTCTCCAAAGAGAATATACAAATGGCCAGTAAATACACGAAAAGATATTCAGCTTCATTAGGCATTAGGAAAATGCAAATCAAAACCATAGTGAGATACCATTCTATACTCACTGGGATCACTAAAGTAGAAAAGATAGAGAATGAAATGTTTTGGTAAAGAGGTAAAGAAATTGGAACCCTCATACATTGCTGTTGGGAATGTAAAATGGTGCAACCACTTTGGAAAATGGTGGTTCTTCAAAATGCTAAACATAGAGTTAGAATATAACCTAGCAATTCTACCCCTGGATATATACCCAAGATAAGTGAAAATATATGTCTACACAAAAACTTGTATATGAATGTTCATAGCAGAATTATTCAAAATAGGCAAAAGGTGGAAACAAACTAAATATTCATCAACTAATGACTGGACAAACAAGATGTGGTATGTCCATACACTAGAATATTATGCAGCAATAAAAAAGAATGAATACTGGTACATACTCCAACTTAGATAAACCTTGAAAAAAAAATGCTAACTGAAATAAGTCAGTCACAAAAGATCATGTATTGTGTGATTCCACTTATGAGAAAAGTTCAGAATCAGCAAACCCACAGAGTCAGAAGGTAGATTACTGACTACCTGAGGTTGGAGCAGTAGGTTGAGGGAAAATAAGTGAGCAGAAATGATGGAGGACTGCTAATATGTACAGAATTTCTTTTGGGGATGTCAAAAATGTTCTAAACTTGTGATGGTTGCATAACTGTGTGAATATACTAAAAGCCATTGAATTATACACTTTAAATGGGCGGATTTTATGGTATGCAAAATATATTTCAAAAAAGCTATTAAAATATATAAAAACATTTTCAGATATGCAAGATTTCAAAAAAATTAAACTCCCACTTATTTTTTCACAATAAGCTACTTGCAGGTGTATTCTGCCAAAAGAAGTGAATAAACCAAGCAGGGGGTGAACACAGAATCCAGAAAACAGTTTTAACACAGAAAAGATGCAAAGGGAATTCCCAGATTAATGGTGAAGAGAAGCTCCCAATGACAGTTGTGTAGCAAGCTAGAGAGTTACAGGTAACAGAAGGACAAAATGCACTAGGAGGAAATCCCCGAGTAGAAAAACAAAAAAGAAACAAACAGACTACCTAATGTTTGCACATATTGCAATGACTTTTATTGTCCTTTCAGAAATTCTGAGAATGAATTTGTGATAGATACCTGGAAAACTAAGAAACAAACAAACAAACAAACAATGAGGCAACTATTAAATCCAGGTAAAACATAAAGTAGCTTTACTGTATTCCCTAGATCAGCAGTGAATCGCATTTCCATGATCATAACATCATAAACATCATAAAATCAATGCTCAAAATCAAAGAGCATTGATTTTACCCATAAGGTAACAATAGTATATTGAGAGGATGGGGAGGAAGAATAGTGTGAATATAATAGGCGGCAGGAGAGTGGGAAAGCATGGTGTGAGGGAACACAATCCTCATATTTCATACGGGAGCCAACAAACTAAACCTAAAACAAACAACAGCAACAAAAAACACACACACAAGAAATATAGTAGCATAATCTGCTGTTTACAAATAAAGAGGGAAAAACAGAAGAAACAGAAAAGAGTTGAAAGCAGTTGGTTCTAGAAAGCAGGAATTCAAAAATTGGGGCAGAGGATTGCAATTTTTAAATTATGGATGTGGCAATATGATTTAATTTTAAAAACAAAACTAAAAATAATACTCATGCATTAGTTTGATTTTTTTATAAAAATGAAGAAATAGTTTTAAAAATAAGGTAGACAGTGGTACTGCAGCCAGCTTTCCACAGGGGCTCCTCAGCTGCAGCACTCCAGCCTGTTTTTCCTTTACTTCAGTCTTCATCAGCCTCTCTCCTCAGTAATTGCCTTAGTCCCCTAACCACCTGCTCCTGTCTGCCTCAGTATGGTATGTTTTGGTTTCTGCACCTGGTCCTCTTGCAGTCATCCAGGTCCATTCCCTCTCTCTTGACTCTTCCTTCTGCTTTAGAATCCCAGATATGAGCTTGGACCAGTTTGACTTGGAATCTGTCAGCCTCAGCCAATTAACCTGCTACAGTCTGGTTCTCTTGGCTGCTCCACTCGTACGTACTCTGCATATACATCAGTGGCAGCTGTCAGCCCTGCCTCTTCCTGTGCCTAGAGTAGGCTGCACTAAGCATGGCTTCCAGTTGGGTGGGCTGGCCAGATGAGTACAAGGTCCTCTCCTGAGAGCTGGATGCTGCATCTGTTAATGAAGCCACAGACCACTTATAAGCCACCAGGTCACTTCCCGACTCATTCTGAATCCACTAAACTCTTGGTTCCTTTTCAAGGTATGGAGCCAAGTCTTCCCATTCCTATAGTTACATAACTGATATTTTGAGCACAAATGCAGCATATTTGTCTATATAACATTTTATCTTTTGGCTTTTTAAAATGTTGTTTGTACCAATGTGTAAAGCAGGGGGCAAGGATAAATGCAGACTCAAAGTGTGAGTACTCAAGCACAGGCTGGCAGCATGAATATGGTCCTTTCAGACCCTTGCCATCCCATGAAGAGGCATGCTTGGGATGAACGTGGCTTAGAGTGCCATGTGTGTGCTGTGTGATCCAGGAGAGGGATCATTGTGCTCCATTGTCTTGCATATTAATGATGGATGTGGGAAGTGATAGATCTTTAGCTTTGCAATTGGTTACAACCTTGCCAGCATGAGAAATAGCTTGTCCCCCCAGTAAAATCGAGTGAGGAGTTTGCATATTGTCATTGGCTCCAACCTGAGTTCTTGAAGCCATCCTATAGGGCCAATATTTTGCTGGGTTACCTAGGGAGAGTCTCCAGAGTCATCCAGCCGATAATCTGATTTGTCTCTCCTCATCCAGTCTTTAGATATCTGATTTTGTTGATCTTTGTATTATCTTTTCCTCTAAGCTTTGTGTCATTTAGTCTTTATTCAAGCCACTGATTAAAATACTGATGATATTTCAGGATGATAATTACCAATGCTCTTTCTGTCTATTAAACCAATCAGTTCTCCATCTGATATACTATCCTCTGCCTTATTCTTCTACTTTATCCACAGCATAGCCATGGGAGCCTTTGTCCAATTCCTGCTAAAATCAAGAAATCTTGTATTCATCAGGTCCTATCTACAAGGCCAGGACATGGCAGATAGGGGCTGGGCTCAGAGGCAGGAAGTGAGGAGAGGGTTCAGGAAGCCTCATCAGGCTTGTAGAGATGGAACTTTTAATTGCCCCCGGGAGCTGCAGGAGAGAAGAAAGCATAGCAGTGAGGAGAGCCCAGATCATTAGCCTGTTAGGGTAAATGTGTTTACTAATGTGTTTATCAATTCTTCCCTCTAGGTTTAGAGAGAATCCTAGACAGCCTTGGCACCTAAAAATAGAGACCACTAAAAGTGGAGAGGGGACAGAGAACTAGGAGAGGAGGGAACCCCACTTACTTCTTTCTCTCCATCAACCCCCTTCACATGGCACCTGATTTCTTCACATGTAAGAAGGCGATCTCAGAATTGTGTGCTACGTTAGTTACTTTCTTGGGAACACCAATTATTTTCAGCACAAAGGAGGAGTCTGATACCTAATCCATACAATTGAACTTCTCATTTCAGGCTCAACAAGAACAGGGTTTGGGGTACTTCAAACCAGATCACAAGGTGACATATCACTCCACTTTGAGTTCAACTCAAGCATCACTCCTCTGAGAGCTTTTCTGCCCCTTCCGCTTGTCACCTGGATACACTGCCATTGTACCTATCACTGTGGATTTGCAGACATTTGTTTACATGTCTCTCACATCTACTACTATAATGACAGCAACTTGACTGAATGCAGGCACTGTGCTGTTCATCTTTGCATTCCCAAGGCCTGGCATGCACCTGGCATATGCTACTCATGTGCCCAATGAAGCTTGGGACCTGGGGGGGGGCCTGGATAGGGCCAGGGTGGCATCATCCCAACTGTCCCTCCCTCCTCCACCTAATCTAAGTTGGTAAGCTCAGTGCATGGCGTATAGTAGGTGTCCAACAAATGTTTGTTGAACAAATGAAAGCAAAACATCTGCTTGCCTGTGAGGAAGATCCAGGGAGAACCCTCACAGAAGACTCTGCCTGTAGAGCTCATCCCTGCTCTCAACCAGCCAAGGCCAATGAAAGAGCCCTGTGGCTTACCACTATAGATTTCCCTTTGTGATGACAAAAATTGGCCTGGGTCAGGAAGCATTTCCTCCAGTCAAGGAATGAGGAGCTGCAGCTCCTCATCAGCCTCTGGTGTGGAAGGCATCCTGTCCTCTTCACCCTCACCAGCCATTCTGACATTAGATAGAGCAGGTAACAAATGGGTAAAGTCCCTGCCTTCACGAACCTTACATCCTTCCTTAGGGAGGCAGGCAGTGTGAACAGAACAGAACACACCAGATGGTGGTGCGGGTGTAATGAGGAAAACAAAGCGGGTAATGGGATGGAGAGTGCTGGGCAAGGGGGCTGCCTTATCAAGCATGGTCAAGGAAGACCTCCGGGAAAGTCAGCTTGACCTGCCCACTCACTCCTGCTCCTCTCTGATCCCAGCTCCCTCGCTGTCCCTGCTCCAGTCACACCATTTCCACGCGGTGTCTCCAACCTGCCACGCTTCCTCCCGCCTCAGGGTCCTGGCTCCTATTCTTCACACTCCCTGCAGCGCTTCTTCATCTCTTCAAGGTTTTGCTTAAATGTCACCTCCTCAATGACACCTGCTCTGACCACCCTGTTTAAAGTTGCAACACCCTCTTTCCCCCACCCCCCTTAGTCTGCTCTATTTTTTCCCCAAGCACTTAACACTTCCCAGCATAGAATCTAACGCACTGGTTTATCGTGTACATGGCTCATTGGCCTTCACCCTCAGTAGAACGTGGACGTGACTCGTGCAGGAATTCTTATGACTTTGGTTTACTAAGACGTTTCAGGTGCAGGATAATGCCTGGCATAGGGTGGGTGCTCAATAAGCACTTCGAACATTCACTCATTCACTTAGCACTGAAGTGTACGCTCTGTACCAGGTTCTGCACTCTAGCAGCAAGAAGATACTTCACAATGATGGGAGGAAAGGAGAAACATCACCCAGCTTCCTTGTGAGCCACGTTGGCCTAGAGCTGAGGGGAAAGGGAGGTGGTGTGGTCAGTTTGGGATTCTCTCTAGGCTGTTTCCCTGCCACCTTGCCCCTCTGCCCTCTTTACTCCGAAGGGTACAGGGTTCAGGATCTTTCTCATATTAGGAACATGAAATGGGACCCAGTTGGGGTGGGCATGACCATGGACCTGGAGCAGAGTCAGAGGAGGGCGAGGAGCCAGGGGCTGGGGGCTGGGTGAGGGACAGGGCCTTCAGGGTGGGTAGAAATGGAGGTGCAGGGACTCCTTCAGAGGCTGAGGGAGAGGAAATCCCTTATCCTCTTTCTCTGGGATTCTGTAATGAGCTTTGCAACACCCATTTTCAACTCTACAAGACTCCTGGCACTCTCAGTGGTGTGTCTGGGAGAATTAACTGCCTGAATGCCTAATTACAGACACGAGGAGCAGAGAGCATGTGTGTGTGTGTGTGTGTGTGTGTGTGTGTATGTGTGTATGTGTGTGAGAGAGAGAGAGAGAGAAGCAGGGAAGAGGGAGTGTCTCTCTCTCTTTGAAATGATTTGTGACTGCATGGTAGATTTCCATTTTCAGAGCCTTCTTCTTCTTTCTGGGAACCTCCCTGTGCCATTCCTAAGTCTCCGGCCAGGGGACTGATCTCAGTTTTCCCAAGCAGGCCTTTTCCAATGCCTATTCCTCAAGCTTAGCACTAGCCCCTGCCATATCCAAGGTGCCATCATCTGCTGTGACCCACTCCAGGCTGACACAGTCACTTCCTCTTCGGACCCTCCCTGGTCACTCTATTGCCAACAAGCATTCTCTGGGGCTGGTCAGAGTTAAGTCCAGGGTGGTGCATTTCTTCCTTGCTTCTTCCACTTCTGAGCTATGAAATTATCCATTGAAGCAAATCAATAATTCATCAGATGATCTACATTTAGCCGAAATTAGATCTCATTGCCTCAGGCTAAACTTTGAAGTCCTGCCTCACCTGACTCCACCACCCAGCCAGCTCTCCAGCAGAGTCCAGCCAGCTCCCTCTCATGCTGGCACCTTCTCTCCACCACATATTCCCCACACTCGTCTTAGCCTAAGTCTAATCCCCTGCCCCTACGTCTTAGCCCAGGCTGGTCCCCTGTTCCGAAGCCCATCCTTCCCTCCATGTTGCAGTCACCTTGCTCTTCAAGGTCCCATTTCAAATCAGGGCTTCACTGAGCTTCCTTGAGCTTCTGCAACAGACAAAAGTATTTTACAATTAGAAGCACACAGTTTTGCATTTACTTTCACTCTATCTGTTTTGTGATCCAAGAGGCCAAAATATACATCACTATATCAGCTAAGACAGACCCTAAGTTTAAGGAAACAAAGTTACCTACAGGTGGAGGGTTCAAGGCCTGGCTGGCATGGCAAATTTCTGAATTCCTACAACTATAAGAAAAACCACGCCATTGCTAAATTCCCTAACAACAGGAGCTAGCAGGCTGATTTAAAACCCAGACCACTGTAACTCTGGTTGGACAGAGGGCCAGCCTTTTTTTCTGATAAGCAATTACACATTTTAAGCTGGCTTTGGCAGCTTATAAAGGCTGCGCACAGACTCTCTTTGTGTCCTATAGTTCACCTTTTGATGTAAAGAGCCAAATTTTAATGCTAAAACCCTGCCCCAAAGTGAACACGGGATGTCTATAACATATCTGTTTACCCATTGCGCATGTGTCATCTCCCTTCATGAATACGTAGAGCTTCCCCCCAAAACCTGCTGAATATGTATGATACCAGCACTGTTAGGCATAAAACCCAACTTGTCTTCCTCCCCTTTGAAGAGACAGCACCTTCAGTCTACACTGGAGACTTTCTCTTTCCGGCTTGCAAACCGATAATGCCAATAAAGCTCTCCCTTCTACATCTAGCCAGCCTGGTGGTCTTTGGTACAACAGTTTTCTCTTTGCAAACTCTGTCTTCCCACAGAATTGTTGAGCAACACAAGGACAGGAGACTATAATAGACTCACATCCCCTCACAATACCAAGCACAGCACCCCCCATGAATACTTGGTGAATTGGTGTAACCTTATTCCCACCCCTCTTTGCAGCTCTATCCCTTTCTCTTAATCCAAATTACCTTTAACCCTCAGCCCTCAATTCCACTTTTCCCTCCAGTTCTCAGGGATTAGACAACCCAAGGTACGTGATCAGACTTTGTTTTGCTTTTAGAAGATCGTGCTGGCTGCAAGCCGACTGGAGAGATTAGAGTGAATACAGGCCAGCCAGCAGGGGACCATTGCGCCCACCCAAGTGAGACAGGGCTGGAGCTGGTAAGAGAGATGGAGAGAGGAGGATGGATTCAAAAGATACTCAGAAGGTAAAAAGATGCTCCATTTGTCTGGCACTATACAGTTTCCAAAGCGCTTTTGCATCTATTACCTCCTTTGACTTTCAACCGCCCATGAGACATACTGAGTAGGTACCAATCAAAATCTTGGCTTTATAGGTGATGAAACGAAGCTAGGAAGAGTGGAGGCGTTTGCCCAGATTCACACAGCTGGTTAGGACAGGGTTGGGATTCACATCCAGATGCTCCAACATCACATCCAGGGCTCCTTTGCAGTCTCAGGTGACTGGGACTCACTCTGGAGCTGCTATGGGAGGGCCGGTGTTAAGCTGCAGAACCCTGACTCGGCTACCTGCCTGAGGCTATTTACACACTTCCAATTGATTTGTTGTAACCTGTAATTATTTTTGCGGAATTTTTCACGCTCCATTTGTCTTTTTACTCTCCAGCAGACAGGCTACAGGAAATAGCAGATTGGGAGAGGAGTGGGAACAGGAGAAGCTGTCTTTGGCTTGGCTGGAAGGTGAAGGGATTCCAGATGCTGGTTTCCTGGCTTGCTCTCCCCTCTCTATTTGGCTTCATCCTGGGGCTCTCTTCCTCCCCACAGAGGGGTGGTGGGCACTCTGAGCCACACCTCTCCTCTCTGGGAACTCAGGTCTGTCTCTGAAACCTGCTTATAGAAGAACATCTAGAGTCCTTGCCTCCTTCCCACCGTGTGACAATTGCCCATTGGCACACCTGTCAAGACACAGACTTTTGGAAGAAAAAGAAAGACTGAATGCTGCAGAGATGGATTGTTAATTTCCCAAATGAGATATGACTCTGAGATCCCACCTACCCAGCTGGTAGGCTGCTCCAACATGCTCCCTAAAGTGGTTTGAGTGTTTGGAATGACGGACTCTGTCTTCGCACTGAAACCTTAGTCAGGCACCTCTGAGTCTTCTGCTTGATGAGGTCTGACCTTGGGCTTCCCCATGTCCTTTCAGAATCCAGTTTGAGCAAGAATCCTGCTAAGTCAGGTTAGTGAAATTTCCCCACTCTTGTTATCTGACTACCCTCAATATTTTATCACCTCTGCGTTCATTCGGCAATGATCCTGTCAAGTCAGTTTAGCCAGAAACCCCTTACCCTTGATGTTTCTTAGTAGTAATTTTCCATCCTCTGTCCCTAGCCCTGACTGTTGGTTGATTACAAATCTCCACTTGCCCTTGTTGGAGTTGAAACTGAGCCTGATCTCTCTCCCCCACCACAAGGCGCCTTCGCAGTGGCCCCTATACCTACTGCCATGGCCTCGCTTGAATAAAGTCTGCCTTGCCATCTTTAACACATGTTTGGATAATTCTTTTCTTTTCTTTCTTTTTTTTTTTTTAGTTGGAGTCTCACTCTGTTGCTCAGGCTGGAGTGAAGTGGCTCAATCTCGGTTCACTGCAAGCTCCACCTCCCAGGTTCAACCATTCTTCTGCCTCAGCCGCCTGAGTAGCTGGGAATACAGGTGCCAGCCACCACGCCTAGCTAATTTTTTGTATTTTTAGTAGTGACGGGACTTCACCGTGTTAGCCAAGATGGTCTCAATCTCCTGACCTCGTGATCCACCCACCTCGGCCTCCCAAAGTGCTGGCGTGAGCCACTGCACCTGGCCAATTTTTTTCTTTAATGGGGTGGTCACTCAATTTGCAGAGCTTGGAGAAAGGCTTCTGCTCATTGTCTGAACCTATTGGGTCCCTTCAAGGAGGTCAGGCTGTTCACAATCTATTCGCCTCCATGCTAACTTGGCCATCATCCCCCAGACCCCAGAAGAGGCTCTGTTGTGTCCTGGGTGGCTGTGTGGGCATGGAGTGCAGGCCTTCACCCCCACACACCCTGCCTCTTCACTCACTCCCCTACATTCTGCCCCAGGGTTCAACCCACTCCCCAATTCCTGTCAAGCAGCAACCTCCCTCCCCTCTCTTGTGGAGCCAAATCCTCCTCAGCAGGGTAAGGAGGGCTTTGTTTTGTTTTGTCTTTTTAAATTACAGTGGAAGCACAGAGAAGCCGTTAACTCCACCTGCATGAGAAGAGCGTAAATCCAGCACGCAGCTAGGACAGTCTTCCCTGAATGGAGTTGGGGTGAAGTTGGAAGTAGCTCTCATTCTTTTGTGTCAAGCCCACAGTCAGGAAAATGGACACGGTCACTATCTCTATCTCATTATCCTACTGCGCTACCATTTACAGGTAGTTCTGAATTTGCAGTCCTCACTATTATTATCACAAGATAGTTATTACTAGCCACATTTTACATGCGAAGAGGCTTGGAGAAATTTTAAAAAAAAAACAAAACTTTCCTAAGGGCACACAACTGTGAGTGACAGAATGGAGAGGGATTCAAACCCAGGCCTGACTGAAGGCTGTTGCCGCTATTCCAGCGACTACTGAGTGGACTTAATGAGTGATCTCTACCAAGAGTATTTGCATTGATTGCCAAAGCCTTGGAAAGGCTATAAGGAAAGAAATGCCCAAGTAAAGTCTTCAGGGGTCAGTGGAGTGGGTGGGGATCTATATTCTGGAGGCAGCCTCCAGAGTCTTTCACGTTTCCACCAGGTCAAAAAATAAATAAGAAGAAGCATAAACAAATATTGAACTCCAATTAACAATATGATACTGAAGTATTTAGAGGTTAAAGTGTACCAATGTCTGCAACTTTGAAATGCGTCAACAACAGAAGAAAAGATGTGGATGGATAGCTGAACAGATTTGGGGTAAAGCAAATATAGCAAAATGTTAGTTATAGAATCTAGATTGTGGGCATATGGGTGTTCACTGTGCAATTCTTTAAACTCCTCTGAATTTTTGCATTTTTCGTAATGACATATTGAGGGGAAATAAATCACACAGGTGGGTCACATCCATTTCTTGTTTTTTTTTTTTTTTTTTTTTTTTCTGAGACGGAGTCTTGCTCTGTCGCCCAGGCTGGAGTGCAGTGGCCAGATCTCAGCTCACTGCAAGCTCCGCCTCCCGGGTTCACGCTATTCTCCTGCCTCAGCCTCCCGAGTAGCTGGGACTACAGGCGCCCGCCGCCTCGCCCGGCTAGTTTTTTTTGGATTTTTTTTTAGTAGAGATGGGGTTTCACCGTGTTAGCCAGGATGGTCTCGATCTCCTGACCTCGTGATCCGCCCGTCTCGGCCTCCCAAAGTGCTGGGATTACAGGCTTGAGCCACCGCGCCCGGCCCATTTCTTGTTATATAATGCCAGGCTGGAGGGGAGCTTAATCATTAGTCACTGAATTCTTTCCCAAGTGTCCAGCAGGAAGATTGCTGGACTAGACATTTGAAGAAACAGAAAAACAAACAGGCAGTCCCTGCTTGGTGGAAATTTAGGATACCTGTGAGAAAATAGGACAGAATCATAAAATCAACAGTCGTAAAGACAGTGAGCTCTTTATTTTCTGTTTTAATGGAGGGGGAGCAAATTGCCTAACTATACATGTCCAAATGCCTTTTGCTTTTTACTTTGATGCATGGGAAGGCTCACCACATTTAAAGAGACAGAAATGAGCAGTAAGAGAAAGTGGTCCAAAAGCACTTAGCGGGCTATAGAAGGCCCCCAGTGGAGAATTCACCTGCAGGTCCCAGAAGGTGTGTTGAGGAGCAGGAAGGGCACCTTTTGTGGCAGGTGAGGTTAGCGGAAAGTTGGGACCTGGAACCATGCCAGGACCGACTCTGCCAATCTAGATGAACTTGAACAAGTCATTGTTCTCTTTGAAGCTTAATTTCCTCTTTTGTTGCCTATAGGCCAAATTCTGCCTAGGGCTTGTTTTTGATTTTCACGTCTGAGGCAGGAAAACAAGGCAGTTCTGATGACAGTCCTCAAGGGCTGATCTTGGCCTCCAGCCTTAGCTGAGAAGAACAGGGACCGCCCTCCTGCCAATCCCCCACCCACAACCCGTGCGAGAAAAGTGCCTAGGGCTTGTTTTCATATGGCCTGTGAGTTAATGGGTTTTTTAAAAATATTTTTCAATGGTTGGAAAAAATCAAGAGAAGAATAACATTTTGTGAGATGTGAAATTACATATAATTCAAATTTCAGAGTCCGTAAATAAAGTTTATTGGAAAATGGCCAGACTCATTTGTTTACATATTGTCTGTGGCAGCTCTCACTCAGTAATAACCAGGTAGTTGCAGCAGAGACCTTACGACCTGCAAAGCCTAAAGTATTTAGTCTGTATGCCTTTATTTGTTTATTTATTTTGTTTTAACTGTTTTTTGAGACAGGATCTCACTCTGTTGCCCAGGCCAGGGTACAGTGATGCAATCTTAGCTCACTGCAGCCTCGACCTCCTGGGCTCAAGCCATCCTCCCACCTCAGCCTCCCAAGTAGCTAGGACTACAGGAGTGCACCACCATGTCTGGCTAATTTTTATATTTTTTGTAGAGTTGGAGTTTCGCCACATTGTCCAGGCTGGTCTCGAACTCCTGTGCTCAAGAGATCCTCCTGCTTTGGCCTCCCAAAGTGCTGGGATTACAGGTGTGAGCTACGGCACCCAGCCTCTACCGCTTAACAGAAACAATTTGCCAACCTGGTGTGAAATAGTTCATCTGCAACTCACTGCTCCACATACCTCACTTCACAGAATTGCTGTGAGAAGTAATGAGATTTGGGTTTAGTAAACTGGAAGATTCCATAAGACGCAAGGTGTTACTACTGCCCTGATTTCATTTCTCTCAATACCATCCTTACAAAGGCAGGAGAATCTAGAAGGAAGGTCTTATATAACAGAAAGAGAAACTAAAGTTAACAAAGGGAGACAAACGGCATGCAGAAATAAATGCTCCTATTTTCCCTGAGAGGCTTCCCACAGCAAGGGCCTCAGCCATGTACTCCCGCAAATTTGGAGATGTACAGACTCATCTGGAAAGATCTAAAGGGGAGGACCAGGCATTTTTCAGGAATTTAATAAGCCAGTTGTTAAACACACCATTATTGAAAAGTAAATTACATAAAGTTATAATTTAATAAATTATATTAAATAATATAGTATTAAATAAATAATATTAAAAGCAAAGGCAATAAATACTCTAATGTTATCAATTCCTAATTCTTTGACTATCTTTTATTATCAGTGTTCTTGAGGTCATTTACACCTGTTCCATGTGTATGGTGAAAATGCTACACATCGGTGTGCTACTGTGACTCTTTTCCTGGCTCTGCATTCAATGATGTCATATTTGGTATCTTGAAATTAGTCATGGCAGGAGTATTTACAATTGGCAGTAGGCAAGCTCTACAAACCAGGCATTCCCCCCAGTCTCAAAGCTGTTTGTTAAACATTTACCAGCACGCTGCTGGGACCAGGACTTCCATTTACAAGATTCACAAGGGAGACAAAAGGCAAGTAGAGAGTGGAGAATGACAGAGAGCAGGGGGTGGACATCTTGGGGTGCAGAAGAGGAGGAGGGTCAGGTCTGCTTCTGTTCCAAGAAGCTTTTGAACCAGAAGAGATGTATTTGGGGACTAAGGCTTTGATGTAGCCATTTCTATGGTGTGCGTTCTTTGGTTCCACCTCCAGATTAATGAGGTGTCAAAGAACCTAGTTGCATAAGAAACACCAAGGTTCCGGAGGGTCGGGGGTTGGGGGGTGGTGAATGATTAGCTTGGAGTCATCCAGTGCCTCACAGCCAGGTCTAGTATCCTGACTCCTTCTCCCAGGCTACCTCTTTCCAGAACAGTGACACTATCTTACCAAGCACCTGCTGATGACAGGAAAAGGAAGCATGAGTCGGACCTGCATTGCTGCTGTCTTCCTATCAGTGAGAACCTGTCTCCCTCCCTTCTGTCAACAGGCATCTGGAGGCTTTATTAATCTAGGAGAGTCTGACCACCCACATCCTCAGCTGGTCCCGTCCCTCCACAGCCCTCTTCTCCCAGCCCTTCAATCATCTCCCTGGACTATGTTTTATTCCTAACACAAGCTTATTAAGAGCGTGGGAGTATTCAGCACATCAAGTGTTTGGCACTGGGGTGAGGTGACTGACAACAGCTCTGGGAAGCTCCGCACAACCAACACCAGAATGAAGGGTGTCTTCGTTCTCCAATGAGAGGACTTTGCATCCTGACTTTGTGTACTTTCTCAGGAGCAGACCACCAGAGACAGTGCACGCAAGGAGACAGGAGATGGCATTGTGAGAGTGGCCCACTCTGTGAGCGCACGAAATGATTTTAGAGCTCCACTCCCATTTGGTAGCATGTAAAACAGTAGACTGTTGAAAAGTCATGTTTGGAAGGAACCCAAGAGGTCATCATATCCAGAACTTCATTTTACAAACGTTTAAACTGAGTCCAGAAAGAGAAAATGACAAGAACAAATTTACATTGCTAATAGGTGATGGTGTTGGATTCAAACCCAGGTGTTTTATCCTGATGCAATAAGAAATACAGATTTGGTCTCTGTCCCTGGTCCTGGCATACAGCTCCTAAAACCCTTGTAATCGCTGACAAAAGAGTGTCTTTTGGATGCTAAGAGGAAACTGGTGGCCAAGATGGCTTCAGAATGGGGGCTGGTCACCAGAAAGACCACAGTATGATTAGAACCTCTGGAGAGGAGAGAGGGGCTGAAGGTTGCGTTGATCCCTTATGGCCGATGATGTAATCAGTCAGGCCTATGTCATAAAGCTTCCATAAAAAACAAAGAAAACTTGGTTCAGGAGGCTCCAGACAGCTGAACCTGTGGAGATGCCTGGAGTGTGGATCTTCTGGAAGGCACATGGCAGCTCTGTGCCCCTTCCCACATGCCTTGCCCTATGCATCTCTTCCATCTGGCTGCTCATCTGTATCCTTTATCATACCCTTTAAAAGAAACTGGTAAATGTAAAGTAAGTATTCTGTGAGCTGCTCTAGCAAATTCATTGAAACCAAGGAGGGAGTCATGGAAACCCCAACTTATAGCTGGTTGGTCAAAAGCATAGGTCACAACCTTAGTCTTGCAACTGGCACCTGAACTGGGGGCAATCTTGTAGGACTGAGCCATCAGCTGTGGGATCCGACTCTTACTGCAAGTAGACGGTGTCAGAACGGAACTGAATTATAGGACACCCAGTTGGTGTCTGCTGGAGAATTTCTTGGTATGTGGGGAAAAGCCTCCATGCATCTGGTCACAGAAGTATGCTATAGTGAAAAACAGTTTGTTTTCCCTTCGGACTGCGTCTCTTTATAGTTTATTCTTTTCTTTTCTTTTCTTTTTTTGTGACGGAGTCTCGCTCTGTTGCCCAGGTTGGAGTGCAGTGGCCGGATCTCAGATCACTGCAAGCTCCGCCTCCCAGGTTTACGCCATTCTCCTGCCTCAGCCTACCGAGTAACTGGGACTACAGGCACCCGCCACCTCGCCCAGCTAATTTTTTGTATTTTTTAGTAGAGATGGGGTTTCACCGTGTTAGCCAGGGTGGTCTCGATCTCCTGACCTCATGATCCGCCCGTCTCAGCCTCCCAAAGTGCTGGGATTACAGGCTTGAGCCACCGCGCCCGGCCTAGTTTGTTCTTTTCTAAGAAAAAAGCTAGAACTTAAATCTCTTAGCTTCAGATACAATGTGAAATTCATGAAACCATTACTTAAAAAAAAAAAAAAAAGAAAGAAAAGGAACCTATATATAGCTTACTTCCTGGAAGTATGCTGAACACTATGAAATGAATTCAACAGACATGATTCCTGTGATTTATAGCTTGGTTTACAGTTTAAAATTGAGATGGACATAGATGGAAAAGGGGGTTTAGGCTTAAACAACAGCTATATGGATAGAATTTGCATTCTATGGCTGATGATGATAAATGTAAGCTTGGTGGAGTGAGGATTACATGAGTTTGAGAAGCAAAGACCTGAGTTCACATCCTGTCTCTGCTGTCTATTAGCTGTGTGACTTTGGGCAAGCTGCTCAGCCCCTCAAAACCTCAAATTCCCAGACTATAAAATACAGACAGTAATATTTACTTAACAAGGATGTTGTGAGGATAAAATGAGATATTTGTAAAGTGCTTAGTATAGTACCTGGAGCAGAACAGGTGCTCGATAATGGTAACTAGTATCATTATCTCAGTGACAGCTAGTTCAAGGTGCTGGGAGTAGGTAAGGACAGAAACATGGGGAGTGGGGAAGGAAATGATTTACCTACCTGGTGTTGATCACAATAACAGCAAAAATTCCTCATAAGGTATTTGCATTGCTCCTTATGATTTATAAATAGTCCTGAGAGACAAAACAGATTTAGTCCTATTTCATAGGCTAACATACACTTGTATTTATTCAGTTAAGGTTTACTGTTCCAGATCTGTTCTGGACATGAGGCTACAGCAATGCACAAGCAAAGGCTAATGGAAAATTCAATGGCCCAGACTCTGATGGTGGATTTTCTAAGCTAGTATCTCTTTCAAGCCTCACTCGTTCTGTTTGGCAAAGGCCTTGAACACCCAAATGACCAGAATTTTGAGGAGAAGAAAGGCAGGGATGAAAAGAGGTTGCCATATGCTGACTCATCCCATGGCCCTCCAGAGCACTGATAAGGTGTGGGGGGTCGCCTACAGAGGCCTCTTTCCTTGATGGTGCTTCCAGAGTTGGCATGCACCCATTCTGGGCTCTTGGAGGCTTATGCCCACAGGACAATTGCTTCTAGGCTGCTGCACTGGGCTCTGTGTCAGGCAGACTGGCATTCAATTCAGTCGAAGCCGGAGTGCAAAAAACTAAAGACAGGACAGGTGTTGCATGGCAATGACAGGAAGAAGATGGAAAACACTCTCTGCTCTGCTAGTCTGTACAGACACTGGCTTGGCCTGTTGCAAGTGTGTGGGAGAGGCATACGTAGCTGTACACACACAGGATGGGCAGGCATCCGAATGACCACAACTGGTCAAGAGCTTTCACACGTGGTGGAAATAGAAGAGGTATGTATGTTTGGCAAATGTGACTGCAGACTGTGTGTATGTGAACATGTTTGTGGCTTGGGTGTTTGAGTACGTGCTGTGCGTTGTGAGAATGGTGGGTGGTGTGAATGTGTGTGTGAGCGGTGTATATCCAAGATGTAAATAGAAAGCAAAGGGGCTGATGTCATAAGCCACAAAAACTCTGCAGCCAAATGCCATCAGCATGGACCTGTGTGTGTTGTTTGTATGTGTAACTGGCACACGTCTGGTCTACTGATCTGTGTATTTAAAATTACCTATGAGGACCAGGTTCAGTGGCTCATGCCCGTAATCCCAGCACTTTGGGAGGCCGAGATGGGAGGATCGCTTGAGACCAAGAGTTTGGGTCCACCATGGGCAACATAGCAAGACCCTGTCTCTAAATAAATTTTTAAAAATTAGCTGTGTGGTGGCATATGCCTATAGCCCCCAGCTACTTGGGAGGCTGAGGTGGGAGGATTGCTTGAGCCCAAGGTTTGAGGCTGCAGTGAGCCGTGATCAAGCCACCACAGTCCAGCCTGAGTGAAAGAGTGAGACCTTGTCTCAAAAAACAAAAAAACAACAAAAAAAGTATGAATGGAAGCATTAGTGTTGTGTGTATTTGTACATGAGCTTGTATGTATAAGTGTTGGGTGTTGCTATGGTCTGAATGTTGGTTTCCCTCCAAAATCCATGTTGGAACCTACCACCCAATGTCACGTATTAAGGGGTGGGGCTTTTGGGGAAGTAATTAAGTCATGAGGGCTGTGCCCTCCTGAATGAGATTGATGCCCTTATAAAAACGATTGAAAGGAGCAACCTTGCCCCTTCCAACCCATGAGCAAGAAGCTGTCATCTTGGAAGCAGAGGGTGGGTCCTCACCTGATATCAAACCTGCCTGTGCCTTCGTCTTAGACTTTCCAGCCTCTGGAACCATAAGAAAGACATTTCTGTTGTTTATAAATTACCCAATCTAAGGTATTTTTGTTATAGCAGCCTGAATACACTAAGGTAAGTATGCTACGTGTTTATCTATATAAATCTTTGTGTGCTTCTAGCCAAGGCTGGGAAACAAGATATAGTGTGGGACAATGAAGGATTCCGGCTTTCCTGTAGGCCTAGGATTCTCTCTCCCTATACATTGGATACAGTGTCCTGAGTGAAATCCTAAAGGTCTAGATAACTCTAATAAGGCTTTGATCCCTGACACCATCCACTTGCCACTCAAACCCAAGCCACCCAGAAACACATCCCCTGCTAGGCCCTACCACTAGGAGGAGTCTCTAACACAAAGGCTGACAACACAAAAGATGTCATCTTACACTCCCCTCATTCTGTCCCTTAAAGAAAAGGGACTGCTGTTGAAACTGAACCATTCATGCTGGCTCTGCTCTGCAGAGCTGTGACACAGACGTCCCAGTTTCCCACCTAGAGCCTACAGGGGCCAGTTGGAAAGCCCAGATAATTTCCTCACTACCTTGTCATCTCCTGAAAGCTGCTTACTCTAGCAGGCCCCCTCTGTTCTGAGGCTGACATTACTTCTTTTCTCATTTCTCTCTGCTTTTGTCTAATGAGGTGCAGGAGGCTGCTGAAACTGACAATAGAATTACCCTGGACTCTAGATTCTGTCAATCTCCATTAGGAGCCCAGGGAGAGAACAGTCAAAGCACCAGGACACCTTGGTGCTGTTATTGTAGTGGGGTTCACTGCGAGAGCAAACAAAACAACATCCCCCCGAGATGCTCACCCTGGGCTGATGAGTCACTCTGGCTTATAGCCCAGGCTGCAGCATCCACCTCACCTCTCATTTCATAAATTATCGCAGCTGGTGAATTATTTGGTACATGGACCATCTCTCTGATCCCCTCACCTTCCATATGCTTTTTTTAGGTTTCTACCATTTCAATTCCTTGTGGAACTCAATCTGTTTTCTTAACTGATGCAAAAAGACCACTTAAAGGTAAGTCTTTTCAACAATGGTGCTGGAACAGTTGGACAAATATAGGCACAAAAATGACTCTCAATCTAAACCTCTCAAAGTTATTATAAAATTAATTCAAAATTAATTTTAAATGCATGAGTTTATACAGGTGTGGTGGCTCACACCTGTAATCCCAGCACTTTGAGAGGCCAAGGTGAGCATATCATTTGAGCCCAGGAGTTTGAGATCAGCCTGGCCAACATGGCGAAACCTCGTCTGTACTAAAAATACAAGAAAACTAGCCAGTGGGGTGGTGGTGCGCACCTGTAATCCTAGCTACTCGGGAGACTGAGGCAGGAGAATCTTTTGAACCCAGGAGGTGGAGGTTCCAGTGAGCCGAGATCATACCACTGCACTCCAGCATGTGCAACAGAGTGAGACTCTGTCTCTAAATAAATAAATAAATAAATAAATGCATCAGTTTACATATGGATCATATGTAATCTAAAAAACTTCTAGAAGAAAGCATAAGAGAAAATCTTTGAGACCTTAGTTAGTCGGAGTTTTTATATAAAATACCAAAAGCATGATTCATAAAAGAAAAAAGATAAATTAGATATTATCAAAATTTAAAATTTGTTCTGCAAATGATGCTGTTAAGAGAATAAAAAAATATGCCACAGATGGGGAGAAAATATTTACAAATCACTAAATAATTACAAATATCTAAAGAAACCTCAGCCAGGTATGGTGGCTCATACCTGCAATCCCAGCATTTTGGGAGGCTGAGGCAGGAGAATCCCTTGACTCCAGGAGTTTGAAACCAGCCTGGACAACATAGTGAGACCCCCCCATCTCTACAAAAATAAAAATTAGCCAGGCATAGTGTCACACACCTGTAGCTTCAGCTACTTGGGAGGCTAAGGCTGAAGGATCCCTTGAGCCCAAGAATTCAAGGCTGCAATGAGACATGATCACCACTGCATGCCAGCCTAGGCAACAGAGTGAGACTCTTTCTGAAGAGAGAAAGAGAGACAGAAAGAGGGAGAGTGAGGGAAGGAAGGAAGGAAAGAAGGAAGGAAGGAAGGAAGGAAGGAAGGAAGGAAGGAAGGATGAAGGAAGGAAGGAAGGAAGGAAAGGGAAGGAATCTTCAAAACTCAACAATAAGAAAACAAACACCACTAGAAAAAAAAAAGGACAAAAGATTAGAATAAGCACTTCTCCAAAGAGATATAGAAATGAAAATTAAGCATGTGGAAATATGTTTAACATCATAGTCATTAGAGAAACGTTCAATTAAAACTACATTGAGATACCACTACAAACCTATTAGAATAGCAAATAAATAAAAACAGCTGACAATACCAAGTGCTGGTGAGGTTGTGGAGCATCTGGAACTCTCATTCATTACTTGTGGGAATGAAATGGTACAGCTCCCTTTGGAAAACAAGTTGGCAATTTCTTATAAACACCTACCATATGACTACAATCCCACTTGCTCAAGAAAAAGGGAAACTCATGTTCACATAAAACCCACTACATAAATGGTTATAGCAGTTTTATTCATAATTACCAAAAACTGGTATAAGCCGAATATTCTTTAACTGGCAAATAGATAAACAAACTGTGGTGCCTCCAACAGTGCTAGAGTGGAATACTACTCAGTCATGAAAACAAACAACTACTGCTTGACACAACAATATGGAGGAATCTTAAATGCATTTTGCTAAGTGATAGAAGTCAGACCCAAAAGGTTGAATGTTGCATGATTTCTTCTATATGACATTCTGGAAAAGGCATAACTATAGGGACAAAAAATAGATCAGTGGTTGCCAGGGGTTAGTGGTGGGGAGAGAAGCTGACTATAGAGAGGCAGGACAAGGGAATTTTTGGAGTAATTGAATTGTTCTCTATCATGATTGTGGTAGTAAATTCATAACTCTATGCTTGTCAAGACCTATTGTACCATATACCATAAAAAGTGAATTTTACTGTTTGGAAATTTTTAAAAATTGACCCGAATGTTGGGGGAACCCAAAATGGAATACAAACTAAGAAATAAAACCATAATACAAATAAATCATATACTTAACATTGAAAGAGATGGAAAAGAAAATAACTAACAGAAGTAACTTTGGAAAACAGTTTTGAATGGATGCTATAAGACCAAAGGCAAGAACTGTATTGAACGTGGTTTTTGTTACACAACAAAAACAGAAAGAACTATACACAAGTACTGTACTGTAGTAAGTAAATTTGTTCCTCACAGAGGTATGGGTTGGCAGTTCTGGAACTACTTTATGTGTGTGCATACTGGAGTTGAAAAAACAAGTTAATACAGTCAATTCTCACACATTGCAGTGGCTACATTCTATAAATCACTGTAAATACTGAATTAACAAATACTGAAGCATTATTCCAAGGGGAAATACAGAGTTAGGGTCCTGTGAGCCTCTGGTCATACCATTTTCATCAACCAATCAATACACTGCCTTGTTGTGTGTGTTTCTGTTTAAAGACACTTTATTTACTATATATTGTTCATTCATTAACATCGAACTCGTGGCCAACCAGACGTGCTATAACTCATGCCTGAATGAAGCTTGTCTAACACAGGTATTTTCTTTGTGAGGCTATACCAGCCTTTTCATGCTCAGGAACATTAGACAGCGCTTCAGCACTATGCTTGGGGGGCATTTTAAATAGCAAAATCACCAATAAAAAGCATAAAAATGGGAAAAACATGACACTAAATAGACTATGAAAAGGACACTTGTTTACAATGTGAGAGCTGGAGCAAGAAGGCAGAATGGAGCCTGGTTTTGACCTCAGCTAAGAACAAGCACATGGGGCTAAAGTTTTTGAAGCTCTGGGCATGTCAATGAATGACTGGCAAAAGACCACAAGTACTGGTTTTGGAGTTATAAATTACAGATAGTAGGAGAATTTGCAAATACAGAATCCGTGAATAGCGAGGATCAACTTTGTATGGTAGACAATGAGAACCAGATGAGGGGAACGAGGCAGCAACCCAACCATCTCTCAAGGCCAGTCACAATTGCTGAGTGCACCAGACTTTCTGGAGTTAAAACTCATTGCATGCAAGCAAGCTGGAAGGTCCGTTAGACACCAAGTGTTCACCACTCCTTTTACAAAGACCACTGAGGCCTAGGGAGGAATACGTGACTTGTCCAGGTCACACATGAAATAGTCCTCTGTCTTCCTCTCCTGTAATGGCCCTGTGGTGCCTCAGTTCACCTCTCAAGGATCTGAGGTCCTGAAGGCTGGGAATTTTGTAGGGAGGAGTTAGCATATTTAAAACCCAGGCCTCAGTTTACTCAGATGAATTTCTCTCCTATACCACAGATCTGCCCGAAAGAACTTCTAGATAGCGAGTGGAGTGCCAAGGCTCAGTCTTAGACCACCTCTGTTTCTACCAGTACTCACTCCGCAGGTAATCTTATCCATTCTCATTACTTTAAGTATCATCTTTTGTTTGTTTGTTTGTTTGTTTGTTTTTTGAGATGGAGTTTTGCTCCTGTTGCCCAGGCTAGAGTGCAGTGGCGCGATCTCGGCTCACTGCAACCTCCACCTTCTGGTTTCAAGTGATTCTCCTGCCTCAACCTCCAGACTTTAAGTACCATCTGTATGCAAATTTACATCTCCAGCCTAGACCTCTTCTTCCAGACCCCAGACTCCAGTTTCCAACTGCCTTCTTGGTGTCGCCATGTGGATACCTAACATCTCCAAAGCAGAAGTTTGATGCCCTCCCTCAACCTGCTGCTCCCGTCCCCATTCTTTCCTATCTTAGTAAATGGCAGCTGGAATTGCTAAGGCTAAACCTGGAGCATCATTCTTGAATCCTTTCTTTCTCTCATATCATGCATACAATTCAGCAGCCAACCTGTTGGCTTGGAGGACTTCTTACCACCTTCATTGCTACCACCTAGGCCCTCTGACTACTGTGTTTGCAAATCTCCTTAACTTTGTCCCCTGTTTCCAGCTTTGCCCCACACAGTCTGCCAAATAGCAATTAGAATTATCCTTATAAAATGTCAGGTCAAGTCACTCCTCTGTTCAAAACCCTCCCATGACCTCAGAGCAAAATCCAAGGCCCGCAGGTGGCTCCCAAGGCCTACATGAGCTCTGATCTCTCCTCCCACTTCACCCCGATTCACATCACTCCAGCCATACAGATCTTGGCTGTTCCTGAACACTTGGGCAGTTTCAGCTGGGCCTGTGCTCTTAGGGTCCCTCTGTCTGGGATGCTCTTTTCCCAGAGAGCAGGTTTGTGGCTCTTCAACTTTCCCCCTGGTCCCAGACAAGCAGGAGGACATCTGGGTTAGAAACCTTAGCTTGCCAGGTGGAGTCAGGCCTAGACCTCCAGCCTTACATTTTACTGAGCTCTGCTCCAATGTCCCTTTATCAGAGAGCTCTGCCAAACTGCACCATCCCCATCACCTGACATCCCCTTCATCCTGGTTTGTCTTTTTCTTTTCTTTTCTTTTTTAAGACAGAGTCTCGCTGTGTTGCCCAGGCTGGAGTGCAGTGGCCGGATCTCGGCTCACTGCAAGCTCCGCCTCCCAGGTTCATGCCATTCTCCTGCCTCAGACTCCCGAGTAGCTGCGACTACAGGAGCCTGCCACCTCGCCCGGCTAATTTTCTGTATTTTCGGTAGAGAGGGGGTTTCCCCATGTTAGCCAGGATGGTCTCAATCTCCTGACCTGGTGATCCGCCCGCCTCAGCCTCCCAAAGTGCTGACATTACAGGCATGAGCCACCGCACTCAGCCCTAATTTTTGTATTTTTAGTAGAAACAGGGTTTCACCATGTTGGCCATGCTGGTCTCGAACTCCTTACCTCAGGTGATCTGCCCGCCTTGACCTCCCAAAGTGCTGGAATTACAGGCAAGAACCACTGCACCCAGCCCTGGTTTGTCTTCGTAACATTCTTTACCATCTCCTCTGCTATATCTATTTATGTATCCACTAGATTGGAAGCTCAGGTCTAATTCCCTGTACCTAGAGTATTGCCTGTATCGTAGTCGGCATTTAAGGTTTTGTTGAATGAGAGAATGAATGAACGAACAGAGGGTTTGCTTTTCAAACCAGAGCCTCCCTACCTCCTGCTCTGCCCGCTAAGGATCAGGAGGAGACAGCAGCTAAGGAAGGCAGTCCTGAATTTTCCCGAGGGGTAGGGAGTAAGTGAGGGGCTCCCTGAGAAACCCTGGAAGCACTCACTCTGCCGCCAAGGCTGCGAGGAAAACAGGCCAGAGTATCCTAACAGCCTCCACTCAGAAGGGGCCTGGAAACTTTTAACGAGACAAAATAACAAATGCAGTGGTTTAGGGTTTGGTGGGGCTTCCCACTTCTCCCACCCATAGGCCCACATTGAATGCCCTCAGCCCTTCCGGCTGCACCGGGGCCTGATTCTGCTGCTGTTCACAGAGCCAACTTCCTCCCGCGCCACACAGACGTTCCCAGAGCTCACTGGGAACCTTCTGATTTGCATCTCCAAAGAAATAAAATAAATTCCACTAAATGCTGTTTGTTTTTCCTTCTGTTTGCCCTGAGGCGGGCCTGTTGTGGCTCCTGGGATCCCGAGTGGGTAATTCAGGCGATTTGTGGTTCAGGGAGCTGGGGACCTTAGAGGCCTTTACAATAAAAAGAGGGGAGCCTGCAACTCCCATTTGAAAGGAGTTGGGGGGAGAGGCGGGAAAAGGAAAGAGGAACTGACAACAAAACCTGCCTGACACAATTACAGCCACATTTGCATAACAGAGACCGAGAACTCACTTAGAAGGAGTGGTAATTAGATTCTCTGGTGATTAGGGACACTTTCCAAACGTGGGGAGAGGAGACGGAAATCCAGCCTTGAAGTGGAAGAAGAATGTACAGAATTGAGGCTCGCTGTCGGGAGGCGGGAAAGAGGGTTTCCAGACTGAGAGGTAATTGGCTCAAGGCCGACACCTCCTGGCAAGCCAATGTTTCCATCCCAGATCTGCGTGTCTGGACTAGTGAGGGAAAGTGCTGAAGACCCACAGACCTATGTGGGGGGCATCCAGGCTCTTTCCCAGACCAGCTGTGTTACCTTGTACACCTGTAATCTCCCTGAAGCCAGGTAACTCGCATGCCAAATAGGGTTTAGAGGGCTGCTTGTTGCTTAAATGAGATACTGCTGGAAGAGGGTGTGGAGGATAAGCACACAGTCAGTGGGCTCATTTGAAAGACATCTTCCCCAACTCCCTTCCCAATGGGCATCTTACAACAACTGTGTTGCTTCTGGTAGTGCTCCATAGTGCGAGGCTGACCCCCTTCATAAGGAGGTAGCCTGTGAGTTAGGAAGGCAGTAACCCCAGGGTGGGAAAGAAGCTGCCAGCCTTGTGGCTGGGGCATGTGTAAATATGGAGGCCTAGGAGTGTTAGGAAACGTGGTCTTAGATTAGCGCTCTCTCTCTCTCTCTCTCTCTCTCTCCCCAATTCTCACTTTCTCCGCTCAAGAAAGCATGACATCATGGGGTCACCTTGAATGCAATATTCATGCATATGTGAAAAGCATTTGCAAATGTAGATCCCTTATTATTAGTAACAGATAATTTGTATCATACCTCCTGCTGCCTGGGCTATGAGCTTCTGGATGACAGGAACAAGATTTTTTATTTTTATTACCATTTTACATTTCTAGCACTTGGCACATAGTGGGTGATCAGGAAATGTTTAATAAATGTCCAACCATTTTTGACATGTCCTTTTTTCTCCAGTGTTGTGGGATTGGCCAGTGACTCTTTCAAACCAGACATCTTAACTTAGGTCTATATGGCCTTCCTGACAGCAAAGAATTAAGGGACTTGTGGGAACTCATAATCCTCCCTGCTTGACTTCTGGGCAAGGTCAGGATGTTGGAACCAATGCTCTGGGTTCCTAAGAAAACAGTGAATTGCAAGAGGCTTCTTCAAAACAGAACAGATTCATGTCATCCTCACCTCTCATCTGGACTCCAACGTTAGAACCTAATTGCTGTGATTAGAGAGGAATGAGTCAACATTTATCCTTCTTTTAAAGGGGTGTGTGTGTGTGTGTGTGTTTCATTTAAGTTGTGGCTATGGACGTATTCTTGCAAGTCAAGTATTAGTTGAAACTAAGAGTTTGTGTTCAGCCGGTTTCCATGGTAACCTGTTAGCTTCCGTTGCCTTCCTCTCTCTGCTCCTCTGTTACGGGGATACTCCTTTCCTAAAGGCCAAGATTAGTAAAAGAGAGAAACGGACATCATCCACACCAAGCTCAACTGCTCCCAGACAGCACAGCTGAGGTGTGGCTGCAAACCCAGTGTGTCTGTCAGTGTGTGGTGGGGCTCAGAGCTGGTGGATCACATGCTCCCTGCTTCAAGGTCACTCCCACTCAGATTTCTGTTCAGTCCCCACCCCACCCTAATGGCCAGGCTGGTGCTATAGGCACAGTTGTGCCCAGGGACTTAATTATATGCATGGGATTCTGTTCTTTCCAAGACCAGGTATTAGTTTTTAAAATAGAAGGACAGCAAAGGGTTAGCAAGAAGACAGGAGAGGCAAAGAGAGGGAGAATGACAGAGACAGACAGAGTCAGAAAAGGAGCACAACAACCTTTTGACCTTTCGCTGTTTTGAGTAAACAACAGTCCCCAGAGATTACAGGTAGAAGCAGAAGTCAGAAGACCAGGACCCAGGCTCAGAATAAATATAGGCATAGCCTAAACATTTCCCAGTTTGCAGCTCACCCATTTGATGACACAAGGTATATAAGCCCATAAAACCACCTTTCTGTGGCAATATACATATAAAGGTCCCCATCCTTCACTCTTAATATTTCTATTACAATCAGTTACCTTCTTAGAGCAAGAGGACACATGCAAAGAATCATAGACTTAGGCTCTGTTTAACCTAGGCAACTATATGCCAGACATTGCTTGAAGCCCATCACACGTATTCGTTAACCGATTTCATCCCTACAAAAACCTTTTGATGTGGGTGCTATGAAGAACCACCATTTTACAGAGATGGAAATGGAATCACAGAGAAGTTAAGTAAATTGTCCAAAGTCACACAGTAAGCTAGTGGCAGAGCCAGGTTGTAAAGACTCCAGGGTTTGTGTTTGTAACCTCTACATCAACGTGGTTGAAAGAGAATTCAGCAAGCATCTCATTCAACCATCTCACTTTCCTCAGAGGAGCCCAAATCCCAGAGTTCGTGACTTACCCAAGGTCATACAGCTTGTGAACAGCAGATGCCCTGGGCAAGTGCCCAGATAATTAAGCCAGAGCTGCTTCCACCCCTTCTGGAAAAAGTCAACGAGGGCAAAGTCCTTGCCTCCAACCCCAGCTGCCTCCCTTTCCCCGGGGTTCACACCCCTGGCTTCCTGCTCTTTGAGGTGCCCCTTCCCAGATGGCCCGTCTGCCTGTCTAAGTCTGACTTCCCTGGGTGAAGGGGAGGGGGCTCTGCCCAGCAGTCCTGCTAAGAGTGACAGCGCCGCCCACAACCCTGTCATCTCTGCCTCGCTCGTCCCTGTCAGCCGCCTCCCAGCTCCCAGCTGTCTGTCAGCAGCTGTTCAGGGATATAAATAACCAGCCGTTGGCAGAGGCGCCCTGGCAGAGAGGGGCGGGGGCAGGGAGGAGGCAGAGGGGCTGCTGACAGGCAGTGAAGAAACTCGAGGGTCCTCCTTCTGGAGCAGACGTTCCAAGCTGATCCTCAGAGGAGCAGGTTGAGGCCTGGAGTGGGAGAGGGAGTGAGATTTAGCAGGAAGCAGCTGAGTAGAGGGATGGAGGCCCGTGGGCCAGCCCTAGCACTGTGTCCGAGGCCACAGACTTAGGTGCTGTTTAACCTAGACAACTACATGCCGGGCACTGCTCGAATCCCATCACATGTAATCCCATCACATTAACTCATTTCATCCCTACAAAGACCCTCTGATGTGGGTGCTATGAAGGGCCATCATTTTACAGAGATGGAAACGGAAGTACAGAGAGGTTAAGCAAATTGTCCAAAGTCACACAGCAAGCTAATGGCAGAGCCAGGACTCCAGTCCTTCCCTCTATCCCCAGATTCTTGAGGGAGTATATGGGGGACTATTCTCCCCATAATATTTGTGGGGTATAAGGATGCTAATTCTGTGGGGAGCAGGTGATCCTGGAGAGGAGAGGGTCCCCAAGGCCTGCTGTAAGCAGAGTAGGGGTGGATAGAAGGAAAAGGAGAGTTTGGGCAGAATTGGAAGGACAAGAGAATAATTTGAAATTCAGCTAACATTTATCAAGCCTGTGGCAGATGTGTTGAGTGCTTCCGCACACATCACCTCATTTCATCGTCTCTATAATCCCACAGTGGGCAGTATCGCTGTTTTACAGATAAGGACGCTGAGGAGTGATAAGGAGAATCAAGAAACAGCAGCGCTGGAAGAAACTTTCAAGATGGGTAGGTTCTGTCCCCACATTCTGCTGAGAAGACACAAAGAAGTTAGTGACATGGCCAAAGACACACAGCCTGCAGTGCAGGGCTGGACACGGCTGGACAGTAGCTCCCTGGGCCTGCCTGCCTCTTGTAGTGTGGCTGACAGCTGCTGAATTGATCCGACCAGTCACCTTAGGAAAGTCACTGAGCACCGCTGGAGCTTAGGTGAAGTTAGGAGAGGGGCTAACAGGATCCATGTTATGGCTCAGCAAAGACTGCCCTTCTAGTAGTTCTTGGACTAGAGCGATGGATCTCACACTGTGGTTTGCATCAGTAACACCTGGAAGGCTATGAAAACAGAGTGCTGAGTCGCACCCCAGAGTTTCTGAATCAGTGGGTGTATTGTTTATCTTTTTAGCTTTCTATATGTATTACGATATTTTGATGTTTAAACATCTTTCTGGCTGCAGAAAGACGGCCCCTCCGTAGGCTAGCCATATTCTTAGAGAGAGCGATGGGCTCAGTGGGAGCAGGCCTTTGATGTGCCAACTAACCTACCCAGAGCCAAACCTCTATCTGGCGCTTCTACCCCAGGAAGAAATCTTCTTCTGCCCTAATCATCCCAGGGCCAGATACCTGGCAACTGGAAACCACCCCTGTAGTTTAAAGCCTGTTGACATTGTCCAAACTAGCCAATTTTAAAATGTTCACTCCGCCCTGCTTTGCCTTTCTCATGGAAAACCCAGTGAAGAGTAGCTCTCTCCTCACTCCTGCCCATCCTGCCTCCAGGTCACTCTGACACTTTCCCACACAAAAGTGCACAGGTCAGGAGGTCTGTGCTGGAGCCTGAGAGTTGGGATTTCTATTAAATAACAAGTTTCCAGATGATGCTAATACTGCTGGTCTGGGGACCTCACTGTGAGAACTATTGGAATAGAGAAGTCAAAGGTAGCCGGGAGCGGAGCCCCTTGAAAGGAAAAGGATCAGGACACTGATCTCTTATTTACTCTAATTCAGTAGGTCCTGATGGACTGAGATGGTAATGACCTTAGACATCACTGGTGAGAATGCCTGAAGGGAGAATTCTTCCTGAGGGCAACTGCAGACAGGGCTAAGCAAAGTGTGGCCCGTGGACCAGCAGCATCATCGGCATCCTGTGGGAGTTGTTAGAAATGCAGATTATTAGGCCCCATCCGAGACCCTACTGAATCAGAATGTCTGAGTGTGTGGGCCCTGGATCCATGCTTGAAGAAGATCTCCGAGTGATTCTAACACACGGTGAAATTTGGGAAGCACTAGTGTAGCCCAATCATCTGCCTTCATACTGAAGCCTGCATTACTTTGCTGGCAAAGTGGCTGGTTCTGGCACAGAGTGTGACTAGTGTGGCAGTGGATAGAAACTCTCTCAGACCCAGCTACTTAGCTGGTGACCTGTGGGGAGAGTAGCAAAGCAGGTGAGTAAAAGCTCATTTGCACTGTATCAGAAATCCCAGAAGTGGCACAGCCCTGAGCGGGTCCGTGCGTGTGTCTGATCAGCAAGGGCATAAAGGCTGCCATGGAAAAGCCCCTCTGGACTGTGTGAGACCAACGCAGAGCCATCATTCAGGAGGCAGCGATAGAAGCAGGGATTGGGCCGGCTCTCTAGTAATCTTTTTACTGGCCCTTCGCACTACATAAGCCCTAGGGCTTTTCCATCCATTGCTAAGGGCAAGCGCTGGGGAGGAAGAGGGGGTACTAAGAGATATTAGATTTTCTGCTCAGTTGGAAAGGTGGTTGCTTAAAGGACTGATTGAAGTATTCAAAGATCTGTGACCTTCTTTGTACCCTCAGCTGATGAAATACATCACTCCGTTTATGTTTCTGTAAATTTCGCATTTTATTTGTGTCTCTAACAGAGAGAGCTGGTCAGTGGGACTTGCAGCAGAGAATTCTGACTCATGGTGGCCCGAAGATGAAGGCTAAGAAAGGAGGTCATTTGAAGCATATTGCATGGCCCAGGATCTTTAGTCTGCCCTGAAGGACTGTAGATTCCGAACAGCAGAAGGTGGTTCCACTAAAGACTGCTTCAAGGGAGGGTCTGGGAGAGGAGTGAATGGGAAGATGCCCCTTAACACCTGGAGGTGATTCAGCCTCACCCTCCCCCAACATCTGGCACCTACTTCCCCTTCCCAAGCCTCTGCTGAGGCGGTTCCCTCGGTCTGGAATGCCATTCTCCACTCTGTCCAGATGACAAACACCTGTGCCTCTTTCAGGACTTGGCTTGAGATCTTTTCTCGGAAGATTTTCCAGACCTGTCCTGAGACAGTGTTTCCATTTCTCCCCATGCGCCCCCTGGACACTCTATGTCTTTCCATCATAGCACATATACCTTCTGCTCCAGGACTGCAAATTCCCCAAGGCAAAGATGGCCTTTCTTTTTAGACTCAGTACCTGGAATGGCAAATGAGATAGATACTACCCAGGTAGAGCTTATAATCAGGTGGAATTTTTATAAAGGTATCTGAATAAGGAATTAAGCCTTCAGTGAGGAGCTTTAAATGCATGATATTTTACCAATTACACTACCAGGACTTTAGCACCTAATCTGCTTTAGAGTCACTCCTGCCTAGGGGAGCCCCCAAGTGAATGGGGGAAACCCTGTTCTTGCCCTTAAAGAGTTCCAGTCTGAGAGGGGTGACACAGCCCTTGCCCTCAGCGAATTCCCAGAGTGATGGGTAAACATAACGTATTAGTCACGACACTGTTTCCTGCCATGTATTGGTTTCTTTTCATGCAATAAGAAATGTGGCCCCTGAAAGTCCAACCCTAAATTGTCCTGCAGTTCACAGACCAGAGACAGAGCTTATATCCTAACACTGAATCTCAGAGAAGGCACTGTTTGGCCTTGCATGGGCCAGGTACCCATCCCTGTGGGCAGGTGGGATCGAGTGGAAGAAAGGAGACCAGGCTGGCCCTGCTGATCTACACAGAATGGATTTGCGTGGGACAGAGGTCTGGTACTGGGGAGGGGATTTGGAGGGGAGCACAGCAAGTTGTGCTTGACTGACAAAACTACTGCCCTGGACTGCCGAGGAGGCTGGACATATAAACACAGCGCAGAATGTAGACTGGGGCACGTACCACAGAAGCAAGCGCAGATCAATACTCCAGAGTGCACTTAGAAGCTGGGAGGAAGGAGTCCTAGTGTTTGAGGTCAGGTGGAGTTAAACAGGGAACGCTCGCGGTGGGAGATGAATCTTGACGAGGAATTGGAAGAAAGACTGGAACAAGTTTTGGGGTAGAAGAGGCTTGTCCTTTCAGATGGCTGGGGACAAGGATGGGGTTTGCTGAAGGAATACCCTGAGGAAGAAGAGTGCAATTTCTTGGATGATGCTGGAAACCCCAGGCCCCAACAGTCTCACACACCTAGCCCGAGGCCCTTATCCCTCTGCTCCCAGTTACAGCATAGGATACTCGCCCACCTACAATGGTGGGGACCAGCTCCTGGGAACCTGCAGTCTTAGAAGATAAACCTGCATAGATTTACTCCTTCCAGAGAGAGAAACAGGGATGGGGGGTGGGAGTGGGGGGTTAAGTCCTATGGAAATTAGCAATAGTGCAGTGGGGACAGGAAGGAATTGGGAATTGAAGGGGGAGAGGGAGAGTGAGAGAGAGACACTAGAGCCATACCACCCTGAACACACCTGACCTCCTCTGATCTGGGAAGCTAAGCAGGCCTGGGCCTGGTTAGTGCTTGGATGGGGGAGAGAGACGGAGGTTTTAGCCTGTGAAAGGAGCAGAGTATGGGATGGAGGAGAAAACAGGGGCAGCCCTCACTGTTGTCATGGCAACACAGACACATCTAACTGTGCCCATAAACTCCACTGTGTGTGAGTGTTTTCCTAAGCCAAAGCCCCAGGACAGAAAGGAACAAACAGAGCCCCAGGTGTGGGGCTCACCCCCAGAGAGCTTGCACCTCTCCTGGCTGGGCACTGCCAGGAGCAAGAGTGGGTGATTCCTTTCAGAGGTCACCTCTCCCTGGGAGCAGACAGGAACGCTTCCCATGCCAAGTGTCTTTTGCTGCAGAAAGGAATATAATGGTAGGCACGTGGTTTGTGCATGAGGCAGGGTTGGGGCCCTGGGATCAGGGGAGAGGTCTCCCATCAGGTGGGCACAGAGGGTGGCACGGCCATGCTCACACATCCCCATGAAGCCCAGGAGCTCACCACCAGGACCACACCACCAGGCGAGGTACAGCCCTGCTTCCTTCTCCCCAGGTTGGAGCGTGCTGGGCTCCAGATGGATTTTAGGAAGGCAGATTCCTCAGTTGGCTGGAGGAGTCTCTGCCAAGCACCCGCAAAGCTGAGCTTCCCCCACCCTACTCTTCTTACCTCTCTCCCTTTTCATTTTCTTGCCCCCACTTCCTCTGCTTATCTTCTTTCAGCTCTCGTTTTCTTTTCTACTCGCCTCGCCTCTCTCCCCGCCCACCCTGTCCTCCTTCCTCTTCCTCTTCCCCTCTCCACTGTCGTCTGTCTCTAGTTCCCTTGGTCTCTCTCCTCTATCCCCACCTGCCTTCTCTCTATTTAAATCGATACTGAAGCCAGAGGAGTAGGTGGAAAAATACTGCACTGGGGACAGCAGGGAGGAACGTTTTGGTGTTAGGCCTTTCCTTTCCTGCCACAGTAGAACCAGAGCAGAGATCCTGAGAACCATTACCATTCACCCACGCACCTCCCCACACTCACAGCCCACACCCCAGCCAATACCGCCTCTGTCAGGTGGCAGGAGGCAAGAAGTCAGGGAAGGAGACAGTGGTCACACCCCAGTCCCCTCCTGTGTACCCTGCAGCCAATTTTGTTTCCAAACCCAAGAGGAAAGTGGAACTTTCTTAAGTTTGCTTCATCTTGGGGTCAAGCCTCATAGAAACCCTAGGTATTCTGCCATTTGTAATTTGTCCAAAGCCAAAGTTGAGTCATCACGCCCCTGCCCCACAAATGAATTGTGTACTCATCACCATGGTGGGAGGAGGGCTGGGTCCCTGCTCCTGGGGAGTCCCAGAGTGGCTGGAACACCTGCCCCAGGCCTGTGTGCTTGATGGCCTATGTGCTTGGGGCTGGGAGGACAGAGGTGGGCCTGAACATCTGGAGCTGAACAGGTTGGTTTAGAAGAATTTTCAGAACTGAAACCAAAGTTCAGAAATGTGGACAATCTTTTAACTCTCATTCTGCTAATATGGTACTCCTTCTTATGTTGTAAACCCACCCAGTGAGATGGAGGCTGTTCCTAAAGGTCCATAAACACATTTCCTGGAGCTCAGGACCCTCCCTTGGAGGAGCAGTTACCCACCAAGTAGCCCCTCTACTGCAGATAGCTATACTGGGAATAGACTAGCCAAAGGGTGCCCCAGGATGTCAGCCTGGTGCCCCAAAGGAAACTCTTGACCCAAGAAACTCCTTCAAATGCATGCAAATTGACATTCAGTCACCTGAACATCTCCTGGGTCCAGGTGCAGGCTGAGTGTGGTAATAAATGGGGCTGTCGCCCCAAGAGCCTTCACTTATGCTCCAGGACCCCACACTGTAGAAAAATATGGGTCTCTGGGTGCCGCAGGCAGCAGGGGGCGGGTTGTGGTCAGCCATCAATCATCCGCTGCTGGGGCTGCGTGTGTGTAGTGCACGTACGTACTTGCCCTCACTGGCTTAAATGTGACTGGGGGAGTCTTTGTTTATCTGTGTGTGCACGTTCGTGGGTGTTTTTTATCAGTGTGAAAAGGTGTAGTTATGCATGTATTTTACATATCTGTGTTTGGGGGAATCTATGTAGGTACAGCTGGATCTGGACAACTGTGTGTGTGTGTGTGTGTGCGCGCACGCGCGTGTAAAATGAAACACACACACGCTACACAGAGAAAAAGCACTAGAGAAGAATGGGCAGGCCAGCACAAGTGCTGAAAGAAAGCATAGCCTATGTAAGGCCTTATGGAGTTCTTAGCTTCCTGCTAGTGTTCACCATGGTCCATCTCTGCTCATCTTAACGGTTGGTATAGAATCTTAGTCATTCTAGAGCACTTTGACTTTTCAGAGCTGTTTCTTATCTATTACTTCATTTGATCCTCATAATTTCACAGGGATTCCTTTCCTAAATTCCAAGATAAAAGTTCTGAACTCAGAGAGGTTAAGTGACTTGCCTAAAGTCACACAGCTCCTTAGATTTGACAAAGTACTACCTAGACGGTTCCAGTAGGTGAGAAATGTCATCTCTATCAAAGAGAAATGGTACATTGCTTTGCAGCTCATTCATCTAATATGCAACAGGTCTAACATTGGTCTAATGCAGCCTGGAACTTGCCCCTCTAAGACCTCCTAAGTCTGGACTAGGGTCAGATGTGAGTGCAGCTGCCCTGCAGGATAAGGGAATAAGTAAAAAACTAAAATGCCTGGAAAAAAAACAGCCCCCACTAGACTTGTGCCCCAGCCCTCAATGTCAATTTATTTGCATGCATGCACACACACAGCCTGGGTGCCCTCTCCCTGTGCGACCTGGGTGTCCTCTCCCTGTCTATTGGCATCCTTGTGACCAGGCCTGCTCCCAGATCTATAAGAGGGAGCAGTTTCAGTTCCTGCTCTCCAAGCTGTCCTCATGTGGGCAGGATGCACATGCAAAATGACTTAACACCGTCAAAGAAAACACACAAACAAATGCAGAGTAATAACCCAGCTGTAGAAGCTTTATACAGCCATGCCAGGGGGCGGACGGATGAGTGGAGAAACAGAACCGGGGGTGCTGAGTCAAAGCAGCTGTGTTCTGTGTTCAGGAACTGAACTGTAAGGGCAAGCTCTAGCTGATACCTATGCCTCAAGGTCTCCTGCATAGTCTGGTATGGAGCACTATTGAATGGATGCCTTAGACCCCATGGGCTCTGACCCAGGGTCCGAGGCACCTCTGAGGTCTGGAGCAGAAAGGTGAAGTGGCAGGAGACCAGACAGACTGTCTCTGCCAAGGGGTAGAACAAGTGCCTCCATACAGGCCTCAGGCCAGCCTCCTCCTGTGGTCACCGGTGCAATCGATGGCTGCCAGAAGATCTGGCCTGCCCTGGCAGCGCCTCAAAGCTGCACCAAGACTCCATCCTCAGTTCTGCAGGGCTCCTTCTCCATTAGATTAACTGTCCTCCTGAACAAGCTGGGAGAGAAGAGGCCACTGTACACAGAGGGAAACTGAGCCCGGGGCAGAAAGGAACTGGGCATTGGGGTCATGCTGGACTCTGGAGAGCCAGACCTGCCAGCCTTCTTCTTCTGGCACTTCCTCCTCCCCACTGGCCTCATTTGAGGTCTTCTGGAGGTTGATTTAAACCAAGCTTTTACAAAAAATCCCTACCTTGTATCCCTTGGTTTATTTTCCCTAGGCTCCAGTTCCCTGCTTGTAATTTGGATCGCCCTAAAAGGATATAAACATCTCTCTGTTTGAAGAGCCTCTGAGGAGCCTACAGCAGCTCTCTGGTCCTTCTGTGATCCGAGAAAGCACTTGGGAGTGGGGAGACATGGGCCCTCCCACCCCTGCCCCTGTCTGTGTCTGAGTCTCAGGACCGACGCCTGGGGGTGCTGGAGAGGATGAGGCCCTGATGGGTCTGAAGAGCGTGCAGGGAGCTGGAGGGTGGGGAGCACTTCTGCTCCCTGCACCATGGCTGGTGCTGCAGTTTACAGCCAGGCACCTAATTTATAAGCTGTTTTTACTGCTGTTGTCAAACAGCCACAAACCAAAGAAATAAAGTAGCCAGAGGAACAATGTCTCCCCTCTACCTTGGCCCTCCCAGCCTGTCTGCTGTGTCAGGTCCTCTGTCTCCAAGGCTGGAAGGCTGAGGTCCTCTGGTGACATATCTTCTAAAGTGATTCTCTTGGGGCCCTGAGAGGGTAGGAGACACATTTAAGGAAGCTAGTGGGGAAACAAAAGCCAACTGCATGGGACGGCCAGGTGGGAAGCTCCCAGGATCCCTCCAGAGAAAGGGGCACAGGTTCAAACCTTGCTGCCTCCTAGCCAGGCATACCTGGAAACTGCTCTTGAGCCCATGTGGCTACCTCACCAGCTTCTCCCTGGTGCCAAGGGGAGAAGAGCCAGTGATGATGTCTGGCAGAAGGAAGGTAGTGATGGTCACTCTGGGGCTCCATCCCATTCATGGGAAAGCCCAACCATCACCCTGCTCACCCACAGCCCCCATGGTCCACACCACAGTCAGCACCTGATGGCCAGATCAGTGCTTGATGGCATGGTGCTGTTCCTTTGTGGGGAATGGTGTATGAGTCATGTCTTCTACACCATGATACCTCAGGGCACTTTGGTGTCCCCTTTCTCATCACTTATGGGCCAGTCCACAGTAAGCCGGTGATCAATAAATACACAGGGAGCGAACTGAGCGATTCTGGAAAGAAAAGGGGGACAACAGCATTGCCCCTGAAGAAGGTAGCAGGCAGGCATGAGAGTGCTGAGTGTGGAGTGTGAGGGAACCACCCAGGGAAGAGCTAGGAATGATCCCAAGGACTAGGAATGACACAGCCATGGACTCTTAGGGAGAAGCTGGCCATTTCCAACAGTCACTCTTCTATATTTCACTTCCATGGTGGGCCTTGAACACAAGATGTGTTTGGTCAGGTGCTGAGAGCTCCAAAAGGTCTCTGCAGTGAGAAATGTCAAACACAGCCTCCCATTAATCATGCTGGAGGAATACAGAGGAGAGTGGCAGTCTCTCCCAGGGCCTCCAGGAATGCGTCATGGAGGAGGCAACACTTCGAATAGAGTATAGAAGACTGAGTTTCCTGCCTACAGAATAGGAGACAGTGATTTCAAATCATGAAAAGCAGGGTGGGCCATGGCCACTCAGTTGCTGAATCCTATTTGCCCACCACAGATAACCAGCTCCCGCCACAGCTCAAGGTCAAGACTACTCTCTCTCCATAGCCACCCAAACCACAAGCTCACCTACGGCCATTCAGAATCCCTCTCCTTAGCACTGCCAGCCTAAGCAACTCTCCTCTCTGCCTTCTTTATCTCAGACACAGATGGATGATAGAACCCCCTCTTCTCTTTCCTCTTGTCCCAGCCTGGGCATCCCTCTGCCAATGGCAACTGCACTTGGTGTCACTTGTCTCCCTTCATTACAACCCTTCACACTTAACCAGAGAAATGGACCAGAGTGCAGCTCACTTATCTAATATACACTCACTTATCTAACATTGGTCTAATACAGCCAGGAACTTGCCCCTGTAAGACCTCCTAAGCTTGGACCAGGGTGAGGTGTGAGTGCAACTGCTCTGCAGGATAAGGGAATAAGTAAAAATCTAAAGTGCCTGGGAAAAACCAGCCCTTGCTAGACTTGTGTCCTACACCTCAATGTCAATTTATTTGCATGCAATAAGTCCCCCACCCCTCTCCTATCCATCTACCACAGCCTCTGTTAGTCTAATATCCATTCAACAACCACATATGGGTCCACTCCGTGTAAGGAGAATGATAGATGCTAGAGAGGTAACCTTGACTGATATTTAGCCTCTGCCCTTGAGGAGTTCACAGTTGAGTAGAAAATCATGACGCAATGGTCAAGAGTGGTATCAAAAACCACCTGTCTGAACCATCTCATTACAAGAACATAGGGAAAGATTAAATGACTTGCAACATCAGAGAACAACACTGCAGAGAAGGAGCTGGACCACTGTACTCTTCCCAGAATCATATTGTAACATGTATGGATTTGTTATCAGATGGACCTGGAGTTGACTCTTGGCACTGCCATTTCCTAGCTGTGTGACTTTTAAAGTGTTACCCAACATGTCTGAGTCTTAGTTTCTTCCTATGTAAAACAAGGTGAGCAATGCCTTGCTTACAGGATTAAAATAATGATCAGGGTGTCCAGGCACGGTGGCTCACGCCTATAATCCCAGCACTTTGGGAGACCGAGGCAGGTATTTTACCTGAGTTCAGGAGTTCAAGACCAGCCCGGCCAACATGGTGAAACCTACTCTCTACTAAAAATACAAAAATTAGCCAGGTGTGGTGCTATGCGCCTGTAGTCCCAGCCACTCGGGAGGCTGAGGCAGGAGAATTGTTTGAACCCAAAAGGCGGAGGTTGCAGTGAGCCCAGATTGTGCCACTGCACTCCAGCCTGGGTGACAGAGTGAAACTCTGTCTTGATAAAAAAAAAAGAAGAAGAAGAAGAAGAAGGATCAGGGTAAGATGCTGGGAAGTGCCTGGCAACATAATGAATTCAGGAGGTAGCGTACAGGAGTAGTTGTGGCAGAAGGAAGGGTAATGATAATAGCCAACATGACTGCGGGTCAGGGGCTCCACACGTACCTTCTCACATCACCCCTCTGAACCAGGCACTTTTTATTTTTAGGACAGTTGAAGAAAATGAATCAGAGAATGCAAGGAACTTGCCCAAGGTTACCTAGCTAAGAGGTGGGGAGAGGCACCATCGTGGGTCCCACCCTGAGGTCCTGCCTGTGGCTCTGCTGGCCTGCTCTGACTCTCAACCTATAAACATGTATGGAGTCCCTTGGGCTTACAAGCACTCTGGGGATATGGAGCAGAACACTGTAAAGTCCTGGCCCTCAAGGTTCACAGGGAGTTGAAGTAGTCAGGGAAGGCTTCAGAGAGGAGGCAGGGACTCCACATGGGCCTTGAAGAATGTAAATATTATAGAAAAATGGGGAGACACAGATAGACATTCCCGCAGATAGAAATGCATGAGCCAAGGCCCAGAGGCAGGATTAGTGCCAGTATAAAGAGGTTTGTTTTCTCTTTTTCGTTGCTGTTGTTGTGTAGAAATGGAGTCTCACTATGTTGCCCAGGCTGGTCTCAGCTCCTGGCCTCAATTGATCCTCCTGCCTCAGCCTTCCAAAGTGCTGGGATTGCAGGCATGCCCAGCCAGGAGAGGGTGTTTTGGTTTTCGTTTTTGAGACAGTTTCACTCTGTTGCCCAGGCTGGAGTGCAGTGGTGTGATGTTGGCTCAATCCAACCTTCACCTCCTGGGCTCAAGCGACCCTCAACCTCAGCCTCCCAGGTAGCTGGGACCACAAGTGTGCACCATCACGCCTGGCTGATTTTTGTCTTTTGGTAGAGATGGGGTTTCACCACATTGCCCAGGCTAGTCTCCGTCTGCCTTAACCTCCCAAAGTGCTGGGATTACAGGTGTGAGCCACCATGCCCAGCCAGGAGAGGGATTCTTGAGTCCCACATTTACATATCATCTTTTCGTTCACTCATTCATCCCTTTACCCATTCAGCACATATGTCTTGAGCACGTACTATTTGTCAGGCATTGTTCGAAACCTTGGCGATAGATAAACAAGGATGCAGCTCTCAACTCAGTCTAGTTAGCATAACAGCACAATGTGAAAATGTTAGGGTAGACAATATAGGGTGGCAGGGGACCCAAAAGAAGGGCTCTTGATCTATCCCTGTGGAGTCTGGCAGGGTTTCCTAGAAGTGGTGTCTAAGCGGAAACATGAGGGACGCAAATACAGAATGATTTCAAAACATTCGTACTCACTATCATCATGATCAGCATTGTCAAAATCACTTACATTTATCGAGGCCTCGCTAAGTGCCAGGGACCAGATTAGGTACTTTATATATATTCTCTTCTAATACTCATGACAACCGTATCAGGTAGATGCATGCTATTCATTACGCCTATTTAAACATGAAGAAACGGAAGTAAAGAGTGTTTACAAGACTTTCCCAAAGTCACATGGCCAGGAAGTGGCAGGGTCAGGGCTCAAACAAGGTCAGATGGACCTTACCCTTTGTGTCCTCAGCCACTCGCCAGGCTAGATGGCAGAGAGAAGCATGCCCAGGCCCATCAGGTGAGTGTGTGTGAGTGTGAGAGAGTGTGTGTGTGCTGGGAGTGTGTTTAACCCATCAAGGGATGTTTCTCGTGTGCCCACAATACTCCTCAGTGTCACACCAACTGTCCACACTCTCAGCAGCTCAGTCTTCCTGCCCCTGGCAGGAGTAATCCTCCAGAGTATAAACCCAGTGCTTCAAAATGCCAGAGTATCGAAAGACAAATCAGCTCCCAAAAGGCCAAGGACATCTCCTTTTTCTTGAGCTTTTCCTACCCCTCAACCCCTCCTGAAGAATTGGCCCCATGGGAAGTGGAGAGTGAGGCACTCTAAGTTTTTGCCAGGGAAGCTCAGGTAGAGTCCCAAGTCCTGTTGTCACCAAACTCTCCCAGCTAACAAACCAGAACTGTCCACTGGAAATAAACTTCTGGAACTTGTACTCCAAGAGAGACAGCATAAAGTTGCATGCTTGATTGCAGACCATTTCTGCCCTAAATCACTGTGGGGTCTCACTGTCCTCCCCACAGAATGAGGTGCTCTGTCCAGGTAAGTCTAGTCTGTCTGAAAGGCTGATTGTCTACCTTCCTGGAGCCCCACAAGATGAGGATTCAAAAGATGCGTGTGGGCATAGATAGTGATGCACGGGGCCAAAGTGTGATGGAACAGGAAAAAGCCTATGTCTTTCCCTTCCAGACATTTGGGCAGAAAAGTGAGAGTTCTGAGCTCCTAGGTTGTTCCTGGGTTGTAGGGAGGGGATGAGGGTGATTAAATGAATCAAGCCTTGGAATGGCTCTTTCAGTGCTCAGGGCAGGGAGCATTATATACTCCCTGCCAACTGCAGGGCCAAGTCTGGCATCACCAGAAGCACATCATGGGATCAAGGAATGCAGACTTGGCCCAAAAACAAAGCAGCAGCAGAAGGCAAGTCCTATAGTAATTGAATTCAGGATCCTCCTTAAACTTGAAGGTGAAGGTGATTAGGCTTAGGATAAACAAATAAGCAAAATGAGTTTATAGTTCTACTTCACAGGGTAGATAATCCACTTAGAATACAACACCCCAAGAGGAGGCAGGAGTCAGAAACATACAGGGCTCCCAAATGAGATTATGATGACTTGGGGAAAATGGATTCATTGTAGGTTAGGAGAAGTGAAGCATTTTAGCTATATTCTTAATATTTGAGAATGCCAGAAGGATCTGGCTCTTCTGAAACCATCCCGGACGTCATGCCAAGATCAAAGGCAGACTGGGGGCTGACAAACAGTGGGAATATAAAAACTGAAGTTTCTTTTTAAAAAAACATTTTATTTTGAAACGATTATAGATTCATAGGAAATTGCAAAATAGTAGAGAGCAGTCCCATGTACCCTTCACACAATTTTCCCCACCAGTAATATCTTACATAACTATAGTACAATATATCGAATTATACTGAGAAATATAATTTACTAATTTTATTGGTTAAAATATCAAAAGCAGCAAAGGGACACCTGAACTGAATCTGTCCTCACAGGGTTAACAAGAATTACGGACAGAAATAGAGTTATAATCAAACATTAATCAGGCTGCACTTTGATCCACTTCATTGTAACCAAAAGTCGTGCAACACGGGATACTGACCACTTGCATCCCCGTCGTTCCTATAAATGGAATTTCTGATGTTAGATTCACTCAGCTTTTGTTTAAGAATGGCTCAAGATGCTTTTTCAGATCCCAGATTCCAGTGAAACAGCTGGTGTTAGTCAGTTTGAAGACCCCAACTGAGGAACAGACTCACCCCGAGAATACAATTTCTTTATCTCCCTGTCCCTTGACTTCACTCTGTATTCTTTGACCAATCTCCCCACTTTGGCTCACTCCAAAACCCTTAAAAACCCTAGCGCTGGACTCCTTGGGGAGGTTTTCTCCTATCTCTTTATTTGGTGGCCCCAAGATTAAACCTCTTTCTCAGCTGCAGCCTAGTGTCTCAGCATATTGACTTGCCATGCACATCGGGCCATGGACCTGTTACAGTTACAATACAATCCACAGATCTCATTCAGATTTTGCTGGTTTTAAAGAACTCAATTGTGTGTGTGTGTGTCTGTGCGTGCGCACGCGCACGTGTGTGTGTTTAGTTCCATGTAATTTTACCACGTGTGAAGATTCGTGTAATCACGCTGTAATCAAGACACAGAACTGTTCCATTCACAAAGATCCCTCATGCTCTCCTTTTATAGTCACACCATATCCTTCATCCCCAAGCCCCGGAAACCACTCCTCTGTTCTCCATCTGTGTAATTTTGTCATTTTGAGAATGTCATATGAATGGAGTCATGCAGTACCTTTGAAATTACCTTTTTTTCACTCAATACAATGCCCTTGAGATCTATCCAAGTTGTTGCACATATCAATAGTTCATTCCTTTTTGTTGTTGAATAGTATCCAGTGGCAATATGTACCACAATTTGTCTAATCATTCAACCATTGAATGACATTTGGGTTGTTTCCAATTTGGGGCTATTACAAAAACACTGCTATGAACCATCATGTACAGGTTTTTGTGTGTACATGTTTTCATTTCTTTGGACAAATGTTTAGGAAGGTGATTCCTGGATCATATGGTTAAGTATATGTTTAGTTTTTAAGAAACTGCAGCTGGGAGTAAATGGACAGTTAGGAACATCTGGAAACCATGGCAGGGGGTCTCCATTGCAGGGTCAGAGGCGTCCATTAAGTCTCGGCTGGGGCCTGGCTCGGAAGAGAACAGATAATGATCGCCCTAGAGAGACTGAGACTGCAGCTGACACAGCTGGGACATGACCAAAGGCAATTGGAAGGAAGAGCTATCTGAACTCCAAAGCTATTCAAAGCAACCTATGGAGAACTCAGAAACAAATTTTAATCAGCAGAGTGATACTGGCCTCCAACAAACCTCTAACCATGCTAGAAAGATACGCTGCCCAGAATGATTCTCAAGCCATAATAGTGTACTGGTAAATCAGAGCCCTGTGAACAAAAAGCATAATCAAAGAGGCTTAATTGTTCACTAAGGAGTTTTGTGGTCCAGCCCCAGCCTCCCTCAGGCTCTACCTCATGTGATTGGAGGAGCTGCCAAGTGGAGGACACCAGCTCATTCCCTCATTCCCTCAGTGAACATTTGCTGAGGCCCTACTATGTGCACAGGCCTCAGACCAAAACAAAAGAAGCCAGTATCTGGACAAGTGGTCACATTTAGAGGTGAAGCATAAGTTGTGCCAGTCAAGAGGATGTTGAGGGCTTTGGTCTTCTGAAGTCCTAGGATACCTTAGGAAAATTAGCATCCCACCAGCTAGAGCTTCTTAACACAGGGCAGGTTATAGGGCATGCGGATGAGGCAGTGTGTCAGGGCCTTAGGAACAATGGCTAATACTGAGCACCTTGTCAGGTGCCAGGTGCCTGCCCTGTGCCAGGCACAGCACAATAATTTAAAAGGGTAACATTTATGCAACATTTGTTTATTGAATTTCCTACTACGTGCCAGAATAACCAAAGAAGACGCTGATTTCACAGAATAGGGAGAGCTACTTGGACAAGAGACAAAAGGGTGCTTTAATAGTCCCAGCCCAACATGGCCAATGCTTTCTTGATTTCCTGTGCTAGAGATTAAGGCAGCCATTCAGCAATTCTCCAGTAGGGAGGGGTGAGGGAGCTGAATCTCCAATTTGGGATTTAAGTAGAGTTTGAAACAGCATATCCAACATGATACTATAATTCTATATTTGAAATTAATATTAAAATAAAAAGTATTTTAATTTCATTTTTATAATAAAAACTAGAGTAAGTCAGGCTTGATAAAATGGTCTTAGCTAGCACAGAGATATAGAAAAGAACTAACTCTCAACTGAGGACAAATTCTGGAGCAAAATGCAGTAGAATCCCCAAAAGTATGTATAGTATTTTTGTTTATTACAAATAAAGTTTGAGTGAAAAGAAAAAAAATTTAATATTGTATTATGGGGGTTATCATAATCACCCTAGCCCTACGCACTTTCTCAAATGACAGACCCTCTCCCATCTAAAGTCAGAAAGTGCAACCTTCGGAACACCCGTCGGGGGCCTAGGATGCCTCTCTTCTCATCTCTCTTTGAAATGCTGTCTCCTTCCTCCAAGAAGTCTTTTGTGAGTGTCAGGTTGTTCTGCTATTCTCTGAAGGTCATACTAGGAAGAAAGCTCCCCTTGCTTTGACTGAAAACTCCCCTGTGTTGGGGATTTGTCAGGGGGTTCGCCTGGGCAGTAGGGGTCCCGCAGCATGAAGCATTCCATTCGTCAAATACGGTAGTAGGAGAGCAGGAAGCAGGCAGCAGGAGACCATAGGGTCTCCATCCTGAAGCACCCACTAAACAGCATCTGGCAGCCCCTAAAATGTTCTAAACCTCATCAGTGGAAAAGGAGCAAGATCAGCGTCTTCTTTTTGTCCTTAAGAAAAAAAAGATACATTCCAGATAATTTCACGTGATGAAAGAGGAAGAAGCGCTGAAGTAGCAAAGGAAATAAATTAACGCCATCTCAGCTAAAATCACACACAATTAAAACCTGGATCTGAATGTACTTTCCTGTTCAGAAAGAGCAGCTTGAAAATGACATACATTAGTCATTCACTCCAGCCACCCAACTCAATGTATGGGGGATGCCACACCGTCTCTGATGGCAGGGCTGCCAGAAGGAAAGGGGAAGGGTTCCTGACCCCGGTCTTCAGCTTTCTGTTCTCTCGTCTGGATTCTGAAAATCCCACTCCTCCGTGGCAGAGGCATCCAAATGAGCCAGGTAAGCCAGGTGGGAAGAGACATCTCTCTCCAGTGGCCACTTTACCATCTTCCCTTCACGGTGGGACCTGCCAAGGCAGAGGTTCGCATCTGGGGCCTGGGAAGGGATTTGGTCCAAGAGCCACTTATGTGGACAGGCTCAGCAATGGCAGAGCTCCTGTCCACTCTGCCCAGGGTTCTGGCCTGCACGGAGGCTGCCCAGCATTTTGGGGGTCACCTCCTCATCTCCTGCTTTCAGACAGTCTCCCTCAGCTCAGGGAGATGGGAGTTTCTTTTTCTCTTCTTTCTCCCACTGTTTTTCTTCCTCTTCTCTTTTAATTTTTCTTCTTTTAGAAAAAAAAAAAAAAAGAACAATCTTCAGCAAAGGAGATGGGTTAATGTGCCTGAAAAAAAGAAGACAGGAAAGACTTCACGAACCAAAAGGTCCCCAGGTGCCGACATACGACATACTAAGGCCAGTGACCAGTGACGGGCTATTCTTCATGTCCCCTGAGGGTAAAACAGGAAGGAATGTGGTTTGTGCCAGGAGTAAGAATAAAATACAAGGATGAGCTTTTTGACAGTCAAGATTTTAATCCCTTTAACAAGCAGCTCTCGGGGATATGGGATCTCTTTTCCATGAAAGGCAGGAGAGTTGTGGAAGGAAAATGAAGGGAAAAAACAAAAGCAAAACCAGTGGACTCAGCGTCAGAGGACATGGGCCTGAGGCTTGTTCTGGCCTCTTCCTGGCTGAGGGAATAGGCAATGTGAGCCTCAACAGGACCAATGAGGCAACACCGACCGCTCCCAGCACAGACTCAGGGACTCGGGTCAGTTTTACCCAAGCTGTTTATCATACAGGCCAGCTCCTACGGACAGGAGAATGGGCCAAGCTGACCACTGCCTGAAGAACCACTACATCTAGGAACAAGACTGTCTCCAGGCCACACCTCCCTCAACCTTCTCTCTGTGTGTTCATTGTCTGGATCCAGGCCTCAGGATGCTTGCCTTAGGCTGCCCAGTGGGGCTGGGACTAGGGTGAGGCAGGAGTTGTGCCTAGGCCAAAAGTTAAGGAGGCACTCAACCCTCAGGTTCTGCAAGCACAGGGTCAGTACTTCAAAGCAAGTGCCTCCTTAAATTTTGTGCCCCAGGCATCTAGCTTGCCTTACCGAGTTTTAGCCCTACAGCTCAGTCCTCTGCCTTTGCTACTATTAGATGTGTTTCTGGACACAAGAAAGAATATAATAGCCCTTGATGAAGCTACAGTCCCCAGGGGGTCATCTGGACTCAATAGTTTTTACCGATTCACTTCTTCCTAAGGAGGTGAGAGGAGGGGACAAAGTCAGAGCCAAAGTACCCAATCAACAATGCTATTTGATCCAGCGAATAACACTGACTTCCCCTGCTCAGAGCACTCCTGGATGGGGATCCCCACTCAGCAGGTAGGGGCCGGTAGGGGCAGGGGGTAGAGGGAGGCTTCCGTCCCAGGCAGAGAGAGTTTATGGGAAGTCTGCCATGAGCAAGGCCCTCCAGTGGGCACTCTAGGGAAATAGCAATGAATGATACAGTTCTTTGGGGGAATTTACCATTTAATAGGGAGGCAGGATACCCAGAGAAAGTAACTTTTCAGGCAAAATGCAAATGATTGCAAATAAACATAAAGTGGCATAGACCAAGACTATTCCTGCAGAAGGGAAGTGGAGTGGTGTGACCAGAATCAGGAGTGAATGGCAGAAAGCTTTCTGGAAGGAGCTGAATTTTCTCCATGGTTTACAGCGTTCCTCCAGGTGGGGTCTTTGGACCACCTGCATCAGAATCCCTTGGGGAGATGGTCAAAAATGCAGTTCGTGAGTCCCACTTGAGACCTACTGGGTGAAACCCAGGAATCTGCATTTTAATCAATTCCCCAAGTGGTTCTTCTGCACACACAGTTTCAGAAACACTAGTTTAGATGAAATAAAATTGATCCATGCAGTAGCTGCTGGGAAAGACCTTAGGAAAGATCTTTGGACATCCCCATGAGCTCTAAGATCTATGTTGGAATTAATTCAGATATTGGAAATAAGACCACAAAGACTTCCTTCTCTGACAGAAAATAAGAAGGAAAATATAGAGGTCAGAGACAGTACAAAGAGAAAAGAACAGGATTAGGATACATGAAGTCGCAGTGTCTCTGTCCTGTGAACCATTTCTGAAGTGAAATGTTCAGAAATGAGTAGAATCTGATTACAAAAGAAGACAATCAACAGAAATAAAAAGGCTGGATTTGGGCAAATATTTTATTCTTAACATGTGGGATACCCCGTGTGTATTTTATTTGCAAGCTTTCGAAATAAAGAACCAAGGCTTGATAGTGACTTCCGGAAAGATATACATTGAACACCATGACTCAGCACACACACATATGTTTACATGAAAAAAAAAAACAAAAACAAAAGTATTCATGAAATATGTCCTGTTTCATTTTCATTTCAACAAAAATTTGTTTTCTTTTTTTTTCTTTTTCCGAGGTGAAGTCTCGCTCTGTTGCCCAGGCTGGAGTGCAGTGGTGAGATCTCAACTTACTGCAACCTCCACCTTCTGGGTTCAAGTGATTCTCCTGCCTCAGCCTCCTGAGTAGCTGGGATTACAGGCGGGTGCCACAACACTGGCTGATTTTTGTATTTTTAGTAGAGATGGGGTTTCACCATGTTGGCCAGGCTGGTCTCCATCTCCTGACTTCGTGATCCACCCACCTCGGCCTCCCAAAGCGCTGGGATTGCAGGCGTGAGTCACCACACCCAGCCTTTTTTCATTGTTTAAAAAAGTGCTTGTTGCAACCCACTGATGGGTCTCTACCTGCAGTCTGAAAACCAATAAAGTAGAAGGGAGGTGTGGGTGATGAGCACTTGGGGACGAAGTCTTCTTGACAGCCTATGATGGGTCTCAGTGAGGTGGGTCAAAAGTCAACTCAAGAGACACTTGAGGGTCCCTGGGACTGACGTCTCAGAAAGCCTATTTTGTCCTGCCGTCGTCAAGCATCTTCTCAAGATTTTCCTCCTCCAGAAAGCCTTTCTAGATGAGCACTCCAAATGGCATTCCAACATCAGCTCTTAGAGCCCTCTCAAGTGTCCCCTGGTTTTGATGTATGCATGGCAGCCCTTGACTTAAAAGTCATGCACTTCGGAGTAGGCCAGATGTACTCGCAAATGGTGCTGGCTGGCTGGTCTGTTTTCAGATGTGCCATGGTGCACAAAACCCTTGTCCCCCAACTTCAGACCTCTGAGGCCTTCCTTTTTGCCCACACAGGTTCTGAATGGGGGAAGAGGGGTTACTCCAGTCCTTCCCACGGTCCTTTCTACCTAAGTTAGCTTTTCTTTCAGGAATCTTCTGAATATGTTAAACAGAATAGGATTTGGTTACCACATTGCCCAGTTTAACTGTTTTAGATACTCAAATTCGATTTAAGAAATACAAAGTACACTTTGGGAGGCCGACGTGGGCAGATCATGAGGTCAAGACCAGGCTGGTCAACATGGTGAAACCCCATCTCTACTAAAAATACAAAAATTAGTCAGACATGGTGGCAGGCGCCTATAATCCCAGCTACTCGGGAGGCTGAGGCAGGAGAATTGCTTGAACCTGGGAGGTGGAGGTTGCAGTGAGTCAAGATTGCACCACCACATTCCAGCCTGAGTGACAGAGCAAGACTCTGTCTCAGGGAAAAGAAAAGAAAAAGAAGTACAGGGCCGGGCATGGTGGCTCATACCTGTAATCCTAGCACTGTGGGAGGCTGAGGCGGATGGATCAGGAGTTTGAGGCCAGCCTGCCCAACACAGTGAAACCCCATCGCTACTAAAAATGCAAAAATTAGCTGGGCGTGGTGGCGTGTGCATGTAGTCCCAGCTATTTGAGAGGCTGAGGCAGGAGAATCGCTTGAAACTAGGAGGCAAAGGTTGCAGTGAGCCAAGATCTCACCACTGCACTCCAGCCTGGGTGGCAGAGTGAGACTCTGTCTCAAAACAAACAAACAAACAAACAAAGTACAGGTGTATCATTTACGGTTGATTAAATATGGTGTCTGTGGTGTTTGTGCTTATGCCTATAAAAAGCTGGGCACTGGGACGTTGGTGAGGAATGTAATTTTTATGATCACATTGTTTCTGGGCAAAAACAGGTTCAACCTACATAGTTTTTACCTGCAGTGCCTTTTCCAGGAATATAACCCAAGATAAATTTAAGGACTCCCTGCAGTTCCACACAGCTTTGCCATCCGCAATGTGTGTCTCTCTGCCTTTGTGGTTTCTCTGTGTTGCAAGGGTGTCTGTGGATCCTAGGAGCTACCTGAGGGCAGGGGTCGGGGAAGATTCCAGTTTTGTGGGGCCGTCTTAAGAAAAAACCCGCAAAATTCCAAATACAAAAGTAGGTACAATGGTGATATTTACTTACAGCCAGGAAAAAAAGACAACAATTTGCATGAGCCTTGGACATTCAGGGTACCTTTCTCCTGACATTTCTTCATTCCATTTACCAGAAATGCTTACATAAAAATGCTTCCTGTTCGTAAACTGGCTTCCCCTCTTCACCTAGAACACTCTGCAGTTCCCAGCTCTCATAGCCCACCCTCTCCCCACCATCCTGCAAGTCGAGAAGCCCTAAAGCTTGAGCTTCATTCCCTTCATCTCTGCCTCTGCCTTCACTTGTTCTCTAATAGCCCAGAGAACAAGGCTCTGCACATGGTGTGCTCGGGCAGGGGAGGGCCAGAGAGCAATGGGCACCCCCAGGCCAGTCTGTCTCACAGTGAGGTCCATCTAACCACCTGAATCAGAACCCCCTGGATGGTTTATCTGACATGTAGACTCTGAGAATTACAGAATCTGATGCTGGGGTAGGACCTCAGCACCTGCATTGGTCCACACTCTCCAGGTGATTCCAAGGATCACTGTTCTAGTGCCTTACTCTCTGCCTAGTTGGGCCACTGGTGGGACAACAGTCCTCATTGACTCCCCAGGCCCCACCCCACATCTCCCAAGGAGGCTGAGCAGAGGCTGCACACAACACACAACAGTGGAGGGTCCACTAAGGGACCCTCAGTGACCCATGCTACATCCCAGGCCTCCCTTCTCTGATTCGGCTCATCTGCCAGGCGCCAGTAGAAGCCATCCCCTCCTCACAGCCCCCACCACACAAACAGCATGCCCACCAGTTCTGTGTCCTGACCCCTGTATGAGAGAGCCACCTGGAATTGAGTTAAGGATCATTTCTAGCAGCATGTAATCCCTGCATCCTTCTCCCAAGACACTCTGATGTCACAGAGTCCCAGGCTTCCTGGCGGGAAATTATGCATGGCCAAGCCCAGAAATTAAATTTGGAGGGTGAAAGGTCAATAACAGGGCCATTAAATCCTCTGGGTAATTACCTAAGAGCTTCCAAAGGACTGTGAATTTGGGCAGATTTTCCCAGGAAAGTATGAGACCCAGAATGGCAGCAATAGGAGCAGGGTTGGGAAGAAAAATGTCGACCATGTGCCATGCGCCAGATACCGTACTCATGCCAACCATATAGTCCCCGTTACATCTCACAGCAACCTATAAGTATGAATCTATTCCATTATTGCTATCCTCATCCTAAAGAAGTGCTAGGGAGACTTGGCTTGGTGTTTGAACTCTGCCATTTGAGGACCCTGGGTTCTCATCTTAGCTCTATTACATACTGGTTAGGTAAACACTGGACCTTGTTTTTCTCCTATCACTAGAGTCCTGGTATTGGTCAAATTTTTGGTGAGATGATGCATAAATGTGCTAGCACCTTGTCTTGCATGTAGTAGGTGCTCAATAAATGCTAACTGCTATTACTTGAATTAATATCGTTACCCAGGAAAGAATCAGAGCTAGAGAAGGTCAATAATCTTCCTGAAGCAAGACAGAGTAAATGGACAAGTAGAGTTCCAAATCCAAATCTTTCCAGCTCTAAAAGCTACACTCTTTCTCCAATCTCATTGGGTTCTAAGATGTTTGGAGTCAGCTCAAGAGAAGGCTTCCCCTGTTTTCTTCCCACAGCTGACGAAATTCCCTTATGCCTCACCTAGTACATCTCACAGGCTTTGCCACTCAGGGTCAACCACTTAGCGAATGTTACTTGCATTTATTCCATTTATTATTTCAATAATCAGTTATTGGACATCTACTATAAAAGACTGGTCTTATCTTATCAAGGTGTAAGACAGTCGTAGGCTCCAGAAGCTTACCCTCTAGTTAGGAGATAAGACATATGAGTATGCATAGTTATTGGGAAGCTGGGGTGCTGGCATGAGTGCTCTCTGTGGTCATGCAGTTGGTAAAGGACTGCTAAAATGTCCTCCTTTTCACCATCAGCCTGTCTACATTGACACTGGCCCTTAGACTGGAAAGGTGGCTCCAGTGACTTGACAAGGAACTCAAGTGCTCAGGTTAAAAGCTTGGAGTCAAGTTTTGACCCCTTTCAATCAGTCAGTCTCACAGTTCTGCCAGGTCCTCTTTACCAAGGCCATGCATTTACTCTATTCTCACTGCTCCCCTCCTCCTAGATTCCTGCAACAGCTACCTCAATAGTCTCCCATCTTCCTGCCTCTTTCATCCCAAATCACTTGAGCACAGGGCCACAGCTAAACTGCTGAGCCTGGCAATTCAGACCCTTCATCAGCTGCTCCCACCCTGTATACTCAATGTGGCATTGTCACACTGTGAAAATGAGGTCTCACATTCTGCCTACAGATTTTGGGCTACTGCCTTAAATTCTCTGGGCCTCCATTCCCCGGTCTGTTGAATGGGGATATTAGTCAGCTCAGAGTCTAAGATGAGAGGGATGAGAAAAGGCTGGTATCTAATAGTAGCTCTATAATTTTCCTCCCTTGCCCCCTACTCTCCAGATAACCCATTCTACTTTGCTTGTCTCCACTTTCCTGCTTTTGCTTGTGCCCATATTCTCTTCCAGTTCAAATCCTATCCCTCCAACTAGGCTCAGCTGGAGACTCAGCTCCTCCGTTAAACCTTTTGTGAATAACGCCAGTCCATTAAGGTGGTTTCTTTTTGTATTTCTATGGCACTTCCATTGCCTTGAAATGTTAAAATTGGTTTCATATAGTTCCAACCTGTCACTCTGAGCTCCTTGAGGCCATTATGCTCCGTAGCAGGGATGGAGAGTGGGAACATGGGGATGGTTTAGTGGGAACTTAATATGTGCTCATTTAATATATGAAGGTGAGAATCCCCTCTGTGCATACAGAACTCACAGACCTTCAAGCCAACTTCAAGCCACCAGGTGTGGCAGTCACCACTGGCTGTACTCTTGGAAAAGACAGGGCCAGAAGTTCAAGCACTGGATGATGGCAGGCAGCCCAGGGAAGCCACTCCTCACAGGACTCCATACCTTGGGCTCCACCTCATCCACTCTTCTGTTGTTGGTTCTGCAGGCTCTGGTTCAGACCCATCAATAGGGTGTGGCCTGCCATGGAGCTGAGTTTGTGATGTCTGTTCTGAGTGGTCCAGGCTGAAGGCTCCACCAAGGCATGGGCGTTGGGCATTGGGCCTTTGTCCCAGCAGGAGCTCCACTGTCCTAAGCCCCCACTAGTGGCAGTCACCCAGCTTTCCTAAGCCACCAGGCAGCAGCCAGCAGCCTAGCACTCACCTCGGGCACCTTCTTGCTTTCTTTCCCCAGTCTTCATGATGTCTAGCTGGCCGAGTGAGGAACCCTGAAGCCAAACCCCTGACTGGGCCTGCTGGTTCCTGACTGAAATTGACCTCCTTCATTGAGAGCTAGGATGGAATCTTCCAGAATGCTAGAGCTGCCCGGCTCAGGATGCAATGCTGGAAAAGCATGACAACTAAAGGGGTCTTCCACTTCATTCTTTAGGGTGAGAGGTGCCTGGGCCCAGTGACACAATTCTCACCCACCCCACTACACTCCTTAGTCCTCTGTTAACTTCGGGAGGGTAGCACTATGCAAAGCAAAAACGTGATCTTAGGTGAATGCTGTGACTGAGCTGCACCTGTCCTCACAAAGCTGCTGAATTCCCCATTTGTCCTCCTGGCCTTTGCAAGAGGGTCCGAGGCAGTATGAGAGAAGCCAACCCTTCTCTTCCCGGACCCACGGGCTGTGCCCTTTCTCTCAGCCAAGCCTTGTGTCTCTAGGCACAAGGACAGCTCAAGCTTTAGCGTCTGGCCCCACCCAACTCCTTCCTCCCGGGCGTGTGCGCGTTAGGTAGAGGGGGCCTCTGGCCACTCAGGAGTTAAAATGGCAGCGGGACTGGAGGGGGTTGGCGTGGCATGCAGACTGGGAGGAGGCGACCGGAGTGGGCTGGGGAGGTTGGGAGAGCGGCGGAGAAGCGAGTGAGGAGGGCGAGCGCGAAGCCGGGAGGAGGGGCGCGCGTGGAGGGGGTGCCCGGCGCCGCGAGGGCCTGTTCCGGGCACCTGCAAACGCGCGGCGCTCTTAAGGAGAGACCGGCTCTCGCCGCCAGCCTCTGGCCACGACGCGCCCAGGGCGCGGAGAGGGGGTGGGGACGGATTGGAATTCTGCCATCGCCCTCACCGGCTGCGCCCCGGAGCCGCTCCCAGGATAACTCCACGTTGGGGAGGGCGCCCGCCGAGCCTCCCGGGCCTGTGCAGACGGCGCGCGCGGCGGGAGGTCGCGGACCAGCGTCCCCAGCCGGACCCCGGGCGGAAGGCGAGCGGAGCGCGGCGGCGCGGGCGGCGGACTGCGGACGGCGCCCACCGGGTGAGTGTGGGGCTTCGGGGCTGACCTGGCAGCGCCGCCGCGGCCGGGGAGTCGTGGACACCGAGGTCGCTGGCATGGCCAAGGGGGACGCGGCGGGAGCAGCCGGAGCAGCCGCCTCAGGGCTCCCTGCTCCTGCCCCGGCACCGCAGCTCCGCCTGACCTGGGTGGGGGCCGGGGGAGGGCCGGCCGCTGCCTTCCGCCGAGACGCCTGCAGGGGAGCCGGCGACTTGGGAGAGGGAGGCGGCCGAGGGGGAGGGGGACGGAGGGCTGGAGAATGCCCAGAAGCGGCCAGGAAGGGGGCGCCTTGGCCTTCGCCTGGAGAGACCAGAACCTCCCCCAAACTGTTGCTGGGTAGAGCGGGGCCCTTGGAGATGTCGAGGAGCCGAGAGGTGGCAGCGAGGTTAGGGAGGGCGTGACACGGGCGGACTGGCAGGCTGGAAGCGCTCCAGAGCCTGAGGACTTTCTCCACCTTGGAGCTCAGGAGTCTGTGCGGAGGGACAAGGTGGGCTTGGGTCTGCCTGAAGTATCTGGAACCAGGAGCTAGACTCCTCCCGGGCCGGCCGGCTGGGGTCCGACCGCAGCCTGGGATGGGACATTTGGGGTGGGGGATGGGCCGGCCTGGGGCTCAGCCTGGGGACTCGGGCAGGGGGAAGCGGAAACGGAAGGGTGGTTCTGAGCCCACCACAGCACCAAGGAGACAGGATGGCCTGGCCAGCCACAGGTGGGCCGTCTGTCCTGCTGGCAAAGGGTGGCGCAGGCTCTGGCTGCCCAACCGGCGAGGAGCCGCGGGGTGAGGGGGAACTGAGCTCCATCTGGGGCCGAGCGGAGAAGCTAAAGAGGTGCAGGAGACCCGGACCCTGGGGAGGGGCCCTGGGGGTAGTACTGTGCTCCCTACCCTTCCTCCCCCACCCAAATGAACAGGAAGGAAAATGTCAGCTGGGCTTTGTGCTCTGTTCCTCAGGCTGCCGCAGCTCCCATCTGTTGGAGCCAACGCAGCTTCTAATTGGGCGACTGGCAGGGTTGGAGGGGGTGAGCTGGGCACAGCGCTCAGTTGCCAGAGATGTACTGACAGGCCCTCTGCTTGAGAACCCCAGGACCTAGGGTGGTGGGGAGAACAGCCTCCCTAGGTCAGGGCAGTAGAGGTGGCTTCCTGCCAGCTTGGTCACAATCAAAGGAGAAGATCTAGGTCTCCCTATGCACCCAGGCCGAAAGCAGGCTCCATGCCCCCCTTTCCTGCCACTCTAGGATGGGCTCTGGCCCAGCATTTTGTCCCTGAATAAGAAGGCCAGGAGCTCCTCCCATTGCCCACTGCTTCTTAAAGCTTCCTCCAAAAAAGAGCACTGGGCATGGAGAGTGGGGATGGACTCTGTTCTAGGCACTGGAGTTCCCTTGCCTTTGGGCCCTGTTGCTACCAGAAAAAGTCACATGTGGGTGGCCTGACCCACTTTCCTGGCCGGGTGCTGTTGTGGCGAAACGATGGAAACAGAAGGGCAGAGCTAGGGGTCTGAGCCTCCTAGGCCTTCTTCCTTCCCCTGGGCTGACTCAGACTTCTCCTTCTTGTGGAGGGCTCTCTCTAGACCTGGGATGGAACCTCATTATTTGCAAAGGATGGAACGAAAGGCCTCAGTGCCTGGGAGATTGAGATCTGCCCAGGGTCTGGCACCTAGGAACACCCCCAAATCCACACCCTCTCCCTAATGCAGTCTCCTCCCAGGGAGACACCGACTGGCAGTAAGAACTCAGAGATCTGCTGATTCCACCCAGGCTAGTACAGCAGGTTCCCTCTCTAATTCAACACAGTTCTTCCCCACTCCAAATCCTCTTTCTTGTGCCTCCCCTCTTCCTCCTCCCCCTCATCCTCTCCTTCCCTCTTCACTTTCCTCCTCTAACACTCTTGACTTCCCTTTTCCCCCTCACACTGCTCTTCCTCTTCTCTTACCCTCCTCATTCTTCCCCAGATATCTCCGTTTCTTCCCAGTTTCTGTCTCCACCTTTGCCCCGCTTCTCCTGTAAACTGCAGCTTAAACCGTAAGCCAGGCGTGCACACACTCCCGCTCATCCTGCTGGTGGGAGCACACGCACTGTTGGCTTTGCTGCATCCCTTTTGCAGAGGAGCCTGGGCTAGTGGGCCTGGCAGCTGCATTTGCCTGGCCCTGGTGTCCCTTGCACCCTGTCATTTACTCACCTGCCCCTCCTACTCCCCACACCCTTATGTTGTTTATTTGAAAGGAAAAGGAAACTCCATTGCTTTTCTGAAAATGTTACACATTCAACAACTATTTCTTGAGTGCCTACTGTGTGCCTCGCATGATTTTAGAAGCTGAAGATACAGCGGTAGACAAACCTCTATATCTCAGGCAGACTACACTTGTATCTGGACTTGCCGGCTGATTAGCTCTGTTCCTGCCAGGCTCGTTCAAAGATCCACAGCTTGAGGGGGCAGAGGTGAGGAACATGAACAATGCTAGTGAATTATCACACTGAGTGACCTCTAAAGTGCCAGGTACCGCTTAAGTCATCGTGTCCTTAAGATACTTTTCTGACCCGAAAGGATGGACCAGGTCACATCTCACCATTTATCTGGCAGCTCAGGGCTGAGTAGAAGGCTGGTGCTTCAGACAGAGAAGGGGGAAGGAATCAAATTTATTATTGAATACCTACTATGCACCAGTCTATGTGAGGAACATTACAAAAGTTATTCTGCTCAGTCCTGCTGACAACCTTCTGATGTCTGCATTACCATCCCCTGTTTTCTAGCCAAGGAAATTGAGGCCTGGAGAAGAGAAACCACTTGCTCCAGGTCATATAGATCTCCATTTTGAAATCACTTATATCTGCAGTTCATTTGGCCCTATGATATCTGTGACATCTGGTAACTTGTACACTTATACTAACGCTTACATTGTAACCTGCCTTTTCATGGGGCCTTATCTCCCAGTTACACTATTAATATGCATAAGGATTTGCTGAACGGTTGTGTGAATAAGCTTTCTTAAGTGATCAAGGAAGGCTTCCTAGAGGAACTGGGACCCTGAATGAGGAGACAGGGAGGGCAATGACGTTTGCCCTGTGTAGGATACTGTGTGATCCTACACAGGTATGTGACAAGTTGTAAGCAGGCAATCCCTCAGCCCACACCCCACCTGCATTCAGGTAGAATTGATTCAGGATCAGGATATAGAAGCTTGGTCTACGGCCCGTCTAATGAATAAGTGTCACTTGTGTTCTTAATCTATATGGCTTGGACTCTTCATAAAAGCTCCAAGACAAAGGATGGGGACTGGAAGCTTTCAAGCCCACAAGGACTCCAGGGAAGGGCAAGGACAATGGTTGGAGGCTGGAATGGGGCAGGAATGGGGAGAGTGACCAAGGAACAGAAGAGAAGGAAGACAAAGACAGAAGATAAACTGAGAAACAAAAAACACTTTTGACAAAAATGAAGTAGCTAAAAAAGACAACAAAACAAAACAGAAGACAAGAGATATGCAAAAAAGACAGACAGCAGCATGTGATTAGATTGCTGAGAGAGGACGAGTCAGAAAGATGCCTTTATCTATTACTTTCCGGTGCGGGGCCTGGGTCTCCCTGGCCTGCAGCTCAGAGGCTGAAATTTCACCAAGTTAGCCTCAATCAGGCATTTGCTTATTCAGTCAACCCATCTTTTCTAAGTACCTACTGTGTGCTTGGCTCTGTGCTAGGTGCAGGGGACAAAGAGACAGATTAGATGTCCCTGCCTTCAAGGAGTTCACCGTAAGAGTAAAAATTCTAGAGACACACTGCTGGAGTTCAAATCCAGGCTTCACCACTTCTAGCTGGGTGACACTGAGCAAGTCATGTAACCTCTCTTTGTCTCAGTTTCCTCATCTGTAAATGGGATAATAAAAGTACCTACTTCATAAAGTTGTCATGAGGACTACATGAGGTGTTACATGTAATGAGCTTAGAACAGTATGTGGTATATATAGTAAGTGCCATGTAAGTAATATTATTATTGTTATTATTATTAGATGGAGGAGTCAGTCCCATAGACAATAATGAAACAAGCGTTAGACTATAGGGATAAGTAGATAAAAAGGTGACTCTCAGCCAGGCGTGGCGGTTCACTCCTGTAATCCTAGGGAGGCTGAGGCAGGTGGATCACTTGAGGTCAAGAGTTCAAGACCAGCCTGGGCAAAATGGTGAAACCCCGTCTCTGCTAAAAATACAAAGATTAGCCGGGCGTGGTGGCGCACGCCTGTAATCCCAGCTACTTGGGAGGCTGAGGTGGGAGAATCACTTGAACCCAGGTGGCAGAGGTTGCAGTGAGCCGAGATCACACCACTGCACTCCATCCTGGGCAACAGAGCAAGACTCTGTCTTAAAAAAAAAAAAAAAAAGTGACTCTCTGTTTGCTGTTTGCAGATTAGGAAAGGGTTGCCAAAGGATGTGATATTTGGGCCAAGGCTTGAAAAAGGAATCAACCAGGCAGAGATGGTGGGTCTGGGGACACTGGTGATGAGGGTATTTGGGGCACAGGCATTGTGTATGAAAAGATACCAGGGTGTGTATGTGTTGATTGCTCTTTGAGGATGTCACCATCACCACTGACACGTCCCCCTCAGCCTCTTTGTCTCCAGTGCTGGGAGCTGGGCTTCCAGTGGGGCTGGCTGGTCGCCCAGAACATCCCCACATGTTTTGGGGCAGGGGACCTGGTGCATCCCTGCTGGGGTTTAGTCTCATGACCTTGGTCTCCTGCACATTCTAAACCCTCATCAAGCAGACTCTGCTCCAAACCCAGGGCTGCTAGGCCTTGCACTCTGCCTTCTGGCACTGTCTAGGGACCTGGGAGACGCCTTGGTCTGAGGAGGCTGCCTTTTAGAAGGTGAGTTTAACCAGGTTTGGTTTGGAATTCAGTTTTTTTCTGTGTGTTTCTTCCACCCACACCTTCCCTGCTGCTCAGCATTTGATGGACCCGAAGTGAGATCCAAGATAAAGCGCAGGCAGAGGGTTCCTGGGGCAATAACTGTTTCTCAGCTTCTACCTCTCACAGGGTAAGAACACTAATTATGATACCTAGCATTTATTGAGCATTTACTATGTGCCAGGCACTGCGCCAGCTGCTTTACCTGCCTTATCCCATTAAGTTTTCAAAAATACCCCTATTAGGTAGATAGTTAACTCTCATTATCCCTAACCTTAAAAGCCAAGAAACAGACTCAGACTTGTTCAAGGACGTATAGCTAGGAAAGATCCAAGAGAGGGAGTTAGCCCTTCTCTCTGACTTTAGGACTCCTCCTGCTTCTTCACCACCCCCGAATCTGGTGTTCCTTGGGCCTGGAGGGTGCTCTGGGTCATCCAGCCCATTCTCCTCCTTCCCTCCCTCCAGGAAGAAGTTCCCTAAGCCAGCCCTATCCAAGCCAGTGGCTGCCTTTCTCCTTTTTGGGATCTTCAGAGAGGGTCTCTATGACCTTTTTTTTCCTGCTGCTCCGCAGGGTGTGATATTTAAGATCCAACATTGCTTTCTTCTGTCTCAGCTAAGTGCCTCAGGGCTACATGGAGCCACTAGCCTCAGAGAAGCTGGACCTTAAGAGTCAGTGCGCATGGACACATGGTGGGAGCCAATGCAAGGGTGGCGCGCTGGGAGACATGGGGCCCAGACCCCAGATAAGGTGGAGAGAGATGGGGAAGGCTTGTGATTTGTGCTGTCGGTGCGATATCTCTAACAAGGCAGACTCGTGTTTCAGGAAAAACAGGTACAATTGTCTCTATTTACAAACATCTCACAAGGCAGGTTCTTCAGGGAAAAACATACAGAAGAAGGGGGGAGGGCAGTGATTATTAGGCAACAAGCCTGGGTTCCCCAGGAAGAATGGGTCTGTCCTATCTCATCTTTTCAGGGGGAAGGAAAAAGGAGGAAGTGAAAAGAAAAGCAGCAAAGGTTACTTCCCTCTCTAAAATGTTCTCAAAATAAGCATTCAAATGTGGTTGGTGAAAGTGTCTGTCTTTGGCCTGGGAGGGCAAAGGTGGTGATGCCCAGAAGCGGGAATGACCACAGAGGGGCAGCTGGTGGGAAGCAGGACATTTAAAAGCTGTGTAGGAGGAAAGAGGAAAGAGAGAATCTGACACTTCACCCTGCCTGGCTGTCACCACTCCTCTTCCCCTGCCTTCTGCTGGGGCTCAGACAGCTTCAGGCCTCAAGCTTGAGAAAGTGTCTGCCCAGAATTGGGCCCAGGGGTTGAATGGTGGAATCTACATTGCGAGGGGACCTGCAGAATCATCCTGTCCGCTGACCTCTGAGTGCCACCATGCCTCAGCCATCTCAGACATGGGGTGGGGCTGGAGTCTCTTCGTTCAGCAAGTATTTGTGAAGCATGTAGCCAGGCACTTAGGGCAGACAACAGTGAACAACCAGACAGACCTCTGCCCTTCAGGAGCTTTTAGTTTATTGTCTGGGGATGCAGTAAAATAAACTTATAAAGGAAATGGCATATTGGAGGCTGGTAAATGCTAAAGAGAAAAAACAGGGAAGGGAAATGGGAGGGTCAGTTGGGAGAGGGGGAGTTTGTTATCTTGTGCAGGGTGGCTGCAGAGACCTCACTGAGAAGGTGACATCTGAGGAGAGATGAGAGGGGGCACCGCAGTTGGGGCAAGCTGGGCAGAGGGGACAGCAGGTGCAAGGGCAGGGAGGCAGGGCCATGCCTGGAGAGTGGGAGGCGGCGTGGAGGATGGCACGGCTGGAATGTGGTGAGCACAGAGTTGCAGGAGATAAAGTCAGAGGGTCAGAAGGAGGCTAGCTCTGGGAAAGTTCTGGAGCTGGTGAGGAGGGGAATTTTTCCTCAGAGTAAGATGGGCTCTTGCAGGGTTGGGGCCTGGAGCGGCATGATTTGACTTTTTAACAACCCTGATCGTCAGCCATCCATTCCAGCGTTTCCCTCAGCAGCTAGTCAGTAGTGCTGCCTGGTTGCCCTCTGCAGGCATTGGAGCTGTTTCAGCCAATCAGTACATCCCCACCAAGGATTCTCTGAGCACTGTCCTAGGCAGTGTGGGGTGTGAGGTTGGGAAGGAAATTAAAAAGCACAGGACACAGTCTTTACTGGTAAGGAAACCTCCTGATCAGCTGGGGAGGCAGAACTTATACTCACACGAAATAATGAGGGAATAATACCAGACAGTATTTAAAACCGAGTGCTAAATTGTGTGATTTAGACTATAAATGTTATCAGAACTGTGAGCTCTGTGTGGGAGTTATATAGGGAACGCTTCCTCAGGGGGGCGCGGCTGATTTAGGCTTGGAAAATGGAGTAGGTTCGACTCTGCAGTGGGAAGGATTCTTGCACAGAGAACTTGGAGCTGGCAGGGTGAGAGGAGAGAAGGGTGGCGCCGCTGGAGGGGAGGGCACTGAGTGGGAGTAAGGCAGCCCACGTGGCAGCTTGCAAGGGCAGGGTCTTCTGTCTCTGAGCCGTCCCTGCTTCCCACCTGGGTTTCCGATGCCCCCTGTACTCTCTCCAGAGACATGGAAAGCCACCCTTTCCAGAAGGAAATCCATTATCTAGTGTCCTTGCCCTCTCCTGCCCAAGACCAGATGATCTCTGATCTTGGAAGTCCTCTGGCTTCAGGGAGTCCCATTTCCAGCTCCGGCCATTGTCCCAGGTCTGCACGCTGGAAATCTCGGCCTCTTAGCTCACTGGTGTCTGGAGCCATGTTCTCTGGAATTCCCTTAGGCTCCATGTATCTACCCAGGCTCCAGCAACTTCTCTTCTCCCTTCCTCTCACTGCCTGGATGGGCCCCTGTTGGGTAGGTTACTCCTGTGACATTCCTGGTCGTTCCATATATCGTGAACTTGAAATAAAATTGCACCAAAATGAGCAAACTTCCTCCCCCATGAGGGGTGAGTATGTCCTCTCCCTGGATCTTGGGGGTGTGAGCTCACCTCTGAAGTATAGAGAGAGATCGCCAGAGTGGAGCAGACTAGGATCCATTGGTAGTGCCCTCACCCACCCAAGACACGGTGGGGGGAGATGCTCTCCTCCCTGCCTCCAGCCCCCAGGCAAAATGCAGGAGCCAAGAGACCCATAGGCAAAGCGGTCCACTACTAGACAGACTTCTCCCCTCCTCTAAGTCCTCGGAGCCTGAGAAAGGGGGGCACAACCGCGGTACCCCAGCACAACCCCCTGGAAGACGCAGAGGCTGAGCCTGAGGCTTTTGTCCTTATGGCTACAATCCAGAGGAAGTGGAATCAGTTGGCGTTGGGTCAGAATTCACGGTCCCTAGCCACCTTCCCTTGGGCATCTTACTTAACCGCTCTGAGCCTCAGTTTCCTCATCTATAAATCTGAGTTAATAATATCCACTTCCTAGGGTTATTAATAATAATAAGAGCTAACATTATTGAGTGCTTATGAAGTGCCTGAAGCTTCACTGCATTTGTCTCATTTCATCCACGTAACGCTGTGAAGTAGGTATTATTTTCCCCCATTTTGCAGTTGAGGAGACTAAAGCCTGGAGGCCATGCACAGCCAGCAAGTGGCAGAGCCAGAATTCAGCCCCCAAATCTTTCTGACTCCGGAGCCCTGATTCTCAACTACCACATTAAATGAGCTAATCTGTGTAAAATACCTGCTACAAAGTAGAAGCTCAGTAAATGTTAGTTCCTTTTCTCAATTTCCCCAGGGCCACTCCTCTAGAGAACAGCATCCCCTACCTCATCACATTTCTTTTCCGGGATCCCCTGGGACATATGGTAGACGTGGGAATGGGAATGAGCTGCCAGTTTATACTGAGGGAAGAAAATAAGGCTGAGAGAGGTGAGTAATTTGCATACAATCATAAAACTGTGGGGCTGTAATTACTGCCCAGGGCGCCTTGCCCATAAGAGTTATTGATTCCTACTGGGTCCCAAGCAGTTGGCAGAGGGTGTCTTGTGGAGATGAGAACAGAGGTTATGCTGTATGGAAGAATGAGAGGCCACCATCTCCCCCAGGGGCAAGAAAGAGCCTGTCTCACCTGCAGAGGTGAGAGCTGAGCATTATGGGCCTGGAAAGTTGCTAGCAGAAACAGTACCTAAGCTCAGAAAGGTCTAAGACCCTATGCTTTCTGAGCTTAGCTGCTGCTTCTAGAATTTGTTCTAAACAATCTGGGACCATTCATGAATCTTGGAAGAGGAGAGCGTTGAAGGTCAAAATGTAGAAAGACAAGATGCTATCTCACCTTTATGACTGTTAGATTGGCATGCCTTTTGCAACAGGTAAAGTGTGCATGGGTGGGTACACACACACACACACACAGACACACACACACACACTGCTGCATGTAACCTCGCATGGAAATAAAAATGAGCAGACAACTGCAGGGTCATCTGAATTTTGGGGTATATAGGGAATGGAGGTGAAGAAGCTGAGACAGGGCCAATCCCCTAAAACAGTCCTCATTCTTTACTCCCCAGAGACCTCTTTGCTGGTGGGCATAGAGACCCATCTCTGCACAGCCCACAAAATAGCCTAAGCCTGCCAACATTCACCTCTGATGGGCAGACCCAGAGCTCCTCTGCGTATCCCCCATGGAGAAAAGGAGAAGAGCCTAGGTCATAGTGCTTCAGAACTGATGGCAACAGGAAGCCCTCTGGTTCTGTGGCTTTCAAACATTTATAGAAGTTAATCCATTTTTCAATGTATGGTAGGCAGAATAATGGGCCCCCTAAGATGTCCATGTACTAATCCCTAGAACCTGTGAATATGTTATGTTCCATGACAAGGGAGAAAGAAGATTGCTGATATCTGACTTAAGAATAAATCATCCTGGATTATCTGGGTGGGTCCAGTGTAATCACATGGGTCCTTTAAAGGTGGAAGAGGGAGGCAGAAGTCAGCATCCGGGTAATGCCATGTGTGAAAGGCTGGACCTGCCAGTGCTAGTGTTGAAGATGGAAGGGGCCATGGGCCAGGGCCTGTGGGCAGCCTGTAGATCCCTGTCTAAGAAGCTGGGATAGTCCAGGAAACAGAGTCTCCCCTCCAGCCTCTAGAAAGAAACACAACCCTACCGACACCTAGCTTGAAGCCAGGGAGACCCATTTTGGACTTCTGGCCTCCAGAACTGTAAGAGAATATGTCTGTGTTGTTTTTAACCACTAAGTTTGCGGTCCTTTGCTCACAGCAGCATCAGGAAACTAAATACAAAGCAAAAGCCAAGTGGTGGATCAGAACCCAGTTGGCCTCCTTCTGACCTCCCAGCCACCCTGGAGGGATTGCTTCATAACTTGGTGGCTCCAAGGAACATGGTTTGAAATACACTGTGTCTGAAATGCAACCTGCTTATTCTCCAGACAATGAAATCGAGGCCCAGGAAGGAGTGGTTTTGTGTGTGGTCATGCTGAGTTAGTGGATGAGCTGGGACTGCAACCCACGGTCCACTCCTGTTTTGTCAGAAATCCCAGGTGCTTACATGAATTCTCTCATGAACTCATCCGTTACAACAATTGTATGTGTATATTTTTACATGTTCAACAAACATGTGCATATAAAGGCCCAAGCACTGTGCTAAGAACTGGGCAGAGGCGACGTGAGCACCGGCGCAGGAAGATGAGCAGCTCTGAGTTCCAGTCCTGACCTCAGCCCCTCCCTGTGCCTCAGCTTTCTCCAAACATCCGCAGCCAGCCCAGATTGCTCAGATCTGTCTGTGTTCTTTGTCCTGGAACTGGTCCCCAGGTGGGCTTTCTCACAGCCACCTGCTCTGGGTAGAGACACAGCTCTGGGAAGGGAGAGGACCCAGCCCACTGGCCCCGGCTGCACCTGCCCTCGTGAAGCCTATGCAGCATTTATCACCCATAACAAGCTGCAGGTGGGCAGGACCCAGGGCCGTGGGAAGGAAGGGAGAGGAAAAGCAGGCAGAGGCAGAGCCTTGCCTAAAATCAGCGCCCCAGTAGTGCATATACCCTCTGCCAGGCATTTTGACCTTCCCAGCTCTCCCTGAAGCACACCTGAGCCACCGGCCGGCCCCCAGGGCTGCCAGCTCCCTGGTGTTGGTCTCCATGGCAACCCCACATTTGCCGTTCTGGTTTCTAATGACTTATTGGCATGTGTGGTAATTTGCAGAGCTTGGCAGGAAGAGCTAGGAGAGTAGTGAGGAGGGGAGGGGAGGGGAGGCAGTGAAGGGGACTTGGCAGTTGGGGGGGGGTCGGGTTTTGGATGGGGATAGAGGCACACTTATCCTGCCCCACCCTTCCTAGTCCCTGCTGAGTAACATCCAAAGTAAGGGAGCTGCTTCAGGTCTAGGGCCTCCCCTCCCTGAGGAGTATTGGCTCTCTGCAGGCCCCTGAGAGGGAGACAGATGGACAGACAGATGTGGTGCACAGCTGCTCACCTGTCAGGCAGATTCTGGCAGGCATGGGGGGTGACAGGCATGTTCAAACGTGGCAGGTCAGACCACTCATGTTTTCCACCACTCTCCTATCTGTCTCCTGGGCCCTGAGAACAAAGGGGTACCTGGGCCCAGGAGTCGCTTGGTCCTGTGGGGAGAGAGGTGGGAGTGGAGTATCCAAGGACAGATCCTTGCTGCTTCTAGGCCTCTCACACACTCAGACAACCAAGCAGGGCAGCCCTAAATGAAATGCCAGATCACGTGGATAGTGGGGGAAAGCAGGGAGGGGAGAACCAGCGTAGCAATCACAGGGCCCTAGAGGAGCAGGGGCCAGTCCCCTCTCCACTTTTCTTTGGCAAAGCTTAGCCAACCTCAAAACGATTTCCCCAGGGCAAGGCAGTGGGAAGCCTCAGATTTGCTGTGTGGCTGCAGTCTTCCTACATACACTTTGCTGCCTCTGTCTCTTTAGGTCACTCTTGATGCTGCGATCTGTTGTGCATTTGTGGGAGGCAGCCTGATGTGCTAAAAAGAGCACCCTCTTGAAAGTTGGATCCATCTAGGTTAGAATCCTGTGACTTCTGCTTCCCAGCTCTATGACCTTGGACATGTCTGAGTCTCTCTTTGAGCCTCATTTCACTTATCTAGAAAATGGGTTTAACACACCCAGTTCACAGTGTTGTGAAAATGAAACCGGCTCATGCTTGTAAAATGCTTGGCACACAGCAGGTACCAATAAATATTAAAGAATTTTAAAAGTCATCTTTTAATTATCTACCCAAATAAACAGGAATAATGTGATGGATAATTTAAATAATTCTGATAGACTTGGTAGGGTATTTTTTAAATATTTGAGAATAGTCTTCATTTAGTTCAGTAAATGTTTATTGAACATCTGTGTGCAAAGTACAGGGCCAAGTGGGTGTTTCCCGGTGTTTTATGATTAGGGTGAATTTAAGTTGCTGGTGCATTCTCTAAGCATGTATGATCTGACAGAGGGAGAGGGAGGGCCCCTAGGAAGGCTAGTAGCAGAGAGGGGGTGGCCCTCGGTCAACCATGTAGGTGGATCTTACATGGACTTCTGAGAAGTGGCTGGCCCTAAGAGAAAGATCTGCATTGTGAAGGCTCTGTCTGGGTGGTGTGCAGTGAGATACACTGCCCAGTTTCTCAGAAATGGTGAGTCTGTTTTTAGAGCTGGATGAAGTGGATGATTGATGGAACCAGTGGGTGGTCACTCCTTCACTTTCACAAGCTGCTGCTGAGGCTTGAGGGGGCCAGTGACCACCCAACTATCAGCTGGAAGAGGAGCAGGGTGCACCTGCTCTCACCTGGGCATCTGAGCAGATCACAGCTCCCTCAACTAGTGCTGGGAGGGAAGGAGAGCAAGAGGGAGCTAGGAAACTTGGCTTCTATCTCTGCCAGCAGATGGACTTCTGCCTGCAGCAGGAGTCTGTCTGTTCTTCTATCAGCCTCCCTGCAGCCTCCTCCAAGACGGCGCGACAGAGATGTGCAAACAGAACGTCAGAGATAGCTGGGGCCTTGGAGAGCGTCTCTCCCACTGCTTTCTCGCCGTCCTCATTCACGTTATAGCATACAAACACAGTGATAATGGCTCAGGGACCCCAACTGACCCAAGGGCTAAGGGGTCATGATCTCAGCACACCTGTACCCATTTGTTGCTCCTTAACACCACTTGGAAAGCTCTACCTTAGCCAGTTCTCCCAATGTATTTTTATCTATGAGAAACTTAAGCAATGGGGAGGGGGAAGGACTTGAGATCACAGAGCATATTAGTGCCCTTGGGGCTAGAGAGAAAGCTCCTAACTTCTGGCTTTGTGCTATATCTACTACCTCAAGATTCCTTCTTCCACTGTTTTTCCTGATCTTTCACCCTGGAGGGCCTACTTCATGTGCAAGAGAATGTAATGTCTCTGAGACACCATTATTCTCCAAACCTCGCAAAATAAGGCAACATCCTCCCCACTTACCTTTATTCTCACTAGCCACCCTCTTCATTCAGGAAAGCCTCTGGCATGTGCCCATAGACCTTCTCCCTTTCCAAGTCTGTGTCTGTCCATCATCCTGGGTGAGATTAGTGATGACGCGGACAGCTTCTTCTAACCCAGACCCTCAGGGGCTCACCTATCTCAGCCACTCACTTGCAAGTTCATACTCTGTATCTTGCCATCCCCTGAAAATTACCTAGTAGAGTACCCAGCTTTCTGGCCACCATCTTCTACACCTTTTGGTCTCCCAGCTTACTTGTCCAAGGACTGTCACACCACCACTTTTTTTTTTTTAGTCAGTCAAATTTAGCAGTGGGAGGGTTGTATGACACCCCCTCTTTAACCTCCTTGGGACCTTTGCTCCATTGGCACCTCTGCTTTTTTTCTTTTTACCATCCATTACCTTCCTCTGCCTTCCCTTCTCTGAGTCCAGGTAGAGTCCATGGTCCATTATTTTTAAGAATCCTCCTGCCAATATCCTGAACTCTCTTGAGCCTCTGTCTTTTTATTGTCCCAGTTTGACCAAGTCCCAGTTCTGCATTAATTGCTCTCTCTGCTTCTTTCTACCTGCATTCAGGAATGTGGACCTGCTGGGACACACACATACACAAACACACACACACACACACACACACACACACACGAAACAGATTGCTACTTCTACAAACTCACCATCACCAACCGAACTTGCTCTTCAAAAGTGCCTGGTGTTCCCTACCACGTTCCTCTGGTTCTCTCTCCCCTCACTCTCCACAATGACTATTTCACACCTTCCTTCCCGAACCTCCGCCTCCACCCTCATGCTTAGCTGAGGACCTCACCTCCCACTTCACAGAGAGAGAGAAGTCACCAGGCAAAACTCCCCAACTTGTCCCCACCAAACCCACAAACTACCTGCCTCTGGGCCAGTCCTCTCCTCCTTCCCTCCTGTGTCTGCAGAGGCCGCAGCATGGCCATCATAGGCCAGTTCTTCCACCACCCATGTTCTAGATCCTCTCCTCTGCCTTCTCAGAAACAGCCTTCTCACCATGCTCAAGTTTCTCATGCCTTCAACAAGCAAAACAACAACAAAAACCTTCCTGAAGCCCGACTCCACTTGCTGCCACCACACTGTCTCTCTTCTCTGTACAAGCCAAATGTCTGAAAGGGTTGGCTGCAGCAGCATTCTCCATCTCTGCGCCACCCACTCCTTCCCCAGCCCTGCTTCAGTCTGGCTTCCTCCCCCGTCACTCTGCTGAAGCAGCTCTCCAGATTGCTAAAGCCAGGGAACATTTTTTACTTCTCAGAAGCATTTTCCACTCTATTTTTTTTTTTTTGACACTTTCTTTTCCCTTGGCTTCTCTGACCCCACATTCTTGGCTTCTCTGGTACTCCTGAGTCGTCTTTGCTGACTCATCCTTCCCGTCTTGATCTTTAAATGTTGGTGTTCCTTATGGTCTGGCTCAAGGTTTTCTCTTCTGATTGGATACTCTGTCCCTGGGCCATCTCAGCCACACGAATGGCTTCCGTTGTCATCCACATGCAGATGACACCCAGCTTCCTAGTCGGTGTCTTTTCTTCTGAGCCCCATATCCTTATATTCACCTGCCTAGTTGAGTCAGTTGGATGTCTCAAGAAACCTCAGACTTAACATACTGAAAGCCAGAGTCGTGATTCTCCTGCTACATCTCCCACTGCCTTCTCACCCGCTGCCTGATCCTCCTCCAGTGCTGCCTGTTTTGTGAATGGCATAACCTCAAACCTCAGTTCTGCATGCCATCAACTGGGAGTCACTGTCATCTCTTCCATTTTCTCCACCGCTTACATCCAGCCCATCACCAGGCTCTGTCTATCTCCTAAAAAGCACCTGGGTCCATCCACTCCACTCCTCCCCATCTCCACAGCCTCCACACTAGTTCAGACTGACTTTGCCTCTTCTCCAGGCTGTGGAATCATCTTCTCATTGGTATGGTTGTATCCACTCTTGAATCTCCAATTGTCAGAGAAGCCAAGGGAAAAAAAAGTGTCAAAAAAAAAAAATAGAGTGGAAATGCTTCTGAGAACTAAAAAATGTTCCCTGGCTTTAGTAATTGGGTCTCTGAATTGCTGCTGGAATGACCTTTTAAGGACACAAATCTGACCTAGTCACATTCTGTTGTACTCTCAAAACTCTTGATTCCTGTGCTCTTTAGGATGACCAGTGGGATGGTCCCTTGTGGTATCTGACCCGTGCCTGCACTGTGGCATCCCCACTCCCCTCCCTCACGCTCTGCACTCTGCACCCTGGCCTTTTTCAGCTCTTTGACTGCTGAGCTCCTTTTGGCCTCATGGCCTTTGCATGTGCTGTTTCCTGGCCTTTAATCACTCTTCCCATCCCTTACTTCTGCTCCCTAAATACTAGTTATCCTGCAGATCTCAGCTCAAGTAGCCCTTCCTTAGAAAAGCATCCCTGTGCCTTCAGAATTTTACCAGGCCCCAGTTAAACACAATGTCCTGTAGGCTTTCTTCATAACACACATAATTATATCTAATTATACAGTTAGGTGCTTATTAGAGAAATGTCCATCTCTGCCACTAGGCTGTGACCTTATGAGGGTAGAGACCCTATCCATTGCATTATTGTTATCATTGGTGCCTGGCACAGATTTGGCTTTTCCAGAAAATCTTGGGAGAGTGAATTCATCCATGAGAAGTCTTTAAATACAAAAAGGATCCATGAAAAAGTCCAAAAGGAAAGCTATTCCTTGTGTGTGGCATTGGTAGACCAGAAGACCATGCTCCTGCTCCCTTCCCTTCCCTGTCCTTCCCCAACCAAAGATTCAAAAGTCATTCACTTTGAGTTTCCAATGTAGGCTCCTCCTCACCAATAGATTTTTCAGGAACAATAGCATTAATCTTTCACATGTGAAAAGCTATTTACAGTCAGGTGCAGTGGCTCATGCCTATAATCCCAGAACTCTGAGGAGGCTGAGGTGGGAGGATCACTTGAGGCCAGGAGTTCAAGACCAGCGTGGGCAACATAGTGAGACCCCCATCTCTACAAAAGATTTAAAAAGTAGCCAGGTGTGGTGGCCAGCGCCTGTAGTTCCAGCTACTTGGGAGACTGAGGCAGGAGGTGCGCTTGAGCCCTGGAGGTCAAGGCTGCAGTGAGCTAGGGTAACACCACTGCACTCCAGCCTGTGCAACAGAGTGAGACCCTGTCTCAAAAACAAGAAGAAAAACTATTTACAACCTACAAAACTCTTTCACATATATTATGGTGTTTGATTTTTTCTTTTTCCCTAGAGCTACACCCATGAGGAAGCTGGGGTGTGTATTATGATCACCTGTTTCACAGTGAAGCAAACTGCAGCCCAGAGAGGAGTGGTGGTTGCCCACAGTCACACAGCCGATCAGTGAAGAGCTGGACTTGAGCCTGGTACTCAGGCCCCACTTCCTTGCTCTTTTTTGAGACAGAGTCTCGCTCTGTCACCCAGGCTGGAGTGCAATGGCGTGATCTTTGCTCACTGCAACCTCCACCTCCCGGGTTCAAGCGATTCTCCTAGCTCAGCCTCCCAATTAGCTGGGTTCACAGGCACGCACCACCACACCCGGCTAATATTTGTATTTTTAGTAGAGATCGAGTTTCACCATGTTGGCCAGGCTGGTCTCAAACTCCTGACCTCAAATGATCTGCCCGCCTCAGTCTCCCAAAGTTCTGGGATTACAGGCATGAGTCACCGCACTCAGCCCTTCCATGCTGTCTCTACTGCTGCATATCCATGCTTTATAGAAAAGAGATTGCTGCAAGTTCAAATTATCCACAGTAGTGGAAGAAGGAGTGGCACCATAAACAACCACCACCACCCACAGGGGCTGGGAAAAAGGTGGATCTGGAATGTCATGTGCAGTATGGTTTGGAGCAGACCAAGTTGGCTTGGTGGGGCCAGCACTGGCCTCTTGCTTTTCTCAGATCTTCACAGGTCTATGGGGATTCATTCTATGCCAGGAATGGAGTACTCTGGAACAAGAGTGCCCAGAGAGTCCACAGAGTGAGGAACGAGGATGGTCAAAGCTGAGAGAAGACAGTGGCTCCTCACCACAGACTCCAGGAGGATAACATGCAAGCTCTTGAGACATGCACACCCTCCCTGGCATGGCTTCTGCCTACTTTGCCAGCCTCTTCCTCCACCCCTCACTGCCTCCCAAATGCCCAAGTTAAACCAGTGGTCCCCAGTTGCTCAGCAATCTCACGCAGCTTCACACCTCTGAGCTTTTCTCGGACTGTTCTTTCTGCCTGGGTGCCCTTCATAGTCTCCTCTCCTGGCTGGCTCTTACCAGACTTCACTACTCAGCTCTAGTGGCATCTTTTCCAGGAAACCCTCCCTAAAGCCCTGAGAACTCCTCCCATGAACGGAGCACATTCAGCACATTCTATTAAAAGTCTCTCTTTGCTGGGTCTTTCTCTTCTGCTGGATTAGCAACTCCTCAAAAACAGAGACTGGGAGCTATTTATATGGGCAACTCCCAGTGTGCCGCATGTAGTAGTAATAAAATCACAACATATATTGAAGGTTTACTATGTACTAGATGCTATTTAAGTGCTTTATATTAACTCATTGAATCCTCAGAATAACCATATGATGTATGTTTTGCACTCTATTTTTAAATTGTTTTTTAATTTTTTTTTAAAAAAGAATAGATTAACTGGAGATGCAAAGAAATGTGCAGGGAAGTCCACAGTACCCTTCATCCAGCATCCCCCAGCATCAACATCATGCCTAATTACAGTGTAGGGTCAAAACAAGGAAATTGACATTGATATAACCCATAGAGTTTATCTGAATTTCACCAGTTATACATACACTCCTTTGTGTGTGCCTGGTTTTGTGTAAATCCACCACAATCAAGATACGTAACTGCACCATCACAGAACTCCCTTGTGCTGCCCCTGTATAGCCATGCTACCGCATCTCGCACTCTGTCAGCCACTCAGCTATTCTTCATCTCTGTAATTATGTTGTTTTGCAGTTGTTATATAAATGGGAACATTGAGTCTGTAATTTTTTGTTGTTGGCTTTTTTTTTTTTTTTTGGAGACAGAGTTTCACTCTGGCATCCAGGCTGGAGTGCAGTGGCACGATCTCGGCTCACTGCAACCTCTGCCTCCCAAGTTCAAGCAATTCTTGTGCCTCAGCCTCCTGAGTAGCTGGGATTACAGGTGCGGGCACCACGCCTGGCTAATTTTTTGTATTTTTAGTGGAGACTGGGTTTCACCATGTTGACCAGGCTGGTCTCAAACTCCTGACCTAAAGTGATCCATCTGCCTCAGCCTCCCAAAGTGCTGGGATTACAGACTTGAGCCACCGCACCCAGCGGCTTTTTTTATATTCAGCATAATTTCCTTGAGGTTCATCGAGTAGTTGCCTATATCAGTAGTTTGTTATTTTTTGTAGTATTCCATGATAGGGATATGCCACAATTATTTAACCATCCACCCACTGAAGGACATTGGCATTACCTCGTTTTGCAAGTGAGAAAGCTGACTGGTCCAGGATCACATGACTAGCAAGTGGCACTTAATAAATGTTTAGCAATAAGCACCTAACAGATGTTTATTGTACGAGCTCAACTGAATGAGGGTACTTTATGCTCTTTGCTTAACACCTAGCATGGTGTTTTACACATAGTAGGTGCTCAATAAATGTTTGCCAGCAAGGATGTGGATGAGATGGCATTTATATTTACATAACTAGCATCATGACCAACTTATTCCTATGCCTAGATATTCACAGGAGAGGAATATGTCCCTCTCAATAGCGTACACTTTCCGTTTTACTTAGAATATCAGGAAAGGAAAATTGGGGCAGTAAATATGATCACATACAGGGCTGGCGTTTTATTGCCTAAAATGCCCAGAGCTTTTGGTTTCAAATTAATATATGCCATCTCTTCATAGTACTTTGCATCTAATTTGCAGTTTGCTCATTTTATCAAAATGCAAAGCAACCCTTCCAACTCCTGCTTCTTCCTGTACCACCACCCTCCCAGCAGGTGCTGGGTCAGACGGTGCCGATGCAGTCTGCAGAAACAACTGGTTGGGTTCCGAAAGTGTCCATGCTAAGCTAAAAAGTCTACTGGGGTGTTTTTGCTTGTGGAAGCAGTGAGTTATTTTCACTCGGCGGGGGTCTCAGGAGGTTTAATTGCAGAGGATTTGTGGAGCTGTTGGAAGTCCTCAACCTCAGGTGTGAAGAGCCAAATGTGATTAAGTGATTGGAAAGGAACCACAAGTTGGACTAGTCTCTGTCCTGGGCACAGCGCCCAGGAGATGGGCTTGCTTGAGCAACTCCCACTGTCCTTTTGAAGAGTGAGGTGACAAGAGAGCCAACCCCAGCCTCCAGGGACACATTGGAGATAAGTGGAGTCTCCAGGGTGGCGTTTCACAGAGAGTGCCCTGTGGCCTTAGGGGGAACCCATGGTTTTGGCCAATTAAGGCCACAAGTAGGAGGGACAGATAAAAAGGGTAAAACTGCGGGCCTTACCCTCAAGGAACTACTAATGATGTCGACTCACCCCCAAAGCAATTAGAGGCTGGCTATGGGGGTGCTCACACCTGTAATCCCAGTACTTTGGAAGGCGGAGGCGGGAGGATCACTTAGAGCCCAGGAGTTCAGGCCCAGCCTGGGTGACAGAAGGAGAACCTGTCTCTGAAAAAATAAAAATGAAAAATGAGACTTTAAAGTAGTTTTGGCCTTTCGGCGGGCCATGTGGGATTATGCCTTCAGACCCCCAAGGAATGCATGATCACTCTGTTGTTAGGGGCAGTTCTTTTTAAAAATTTTGTCTTTTTTTTCTTTCATGTCCATCTGTGATCCAAGTTAGGGGCAATTCAGAGGGAGAGTTGAAGCATTATCTTCCTAAAGAGAATGGAACCTCACCTGGGAAGACAAAATGGACTGTTGGGAAGGATGGACTGGTGAGGAAGTGGGGCCAGTATTGGGGTAGAGAGGGTGATGTGTCTGATTTAGGACACTGCTCTAGGGACTCATGGGGAACTTTGGTACTTCAGGGAACTGAATGGGATTTGATTAAAGAGCTGACCATCAGGCTACTGCAGAGTGTAATGAGAGACCAGATGAGGCTGTAAAGAGGGACCGTAATGGGGAGTGGAGGATGGGGCCTGCCGAATGGCAAAGAACTGACCCCAGAAGGAGAATGGGCACAAGGCAGGCGCAGAAGATGGGGAGGGAGTTCCAAGAAGGAAGTTGGTGGCATGGCAGATGATCCCATCAAGAGCTCCCCGAGGCTGAAAGCTGCAAAAGTGCTGTTGGATTGAGAAGAGCTGTGGGATTGAAAATTAACTCACAGGGGCTTATGCAAGAAGGGTCTGTGCTTAGAAGGAATCACAGGTGAAAGGGGCGTTTTTATTGTTATTTTTAAAGGTGGAGAGAGGGTAAGCAAAGGAGTGAGTTTCCTGAGGAGGTGGGAAGAGATGAGGTTGGTTTTAAAATTCCTCTTCCCGTAAGTCAGAGTGAAGGGAGAGAGAATGAACGAGCTGCGCAGAGGTGTGGGAGGCACAGTGATGGAGGGCAAAGGGGGTTACCTCACGATCTCCATCTCCATCGGCCTCAGGAGGTCAGGCAAGGCAATCTGTTCTGAGGACGGGGTGCAGATGGGAGCACGGTGAGGGGCAGATCCAGAAAAGGACTGTGCAGAGGTGCCGGGGCAGCTGCAGGGGAGGAATAAAGGGATTGCAGCAGAGAGGATTGGGTGAAGCTGGAATCATGAATGCATAATAGGGCTGGCGGCTTCTGTGTTTTCTTCCGCAATGCTTTGCGGGGAGAGGAACAGAGCTGGTTGGGGAGGATTTCTAATTTTTTAATTGAGGCAGGGGCAGCAATGACCTCAGTAACCCTCACCTCATTTTGTGGGACCTAGGCTGCCCAGTCTTCTGCAGAGAAACATTCTTCTTCCCCCACCAGCCTGGCCGCTTCCTGTGGGCAGCCCAGTGGGGAAGCCCACTCCACTGGCTTTGCTGTCTGGGGGAGCTCTCCATTTTTCAGAGCTTGTGGTCATTTCTCCTTGGCCTGACGTATCAATGGATCCAGTTCTAAAAGAGTCCCATTTGCCCTCCATTGCTCCCTGTGCACTGTTTTCATTTTTCTCCCCTTGTCGATCTTGCAACAGCAGCGTAATAGCCTCCGAGAGGGTCAGACTGGGAAGATGAATGCTGGCCTGTGGGGGACTGCAACCTGCCTCTCCATTAGTGAGGTGATGGAAGGCAGGGAGCAGAAATGGATAATCCAAGGAAACACAAACAGACACAACAAGCAGCTCACAGGATAACCTACACAGCATTTCCTCTTGTGCTTGGAGTGTGCTGTGATGACTTGAGTGCCATCGATTTGCTGGTCTAATTAGGTCTGACTTGGACAATGTGGTTGCATTTCCCACGGTAGAGAGGGCGGTGAGGAGAAACCAGGATGGGCTAAAAATGTTTGCTGGGGAGAAGCCACTAAGTGAAAGAGCCCCGTGTGCAGGCACAAGCAGACAGGAGAGTCTGTGATGGCTGCCACTATTTGAAGACTTGGTGCATTAAATGGACCCAGATACCCACAGTTCACCCCAGAACATAGCTCCCTACTCAGTGTACTCCTCACATGTTGTGTGTTAACTCCTTCCTGGCCAAGTCAACCAAGTAGAATGGCTGGGAAAGTTTCTCATGAGTAGTGCCAGGGTGATGATCTGGTACGGTGTATCCCTGTTCCCACCTGTACCCTTGCTGATATGCTCCAGGTCCATGAGCTGATGCCTCCAGGTACTTTCTGCCAGAGGAGCCATGAAGACTCCCAGGGGCCACTGCCCTGACCTTCTGCCTAGTATCAGTTGATGCTTCCTTGGTGCCATTGGCATCAGTTCATGGTCCAAACGGGGGATGGAGGGGAGAGCCCCTGAGGCAGACAGAGGGCAGATGATAGAATAGCCTAAAAGCCCTCTGGAAATGAACTATTTGAGGAAACATGAATTCTGGTCTCCATGTCCCGTGTAATCTTGAGCTGCTCACCAAAGCTTTCTGGGCCTCCATTTCCCTTCTGAGGCCTTTTTTTTTTCAGCTCAGTCCCCTGAGCCATCCTGAGAACAGAAAGGGGTTTAGTTAAATCAGTTTCTAGTGATCATGAAACCAGGCTGTAAGTAGGGAGGGACATCTTCAAATTCTCCTGGGTTTATGACAGGGCTGGAGTATGTTTTCAAGTGTCCAGATAAGATATTGTGGCAAAGTTACTCATCAAATATGTATTTAGGTCCCAGTTCCCAAATACTTACCAGCTATATTTGACCTTAGACAAGTTGTGCTTTACCTGAAGACCAATTGTTCATCCATAGAACAGAACTTATACCTGCCTCACACATGTCTGTGAAAATCAAATAAGATAATGTGTGAGAAAGCATTTTGCAAGTTCATAAATGTCCCATCACTGTAGGAGGCTGAGAGGGAGAGGTAGCAGGGAACATGAAAAGATCGTGGGACTCGAGTCATGTGGAGCCAAGTTCAGATTCCACTGTGAATTGTGGCCTTGGACAAGTTGGTGAACATCTCTTAGTCTTAGTTTTGTCATCTGTAAAGCTGACATAAGTAAATTATGCCGGAGAATTACTGGAGGATTAGATGGGATGGTGTTTGTAAAGGGTCTGGCATATGGTAGATGCCCCCACCCCTTTTCCCACTCCCTGTATGTAGCTCCCCCTCACTACCTCTTAGCCCTCCCAGACCCTCAAGTCAAGGACAGCTCAAGTCATCATTTGTCCACATTTTCAGATGCTCAGACTATCCTGGCATTTGTCTATGGAAGTGCCACATTGTCTACACCCTCCCCAAGGTCTCACCTTTAGCTGTGGGTCTTCAGTCTTGGGTTCCTTCTTCCTTTTGGACAGAAGGTGCCTGCTGAAGATACAGAACTGATCACATCCAGTCTCCAGACCCTACAGAGGGATCAGGCTATTCCGTGAAACTCCACCTCTACTGGGGACCAACTTTCCGCAGCAGCTACCCTTCCTGAGCCAAAGCCACTCCATGAGGTTTGCCCAGCCATCCTGCGTCAGGGTACCCAGGCTGCAGGGGTACAGGAGAGCATTCTTTGCTCAGATTCTCATCCCTGATGAAAGGATCCACTCCCTGTCCTAATCCTTCTTAGCCCAGAGAGCAGCCCCTCATTTCCCACTACCGCTTCTGCTGTCCTGACCGTACTTTCTCTGTGCTGCAGTGTGGCCAACCTCTAACCCTCCCTGCCAAGGGCATCCGGGAGCTCTCAGCCACCCAGCTGCCCCTCATGGCTCCCAGCAGCATGGCGCTCAGACCATCTAACTGGGCAGATGTTCAAGCCCCTGTGTGGTCTTTTCTGGTCTGTGGAACACCTGTCTCAAGATCACCCTTGGGGGCGTGGGGCTCTCAGACGCAGATTCCCAGACAGCACTTCAGACCGACTAAATAGATTCCAGGCTGGCCAGAAATCTGCATTGTAGATAAGCTCCTACAGGATTCTTATGTACAGGAAAGTTTGAAAACCATTGGTGTGACTTTTTCCCCCGTTTTTATTGAGGTAGAACTCATATAGTGAAGCAAACAAATCATGCGGGCAACTTGAGTTTGAATATGGAGTATACAATATCCCCATATTACCACTCCCAAATCAAGATATAAAACAACATGTAGAACATTTCTAGCCCCCTAAAAGACTCCCTTACACTCAGCGTTCTAGCAATGTAGACTAGTTTAGCCTGTTTTTGAATTTCATGGGAATGGAGTATTTGTCTTTTTTGCTCCACATCGTATCATTGCTTCCCACCCTTAAACGTGCAAAAAACTCCTCTTCCATCCCATGTACCTTACCCTCTTCTGATAGAGAGAAAAAAATCAATCAATCAATCAACTGAATTTTTTAGGACCTCGCCCTAAATCCCTCTTATGGCAGGTTCCTCCATCCTCCCCTCCTCAGGCCTTGGGGAGATCACATTTGGCCCCCATCCTCCAAGCATTAGTGTCTCCAGAGGCCCAGGGGCTGTCACCAATGCTGCTGTGGAGGACCTGGGCCCACTCCCCTGCCAGTCCCTCTGCAGACCGCTACTAGGACACTCATTTGTAGTATATGGCTTGTCAGAGAGTCCAGGCACATTCCAGATGAAATTGGCCAATTTAAGCTACAAATGAAAAGACAAATGAGATGGAAATTGCACAGAACAAGACTGCTTCTCATCAGGAGGTATCAGTCCTGACATGCTGAGCTGTGCAACCTGTTTAGGCCTCTCCCTGCCACTGAGGTCAGCAGGGCTTTCCCAAGGATGGGAAACACCACCTCCTTCACACGCACAGCCAGGCAGAAGAGCAGCCCAAGAGGCTCTAAGACGAAGAGAGAGAGAGAGGAAGTGGGGGAGGAGGCGGAAAGTAAAGGACACAAGGCGGATACCTCAGAAGCAAGACAATAAAGAATGAGGATTTATCATTCCAAAAAGGAAAAAAATATGTTGGACATCTGCTATTTACTAGGCCCCATTCTAGGTGTTCAGATTGTCAAGATGAACAAGACCTGCCCTTAAGGAACTCCCAGCCCGGAGGAGGAAAAGAAAGAAAGTGAGATGATGGAGATGATGACAGAAAAGGCAAGGGGAGATGGAGACACATCTATAACAGGAGGAAGGCCAGCTGGATGGAGAAATGCGGGTGAACGGGAGACCTGGAGAGGAGCAGGAGCCCTGTGAACAAGCCAAGGGCATGGAGCTTGGCCTGCTGTCACCCCCTGGACCAGGGAGAAGCAGCCTTGAGGGTCCTCTGGAAAGAGACAGCTCACAGATGTCTTTACAGGCATCAACTCTTTGGTTCTTGGTAAAGTGTCAAGGAGTGGGCCTGGCAGGGAGTTCACCAATCCAGTGAATGGGGCAAACCAATGAACAAAATATTTGGATGATGGCTTATTCTCTATTATGTAAAGAGGGGTCAATGACCCAGGAGTTCTTAGTCCCTGGGTCTCTGTCTCATCTATTTTTTGTTGAGTTTAGTGAATTGCAAAGAGTCCAGGAATACAATGTTTTCATGTGGATCCAAGCTAAATACAGTTTTAGTAATAATAATAATAGCAAACACTTATAAGGCACTTACCATGAGCCAGGCTTTTCTAAACACTTCACACATAGTAACTCATTTGCATAGTAAATACACTGGAGAAAAAAATCCTACAATGCATTTCAAAGCCAAACAAGTGACTTTTGAACTATCCGTCACACACACACACGCACCCCGGAAAGTGGGTTATGAACTGTTGACCACCTTAAACCTCTCTCTCTTAGGTGGCCATAAGACAGATGTCCTGGGAGGCTGGGTTTAGAAAGCCATTCCAGGAGCACTTGAATGATTCCAGATTGCAGTGGGCCAAACAGGCTTACCTTCCCCCTCTTCCTCCTCTGAGCTGGAGCACTTCAGGCCAGGCTCCATGCAGGGTGCTCAGGCTGGATGGAGACCCTGGAGACTGTCATTAGGGTAAGTGTGGCCCTCTCTCCAGGGACTGCTCCCTGTCCATTACCAGAGCCAGAATCCATGTGCATTGCACTATTGTGATGTTGCTAAGCATAATTGCTACCAGGGAACTAGTTTCCATAGTGACAGAGGTACAGTAGGCCCTTGACATTCTCAAGGGATACATCATAGCCCTTCATGAATCCATGGATTAGAGACTACCACATAATTTCCCCCATCAAATGCAGTAAAGTATGACTGAGAAATACAATGAGAATGGCTATTGAGGGCAAAGTCACCCAACTCTCAGCTTGCCAGGAGGTTCGCCTGCTGGTCTCACAGCACTGGCAAGTCAGCATTACATACTATGTCATGTCAGACTGAGGTTGGTCATAATGGCAGAAGCCACCTTATGATAAACAGAGAATACCAGTGACTGCCTCTTTTAAATGACAATAGCAAGGAGGGACTTCTGTTTAAACATGATGGACTAACATCTCTGGTGCTCTGCGCTGCCTCCCCAAACCACACTACGAGTAAAGAAGTAAAAAAGATGCAGGCCCACAAGGGCAGGGGAGGAGATCAAAGCGAATAAGAAATGTCAGTACAATTTTGGAACTGGAGAAGGTAACTGTCTAGGCTTGATAAAGCAAGAAAAACCTAGAGTTTTTCTTGACTCCCCCTCTTTAGGAGTCAATGAGAAATGGGCAGATTCCTGCTATAAAACCACAGAGAGGCTGAGAAATGGTTGGCATCTGAAGACAGGGTATGGAGTAGGGCCAGAAACAGGAGACTGATACCTCAGATCCCTTCCTCACCCCATTTCACCCCATGACTGTCCCTGCTTTAACCTAGAGCATCCTGAAGAAAACTTTGCTTTCCAAAGGGACTGAACCCAAAAAGTGCTGACTTGGGGATAGGGGTACAAGTATGGGTAGAGATGAGGCACTATGTTGGAAAAGTGAGCATTTGCTCAACGTTTCCAAGCTAAAGGGGGAAGCCTTTTGGTCATTTCTTCCAGTTGGGTCTAAAAATATTGGTAGTTGGACAAGTGATGACATTTGGGAGACCCCCTCCCTCTCACTTAAGCCCTGCCCATTCCAATCAGCTTTAAATGCCTCATCTGTAAATACGAACCATTGACCGGGCACAGTGGCTCATGCCTGTAATCCCAACAGTTTGGGAGACCAAGGTGGGCAAATCACCTAAGGTCAGGAGTTTGAGATCAGCCTGGCCAATACAGTGAAACCCTGTCTCCACTAAAAATATAAAAATTAGCCCTGCATGGTGGCATGTGCCTGTAATTCCAGCTACTCAGGAGGCTGAGGCAGGAGAATGGCTTGAACCTGGGAGGCAGAGGTTACAGTGAGCTGAGATTGCGCCATTGTACTCCCGCCTGGGTGACAGAGTGAGACTCAGTCTCAAAAAAAAAAAATGAACCATTGGCTAAGGCTTACTAGAATTTTAAGGGAGGTATCTAATATTAAAAAAGCATAAGCCAAAATAAACAATAAATAAAAACTTGAAGAAAGGAAATACTATGCAGGGAGCAAAAGAACAAATAAAAACCACCATCGCCACCTCAACTGATATCCTCAGAGAGTTGAGAGACGAAATTATACCCACAAAACAAGATCATGGGGCCTTTTTAAAAAATTGAGACATAATTCACATACCATAAAATTCACCATTTTAAAGTTTACAATTTGGTAGTTTTTAATATATTCACAAGGTTGTACATCCATTGCCATTATCTAACTCTAAAACATTCTCATTATCGCCCCCAAAAAACCCCATATCCATCAGCAGCCACTCCTCATTCTCCCCTTCCCCCAGACCCTGGCAACCACTAGTCTGCTTTCTGTCTGTATAGATTTGCTTATTCTGGACGTGTCATATAAATGGAATCATACAATTTGTAGCCTTTGTGTCTGGCATCTTCCGCTTAGCTTGTTTTCAAGGTTCATCTAGGTTGTAGCATGTGCCATTACTACGTTCCTTTTTGTAGTTGAATATTTCTGCATTATATGGATATACTATACACACACACACACACACACACACACACAGATATATATTTTGAGATGGAGTCTTGCTGTGTCACCCAGGCTGGAGTGCAATGGCTTGATCTCATCTCACTGGAACCTCCGCCTCCCAGGGTCAAGTGATTCTCCTGCCTCAGCCTCCCAAGTAGCTAGGATTACAGGCCTGCACCACCACACCTGGCTAATTTTTTTACTTTTAGTAGAGACAAGGGTTTCACCATGTTGGCCAGGCTAGTCTCAAACTCCTGACCTCAGATGATCCACCCGCCTCGGCCTCCCAAAGTGCTGGAATTACAGACGTGAGCCATCACGCCCATCAGATATACCATTTTTTTAATCCATCTATCAGTTGGTAGACATTTGGGTGATTTTTATTTTTTAAGGAAGATGCACAGAACAAGTTCTTGGAAACTTAAAATATGTTGTTTCATTCAATGAAGATGATTACTTTCCAGATGGCAAGGGTCCATTAGGTGCCTAGCACAATTAATGAAGGAGAGACCCTCACAAAGAGACAACATTTTGCGATTTCAGAATGTCAGGTATAAAGTGAAGATTCCACAAGCCAGGAAGAAAAAGACAGGCTTTAGGATAGAGCAGACTTCTCAACAGCAGCCCTAGAAGCAAATAGGTCATGGAACGGTGTCTTCCAACATGTGAGGGAATGTTATTTACAATCTGAAATTATATTTCCAGTCAAACTGTCAGATATGGAGGCTCAATAAAGACATGCAAACATTTGCAAAAATGTTCATGCAAAAATTTTCAAACACTAAGACTTTCAAGAAACTTACCTCTTTTTCAAAAGCAACTCAAAAAAGATGTACTCTATCAAAACAAGGTGGAAAACAAGAAAGATGACATGAACCCCAGGGAAAGACAAATTATAAGAATATTTGCTGTCATAAGAAAAAGCCTGAAAAGATATGCATCAAAATGTTAACAGTGGTTAGCACCAGGAGGTAGAAAAGGGGATTATTTAAATTTTCTCCATGTTTTTCTATGCCTTCTAATTTTTCGATAAGAATGTCATACTGTACTTACCAGTTACTGTATCTTTGTCATACATGGATGCAGAGAGCCAGGGGCAGGCCAGAGATAGAGAAGAGACAAAGAAAGAATAGAGGGGGGCCAGGTGCGGTGGCTCACACCTGTAATCCCAGCACTTTGGGAGGCTGAGGCGGGTGGATCACAAGGTCAGGAGATCGAGACCATCCTGGCTAACACGGTGAAACCCCATCTCTACCAAAAATACAAAAAAATTAGCCAGGCATGGTGGCAGGCGCCTGTAGTCCCAGCTACTCAGGAGGCTGAGGCAGAAGAATGGCGTGAACCTGGGAGGCGGAGCTTGCAGTGAGCCAAGATCGCGCCACTGCACTCCAGCCTGGGCGACAGAGCGAGACTCCGACTCAAAAAAATAGAAAAAGAAAGAAAGAATAGAGGAAAGGAAAGACGTGGAGCTCTGAGGGCCACTGTGCTGCTCTGAACACAGTTATCCTGCCTTTTGGTGCCCTTGTCCTGTCAGCAGCCCCCAGGGCCACAGTCATATTTGTGAGTCTGTCTGCCCTGCTAGGTACAGAGCTTCCTCGGGACAGAGGCTGGATCTTGTTCATCTTGTATCTATTCCCAGTGCCTGGCAGAGAGAATACATGGAATTGGTGTTTGAATGAATGTAGAGAGGAAGAGAAAGGAAGGAGGAGAAAAAAAAAACACCTCACCTGGCTGGGCGCGGTGGCTCATGCCTGTAATCCCAGCACTTTGGGAGGCCTAGTATGGCAGATCACTTGAGCCCAGGAGTTCAAGATCAACCTGGGAAATAAGTAAGATCCCTTCTCTAAGAAACAAAACATTTTTTAAAAAATTAGCTGGGCATGGTGGCACATGCCTGTAGTCCCAGCTACTTGGGAGGCTGAGGTGGGAGGATCACTTGAGCCTGGGAGATGGGGGCTGCAATGACCCCAGATCACGCCACTGCACTCCAGCCTTGGTGACAGAGCAAGACCCTGTCTCAAGAAAACAAAAACGAAAACCCACCAAACATAGAGCATAAACTTGGTGAGACCTAAAGTAGGGATGCCATCAAGGTTGTAGCACCACTTGCTAGGGTGGTCAGTTCCACCGTCGGAGAACTTGCCTCAGCTGGGTCCAGCCACCTGTGTCCCACTCCACTCGGCAGTTTCTTCAGCCAAGGCCTGGGGGAGCTGGGAATGTCCACAGGGGCTAGGGAATGGAGAATGTCTTTTGCACACATTAAAGTTTCAGAACAACTACACTCACACCACAGTTCCCCAGCTACTGGTAGTCCCAGAGCTCTCATAAACCTCCTGGGGCCCACTTGAGAGGAACACTTTGGGTTCATGGCAGGGGTGTTGTGCTGGGGGAGTGGCAAGGAAGGAAGCCCTAATTTGTAATATTTGCCAGTTTTCATAGTTTTCAGTATTTCCATCACAGCCAATTTCAACCTACAATGTAATGTTGTTGAGGGTGGAGCTGGGACGAGGTGAGCCCCGTCAGCTCTCATGGACTGGTGCAAGCTGGTTCCAGCACGCACTGGTTAGTGCCAGTGATAGGCGTGACTACCAAGTGCTACTTCTGCATGAGCACAAAGTTGGATGACTTGGATGGTTGGATGGAATCAAAGAGCTTCTGGTCCAGGGAAGGATGCAAGTAGCCACATGTGCTGTGAGTACTACCAGGGAGAGTTTGGCAGAGAGTTTTCGATCGGGGGATACAAAAAGGATGAAGACAGCTGGATGGGACCTGCTATACAAAGAAAGAACTTTGTACAACTTCCTTATTGACTAAGAAAGCAGGCTTTCATTCTAATTGTTCTGGTTTGCAGATGAAAAAAAAAAACAAGGCATAACAAGCTAATGGTCACACAGCTAATAGGCCACCATTGGGACAAACCCAAGCCTTCTGATTTTTCATTTAGATTAAACTTGTCTATAGCATTCAAACCCATAAATCTTTTTTTTTTTTTTTTTTGAAACGTAGTCTTGCTCTGTCGCCCAGGCTGGAGGGCAGTGGCGTGATCTTGGCTCACTGCAAGCTCTGCCTCCTGGGTTCATGCCATTCTCCTGCCTCAGCCTCCCAAATAGCTGGGACTACAGGTGCCCACCACCACGCCTGGCTATTTTTTATTTTTATTTTTTGTATTTTTAGTAGAGATGGGTTTTCACCGTGTTAGCCAGGATGGTCTCGATCTCCTGACTTTGTGATCCACCCGCCTCGGCCTCCCAAAATGCTGGGATTACAGGTGTGAGCCACCGCGCCCGGCCTCAAACCCGTAAATCTTAAGTGAACAGCTTAAACATTCCAGTATCCAGAAGGCTCCTCATACCCCTTCTCAGACAATTGGGTCTTCTAATTCTTAATCCAGTCCTCTTTACACCAGTCCTTACTGACTTTGGGTTGGCAGTATATCATGTACTTACAAGTATGGCTTCAAGGACAATGTTACTCAGTGGTTAAGCACGCAGACTTTGGGGCCAGACTGCTGAGATTCAAATCCCAGCTTCAGCTATGTGACCTCAGGCAGGTTACTTAATCTTAGATTTTTTTTTTTTTTTTTGTCAGGGTCTCACACTGTCACCAAAGAGGGAGTGTACTGGCACAATTATGGCTCACTGCAGCCTCAAACTCCCAGACTGAAGTGATCCTTCCACCTCAGCCTCCTGAGTAGCTGAGACTACAGGTACATGCCACCATGCCCAGCTAAATAGTTTTTCTTTTCTTTTTTTTTTTTTTTGAGATGGGGTCTCACTCTGTTGCCCAGGCTGGGCCTTACAGAGCCTACAGGGCTCAAGTGAGCCCTGTTTGTAGAGACAGGGTCTCACTATGTTGCCCAGGCTGGTCTTGAACTCTTGGTCTCAAGTGATCCTCCTGCCTCTGCCTCCCAGAGCACTAGGATTACAGCCATGAGCCACTGCACCCGGGCCAATCTCTGTATTTTAGATTCCCATTTATAAATGAGGGTAAAGGCATCACAGGATTGTTGTAGGCTTATGTGGGTTAATACAAGTAAAGTGCTTAGAAGAGTTCCTAGTTCATACCAAGTGTTCAGTAAGGGTCAGCCTGTCATTATTTGGCAAGGGAGAAGCAGCCGTCCTGGCCCAGAAATCAGAGAGGTGTCAAGAAGTTGATTAGAGATCAAGAAGGCAATCAGCCTCAGGCTTCCTTCACGGTTTCCCAACCTGGGTTCAATGGAACCAACTCCTAGAGGAACTTAGAACTTCTGATTTGAGAGGGGCTAGCCATCTTGTAGCTGTGCACTTGTATCTTGCAGATGAGAATCAGAAACCCAGAGTTCAGTGTGTGCCCTTATATTAATATTTGGCTGGTGCAAAAGTAATTGCAGTTTTTTGCTGTTACTTTCAATGTCAAAAACTGCAATTACTTTTGCACCATCTAATACTAGTCACTTCCCTGCTCTCGGACTCTGCTTCTTCCACTGAAAAACAAGGAAGCAAAATGAGGTGGATACCGAGGTCCCTTCCGCAGAAGCTCTGACCTGAGGACCAGCTCACCTTGCTTAGATGTGGAAGCTGCCCCCAGGACAGACACTCAGGTGAAGGTAGCAGGTTGGTGGGAGAGGCAAGACCTCACTTCCCTGCCAGTGCCCTCCATCTGTAGGGGAATGGCTTCTGAAATGGACCCAGGTGCAGGACGGCCCTGGGCTAGCTCCTTTCCCAGGAAGCAGGCCCAGTTGCCTGCATTGGAATCACCTGCTTGGAAGCTTTTCAATCTGCAGGTGTCTGGGGCTCCACCCTGAGGAGTGGGATGGACATTTGCATGTTAACAAGCTCTCTGAGTGATCCTTGAGCATGCTCTGAGTTTGGGAAATATTGGATTGGAGGGCTAGGATCCAGGATGGGAGGTGCAAGCTGTCATAGCAGAAATAGCTGCCACTTATCCAGTACCTAACTCCGTGTGGGGCACTTTCTGACATCTCTAATCTTTGCAACCACCACCCTGCAAAGTAGGCATTATTACTCTAATTGTAGGGAAGAGAAAACTGAGACCCAGAGCAATTAACTTGCCAGGCATCACCCAGATAATGAGACAAGGAGCCAAAACTTTAGCTCAGGTCCTTCTTTGCTCTTCTGCCTCCTTGCTGAGCTCCTAAACAGCCGCCTCTTACCTGACTCGAAACAGCGCTGGGAGGTGACCAGCTGAACTGGGAGAGGGGTGGGTTAATGTAAAGGCGGCTGCAGCTGTGGTTCAGGGAGGCAAGGAAGAAGGTGAGGGGGCAGGGGTGGAGAGGAGGGGGAGAAGGGAAGAGAGGAGGGTGAAGAGTCCCATGGCCCATCTCTGTTTATCCCTCTCCCTTTGCCTTGCAGGCATTCTTCAGGCTCACAGCCACTGTTTTGACAGGGTGTGAAGCCATCCGCAACCTTTGTCTTCTCTGCTTCCCAGCCTCCTATTGTCTCACTAATTAAAGACGTCTTGAAAAATTCCCCCTACTGTGTGCTGCTTGGCAGAATGCCAGCATCCCACTGGGGAAAGCCACAGCAGGCATCTGGTACCCCGCCACTGGGACACACCTGGGCCCTGGCAGGGCCGGCTGGGGAAAGGAGTTGGGCCAGGGGAGAAAGGAAGCAGCCTCAGGGCAGGGCAGGCAGGGGCTGGTGATTCTTAAGCCCTATAGCAGGAGGATGGGGTTCTGGAAGGAGGGCTGGAGTTCTCACCTATCCTTGGGTAGAGTTGCTCAGTCCCCATTCGAAAGAGTTTTCTGCACGATTCCCCAGGAGCCCCCGTCACCCGCTCCTATGTCCGACAGAACTTCCCTTGGGATGCTTTTTGTGGCAACTCACCTGAAAGCTCCTATTCCCCAAGCCTTTGCTTGGGCCGTTCCTTCTGCCAAATGCTAACAAGAAATCCGGTTTGCCTGGGGCTGGGGGATTTTGGGAGCATACAGGACTTAAATGCTGAAATTGGGAAATGAGGACAAGTTGGTCACCCCACTCTGCTTCAGCATCATCCAGGTGTCAGTCCCTTCTTCAAAGAGCCCACCCATGTTAACGCAGCACCAAGTCACTCTCCTGTGACCTTGTTTAGTTCCTGAAATAGCTTTTTATTGCTGCCATAACAAATCGCCACAAACGTAGCAGCTTAAAGAAACACACATTTGCCATCTCACAGCTCTGTTGGCCAGAAGTCTGTCTGGGTTGGCTCGGCCGATTTCTCTGCTCCAGGTTTCAAAAAGGCCAAAATCAAGGTGCCAGCCAGCTGGACTCTATCTGAAGACTCTAGGAGGATCTGCTCCTGAGCTCATTCAGGTGACTGTAGGACTGAGGTCCCTGCTTCCATGCTGGCTGGTAGCTGAGAATGGTCCTCGGCTCCTAGGCGGCGCCCTCCAGTCCTTGTGCACAGCTTCCTCAGAACCAGCACCAGGATATCAGATCATCGCATGCTTGGAATCCCTCTTCTGCCTGCCGCTGGAGAAAGCTGCTTTAATGACTCATGTGACTAGATTTGTCCCACCCAGATAATCCAAGACATTCTCTAAAGTTCATAACTGTAATTACATCTGTAGGGTTCTTTCTGCCCTGGAAGGTGACAGATTCCACTGGCTCTGGGATTAGGGTATGGGAGTCTTTGGAGCCCCATCCCTCCTGCCATCTGTCGTTCCTTCCGAGCCCCTACCACTCTCTGATGTCTACTTACACGTTTATTGTCCATCTAGCCCCCCAAGTAAAATCCATGAGCGGAGGGATTGTGTTTGAGCTGTTCAGCGCCCTGTCCCCAGCCCTCCTGAAGCAACACTTGGCACACAGTGGGTTGTCAATGTTTGTTGAATGAGTGAGTGGACTTTACAGGGACTTTTGGATGCAGAGTGGAAGTGGGAACTTGTCCGAGGAGGCTTCTTAGATACACCCCTCCACAGAGCAGTTGGCATCGGGTGGGCAAAGCGCCCCTCCTGGATGCTAGGCCCCAGCTGCTGGCATCCCCCAGCCTACCTCTCTGCCAGTGTTCTCCCCTCTTCCCACCTGAAGGTAAGACTAGTAGGATCCCTACCCTCACCCCTGACCCTCAGTCTCTCCCTGCCTGAGAATCCCAAAGGGCAGAAGCCACTGCTGAGTGTGTCCCTGAGGGGTGGTGATGAGGTAAAGGCAGGGCCTGTCTGGCCTGCGCTGGGTTCAAGGCAATCCACCTGGGACTTCAAACAATTAATTTCCCCAATCTGCAAAACGATCAGCTTCTGAGGGAAAACAATTAGCCCGCTGCAAATTGTAATTGTCACCTCACTCCTGATTTTAATTTGGACTAATGAGGGCTAAGTGATTCCTGCTCCCTCCCCTCCCACTGCCCCTAGGCCCTGAGCCCTCACCTGCCAGCGGGCGCTTAACCCTCAGCTGCCCAGCTTGCATCAGAGGCTGAGGAAGTTTTCGGGTTGGCACAGGGCCCAGGGCCAGGCTGGGCAGGTGCTGGCAGGAAGGAGGGAGGAAAGAAGAGAGCACCTCCGACCCGGCCCACAGGGGAGTTGCCTATTTACAAGGCTCATAGGCAATCAAAGTTTTATTGAATGGAATTGACTACTGACTCACTCCTTGTCACAGCCAGTTACGTCTGGCTGCACAGTCTCTGGGGACCCTGCTTCCAGGAGTGTCTGCCTCCTTCGCGCCAGGGTGCCTTTGCCTGGCCTTGTTCTCCCCATACCCCCTACTGCTGTGGTCGGGGTAGGCCATGATTCTCTGCAGCAGGGAGAGGGCTCACGTCCATGTCTGCCAGTCATGGGGGTCAGTGTGGGAAGTGAACCTTGGATCGTTTAATCTAACTTCCGTTCCTCTAAACAAATTAAGTCCTAGAGAGGAGAAGGATCTGGTCAAGGTCACATAGGGGTCAAGGCCCTGGAGGAACTCACAGCCCTTCGTGTTTCTTCTTATTGGTTGCTTAATTGTCTATCTTCTTACCTGGACACTGCTTTCCTCTCTTGCCTGCACAATGCCTGGCATGTTCAGAGATGCAGGAAAGAAGAAAAGAATGCATCCCGAGCAACCGTGTCCATGTTCTTCTACCACCTCCCACCCCCATTTAGTCTCGTTTCCAGTTGGGTTGGGTTGATTCATTCATGTGCGCATCCATTCGTTCACACACTGCAGCTGTGTGCTGAGAACCAGGCCATGAGCTGGGGATACAGCGATAAATAAGGCACATCCTTGCCCTCCAGAACCTCACAGTCTAGTGGTTTCCGAATGTGGGGCTGTTCAGCCCAGAGCCCCCGACCCTCAGCAGGTTGCTCTGGGGCGAGAATCGCAGTCTAGTGGTTTCTGAATGTGGGGCTCTTTAACCCAGAGCCCCTGACCCTCAGCAGGTTGCTCTGGGGCGAGAATCAATCCTAAACAGCAGCAGCAGCAGGTGAGGGAGAATCAACCCTGAGCAGCAGCAGGTGAGGGAGTCAACTGCAGCTCCTGGCTTCTGCCCCTGGCTGCAGACTGGCCCTGTGCTCATCCACCTCTTTGAGTCACCACTGCTTAAGGAGTTAAGTTTGGAATCAGAAATCCTGAGTTCTTGTCCTGGCTTTGACGCTCATTTGCTCTGTGACCTTCCACAAATCCCTTTACCTCGTGTCCTTTCTGAAGTCAGGGTCTCGGCTCTGGTGCGTCCACCTGTCTTTTGGTGACTCTGGCCTGACCTCATCCCAGCTCCACGCAGCTGCCTCTCGCTCCATGTGCCAGTGGAGGCAGCTCAGCTAGTGGAAAGGCCTCTGTTCTGGTCAGGAGCCGTCTCTGTCTGGGCCTGCCACCACCACTGGGTAACCTCAGTTAGCTGTAAAGTGGGGAAGGTCACCACCTTGAGGGTTGGGGGCTGTGGTCTGAACAGCTCCACATTTCAAAACCACTAGACTGTGTGGTCCTGGAGGGCAGGGATGGGTGTTATTTATCTCTGTATCCCTAACTCATGGCCTGGTTCTCAGCACACAGCTGCAGAGTATAAATGGATGAATGAATCAAACCAACCTAACCAAAAAGTAGGCTAGTGGGGGCGAGGCTAGAAGACAAACTGTGGTAACAAGTCCATGCAGGTGAAGGCTCCCTGGAATAAAACTCTCAGTGCCATACAAGAGGACCTCATTGTTGGCATGCAGTGGTCGCATCTTGGAAACCATCCCTCAATTCAGTGGACATACAAACTGGAGGTGCTGCGGGGGAGGCAGTGGAAAGCACATGGAAGGAATTTCCTGGCTCTGGGCCTATTTTCCTGGGGTCGCTGGATTGAATCCTCTTTCAGGCTTCTTCCAACTCTTAACATGCTGGGATTCGGCATTGAGATGTACCCAGTAGTGAGGGCAGCCTTAGGAGAGGCCACAGCTTTTTCTGCACCCTGCCCGGGCCCTCTCTCACTGTCTCCTGTGGGAAGGTGCAGTTGGCTGCACCTCTCTGACATTCTCCTCTTCACATTTTCCCCACTGTTTCCACACATGCTGCCAATCCCAGCCTATCCTGTTCTAGCTGTGTGCTCTTTCCCAATGGTTTGACCTGTCTTGTTTTCAGTAGCTGTAGCTGGGCTCACCTGCCAAGTGTCCCTGAGTAAGTGGTAGAGGAGGGATTTGAACCTAAGTCTTTCTAATCCACAGTCTGTTAGAATATAGAAATGTATGTTCCATAGAAATATAATGCAAGCCGCATTAAAAAGGCAAAAAGAAACAGGTGAAGTTAATAACGTATTAACCCAATATAGCAAAAATATTTCAAAATGCAATCAATAACAAATTCATGAATGAGATATTTCACATTCTTTTTTCATATTAAATATTTGAAAGCTGGAGTACATTTACATGTTAAGCACATCTCCATTTGGACTGACCACATTGCAAATACCCAGTGGCCTCATGTGGGGCTGCCACCTTGGACAGCTCTGGTCTTTGTTCTTGATATTGCTCCTTCCTGCTGAGTCATAGAGTGACTCGTCATAAAAATCAGAGCCGTCCATCTGGGCTTTGCTTCTCTTTGACTTCTTACTGGTCTCAGGGACCAGCCTTTCTCCTTTGGGCTCTTTTGGAGTTGGTGCTCTCTCCCCTTCCCTCTTACCTTCTTACCTGCCCATCCTCCACCTCCTCTCCCCTCACTCCCTCTCTCCCTCTCCTTGTTGTCAGACAAGAAACCTTTAAATAGGTGAGACAAAGGTGACAAATGTTCCTCATTTACATTCAAGTTCTATCTGCTTTTTTGGCCCTGTTGAATGGCACCTCTATCAAAACATCTCATTTGGAAATGTCAGAGTGGCTTTTGATAAGTCATCAGTCACTCTGATGGTGGCTGACAGATGTGGGTAACAGTGTGGTGGTATCTAATATACTGTGGAATGCATCTTTTGCAATTGTGTGGTATTTTATTTATTCAACATGGCATGAAATCTCTATTGAAGGAAAGAAACTATTAACCCTGCCAGACCAGTCTCTTTAAGTCCTTCTTTTCCTCTTAACTTTCTAGCCTTTTTTTTTTTTTTTTTTTTTAAACCTCCTTGGTTCCTTTCCTGGAATCAGAATCTTGCAATCCCAGTCACTGCAGGCCAAGTTCTTGGGCACCCCCTTGCCTACTGCAGCAAAAGTTAAGCCAGCCACACTCGTGGAGGCTCTGTCATCCCTATGGGAAGTGGGTAAAAGCTTCTGGGTTGAGACAGAACCCTGGCTTGGAATCCAGTTGCTCTTTCCCTATGGCTGGGCTCATCTTGTCTTTGGTGGCTGTAGCTGGGCTCGCCTGCCAAGTGTCCCTGAGTAAGTGGTGGATGTGGGATTTGAACCTAAGTCTTTCTAATCCACGGTCTATGTTAGAATATAGAGATCTATGTCCAATAGAAATATTATGCAAGCCCCACTAAAAAGGTAAAAAGAAACAGGTGAAATTAATAACATATTAACCCAATATATCAAAAACATTATTTCAAAATGCAATCAATAACAAATTCATGAATGAGATATTTCACATTCTTTTTTCATATTGAATCTTTGAAAGCTGGTATACATCAACATGTCCAGCACATCTCAGTTTGGACTGGCCCATGAATCTTGCCTGAATCCAGACTCCTAGGTTCTCATGAAGGGAGAAAATCCAGCCTTGACAGTGTTTTTCCCTGGATGTAACTGCTCCCTCCTCCCCAACAGCTCCCCCAGCTCTCCCAGAGTCTGCCACTGTAGCTGCCATCTCTGATGGGCTGCACTGCTCCTGGGCCGTACTAACCCAGGTGCCTACTACCCCTGTTTCCCCAGAATTTCAGCTCAGACAAGAGTAGTTTTTTTTTTTTTTTAAGGAACGTTCACTAAAAACTAAAAGAAAAACCACACACACACACACAGCCTACCCCAAGAAAGCGTGGAAACAAATCCCAAGTTTTTTCAGGTCATATATTTCTGATCTAAAATGCAGGCAGTCAGGTCCCTAATGAGATGGGCTGATTCAGTCCAGGCCGCCTGGTCCCCGCCCCTTCCCCTAATTCACCTGTGTCTGGAGTCCCCCCTCCCCATCTTTTCTCACCTTGGAGGTCTTCCTTCCCTGCCACCACTTTTTCCTCCGGTCTTCCTCCGGTCTTCCTGAGACTTTGGCCAGGTATTGCAAGTAGCCAAGCGTGGTGGGATGACAGGTCTCTAAAGGCCCTGGGTTGTTACTGAGAGAAATCACTGTGCTAACTTAGTGATATAGTTTGGCTCTCTCTCCCCACCCAAATCTCACCTTGAATTGTAATTCCTATAATCCCCACATGTCAAGGGTGGGACCAAGTGGAGGTAATTGAATCATGGGCGTGGCTTCCCCCATTGCCCGGTCTCATGATAATAAGTCTCATGAGATTTGATGGTTTTATAAGCACCTGTCATTTCCCCTGCTTGCACTCACTATGTCCTGCTGTCCTGTGAAGAAGGTTCCTGCTTTTCCTTTTCCTTCTGCCATGATTGTAAGTTTCCTGAGGCCTCCCCAGCCATGCAGAACTGTGAGTCAATTAAACCTCTTTCGTTTATAAATTACCCAGTCTTGGGTATTTCTTCATAGCAGTGTGAAAATGGACTAATACAGACATTCTGAAGTTTCCTCATCAGTACATGGAGATAGATGGTAACACCTGCCTCAGAGAGTTGCCATGATGATTCCACATGCAATCACACATGTGAGAAAGTGCCTTGTCAACCTAAACCCTACTGTGAAATCATTCTTTTACCCATGTCCAGACACGATGGAGGAAAGGCTGCCCGGTGCCACCTTAGCAAATGACCCAGCCCGTTCTCCACCCATTCTTTAAAGAAAGATGCCAACACACACACACATGTTTTAGCATAAGCCTTTCCCTGTTCCTGTTTCCTTGGGGTGTTGTTTGTGATTTCTGCAGAAGGCAGCGTCTTATAAAGAAAAGAACTGTTACTCTAGGGCCAGACCAACCTGGCTCCAATTTTAGCTCAGTGCAACTTCTTGTATGCCTCTGGGCAAATGAGCCGCCTCAGTTTCCCCATCTGTATAATGATTTAAGAATATCAGTCACACAAGAGTTGGACCTATGACACTGTCAATGCTCATGACTATGAATTCCCTTCTTCATCCCCGCCCCACCCTCACCCTCTCCCTCTCTGTGCAGGTGTAAGGTGGAGGAAGTACCTGGATGGTTGGCAAAAGCCTTCTGCCCTGCCCTGCCCTGTGGCTTGGAGTAGATAGGTGCGGAATCCAGATGGGATGAGCGTATCAGTCCTCTAACCATCAACCTCCACACACCTAGTCTACACACAGACCTGCTCCAGCAGGACCCAAGCTAGCCACCCTTGGGGAGGGACTGCCACCTTTACAGGAAACTTCTATTAAGGAGATTCCACTGCCAGCCCTGGGAACCATGTTGTTTGTTCTTTTACCCCAAGCCGCATTTATTGAGCACTGACCGTGTGCAGACCCTATGCCAGGTGAGGGGATGCTAGGGATGAGGGAGGCCCAGCCAGCCCCTGCTCTTGAGAAGCTCAGTCTGGGGAGGCAGGTGGACTCACCATGGCTCACGGTAAACAAGGGTAGGTGTTGCGGGAGCAAGAGGAGAGAAGGAAGGTGTCACAAAGGGGATGACAATTGAGCTGACACTTGAAGGATAATTATGAGCTCCCTAAGCAGAGAATGGAAGGACATTCCAGAACAACAGGTTTAAAGACCTGAAATCACGAAAGAGAACAGCCAGCTCCTGTCCAGGGCAGGGGAAAAAGAAGAGGAGGAGAGGATCTGAAGAGGTGGGTAGGGATGGGGCTGTGGGGAGTGCTGCCAGGCCAGCCAAGAGCTCTACCCTTTGAGAAAGCAGAGAAAGTGACCTCCCCCATCACCAGGAGAGAGAGGGAGGGAGGCTGCATGGTGCAGATGGAAAGCCCAGATAGCAACTGTAGAATCTCAGGGAAGAGCACTGTGAGGATGGCTTCATGGAGGAGAAGGGGCCGGATGTGAGGATTTGGTAGAATGTGGTCAACAGTGTAGGGGGAATGTGGCTTCTGACCACCATTCCCATTTTACTAAACAGCTGTTCCCCCTGGGACTCCCTTTTCTCTGATATTGCAGTGGTGCAGCAGATGGGTAGGGGCATGCATGTCCCCACCCATGCCTCCTGGGAAAGGGAACCCATTTATTGAGTGCCTGTTGCATGCTAGATGTCAGATTCTCTGCCAGCATTATCACATTTAATCCTCATGATAACTCTATGATATAATACTCTCATATTACAATATAGAAACTGACACCTAGAGAGGTTCAGTAATTTGTTCAAGGTCACAATGGTGGGAAGAGGCCAGGGCAGGATTTGAACTCAGGTCTTTCACATCCTAAAGGCTTTGTTCTTTCCACTTTGTGGTGTAGAGCATTTGGTTCCCAGCTTCCTGAGCCTGATCTTCCTCTAGCCCCAGAGTTTCTGGAGGAATTTATATGACATTGTTGCTGCCTTCATCATTAGAAGGCTGTCACCAGGGTGACAGGGAACAGTAGATATGGAGCTGTCACAATGGGAAAAATGAGGCAGTGAGGAAGGCACTCCATCACTGCCTCTGGATTAGAGGCGGCCACGGCTCTGCCTGGCACACACACCCTGTCATGATTCTGCCTCAGCTGCACCCCAACCTCATCCTTGCCGCCTCTTCAAATGGGTGGAATCCAGGCCTCAGAATGCACCCCTGAATTCCAAAATATGGAGTCATCTTTGTGGAAAGGGGCCAACCCACCATCTTCAGAACCAAGCAAGGGCTAGAACAGCACTTAACATGTTGGGAGGCCACAGACCCCTCTCAGAAGCTGATAAAAGCTATGGACCTTCTCACCGGAAAAATGCACCTGTGCTCACACATTCACACACAAACATGTTTGCATGCAATTTCAGATAATTCCCAGCCTCTGCAGTCCAACTGAGGACTTCAGATTAAGAAGGCTTTCTCTCTGGAGATGCTGGGGGGAATACATTTACAAAATACATCGTTTCTGACGATGTCTCCTTTTCTGATCCCTTCTCTGTTCCTAAGCTCCTGGAGAAAACAAAGGAAATGTAACTCAGATGAAGTAATTGTTTTAGAAGAGTGTGTTGGCAACGCCCTGTGTGGGGAGGTTGAAGCACTGGCCACAATGAGAGCTTTGGGTTGTCTGTCTGTTTAAATGGCTCAGGGTTCTTCATGTCCATCATGGTGTGGGTGGACTGTCTGACAATCAGGATTTGGCTCCATGTCTGAAAATCAGTCTATCAGGCTCTGAGCCCCTCAGGATGCTGGCTTGTGAAACACTTAGGTGCTACACCTTCCAGGGAATGGGCTGGAAAATGCTTTGTAGAAGAGCCCGTTGCTGCAAGACCCCTGAGGTCCTCCTCCCTCTCATCCTCAGCTACCTCTGCAGGTTCCTGTTCCTCCCTGGCAGGGAGCACCTGTGCTCTTAATAGACTGCCTAATCACTTGTTTAAACTAGACATTGTGGGGGTAATGACTCCTGGCTGGGACCAGAGAAAACCATCAGCTGTCTCCTGTAGGGATGAGTCCTGCTGGACATGGTCCCTGCTGGCTGCAGAGGCTGGGGCGGTCCTTCCTGAGGCAGAACCAGCTGTGTGGTGGGGCATAGAGGGTGGATTGGGGACTGTTTGAAAGTTTGGCAAAGAGAGCTGGCAACTCTTTCCCTCCCTTGCCTACCCTGCTACTCCTGGGCACAGGATGGACCCAAATGTGAGGGCTGATGGGAGTGCAGAGCCGGGAGACAGGGTGCCTGGGGTCGTTTCACCCCTCTGCCAGTGGCACTCAAAGGATAGCTCCTGGCACAGTTCAGTCCCACATACACCTGCACCTGTCCCCCAGCTGGAGAAGACAGAAAATCTGGCAATACCTAAGGCTTCCCAGTCCCAGGGGTGTGACTATAAAGCCAGTAGATTCGCTGTTTGCCCAAAGTTTTGAGGTCTGGGGAGAGAGGTGCTAGAGAAATATAAGTTACAGCCATGTTAATTATTATTATTTTTATCATTATTACAGGAGAGAATGTTCCCCCTGTTAATTCCCTGGGAAAATGGCTGTGAAAATGAGCTGGCACCATCTGGGCCTTGTGCCCAGGAGAGCAAGAGCACTGGCTAATACAGCCTCCAAATCTGCTCGCCTCCAAGCTGCTTTACCTGGTCTGCCACTGCACCCCTCTGCCTGCCACCTCCCCTAATACACATGTGCACTCATGTGCACAGATACACAACACACACACACACACTTACACACCTGCAGCCCTGGCTGCAGGGAGGAGGATGCATAGCTCCTGCAGCATTAGAGAGTGGATTTGGCCCTTGTTCCTACCTCACTGGGAGAAAACTGACTGAGCTATAGTAGAACCATGTGAAGGGGTGGGGGAAGACCCGTGCTTTAGTTGTTCTAGAGTTTTCCGCTTACAAACACTTTCACATGCATCATCCCGTAGGCTCCCTCACAGCCAGGTAGTTGGTGTGGTGGTGAAAAGTGAGAGCTTCAGCATCACACAGCACTGGGCTTACATTGTGGCTTCTGTTAATACATGTACTAGCTATGTGACCTTGGGTCAGTTGTGTAACTTCTCTGAGCCTCCATTTCACCATCAGTAAATGTAATATTACTCTCGTAGGGTTGTTGTGTGGATTAAAATTTTTTTAAAGCTTTGTGAAAGGCCCGACACATAGTTAGCATTTGATAAATGGTGCCTATTAAAATTCAAGGCAGATATTTTTCTCCCCATTTTATAGATGAAAAGGAACTAGGATCAGTGAGATTGTCCTATAGCTGGTGTCAACCTAAATAATGAACAGAGAGGCTCTGCAAAAGAAAAAGGTACTTATTTGGGAATAGAGCGTTGCACTGGGAATCCGCATGCCATGGTAAACTACATGTGTGTAGTTCAGGAAGGTTAAATAAGACAAAGATTTTTGAAAGAAAAGATGAGGAGGATTACATAATTGTTTTGAAATAATTATCCTTGGCTACAAAGATCAATAACAAGGGTGACACCAGTCTGAGGTTGGATAGCTGGCTGTGGACAGATGTCCTTGCAGAAATATTTTTTGTGTAAGGTTTCAATGGTCTTTGTGCAATATTATGGCTTTTGCAATCTTTTTGATAGTTTTTGTTATCAGGCATCCAAGCATGAGAACTCTCTTCATGGCCTTCCCTGGCTCTATTTGTCATGGTGGCTTTTTTTTTTTCTTTTTCTTTTTTAACCCTGGTAAGTGCTAGAGCTGTTATTAGAACTCCTGGATTTAGATCCAGATTAACTCTCTTAATGCCAAACCCTCAAATGCCGCTGTTTTCCTGGGAGACTTGGGCGGTAATGGTGTGGAACTGTGTAGTCTTGAGTTAGCCTTTTGGCTTCCCCTGCAGCCAGCTCTGTCCTCCCTATCCTGCCCCACACATCCATCCATCTGGGGCTTCTGAAGGTGTCACCTCATGGCTGCTCAGTCTCTGCCAGGTGGGGCAAGGGAGTGGAGATGGGTAGAGGAGACCCCAGAACCCCGTGGAAACTTCAGGGCCTCATGGGGTCAGAAGAGATGGTGATGGATGGAAAGCAAGCATGGGGAATGGGTAGAGAAGAGACAGGAGAGTCAAGAAAGAGGTGGAGAAGGGAGAGCAGAGCCAGGCTTTACAGTCTCCTCGGGAGGAACTGCATAGCCTGTTCCATAGACTCCACTTGCTACAGCCCCTGAACGCCCTTCCAGGAGGAGAAGTCCCACTTTCAGAAACCTGTTTCTTCTATCTGATAATAATGCATCCTTATGTTTGGTGGCCGCTATGGTCTGAATGTTTGTGTCTCCCCAAAGTTTCTATGTTGAATCTTAACCCTTCAGTGTGATGGTGTTACAAGGCAGGGCCTTCAGGCGGTGAGCTCATGAGGGTGGAGCCCACCTGAGTGGGATTAGTGTCCTTATAAAAGAGACCCCAGAGAGCTCCCTCTCCCTTCCTGCCATGTGAGGACACAGTGAGAAGATGGCCCTCCATCCGTCAACAAAGAAGCAGGCCTTCACCAGACACCAGACTTCACCATATGCCAGCTCCTTGATCTTGGACTTCCCAGCCTCCAGAACTGTGAACAATAAATTTTTGTTGTTTATAAACTACCTGGTTTATAATATTTTGTTATAGCCACCCAAATGGACTAAGACCATGGCACATCCAGCTATTTAATTTACTTTTCAAATATGATGTGATTGTGAATTTATGGTATATGAATTATATTTCAAAGCTATTGTTTATATATAATTATATAATATGTACACATATGTATGTATGTGTGGAAAATCGTAGTATGATTTGTTAAGAGCATGGATTCTTGCTTCTTACTAACTGTATGATCTTGGGCAGCAGGAGGCTTAACTTCTTTTAACCTCTGTTTTCTCATCGGCACAATGGGGATGATAATATAATAGAGTTTTATGAGGATTAAAAGAGATAGTGAATGGTAAGGGCCTGGCAGAGAGTAAGCCCTTAATGAAATTAGCTAATTTTATGGCATCTATTTTAGCTATACAAGGCATATGTTGTTACCTAAATTGTATTTATTTATTTACTTGCTTACTTTAGAGACAGTGCCATCTGTCATCCAAGCCTGGAGTGCAATGGTGCATTCTTAGCTCACTGCAGCCTCACCTCCTGGGCTCAAGCAATCTTCCTGCCTTAGCCTCTCAAGTAGCCAGGACTACAGGTGTGCACCACCACAACAGGCTAATTTAAAAAAAAAAAAAAAAAGTTGTTATAGAGACGGGATCTCACTATGTTGCCCAGGCTGGTCTTGAACTCCTGGCCTCAAGAGATCCTACCAACTCAGCCTCCCAAAGTGCTGGGATTACAGAAATGAGCCACCACGCCCGGCCATTACTCCCATTTTAGAATTGAGGAAACTGAGCCCAGGAGGATGTTCCTCTGTACATGTCTGGAGGGCAGCATATTCATCTCTGTGATCCTGTGCACAGGATTGGGCTCAATGAATCTTTGTAGAATAAAAGACGTGTCACCCCTTGCTCAGTGGAGACCTGGCACTGGAATGCACAGCTCTGGCCTCCTTAGCCTGGGTTCTCTCCATCAAGCCAGGCTGACCAGCTAAGGAGGTGGAGCGGGCCCTTATGGCCAGGAGCCTCCTGGAGGCCTGTGGCCCTCTCCAGAGCTACCCAGGGGGCCGTGCCACCACTTGCAAACAGGGGAAGAACTTCCAAAGGTGGGAGCTGAGGCTGCCCTGCCAGGGGATGGCCATCTCAGGGCAGGGTCATTCAGCAGGCTTACAGAGCCCAACAACCCTTCCCCAGCCTGGGAGCAGGAGCCTGGGGCTGGTGTCCCACTAGCCAGGCAGATAGACAGCTTCTTCGGTCTGGGATTTCACTGAAAGCCCTAAAGCCCTGAAGCCCTGCTTCACTTAGCACAGATTAGGCATCATGGGGCCCTAAAGATCTCCACATGACCTCTTGGCAAGTCTAGGATTGCTTCCTCGCTATGTACTACTTAGAAGACCTTGGGCAAGTTACTTCACCTCTGTAGGCCTCAGTTTCCTTGCCTGCAAAATAGGGGTGCCAGTAGTTCTGCCTCTAATGGTGTGGGGGAATTCAATGAAATGGTGCACAAAAGCGCAGAGTTGAGTCCTGTTGTGAACACTAAAGCAGGCCGGAGGCCTGGCCCCAGATCACCACGACAGCACTCGGGCTCTGCGAACAGTAATGCGTGAGATCAGCGCTGGTGATTATATTCCCCAGGCCTCTACCTGCAGGCCTCATGCCAAGGCCTGATGTTCAGGGTGGGGTGGGGGGGTGGGGGAGCGGGGGAGCGGGGAGGAGAGCAGGCAATCACTGTTGGGGTCCCCCTACACTCAGTGAATGCTTTCACAAAGCAGGAGGAAGACCAGAAGAAAAGCAAGGAAAGGAAAAGAAAACCCTAGCACATTTTCCTCTGTCCTCCCCCAGCTCCGCAGCTCCTGGGGGAACTGAGCTGCATAATACAATGGGATTTAATAAAATGCCTTTAACTCACAAAGTTTGTCTGCTGCCAGCTCCTTAATTAAATTGCCTAATGCTGCTTTGCGATGGCAGCACAAACTCCTGTGTTTAAAGAGCACGGTGTTGCCATGGCACTCCCCCACAGGGTGAGCGGGGTGTGGAGGAGCATACAGATGAGGCCCGGGGGTCGGGGCCTTCCCGCAGAGTCCTCTCTACCACCCTCTCAGTGACTGCCCCCAGACACACACACACACACACACAGACACACACACACACGTCACATGCTGCAGTAGGCAGACTCTGGTCTGGGAAAGGATTTAATCCTTGCTAAGAATGCTGAGCTGTGTTTTAGAACTGGGAGACTCAGGAGCATCTGCACAGAGCAGAGCTGGTCAGCTGGTCTGGCTGTGGACAGTGGGCGTCAGGCACAGGCCTTGGCACTCAGGGCAGCCCTGTGGGGCCTGGGGCAACCAAGCGTCTCCCCAAGCCGCTCCCTCTAGCTGCCAGCAGCCACCACCCTCTCCCCTGGTACACTGTACAATTACACTCGTCTGTATGTGCCCTCACTTGAGAAGGACTGGGAAGCATTGGGCTAGATCTGATTGCTTTGATGAGAAAGTAGGAATGTTCTTTCACATGTGGACGGTAGAGGAAAGAGAAGCTCATTTCCTTTATGGATTTTTCCTTCAGAAGTAATAGTTCTCAGTCCTGGCTTCACATTCAAACCATTTGGGGATTTTCCCCCCAATACTTTATTATGAAAAATTCCAACATACAGCAAAGTCAAGGGAATTTTACATTGAGCAATCATCTACCCCCCACTTAGACTCTACCATTAACCTTTTTATTAGACTTGCCTTATCACATCTCTCTCCATCTATCCATTCCTCTATCAATCCATCTTAATTTTGGTGCATTTCAAAGTAAATTACAGACATCAGTACACTTTTCCCTAAATATTTCAGTAGCAACAACTATGGGGTTCAATTTTTGCTTACAATGTTTTTTTTAAAATATAAAATTTACAAAGAAATCCTGGGAAGTTTTTTTTTTTCAAAAACACCATGTGTGGATCCTACGCCTCAGATTGATTTAATTGGTCTAGAGTGGGAGGTAGTCATCAATATATTTTATTTTATTTATTCTAAAAGACAGAGTCACCCTCTGTCTCCCAGGCTGGAATGCAGTCGTGCAATCACGGCTTACTGCAGCCTTGACCTCCTGGGCTCAAGGAATCCTCCTGTCTCAGCCTCCTGAATAGCTAGGACTACAGTCATGCACCTTGTAGCCCACTGCCCACAGAAAGACCAGTTGGCCAGCTCTGCTCTGTGCGGATGCCCCTAAGTCTTCCAGATCACTATGTTGCCCAGGCTGGTCTCAAACTCCTAGGCTCAAGCAATCCTCCTGCCTTGGCCTTCCAAAGTGTTAGGATTACAGGTATGAGCCTGGCCAGCATTCGTATATTTTAAAAGATCCCGTGTAATTCTATGGTGCAGCCAGAGTTGAAAAACAGAGATAACAGGATGCAAATCATTGTCATTTGTATGTCCATGGTCATCCTTCTTTTAGTGTGCCCTTCTGTGTGCATGTGAATCCACTTATTTTCATGTTGGCATCATTGGGGGTCTCATTATCCAATGTGTATTTCCCATTTACAGAAGCTGCGTCTGTTTCAGGTTCTGTACAGATCACAGCAATGAGGCCATACGCGTGTTCTGATGGTGATCAGGGTAGCTATGATGACCAGGATTGTGACAGTGGCTGGAGAAGAATGATGATGCTTGTGGAAGGTGTTAAGTGAGTGTGGTCATGGCAGCGAGCAGGGGATTCATACGGCAAAGATGGGGCTGGTGACATTAACAGAGATGGCCGGCTGCAGGTGGGCAGACCGTAGTGATGGTGGAGGTAAATCTCACGATGGCGTTGTGATAATGAGATGGTCATCCTGGTGATGCTCCTGCCGTTGCCTGTCCCTGTGAGGGCGATGTGCCAACAGATGCTCATTCCGTGCAGTGATACTCGTCCGGGAAGAATGTTGGTTGTTACATGGCAGGAAGGTTGGTCCTTCCATTCGGAATTCTCATTGCTGCAAGGTACAGCTCCTTCCAAAATTCTGAGACCACCTGAGAACATTCTACCCCATTCTACCCTTGCAGCTAAGGAAGAGGCTCAGCACAGCAGCAGCAGCTCCTTGCTCAGCTGCCCTTTTCCACTGCACTTTAAGACAGAGCTCTGGTGTTAAGTACGAGTGGGTCATTAGGAACATTTATTTAAGATGAACAGTTCTGGGAGCCAGCTGGACTTGGGATGCCAGCCATCTCGTGATCGATAGAGATTCTATTTGCTGCCTGCATGGTTTCCTGTTCCCTTCATGCCTGGTACACTCAAGAGAGAACTGGACAACTGCTGTGGTTCTCTCTCCCTTAACCCCTGCAGCAAGGAGCAGAGGTGAGCAAAGCCCCAGAGTAGTCCTGACCTCTCTCCATGAGCTGGGATGACACCCTCTCTGAATTGTAGTGGGTTGCGGAGAGAGGCTTAAGGATGAGAACAAGGTTGGGGCTGCCAAGACACATTACATTTAAAATATTTATATATTAATATTTACTTATATGTAAATATATATAAGCCCAGAGAATAATGCTGGAAAATACCTTTAAAATAATATTGTTCAACGCTTTTATTTTACAGATGAGAAAACTAGGGTTCAGTAGTCAGCAAATCAGATCATTGTTGAGAACAACAAAAACATCTTTTATGCATATATCTCTAACAAAACAGAGTGAACTCACACCTGTGATCTGATCGGATCTTTAGAATGGTCCTGTGAGTAGGCAGGAAACTTCCTGCCCACCTGACCAGTGGCTCCTGAATCCCTTCCCAGATTTTTCCCACTATGCAGTGAGCCTAGGTCCATCTGTATAGTACTTCTCAGTTCACCATGCGTATTTCACACTCATATTTTCATTTTAGCTGTACATCTCTGTGAAAAAGAGATGGTACTAGTCTTATTCCCATTTTTCCGTAGAGAAAACTGAGGCTCATAAAGCATCTTGCCCAAACTTGCACAGTTAGAAAACAGCAGAGTGGGAACTAGAACTCAGGATGCCTATGTTACTGGGATGGCTTAAAACAACATAAATGTATTGTCTTGCAGATTTGGAGGCTGGAAGTTCAAAGTCAAGGTGTCAGCAGGACCATCCTCGCTCTGAAACCTGTAGAGGAGGATTCTTTCTTGCCTCTTCCTGCTTTCTGGTGGTGGCCATCAATTGGTGGTGTTCCTTGGCTCACAGCTGCAGCACTTCCATCTGTCACCATGGCACATGGCACCTTCCTGTGTCTGCCTCTGTCTTCACATGGCTTTTTTTATTTCTTATAAGGATACCAGTCATACTGAATTAGGGCCGTCCACAATAGCCTCATCATCAGGTGATTACATCTTCAGACACTATTTCCAAATAAGGTCATGTTTACAGGTACTGGGGGTTAGGACTTCAGTATATCTTTCTGAGGAACACACTTCAACCCATAACAGTCCCTGACTTCCAAGCCAAGGGCCTTTTACCACATGCTGTTTGCACAGTGGGCTCCATCCCATTCGTTTTCTCCTCCACGTCTTCTATTCCCAAGGACCAGGTGCTTCCCTCCCCTGCAATTCAGGATGTAGGGCTGGCTGAGAGCACTTTTCATTTTCTGCTCTTCCCAAATTATTACAAGCTACTAAAGTAAAACCATGAAATATTGGTGGGCTTTTTGTCTTTTTTATTCCCAGACAGTAAAAATCATTAAGGCTTGCTCTTAATTAGTTTAATTTCAAAGCTTCTAAATATTGATTTAACCTACACTCTTTTGTACTTGCCGCAGTCATTGAATTATGCCTGTTATTGATCACAGATGGAAGCATTTCCTTCCACAGGCTTGGAGGCCCTGGGAGCCGCTGCTCCCACAGCGGGTGCACTGGGCTCAGAAGGCATGGATGGGTGTGGAGGAGACGAAGCTTCTGCCAGATTGGAAAGGGCCTTCTCTTGAAGAAGGGCTGCTGAGCTTAGGCCAGGGGCCAGTTTCTTTCTCTTGGCTTGGCCCAGGCCCAACGGAGCTTGAATAAGTCAACTGGAAATCTCCTCATTCTATTCCAGGCTTGAGGAAGTGGAAGGAGAGCTGGGCCATGGGGGCTGGAGGAGGGTGATGTGGGGTTGGGGTTTAGAGCACAGGTGTTAGGGCCAGCCAGAAGCAAGTTTGAGTCCTGGCTTTACCAGCTGAATGTTCTGGGCTGGGTACCTTCCCTCTCACATCTGAGAAGTGGGGCTGGTAATTTCCACATCATAGTGTTACTGTGAGCGTTCAACACAATCCCTCTGGTGAGGCATCTAGCCCAAGGCCTGGCTACTAACCAGAGCTCAGTCAATGACTACCATTAACATCATTGCCCTCTCACTGGAAAAATAAAGACTGGACTTGGAAGCATACTGTATCTTCTAGCCTCAGCCTCGTTACTTGTTTAGGTGTGAACTCAGACAAGTCACTTATCTTCTTTCCACTAAAATGAGGATAATGGCCCCTTTGACTTCAGAGGGCTACCGTGAATCACATACATCGTAGTCCGTTTGTGCTGCTCTAACAGAATACCACAGAATGGGTAATTCATAAAGAACAGAAATTTATTTCTTACAGTCCTGAAGGCTGGGAAGTCCAAGACAAGGTGCCAGCATCTGGTGAGGCTACTCTCTGCTTTCAAGATGGTGCCTCAAATGCGGCGTCCTCATATGGCAGAAGGTAGACAGACAAAAAAAAAATTCTCTCTGTCAAGCCTTTTAATAATAGTAATTTATTTCTTCATGACGTAAACACATCCCAAAAGGCCCCACCTCCCAACACTGTTGCACTGGGGAATAAGTTTCCAGTACGTGGATTTTGATGGATTTTGTGGGATATATTCAGACCATAGCAACATAGGATTGTGAATACAGAAAATTTTTTTTTTTTTTTGAGACAGAGTCTCACACTGTCACCCACGTTGGAATGCAGTGGCACGATCTCAGCTCACTGCAACCTCCACCCCCCGGGTTCAAGTGATTCTCTTGCCTTAGCCTCCTGAGAAGCTGGGATTACAGGTGCATGCCACCAGGCCCCCTAATTTTTGTATTTTTAGTAGAGTCGGGGTTTCACCTTGTTGCCAGGCTGGTCTCAAACTCCTAACCTCAAGTGATCTGCCCACCTTGGCCTCCCAAGGTGCTGGGATTATAGGTGTGAGCCACCACACCCGGCCAATATGGAATAATTTTCACTGCAAGGTGCATTTGATCTGAACGACCTATTATTATTGATGGCTATTGTAGCTATTGCCTTTTGTTTGTTTGGGTTTTAATTTGCTTTTATTGTTAGAGACAGGGTCTTGCTCTGTTGCCCAGGCTGTAGTACAGTTGTGTAGTCATAGCTCACTGCAACCTTGAACTCCTGAGCTCAAGCGATCCTCTCACCCCAGCCTCCCCGGGAGCTAGAACTACGGGTATGAGCCACCACCCCCACATAGGTGTTTTGTGTGTGTGTGTGTGTGTGTGTTTTGTTTTTTTTGGAAGAGACAGGGTTTCACTGTGTTGGCCACGCTGGTCTCAAATTCCTGGACTCAAATGAGCCTCCCTTGGCCTCCCAAAGCACTGAGATCACAGGCGTGAGCCCCTGTACCCAGCTGGTTACTGCCTTATATGCCTCCTTTGGTTGGCCTCTGCCTGGCTATTGTGTCCAGACCATTCTGCCGCTGGCGTGCTGCTCCGCCATCTTCATCACATCACCCACACTCTCAGGCCCCAAGGGGAGCCACTCACTGCTTGGAACTCACTTCATATGTTTGAATCTCGGGACCTTTGCTCCTAGTGCCTCCTGTCTGTGCATTACTGGCCTGTGGATTCCAGCAACACTACCCCTGTGGGTTTTCCAATGGCTTTATTGAAGTATAATTTGCATACTATCAAATTCAGCCATTTTTAGTGTACAGTGATTTTTAGTAAATTCCTCTGAATGTTTGTCTAACTTCCTATACAAGGTAGAATCAGGCCATCTCCCCTAGCTTATGCCCTGCTGCCCTTGCTGTGTGACAACTTTTATCATCCTCTAGTAGACTGGTTTGGTTTTCTTTTTAACCTGTGAATCCCCATCTGCCCTCCCCCATAACTTTGTATTTGCAGCCCTCACATACTTACAGTGCCTGAGATAAGGTCAGGGCTCTATTTCATGCTCAATGGATAAGAGTTCCCTTGTGGCCAGGACAGAGGAGGTGAGGGAAGTCTTGAATACCCAACCTAATCTGTCAGGGTATAAGCAGCTCATCATATACACACACACACACATATATATATATATTAGATTGAACACTCTAGGTGTCACTCTTCTTGGCTTGTAGAATTCTAATCTGAGCTGGAGAGGAGGTTAGAGATTAGCTAGCCAGCAATCCTCAAACTTCAGCGTACATCAGAACCACCTGCAGCGCTTGTTCAAACACAGGTGACTAGGGCCCACCCTCAGGGTTTCTGATTCTGGAGGTCTTGGGTGGACCAAGGAACCCGCATTTCTAGCAAGTTTCCAGGTGATGTGAATTCTACTGGTCCATGGACTACAGTATGAGAACCACTGCTCTAGCCCAACCCCTCATTTTGCAGATGAGAAACCCAAGGCCTAGAGAAGGAAGAAAACACCACCCAAAGTCTGTCCCTAAGCTGGGAGTAGAGCCAGCCCTGTCCCATCCTGCGTCTACCAGCTCTGCTTCCCCCATCTGGCTTTGGAGATGAGTGAGGAGTGGAAGGCAGGAAGCAGTCTCTGAGAAACACTGTCCACTGGCCTGCCCTGGCAAGGCAGGGTGCAGAGGGACTGCCCAGGGAGAGGTCTGTGGCACTGAGGAGGGGCACAGGATAAGGCCTGGGAGAGGGAATGGCCAGGGCATTGGAGGAGGTGGCCAGGATGGCAAGCCATTGTCTTGCGGTTAGTGGGAAGGAAAGACAAACCCGCCACGGGGCCTCAGCTGCAGCCATTTATCTCCAGGCTTCCTGGACAGCTGACAGAGGGAGCAGGCAGCGCCCCCGAGACCAGGACTCCTTCCACGGCTTGATTTATCTAGACCTTCATCTGGCAAACCTGCTGATGAAATGAGTCTCCTTTTCTCTCCGCCTCATCAATTTTCATTCTGATTTCATTTTCCTTTTCCGTTAGAAGGGGCTTGGCCTTTGTCTGTGTTTAACTGGGCTGCTCCCCATTCTCTGCCTCCCTTTCTCCTCAGCCACCAGAGCCCAGCCCCTCTGACCAGGCCTCACTCACCCCCACCCGACCCTGCCCTGAGGGTCCTTTCCTCAGTACCACTGACACTTGGAGGCAGGAAACCCACCTCCTTAGCTAAGGCCTTATTCACCTCGAAAGCAGTGGTGCTTCCCTATATTCATCCAGGGCCATAAAGCCACTGTCCCTGTTCTCAAGCAGCTTGCAGTCTGAGAGAGAGAAGATGAGCGTCATATTTGATGTGAATTTTTTTTATTTCAACTTTTATTTTATGTACAGGGGGATCCATGTGCAGATATGTTACTCAGGAATATTGCATGATGCTGGGGTTTGGAGTATGGCTCCTGTCACCCTGGTAGTGAGCATATACCTGATACGTAGGTTTTTAAACCCCCCCACACACGCTGTAGTAGTCCACAGTGTCTGCTGGTCCTATATTTATGTCCATATGTGCTCAATACTTAACTCCCACTTATAAATGAGAAGATGTGGTATTTGATTTTCTGTTCCTGCGTGAATTTGCTTAGGACAATGGCCTCCAGCTCCACCTACACTGCTGCAAAGGCCATGTTCTTTTGATGCCTGTGTAGTATTCCATGGTGCATATATTAGTTTGTTTTCACACTGCTGATAAAGACATACCTGAAACTGGGAAGAAAAAGAGGTTTAATTGGACTTATAGTTCCACATGACTGGGGAGGCCTCAGAATCATGGCAGGAGGTGAAAGGCACTTCTTACATGGCAGCGGCAAGAGAAAATGAGGAAGATGCAAAAGCAGAAACCCCTGATAAAACCATCAGATCTTGTGACACTTATTCACTACCATGAGAACATTATGGGGGAAACTGCCCCCATGATTCAGATTATCTCCCACAGGTCCCTCCCACAACACGTGGGAATTATGGGAGTACAATTCAAGAGGAGATTTGGGTGGGCACACAGCCAAATCATATCAGTGTATATAGAGCACATTTTCTTTGCGGATGTGGATTCTTGAGGGTGGAGGAAGGAGCAAGGGACTGATTATTTTGAGTTGGTGGTAAAGCCTGGTCATCAGGGAAGACCACACAGGGGTACAGCATAAATTGTGACTTCAGAGATGGAAAGGAATTCCCCAGATACGCAGGTGAGGAAGGGGACTTGTGGGCAAGGTCCCTGCATGTGCGAAGGCATGGGACAGGAGAGACTCTCGCTTGTATTGCTCTTGAGTCTTCCTTCCCCTTCCCCCGCTGCCCTTGCCTCTGTTCCAGGGATCCACTGGGGCTAAAGGGATGTCTTGGGGCCCAGACTGCTGGAGGAGCCATGCTGCAGGGTCTGTTCAGCACCCCGACCTGACTCCTGATGCAGAGAGGTGGAGAAGCTCATGGGTCAGCACTGGGCTTGGCTGCCCATCTGAGGCTTGCAACTGTGGCCGGTGTGGAACATCTATGGGAGGCCATCAGCTGGGACATTTAGAATTCTTCTGGTAGGGGAGGGGCACTCTTGACCCTTCTGGAGAGCACGTGGGGAAGCAGAGAAGCTGCTCCCCTAAGCCAGGAGGAGCTGGTGCTGAGTTGTTTATTGGGTGAGCGTTGTGTCCAACACCAGTGATCTTTAAATAAACTGAGTCCTAGAGCCATCCTGAAGACTAGAACTAGGATCCCGGTTGGAGACTGCAGGGAGTGCTTATAGTTGACATCAGACAGGGCAGCTCTGTTAGGAAGGAGTGTCACCTGCATGGGGAAGGTTCCAAGGAAGAGGCTGCCCACCTTAAGAGACTGCGTACCCAGATAGGCCAGCCTGATGCTGGCCTAGTACAAAGGTGGTCTCGAAGCCCTGCCAGGGAAATGTGCCTCTAAGAAATCAAAGTGGATAAAAAGGGCAGGAAACTCTAATGAGCACCAGGCACTCTCTAGACGTCTTTTTCAGATTCCCCCTCACTATGAGGCAGGTCTGTCTCCATCTTGCAGATGAGAATCTCAGTGAGGAGGTTCAGGATCACACAGCCAGCACAGGACTCTGGTGCCGCACTGTCTCTAAAGCCCGCCATTCAGCCACTCGCCTACGCTCTCAGAGAGGTCAGTGGAACCTGCGGGATTTCTGGTAGGGGAGCCCGAAAGAGCTTCAAAGGGGGAAGACTGTCATAGGAGCATGGCAAATCCGGAGGCAAGAACTTGAGTCAGAGAAGAATGCCCTCTTCACCCAGGGGCCAGTGACCAAGGAAGGGCTAAAGAGGCCATGCCTGTAGTGACCCGGGTATTGCCCAGGGAAGACAGGCTCTGGGATGACGCTTGTCTCTTTCCTGTCAGGAAGGAAGGAGGCAGAGGGTCTGAGCCCAGACACTGCCCACCCCATAGGCAATGGAGCCACCTGAGCTCTGAGACAGCCAGCACCCTCCCCACTTGCCTTGCCTGCCTTGCCTCTATCTTCTTCCCTCCCTCCCTCTTTCTTTCCTTCTCCTGATATTCTCTGAGCTACCACTGTGTCCAGACTGTTGGAAGAACTGGCAACTTGGAGTACAGTTCCTGCTTCAGAGGAGCTCACAGTCTGGTCGGGGAGACAGCCAGCCAGCCAGTTTAGGATGGAGGCACACTAGGGCATCATGGGAGCCCAGGAGATGGGTGTAGAGGGTCAGAAAAGTTTCCTCTGAGGATCAGCAAAAGCCTGGCAGCAAGTGGCAGTGAGATGCAGCCTAGAGCTGCCTCCGTGCCCTCAGCAGGCTGGCTCGGCTCCCCTGCAACCTTTTCTGGTGCAGTGCACGCAGACAGCAATGACTCTGTGCTACCTACTGGCACCTTCCACTCCTAATTAAGAAATAACGAGGCAGGCTGCCTTCCAGGCAGCAGAGCTCTAACACTCTCTGCTTGGGCCAGCCAGGAGACCTGGGAAGACAGAGATTCCTGCCTGGGGACAGTCCCTCCCCTCCCAGGCCCAACAAGGGGGTTTTCTGGAACACTGACCCCTCTCATACCAGAAAGGAGGGGAGGGCAAGTATGAAAAAAGAAGCCTCACCTTTGCCCAGCAGATGCCCTCCAGTCCCTTCCCACCATGACAGCCCTGGAGGTCAGGTGAGCGCTGGCACCGAAATCATGGAACTGGCAAGGGCTGGTGATGGGGTTCGGATCCTGGCTCCTCTACACGCTCACTGTGGGACCTCAGTCCGGCCCCTTAGCTTTGTGGAGCTTAGGTTTCTCATCTGAAAATTATGTCCCTCGCAGAAGGATGGGATGAGGAATATAAAGTGGCTAGCAAATAGAAGTCCTGGTACATGGAAGACACTCAGGAATGCCACATCTTTCCTCTGAGACTTTGCTTTCTGTTAGCATCCCAGTGGTGTCAACTAGAGTTGAAGGGACTCATTTTCCCAAAAGAGAGATTCTCAGAGTAATGGTTTTCAAGCTTGTATAGCTACAGCCAAAGGCAAAAAAAAAAAAAAGAAAGAAAAAGCCTTGTATCATGTCCCAGTGCACAAATGTGTGTGTATAAAATAGCAGGGGGAGCATCTCAAAACAATGCTTAGTCTGGCTGCATACAATGCAGTCTGATATTCTCTATCATTTTTTTAATGTAGATCGTGACCCATGTTAAATTGTTTTCATGACCTACTAATGGGTTGTGATTCACAGTTCCCGGCAGAGTACCCCTCAGTCCTGCAAGGGAAAGTGCATGACACTAGGCTCTAGGGACACAGAAATCCATAACAAACCATCCTTTCCTCAAGAAGCTCTCAGCCTGGTTAGGAAGACAGACTCACAGCCTAACAGTGAGGAAGCTGCCACTGTGGTTTGTTCAGAGAGTCTCGGGGGCAGCTGTGGGAGGAACCACTCTTCTCTAAGGGAAAGCGTCACAGGGGAGGTGGCATTTGGGATGGGTTTTCACAGCTGAAGAGAAGTTGAAGAGTTGAAGTTGGGGAAGGGCGTGGCAAGCAGAGTGAGAGGCCCGAGGTGTGGAAGGAAAAATAGCCAGAGTGCGGCATGTCTGGGAATGAGAGGCAGTGAGGGGAAGTGTGGCTCACTCAGGTGAGCAGGAGAGCCTGAAAGAGGCCACCGTACGGGACAAGGCCAGAAATGAAAAGAGAAGGTTAAGTGTGAGCATTTTGGTGAGGGGTGTGAGGTGGGAGAGGGCAGATGAAGAGGATGGGCATTTCCAGCCTTTGGTGGATGATGGTGCTGATGGCAATGGGAACAATGCAGCACAGCTAGATGGTGGGAGGAGATGTTGTGTTTAGGACAAGAGAATGGGAGGAGCCTCTGAGACTGCCAAGTAGAGTGGCCCAGGGGATGGATGGTTAGGAGTGCAGGTCTGGGCCCCTCCTTCCTGGCCACTCCCAATCCATCCTCTTGCCTAGTGTCCCGGAACTCTGTGATGAGAAGGCCTAGGGGGCACGGGGCCCAGGAGGTCACCCACATCATCCTCCCTCAAGGTAGCATGGCACTCCCAGGCCCAGGCCATGAGGATGCTGCCCAGAGCTAAGCCCCAAAGCTGAGAGCAATTTTTAGATATGGGAACTCTAGAAAGAGAGAGAAGAATCAGCCTCTCTTCCTAGAGATCACAGCTTAAACATGAGACTGAGAAGCTATAGCCCATTTTGAAGTAGGAGGAGGAATGAAGTGGATTTAAAGTTCCTTAATGCCAGAGTAACCTAATTCCAAAGACCCTGGTTCCAACTTGTCGTGGAAAAGGAAGGGGAATTCTGGGTTTTCAAGATGAAACTGCTTGGTGGCGACAGAAGTTGGGATAGTGGTTAGCTCCAGGTGGGGGCTGGATATTGACTGGGAAGGGGCGCGTACCTAGGAAGCTTCTGGATTGCTCGGAATGTGTATGTCTTGATTTGGGTGGTGGTTGTACTTGTACCTATGCATGTTGGGATCAGGGACATTTATGTACTCTCCTGTACATATGTTATGCCTCAACAATATTTTTTAAAGTTTATTACAAAAGTTGAGAAGTGAGAAGTATTAGGTATTAGTATTAAAAGTAATGGCCAAAACCGCAATTACTTTTGCACCAACCCAATGCATGGTAAGATGAAAGGAGAGGCCACAATGCTGGGAAGCAATGGAGGGAACTAACAAGCACTTCGTGCACCTTACATCCCGTACTCCTCACAGCAGTTCCAGAAGGGATGCAGGCATTATCCCCATTTCCCAGCTCGGGGATTTGGGGCTCGAAAGATTAAGTACTTTGCCCAAGGTCACACAGTGAGCAGCAGAGCCAGGCTCACGCCCCACCACTCCTTCTTCACATAAGTTATTTATGGAATTAGACTCTGGAAGAGCAGATAAACGCTGAGGCTGAGGTCTCCTCCAGCTCTGAGGTTTCCTCCAGCTCCGAGGTTCTGGTTATGTGTGATTAAATGGGAAGTGGGAGTGAGGGGCCAGGCTCACCTCCCAGGAGGAGCTGGAGGCCAGGTATGCAGATGGAGGACTGGCCTTCCTCACCCTCAGCATCCCTCCCACCCAGCGCTTATCTGCTGGTGAGGAGGCTGGAGTTTATCAACGCTACACTCAATTATACCGCCCATCTGTCTCCGCAGCTTTGTGGGGAGAGGGATGTCCTGGCACTGAAGCAGCCAAGGCCAGGCAATCGATCACTGCCTGCCACCCTCCCTCCAGACCCTCAGCTCCCAGGGGGCTGGGCAGGGTACCGCCAGGGAGAGGAGGGAGGAGGAGAGGAGAGGAGACTCTGTGTCCACCAATACCAGTCAGGAGCACTGGGGCTGTGCTGGGGCCGGGGCCTGAGAAGCAGGGAAGGGAGAAAGCACCGACAGCATCTCCAAAACTCTTCCTTCAGACCTTTGCCAAAGGTCTTAGTTTAATCCAGAGTGTAGCGGATTAATTCCACAGTTTCTGCTAAATCCACAGAAACAGCCTGGAGGACATAGGCCTGACAGGGTTTGCAGCACCAGCCCTTCCAAGAGAGAAACTTGCCCTTGGAGTGGGCAACCAACCCTGCTTCTTGGAATACAGCTCTTGGGCTTTTGTCTCCTGTCACTGAAGCCCACAGCTGGCCAGCAGTCACTGCGCAAAAAGCAGCCCACAGCCCCCATTCAGAAGGCAGGCTGAGGTCTGTGTGCAGCAGCTGGCTCTGTTTGTCCCTGTGGTTCCAGGCCCAGCCACACACACACAGGAACAGTGTCCTTCCCCACATTGTCCCCCAAGGGGGTCGTTCTGGGCAGGAGTCAAGGACCAGGAGCTGAGGGGCCCAGCAGGGGGCAGGTGGGGTGGAGGACCTGAGGACCCAGGTTTTCTCTGAAGGGATTTGCAACTGAGGCAGCCTTGCCCTCTGCTCCTGTAAAACAGGCGCTGATCCGCGTTGGCTGGGCTGGTGAGGCAGGCTGTAGAGTCAAAGACCCCCGGGTTTGAATCCTGACCCCACTGCATAGAAGCTGTGCAACCTCTGATGAATCACTTAATGTTTCTCTCAGTTGCCTCACTGGCAAAATGGGGCTAAATAATCCCTTCTTGCCTACACACAGGGTTGTTGGGGGGATTAAATGCAATGCGTGTTCTCTATGCATTTCACTATAGCCACTCTCAAGCACCCGCTACATGCTCAATCCTACACTTGGTGCTCTGAGGACACAAAAAGCATGTAAGATATGCCCCCTGCCTCAGGCCGCTTGGAATCCAGTTGGGGAAAGTATACACGTGACAGTCTGAACTCCTGATCACCCCTGGAGATTACAGATGAAAGACAACTAGCTTTCTCTGCAGCTCCCCGATAGAAACTGCTAATCAGCCTGCATGAGCGGGCCATGTGCAAGGCAGCCTTAGATGGTGATGGCAGGTGAGTGGGCAGCTCTGAGCTGCATCCCGGAAAGGGCTGCATGCTCAGCAGTGAGGGGGTGGACTTGCCTGGGCCTTTGCCAAGCCTTGGGGTCAGAGGTGCCGTGTGAGCGTGAGTCTTCAAGTCACTGCCTCAGGATCCTAAGGCCCAGCCCCAGGCTCCTAGCCCAGGAGCCACAACCTCTGCCTCCTCCACCCAGCCCAACCAGGGGAGGGAAGGAAGGGGCAGCAGTCTCAGGTGGAGGGGAAAGGCAAGTGCCTGGAGGGTTTCAATTAAGTTTTAAATGGTTCCTTGATTCCCTCAGTGCAGTTGAGCACTGACTCAGCGCTTAGAACCAAGTGTTGATGAAGAAGGGAAACTGGACTCAGGTAGGGTCTAAAAGTCAGGGAGATGCTGGGGCCCAGCTGAAGACCCCTCTCCACCTCCTCCAGCCCTCACCCTTCTCTCCACTTGGGAAATGTCTTGGGCTCTCCTAGTTGTTTTGTGTTTTTGAACCTGCCTCCCCAATTAGCATGGCACTTGCTAACTTATTGAGCCCTAGGAGCCAACTTCTACTGTCCCCTAAGAAGTCCTATAGCTGGAGAACCTCCTAACCCTGAGGGATGAGTTGGAGCTGGAAGGGAGCTAACATTTGTCCAGTTCTTTCTGTGTGCAACACGCTCATTTAATTCCAGTGACAATCTCATGTAATACAGAAGGAAATGGTTGCTCAGAGCAGTCAAGTAGTTTTGCCTCAGGTGCTTGGGTAGTGAGTGGTAGGGCCGAGATTTGGGTCCTGATCTATTTGCTGATGGGTCTGCTCTCTCACAGCAGGTCTAGATGGCAGTCAGTGGTCTCTGGTATGTAAGTGTGGCACGACTACTGGCCATAGATCCAGTTCCACAACAGGGACCTCTCGGAGACTCAGCTTGTTCCCTCCTTCCTTTCCACCCACATAGAACACCACAAAATTCCCTCCCCACTTCCTGACCCCCATACACTGGCTTGGGTAGCTGGGTTCCCCTTGGACATGTATGCAGGCATGCATGCATGTGTGCACATGTGTTTGTTTACCTTGAGTTTTACGTGTCAGTGCACACACACCCCTACGCAAAACCTCTATGCCTTTTAAGTCACGGTGGTTTTTCCCACCTTCAGAAATAGCTGCAGAGGAAAGTGGGAAGTAGTCAAATGTAAATAGGCTTGCTGTGTTCCTGCTCAGGGAAGGGGACCCTGCCTCCAACTGCTCCCCTCCCAAGCCCTAGCATCCTGGAAGCAGGATGAGATAGGCGAAGAACCCCTCTGGCCCACTGAGAGGCACCTGCCTGGATAGTGGCAGGAGACATAGTTCCAAGCTTTTTGCAGCTGCCTGGTAAGGAGTCATCACCCCAGGGGACAAGAACAGGCACACGGCCTGCAACCTTGGCAGTCAGTACATCCCAGACCCTCCAGAGGCCCAGGGCAGAGTCAGACCAGACAGACCTGGGAGCACAGATGTGAAGTGTAAACGGCACACAGCCCCCTGGACTTGGGTTGATTCTTGTATCTTGCTGCTCGCCAGCTATGTGACTTGAGCCAAGTTCTTTAACCTCTTCAGGACCTCAGTCTCTTAATCTGCAAACTGGAGGTATCTGCAAACTGGAGTGCTTATCTCATATACCTGTTATGAGGGTCATGTGAAAAAAGACATTCAGAGTCTTTGAAGAGCCCTGAGCAGTGGTGGGTGCTCAGTAAGTGTTTGTGCATTTCCTTGACACTTGTAGCTAAAAACTTACCTGGAATCAGATTCCCACTCAGGAGTCAGAACAGGCTCAAGAAGGCAACACAGTCTGGCCCCTTTTTGGTTTCCATCTTTGGTTCTAGGCCAAGGCTATACTTGCCTCCATGGCCCTGGGATCTAAGAGAGAAACTGGATAGGTTCCTTACACTCAGGATGGAGGAAACAGCAGTGGCTTGGATTCTCGATTGGAGGGGTGATGTCCAGTCTCCTGGGGAAAGGAGCTCTGGAGTCACAGAGATTGATTCATACAATCAACACACACTGGGCACCCATCCTGTACTACAGGCACAAGAGGCAAGACAGGTCTCCAGTTAGAGGTGTTTTCCCATGGTGTGGTGAGAACTGTGACAGTAGGAAGCGTGAGTACTTTAAGAGCATAAAGCCAGCCCCTTAGCCAGGTGGGGAGGTTTTGGAGAAGCTTTCTGCAGGTGGTGACTGAAGTTAAAGTTGAGCGTTGAAGAACAAGTAGGAGTTGTCTGGAAGACAATGAGGAGGAGACATCAGAAGGGTGGCATGTCACGGTAACCTCAGGTTTGTGTGCAGCGGGTAAGTGGGGTGGGTGACAAGAGAAGCCAGGTGATGGGGCCGGGTCACAGAAGGCCTTACCTGCACAGCTGAGGAGCTCAGACCCAGGCTTCTTAACTCCACTACCTCCTCCTGGGCAACTCTGCCAGGCTGTTGGGAAAGGAGAAAACCTCCTGCCTCCAGGGTGAGGAAGTTGGCAAACACCAAAGCAGTATCCCCACCCGGAAGATCCTAGGCAGCAGAACACCCCAGCCTGCCTGGATGTGGATCAGGTCTGCGCTGCCTTTTACCTCTAGAGTCCTGGGGAGCCCATCCCAGATTGTAGAAGCTGTTGTACTTATTTCCACCAGTCCTCACCCACCTCCTGCTTACACTGCCAGAGGAATTTCTGGAAACTTATCATTTTATCTTCCATTTACCCAGTGAGCCAAGGAGGCTGGGAGGAAAGAGGTAAGAAAGGTTAGAGAACCTACCTCACATCTCTCTGGGCTTAGAAGGACTCTGAAGATAACAATAATTTCAGCCCATCCACTCTCCTTCCCTCCCAAACACACACGTGCATGTGCACACACACACACACACACACCTTCCTCTCCTTCACTGAAGACTCACAGTCACTGACTCTGTGAGCAGGTCATAGAAAAGGACACTAAAGCCTTAAGGACAGTCCTGGCCATGACCTCTGCAGCTCTTTTGGCTTGTTGAGTCAAAAAACATGGGAGGGGCCAGGCGCAGTGACTCACACCTGTAATCCCAGCACTTTGGGAGACTGAGGTGGGCAGATCACTTGAGGTCAGGAGTTCGAGACCAGCCTAGCCAACATGGAGAAACCCCGTCTCTACTAAAAATACAAAAGTTAGCCAGGGGTGGTGGCACATGCCTGTAATCCCAGCTATTTGGGAGGCTGAGCCAGGAGAATCACTTGAATCCAGGAGGCGGAGGATGCAGTGAGCTGAGTGCGCCACTGCACTCCAGCCTGGGTGACAGAATGAGACTCTGTTTTAAACAAACAAACAAACAGACATGGGAGGAGGGGTAGATACTGCTTCTCTGCAACCTCCTTAACTCTGCCTCCTCTTCTTCCAGGGCTGCCCCTGATGGGGCCTGGCAATGAGTGAGCAGGCCCAGCCCCAGTGGACAAGGAAGAGAAGCCATATCCAGGAAGGCAAGAAGTGACAGCCGGTGTAGAATGACTGCCCTGGGAGGGTGGCTCCTTGGGCCCTGGCAGGGTTGCTGACCCTTACCCTGCAAAACACGAAGAGCAGGACTCCAGACGCTTCTCGTGAATGGTCCCCTGCCCTGCAGCTCCACCATGAGGCTCCTCGTGGCCCCTCTCTTGCTAGCTTGGGTGGCTGGTGCCACTGCCGCTGTGCCTGTGGTACCCTGGCGTGTGCCCTGCCCCCCTCAGTGTGCCTGCCAGATCCGGCCCTGGTATACGCCCCGCTCGTCCTACCGCGAGGCTACCACTGTGGACTGCAATGACCTATTCCTGACGGCGGTCCCCCCGGCGCTCCCCGCAGGCACACAGACTCTGCTCCTGCAGAGCAACAGCATTGTCCGTGTGGACCAGAGTGAGCTGGGCTACCTGGCCAATCTCACAGAGCTGGACCTCTCCCAGAACAGCTTTTCGGATGCCCGAGACTGTGATTTCCATGCCCTGCCCCAGCTGCTGAGCCTGCACCTAGAGGAGAACCAGCTGACCCGGCTGGAGGACCACAGCTTTGCAGGGCTGGCCAGCCTACAGGAACTCTATCTCAACCACAACCAGCTCTACCGCATTGCCCCCAGGGCCTTTTCCGGCCTCAGCAACTTGCTGAGGCTGCACCTCAACTCCAACCTGCTGAGGGCCATTGACAGCCGCTGGTTCGAAATGCTGCCCAACTTGGAGATACTCATGATTGGTGGCAACAAGGTAGACGCCATCCTGGACATGAACTTCCGGCCCCTGGCCAACCTGCGTAGCCTGGTGCTAGCAGGCATGAACCTGCGGGAGATCTCCGACTATGCCCTGGAGGGGCTGCAAAGCCTGGAGAGCCTCTCCTTCTATGACAACCAGCTGGCCCGGGTGCCCAGGCGGGCACTGGAACAGGTGCCCGGGCTCAAGTTCCTAGACCTCAACAAGAACCCGCTCCAGCGAGTAGGGCCGGGGGACTTTGCCAACATGCTGCACCTCAAGGAGCTTGGGCTGAACAACATGGAGGAGCTGGTCTCCATCGACAAGTTCGCCCTGGTGAACCTCCCCGAGCTGACCAAGCTGGACATCACCAATAACCCACGGCTGTCCTTCATCCACCCCCGCGCCTTCCACCACCTGCCCCAGATGGAAACCCTCATGCTCAACAACAACGCTCTCAGTGCCTTGCACCAGCAGACGGTGGAGTCCCTGCCCAACCTGCAGGAGGTAGGTCTCCACGGCAACCCCATCCGCTGTGACTGTGTCATCCGCTGGGCCAATGCCACGGGCACCCGTGTCCGCTTCATCGAGCCGCAATCCACCCTATGCGCGGAGCCTCCGGACCTCCAGCGCCGCCCAGTCCGTGAGGTGCCCTTCCGGGAGATGACAGACCACTGTTTGCCCCTCATCTCCCCCCGAAGCTTCCCCCCAAGCCTCCAAGTAGCCAGTGGAGAGAGCATGGTGCTGCATTGCCGGGCACTGGCCGAACCCGAACCCGAGATCTACTGGGTCACTCCAGCCGGGTTTCGACTGACACCTGCCCATGCAGGCAGGAGGTACCGGGTGTACCCCGAGGGGACCCTGGAGCTGCGGAGGGTGACAGCAGAAGAGGCAGGGCTGTACACCTGTGTGGCCCAGAACCTGGTGGGGGCTGACACTAAGACGGTTAGTGTGGTTGTGGGCCGTGCTCTCCTCCAGCCAGGCAGGGACGAAGGACGGGGGCTGGAGCTCCGGGTGCAGGAGACCCACCCCTATCACATCCTGCTATCTTGGGTCACCCCACCCAACACAGTGTCCACCAACCTCACCTGGTCCAGCGCCTCCTCCCTCCGGGGCCAGGGGGCCACAGCCCTGGCCCGCCTGCCTCGGGGAACCCACAGCTACAACATTACCCGCCTCCTTCAGGCCACGGAGTACTGGGCCTGCCTGCAAGTGGCCTTTGCTGATGCCCACACCCAGTTGGCTTGTGTGTGGGCCAGGACCAAAGAGGCCACTTCTTGCCACAGAGCCTTAGGGGACCATCCTGGGCTCATTGCCATCCTGGCTCTCGCTGTCCTCCTCCTGGCAGCTGGGCTAGCGGCCCACCTTGGCACAGGCCAACCCAGGAAGGGGGTGGGTGGGAGGCGGCCTCTCCCTCCAGCCTGGGCTTTCTGGGGCTGGAGTGCCCCTTCTGTCCGGGTTGTGTCTGCTCCCCTCGTCCTGCCCTGGAATCCAGGGAGGAAGCTGCCCAGCTCCTCAGAAGGGGAGACACTGTCACCACCATTGTCTCAAAATTCTTGAAACTCAGCCTGTTCTCAGCAGTAGAGAAACCACTAGGACTATTTTTTACCAAAAGAGAAGCAGTCTGGGCCAGATGCCCTGCCAGAAAAGGGACATGGACCCACGTGCTTGAGGCCTGGCAGCTGGGCCAAGACAGGTGGAGCTGTATGGCCCTGGGAGTGCTTCTGCCGCCTCCAGAAAGTTGCCCTTACCTCCTAGGGTCACCTCTGCTGCCATTCTGAGGAGCATCTCCAAGGAACAGGAGGGACTCTGGCTAGAGCCTCCTGCCTCCCCATCTTCTCCCTGCCCAGAGGCTCCTGGACCTGGCTTGGCTGTCCCCTGCCTGTGTCCCCGGGCTGCACCCCTTCCTCTTCTCTTTCTCTGTACAGTCTCAGTTGCTTGCTCTTGTGCCTCCTGGGCAAGGGCTAAAGGAGTCCTCTCCATCTCACCTCGGGGAGGCTGCCCTCAATGTGGGAGTGACCCCAGCCAGATCCGAAGGACATTTGGGAGAGGGATGCCCAGGAACGCCTCATCTCAGCAGCCCGGGCTCGGCATTCCGAAGCTGACTTTCTATAGGCAATTTTGTACCTTTGTGGAGAAATGTGTCACCTCCCCCAACCCGATTCACTCTTTTCTCCTGTTTTGTAAAAAATAAAAGTAAATAATAACAATAATACGGGGAAAGGCATGAAAGGAAAATGATCCTCTGAGTACTGAGTGCAGTTAAGGAGCTCTGCTCCGGAATCTCCTCGGAGCCAGCTGGGCATGGCGGCCAGCTGGGATATGAGAAGATGGACAAGAAAAGGGACAGGGTGAAAGAGGGGACAGTTTTTCCTTTTCAGTTTGAATTCTGGCCCCCAAGAGTCTCCGTGGCTGTGACAATGACCAGAGTGAGGAAGGGAGGGAGGCAGAGCGCAAGAGGCAAGGAGAGGGGTGGGAGAGAACCACGGAGACAAACGCTGAGATGGGGAGAGCGGAAATTTCCATCACCAAATGCTGTCACCCCTTCTCCTTCTCTGATAAGCAATTAACATGCCAGAGCATAGGAAGCACTTCCCAGCCTATTTCTAATTAAACAAACCCAAGAGGCAGAGTCATGCAGAGAATTGCAAATCATCAAGACAGCAAGAACTTTGGCTCGCTAGGGCAGGAGCAGGGCGTGGGGTGATAGAGGATTTAGGGAGAGGAGGGCTATGGGATAAGGAAATTACTGCATTTTATCTGTCTGTTTCATTTCAGTATAATTTGCAATGAGCATGGTTTGCTTTTTTAGTTTTTTCGTTTTTAAACTGATTGAGTTATTAGGACTACATGTGAAGAGGAACATCTGTTGGGAAGCCATCAGAGCCAAGGGCAGAGGGGCCACTGTGGGGCCATCAGGGCCAAGGGCAGAGGGGCCACTGTGGGGCCATCAGGGCCAAGGGCAGAGGGGCCACTGTGGGCCCATCAAGGGGCCGTGCCAGAGCCAGAGGCCACTGAGCCACCACTCTCCGTTTCTGAGATAGGCTGGGAAGGGAATGGGTTTCCTGAGACTGACAGAAAGCAATGCACATTTGGAGGATCCCCCTGTGTTACCGAGTACATTTGGCAGACTTGTTGGAAGCAGATCCTAAGCCACCATCAACACTGCAAATGTATACATGGGCGGAAGCGAGACCAGTGACAAGAGCATGAGGCCCCATGGATCTGGAGTGCTCACCTAAGCGAGGGTAGCGTCCCTTTCTCAGGAAGCTCAAAGAGAGCAGGCTCTGCGAAGACCATCAGCAAACAGCCACAGTAGGAGCCTTCTTCCTTTTGGCTGAGGTCCTCACTCAAGGCTACATCAGTCACCTATGAGGCTTGTTAAACACAGATAGCTGGTCCTGCCCCCAGAGTTTCCCATCTACTAGAGCTGGGTAACAACTGAGAACCTGGATGTCTAACAAGTTTTCAGGTGACACTGATGCTGCTAGACTGGGGACAACACTTTGAGAACCACTGGGCGTAGGCCTGCAGTAGCTGGGATTTTTCACTTCTTCTGCTCCAAGCCTCAGCTTTTTCATAGACAGTGTTGTCGCTTATGGCTCCAGAAGAGAGTTGGGAAGGGGCTGGAGGATGATCCCTCCTCCCCACTCTTCTGATGGGTTGCTCAGCCCCCATTTCAATGACACACTGCCTTGAGGTCAGCAGCTCCTTTCATGAGTGCTTTTCTGCATGGCCATGTTATATGTTATTTAGGGGAGGGGAAGGCAGAGATTCTACATCTACACACATGCTCCCCTTTCCCTGCAGCACCCTGGCAGACACCCCTAGCACCCCACAGGGTTCTCTGCTGATGAGCTTTGGGATCATCACAGCCATGTTCTAGGCAGCCCTGCCAATGGACTGGAGCTGGCCTGTGCAATGTAGCCTATTCTCTATCCTCCAGGATCCAGAAGCTCTGTAGGGAGGAGGTGGGACAGAGCCTGTGCTGATTATGGAAAACTGGAGTCAGAAATCAACGCCTCTTCTTTCCTCCCAGAAGATCCACAGTGCTGCCTTTCTTCTCTGGCCCATGAGACATGGAGAATCAAGGTGTTCCCTTAAATAAGCTCCTGAGTCCTGTAAGAGCCTGTGGAGCCTGGAACACCCTCCCATCACCACCTCCACTGCCACCCCAGAGCTTACCCAAGAGCCCCTGGTCAGTCAATAGCCACCAAAACAGGGACCACCTGCAGATCCAGAGGTCCCAAGGCTTTAGATCTCTCAGGCTCAAGAGACCTGTACATGTGCCTGCAGTTGGAAGGTAGAAAGAGGGAGTGTTCCCAGCCCCAGAGGACCATGCGCCTGCTCTGATCTCTTTGCTACCCCCGTTTCCACCAGACTCCTCGGTTATAGAATGATTGTAAGCTGTGAGACACTGGAGAAAGGCCAAAATCATCCAAGCCAGAGGATGCAGCTCTGGCTCCCAGATGCCATGTGCCTGTACTTGATGCACTGTGGCGTCTCAGCTGCTGTGGGGCTCACAGCTGCTCGAGCCCTTGAATGTGAATGCTTTCTTCTCAGAAGAAAATGTCAGTTATGGGGACTTAATCTGTGTCTCACCTGAATCCCCAGGTCCTGAACTGTTAGGCTACGCCAGATAAGTTAGGTGAGGAGGGGAAAGGAAAGTAGCTCAGGGCATCTCTTCTGTAAACAGAGATGACACCGCAGGGACACTCCCCAGTTGGAGAGAGGGAGGACAAGGCACTCTGTGGGTTGCTGTGTCCTGGAATAGCCAGAAATGGAGCAGCTGAACCTGAGCAGCCTCTCCCCTGGTACAGAGCTGGACATGTGGCTCTGGTGTGTTTCGAGCAGGCGGAAGGACTGTGGGGCCATCCCCTGCCCTCCTCTGGTTCTAGGTGTCCATTAGCACAGCCTAACAGGTGACATTTGAAGTCTTAGCTTCAACACTAGACCAGGCGTGTGAGCAAATAAATGTACTGGGTTTAAAACAAAACAGCTATTAAGCCTGGTGTCTTCTGTACATTTCAGATTGCTTTTTTTTTTTTTCTTTTAATCCTAAATAGGAAATAATACTTACAGCCAGGAGCAGTGGCTCATGCCTATAATCCCAGCATTTTGGGAGGCCAAGGTGGGCGGATCACCTGAGGTCAGAGTTTGAGACCAGCCTGGCGACATGGTGAAACCCCATCTCTACTAAAAATACAAAAAAATTAACCATGCACGGTGGCAGGCACCTGTAATCCCAGCTACTCGGGAGGTTGAGCCAGGAGGATCGCTGGAACCCGGGAGGCAGAGGTTGCAGTGAGCCAAGATTGCGCCACTGCACTCCATCCTGGGCAACACAGCAAGACTGCGTCTCAAAAAAGAAAGAAAGAAAATGATACTTCTGTTTAAATTTTAAGCTTACGGCCTATCATTTATTTCTATTGAAATGATTTCAAAACCTAACCCAACTTGTTGAGTGTATTAGTTTTCCCTCCCTAGTGCACTGGCAAATTCAGTCCTGCCTTCTGTGTCCTCATGCACGGCTCAGATAGGTCACAGAGCAGAAATGGGCCCGGAGACAGTTCCGCAGCTCACCACTGTAGCCTTCCCGCCAGCCTGACATGGGTCCATTAATCAACATGTCTGATGTGGCCGCTCAGCTAGCTACAAACCACCCAAATACACTATCCTGCAGCCTGTATTTCTGCATCTCATCTGTAGGGTTGTCAGGATAGACTTTGTGAGAGGCTGAGCTGAAATGAGGATGCAATGAGTGTGTGGCATTCCTGGGAACCATCAGTCTAATCACCGTATCACAGAAGTAGAGAAGAACGACTTCTAGTGTAGGGGACCAGTTGGGACTCTCCTGATCTTAGCACTGAAAGTCCCATGTTTCGGGAACTCTCTCAGTCCTGGGGAAACTGGGATGGTTGGCCACCTTGTCTAGTGAACTCTAAGTCTACCCAAGCCATCTTCCTCCCTCCCTTCCAATCAACACATACTTAATGAAGATGACCATGCGATAGGTGCTGTTCTATGAACTAAGAATACAAACAAAAGTCTCAGAGACTGGAGACCTTGCATTTTAGTAAGGCGAGAACATTGATGAACAGGAGAATTAAGTAAAAATATATAATATGTTGAATGGGGATAAGTACTAGGGAGAAAAAAAGTGTCAGGAAAGGTAAGTGGGGCCTCGATTGGGTGATCATAAAAGGCCTCATTGAGAAGGTTAACATTTCAGCAAAGACATGGGGGAGTGAACTAAGCAGTTGTCTGGAGGAAGAGTGATCCAGGCAGAGAGAATGGCAAGAGTGAAGGCCAAGAGCAAGGAGGCTAGCATGGCCGGAGCAAGACAAGGTGGAGGAAAAGTACCCGAGAGACCTGCTGTCAGAGAAGCAGCAGGTGGCGGTGTTGGGCCCTGTAGACCACTGGAAGGACTGGCTTTTCCTTTCAGTAAGAGGGGGAGCCCATGGAGAGTTCTGAGCAGACAAGGTGTGATTTGACTTAAAGGGATCCCTCTGGTTGCTAGACTGAGAACACAACATGGGAGTCTGGGGTGCACAAGGGCAGAAGTGAAGAGGCCAGATAAGAGGCTACCAGGACTGTCACCTCAGTTAAATAATTTCCTCTAGAACTTTGCCAGGATGGACGCTAAATGCACCTTTGTACTTTCTAAGTCTATCCTTTCCCCTGTTTTTGAAAATTGAAGCCACATTTGCCCTTTTGCAGGCTTCTGACTCCTCTCCGTTTCCCCATGATTTTTCAAAGTACTTATCCTAAGTAATTCATGTAGATCAAGCCTCCGCCACCACATTTGTAAGCTCTATCAGTGCCCTGCAGTGAGAATGACACTCACTTAAGGTGGTGAGGAATGATCTTGATTGGTCTTCAACTCCATCTTAATTGTGTTTGTTGTTAAAGCACATCATTCCAAGGGAGACAGCAGTGACACAAGCAAGTCATTATCCTGCTCTTCCATCAGCATCAACAACACTTTGACAGGTCCAGGCATGACGTCCACCTTCCTGCTTGATGATTTTACCCAAAGAATTCTTATGTGTTCTTCACAGCTTTCACAAGTGTCAGAGCAACCTATCCTTTAACCCATCCAGTATATTCTTACCCATTTGCACTATTCTTTTGCAGTTACCCTTTGTTTAAGAACATCTCCAATATTTTGTAGAATGGCAATAATGCTAATATTGATGAAGCACTTACTACATGCAAGCCACTGTAGTAGGAATTTCACAGGTGCCATTTCATTTCATTCACAGCTAACTTATCAAGTGAGTACAATTATCCCCATTTTACAGATTTAGATATTAGAGCTCAGAAAAGTTAAATGATTCATCCATCCAAGGTTGCACAGCTAGTAGGTGGCAGACCCAGAATTCAAATGCTGTCTGATTCCAAAGGCCCTGTTTTCACCACTCTACCCTACTGCATTCAAATTTACATGCTTTCGGCTGGGCACAATGGCTCACGTCTGTAATCCCAGCACTTTTGGACGCTGAGGCAGGCAGATCACCTGAGGTCAGGAGTTCGAGACCAGCCTGGCCAACAAGACAAAACCTCATCTCTACTAAAATACAAAAATTAGCTGGGCTTGGTGGCAGGCGCCTGTAATCCCAGCTACATGGGAGACTGAGATAGGAGAATCGCTTGAACCTAGGAGGCAGAGGTTGCAGTGAGCTGAGATTGAGCCACTACACTCCAGCCTGGTGACAGAGCAAGACTCTGTCTCAAAACTTAAAAAAAAAAAAAAAAGTATGTACGTTCAAAGTATGTGAGAAGTTTTGGAGAGCAGAAGGACTTCTAAGATCTGTGTGCACTGGAGAGCTCCCTGTGCAGCCACTTTTATTTTTACAGGCTGCCCTCTTTTTTTTTTTTTTTTTTTTAACTCAGGATAATTTGCGACTTTATTGTCAGGACTTCAGTTTTAAAACCTCTTGAACTATATTCTCTTGAGAACCATAGCTGATGATTCCGTTCTCTGAAGTTTTGAAGCATGCTTTGTAGAAGTCTGACTGTATTCTCACCTTTTCGTTCCCTGCATCCTATCAACTCTAAAATTCTGTAGTGGCTTCCTCTGGAGGCTCTGATCACTCCCCTCAACAATGAGTTCTCTTTTGTTGGTCTGAATTAAGTCCAGAACAGCTTTTGCCCATGGGCTTCCTTTGCTTTTGAGCTTAGATGTCAGCTGGGCAAGTCAGGAACTCATCAGAGGCTTAACGCTGAGCTCAGCCCTGCACCAAGCAAGTGCCTAGATGGCAGGAGTCGCCCCTCACTGCTTCCTAATCTACATGCCTGTTATATAGCATTGATGAGAAAACGTGGTCCCCATGGTCTCCCCCTAGCCAAGCGGCCCGTGTCATTCTCACACACAATGCCCTCCCAAGCCATTCTCCTTTATCCTCATCCAAAGGCTGTTTCTGCCTCTTCTTGACCTTCCATGGCCCTGTTACAGACATGAATCAGTACCCCCACCCTCCACCTCCACCATATACTCCAAACCTTTGTGTTTCTCTCGGTTCCTTTATCTACAGCCCCCAGCCAAAGAACCCTCCACCTGGTTGTAGAAATTTCCAGTCACCATAGTTTCCTTCTCCCACCTTCAGTGCCACTGCACACTTAAAGAGACCTGGTTTGTGTTGTTTCTGGATGTCTCAGAGCTCTGAAAGAGCCATTGTTTGAAAATGGCAATTTCCTTCATGACAGAACACTAGTAGGCTGGGAAAACGCTAAGGAGCTATTCCTTAAATTTTAGTTGCCACCCTTATGAATCGAAAGGGCCAGGCTGCCAGCCTGCAAGGGAGGAAGAAAGACCCAGATTCAACCTGTGTGAAAAGGATCATGTGTGGTCTATTCTGGAGGACGGCTAAGCTCATTAATATTGACCTTCTCACTTGCTCTTAGTAATAGCTCAATAAGTTAGGCCCAACAGATATTATCATCCCCATTTTATAGATAAAGAGACCGAGACTTGAAATATTTAAATAACATACCAAGGTCACACAACTAATAAGGTTAGAGCTGGAATTTGAACCCAGGTCCTCTCACTCCGAATTCTCATGCCCTGTTCAGTTACCGCGCTACCTTCTACATAAAGAACAAGGATGTGGATGGCGTGTACTCCTCTCAGGGGTGTGTAACACTCAACAGAAACAATCAGGGGCTAACTACAGAGGATAAAGAAGAGATGGTATCGTTTACACCAATGGGGATTATAGGAGCTGTGTGTGTGGCAGGCAGAAGCAAGAGCCCACAGGGTGGTCCCAGGATGCATGGGGGTGGCTCTGAGCTAGGCAGAGGAGCCACGGCTGAGTGTGTGCTTCACCATTCCAGAGCTCTAAGACCATTGATCGGTAAAATCCAAGCTCTCTCAGCTGAAGCCAGCCTCAAGGAGACATCTGGTTTAGGCCCCTACCTTCTAATGGCTCAAATACCATTATCTCCATTCATTTTACAGTGAGTGATGGAGGAGGAACTAGAACCCAGGTCTCCTGACTCAGGAAAGGGCTGAATTAAGGATCACTGGAAGACAGGTGGCCATTTTTCTCAAGGCCCTCCACTAGAGTCAGTGGGTCAAAGATGGACTTCCATGAATTGCTGACCAATTTTTCTGTGTACATGTAGATGTAAAATTTCAGAGAGAGGGCACTTTAGATTTAATAAGATTTGGAAACAGGTCCAAAACCCAGAAAGGTCAAGAACTACTGCATTAAAGGGTGCAAGAATCATACAGCTGCAGGATTCGAGACTACAGCTGGGAGTTGCCAAGGGAAACAGAACCACCCACAACAATTTGAGGGTCTGCCAGGGAGGTTTAGATTGATGAACATTCACCATCTCTACACCTAAATGGGACCCAGATTTATGTATATAGACATTTCCTTTAAAATAAGGAAAATGAAGTGAATTCCCAGTGTTTTCATTTGCAAAACACAGGCTCCTATGTCAGCTCTTAACCTTCAAGCTTTCAGCCCATCAAAACCTCCAAGCTTTTTGGAATTTCACTGCAATCCCCCACATCATCCATGGGTCTCTGACTCCTGAGAACCACGTTAGAGCTCACTCAGCCAGTCAACAACACCTGTCCCACCACTATGTGCCCAGTGAGGGCAGTGGATTCAGCCTAGTGCCCTGAGAAACCTAGTCTAAAGCTCTTCTCTTCTTTAATCTTGGGTAGATTAGAATCACCCATCCTGTTCCGTGTCTCCTTTATGCCCCTGCCCCAATTCCTCAACCTCGCTGACCCCACCATGCACACATGCAAATACATGGGCTGTGTTCACACGTGCACTTACATGTGCTCGCACAAACACACACAACTTTGTAGATGTCATGTGCAGCTCTGCTCCAGTCCCCCATTCTACACACACCATCTGCCAGAAGCTGTTTTCAGCACCTAATACAACTGTCTTAGAGTGAATCCTGGGGTGGTCTACCCTTTGCTTCCCCAGGGCAAGAGCAACTGAGCTCCAGATGGAGCTAAATTTTGCTACCAAGTGAAGAGGAGGAGAAAGAGTCAACCAAGGGCTATCAAGAGACCCTAGTGACCTCCCCACAAGCAGTATGGTGTGTCTCAGCTTTGTACTTACTGTCCCTTACTGTAACACCCTTAGGCTAGTAACCAAACCTCCCCACCTCACCCATCGGTGGCTACTACCTTACTCAATGGTTCTCAAACCTGAGCACATATCAGAAGCACCTGGAGGGTAGCAAAAACACAGATTGCTGGGCCTCATCTCAGAGTTTCCAATTCCCTAAGTCTGGAGTGGGGCTTAGAAATTTGCATTTCTAACACAAGTTCCCAAGCGATTGCTGGTTCAGCGACTACACCAAGAGCTAGTGACCTAACTCATGAACTTGTTGTGAAGATTAAATGAGAAAACTTGTAAAGCACCTGGCACATAGTAAGGTAGTGGGTCTCAACCTTGGCTGTGCATTAGAATCACCTGGGGAGCTTTAAAAAATCCAGATGCTCAGCACTGCAGACCAATTAAATCCAGGTCTCTAGGGGTGAGATACATACATTACCACTTTTTGAAAAGCTCCCAGGTGACTTACATATGCAGCCAAGGTTGAGAGTCACTGAATTAAGTGCTCAATAAATTTACAATGCCCTTTATAAACTACCCAGCCACCCCCGTCCTGAGAGCCTCCCTCTCCTCCTCCTTCCCCAGGGTCCCATCTCTCACTCTGGCTCCCATGGGAAGACCTGAGTGAAGCCTAACCTTGGCTTTGGCTTCTAGAGTGGATGCTGAGGACCACGTGGAAAATGAGCTCTGGTTCATTCACTTGGTGGCTCATCCACTCAGGCGCTCCTTCACTCAGTCATCATTAACCCAGCTGCCATTACGGCACCCACAAAATGCTTGGGGATGCAGGGATGAGTCAAATTCAGTGCTGTCCTCAGGAGTTGGTAACAAAGAACAAAAGATGTAGAGTAATAGACTCTCATATTCCGAAGGGTCCTGCAGCCCCACCTCCCACCCACCACAGCAGTTGTCTTCACAACCTCCCCATCATCTCTTGCCAGCATCCATACTTTAAGTGACAGAAAGCACATCACTTCACAAGGCAGCCCATCCAGCTTAACAATGCTACTTGTTAGAAAGTTCTTCCTTAGACAACTGAAACCCACTGCCCTGTTACCCCCACTCGTTAGCTCTAAACTCTGGAAGCTCCTCATCCCAGGCTTGGCTTCCCACATGACTAGACTGCAGATATCCAAATTCCTTCTGTGGTAAGGAGAAAATACAGCCTAAAAATCAAGGGTGCATTAATCCCATCAAAGTACAGAAGTTCTCTCTATGAAAATTAACTGCCACACGTGGTAGCTCACGCCTGTAATCCCAGCACTCTGGGACACCAAGGTGGATGGATCACCTGAGGTCAGAAGTTCAAGACTAGCTGGTCAACATGGTGAAACCCTGTCTCTACTAAAAATACAAAAATTAGCCAGGCATGGTGGTGGGCCCCTGTAATCCCAGCTACTCAGGCAGCTGAGGCAGGAGAATCACGTGAACCTAGGAGGTGGAGGTTGCAGTGAGCCAAGATCGTGCCATTGCACTCCAGCCTGGGCAATAAGAGTGAAACCCTGTCTCAAAGAAAGAAAGAAAGAGAGAGAGAGAGAGAGGGAGGGAGGGAGGGAGGGAGGGAGGAGGAAGGAAGGAAGGAAGGAAGGAAGGAAGGAAGGAAGGAGGGAGGGAAAGGGAGAGGAAAAGAAAATTTACTTTACTTTCTGGCTCTCACAGCTTGTGCTGGGAAGCTAAAGTCAACATAACACAAAAATATTCACTAATGAACCAAGCACAATTTACCCTTTACCCCTCACTAATAGATTCTTTTGGTGTAACTCCAGCCTCAGCCTGACCCAATCTATTGTGTCAAAGGTCTTTATTGGTCTCTGCTAGTCATGGGTGGCTACCACCACAAACAAATACACGAGCCAATTGCAAAGTGAAATTGCATATCCTGCCTCCCAAAATGCAGATTTTAATGAGGTTGATGAAATCAATGTTAGAGAAATTTTTACATCATCCACAAAGCCATTGAAACGATAAGGAGCTAGGGGGGACCAACTAAACTGAAGAAGAGAAAACCAATGAGGATTATGATAACATAGTTACCTCCAAGTCAATGATCTGGGTATCAAAAATTGAGAGGCCTTTGGAAAATGAAGCACCTCAATATTTTTGCAAAACAAGGACCCTCTTTAAGATCCTGCTGCATTGGCTGGGTGCAGTGGCTCACACCTGTAATCCCAGCACTTTGGGAGGCCGAGGCAGGCAGATCACAGGGTCAGGAGTTCGAGACCAGCCTGGCCAATATGGTGAAACCCCGTCTCTACTAAAAACACAAAAATTAGCCAGGCGTGGTGGTGGGCACCTGTAGTCTCAGCTACTCGGGAGGCTGAGGCAGGAGAATCACTTGAACCCAGGAGGCAGAGGTTGCAGTGAGCTGAGATTGCACCACTGCACTCCAGCCTGGGCAAGAGAGTGAAACTCTGTCTTAAAAAAAAAAAAAAAAAACTTGCTGCAAAAAATCAAGGAAGCAATGAAGAGTGTTTCCCTCCAGGAATCTAACACTTGGTTAAGGAGTCCAGTATTACCAGTGAAAGAATTTCTATACTATGTCAAGTACAAGTCAGTGATGATCAAGAGTTAGATTAAGGGGAACGCAGATTAACAGTTCAGAAGGGGAGGTCCAAGAAGACTAGAATGATTGGCGAAGGCTTTGCCAAGGAGGAGGGAATGGGCTTGTTTTTGAAGAAGGATGTAGATCCACCATCACCACTGCCACCTTCCTGTCAGCCTCCTATATGGATACCCACCATACTCCAGTCAAGAGAGGCCCAAAAATCTACATCTAACATGCCAGGCATATTGAGGAATTAAACTGTGACGTATATGGTCAAGATCTCAGGAACGCAGACATGCAATGGACCAGGTCACATGGCAGAGGAGGCCAAGGGCTAGAGGCACCCCTGGAGGTAGAGGAGGGGGCACATCTGAGAAACCACTCGAGCCCCCGGGTGCCCTATGTCCAGCCCATCTGGGTGTGTGGCCAGCAGGCCTGTGCTGAGGGTCCCCCATAGGTCCGGCTGCTTCAGCCAGCAGGTGGGTGGAGAAGTGCAAAGTCACATTTCGTTCAGTGAAAAGGAAATTGGCAGCAATTAGCAACCTTTCCCTCCATGCTAACGTTCCCCTGTATGGGCAGGGAGGCTTCCCAGCTTTCATCCCTTACATCCTCTGCCTCCAGTGGGACCCCAGAGAGGCAAAACAGGTCGCAGGAATAGGAAGGCAGACCTTCATGGGTGTGGGACCCAAAGGAACTTTGCGTTTCCCACCTCTCAGCCTCCCCACTATTTTTATACAGAAGAAATAGGCTAAGGTGAATGCCAAGGGGAAAGTAAGTTATAAATACATGCAGAGAGGAGAGAAGAAGTGGGGTATGTGTGTGGAGGAGGTGCAGTTAGGGAAAACGGCAGCTGTGATTCTTGGCCATTTTGGTTCCAATTAAGCACCCAGGGCCTTCTTCTCCAGCTGCCTCTCTGGGTCCCCATCCATTCCCAGGCAGGGGAAAGAGTGCCTGGGAATCCAATGCTACTCAAATGAGGGGAGTCTGAGTCAGGGTTGACCTCTCACTTCCTATAGCCCCCAGGAAAGGAGAGCTGTCCATACCCCATCCCCACCCTTACCCTCACTTTGCTTTTTTTTGGTTTATTATTATTATTTTTTTAAAAGAAAGGGCAGTTTCTATGTTTCGTTTTTGTGTATGTGTGTGGCTTGTGTGTGTTTTAGTTTTTTGTTGTTGTTGTTGTGGTTAGTTGTTGTTGTTTGAAACAGAGTCTCACTCTCTTGCCCAGGCTCACTTCAACCTCTGCCTCCCGGGTTCAAGCGATTCTCCTGCCTCAGCCTCCCGAGTAGCTGGGACAACAGGCACACAACCACCATGCCTGGCTAATTTTTGTATTTTTAGTAGAGATGTGGTTTCGCTATGTTGGCCAGGCTAGCCTCGAAATCCTGACCTCAAGTAATCTACCCACCTCAGTCTCCCAAAGTGCCGGGATTATAGGTGTGAGCCACCACGCCCAGCCTTGTTTGTGTTTTTTGAGACAGGGTCTCACACTGTCGCCCGGGTTGGGGTGCAGTGGCACGACCATAGCTTACTATAGCCTCGACCTTCTGAGCTCAAGCAATCCTCCCACCCCAGCCTCCTGAGTAGCTGGGACCACAGGCAAGCACCACCGTGCTTGGCTAATTTGTGTATTTTTTGTACAGATGGGTTTTCACCATGTCACCTGGGCTGCTCTCAAACTCCTAGGCTCAAGCGATCCTTTGGCCTCCCAAAGTGCTGGGACCGCAGACGTGAGCCATTGCGCACAGCCCTGCTTTGCTTTTTTAAAAAAATGTAAATCATCTAATTTCCTTCTTTTTTTATTTTTAATGGTGGTAAAAAGCACAAAACAAAATTTATCATCTTAACCATTTATAAGTGTTCAATAGTACTAAGTATGTTCATATTATTGTAAACCAATAGCCTGAATTCTTCATTTTACAAAACTGAATTCTGTATCCATTAAGCCACCACTCCCCATCTCCCCAAGCCCCAGCCTCTGACAAGCGCTGTTCTACTTTCTGTCTCTATGAATCTGACTGCTTTAGATACTTCATGTAAGTGGAATCATACAGTATTTGTCTTTTATTTCACTTAACATAATGTCCTCAAGGTTCACCTATGTTGTAGAACATGTCAGACTTTCCTTCCTTTTTAAGGCTGAGTAATATTCCCTGGTGTGTACGTACCACATTTTGTTTATCCATTCATCTGCCGATGGGTGTCTGAGTTGCTTCCACCACTTGGCTACTGTGAATAAGGTTCCTATCAACATGGATATGCAAATATCTCTCTTCAAGACTCTGTTTTCCATTTGTTTGGATAGATGCCCAGAAGCGGGATTATTGGATCATATGGTAATTCTATTTTTTATTGTTTGCCACGGTAGCTGCATCATCTTACATTCCCACCAGCAGTGCACAAGGGTTCCATTTCTCCACGCTGCTTTGCGTTTGAGTCTTTGAGAACTAGGGGCTGCCCCAGCACCTCTGGCCTTGAAAAGAGAACCCAAGACCTCATTTGGCCCACAATCTCAGCCCTTTTCTGCCTTCTCTTCAGAACCCCCTATATTCATTTCTGGAGAAATCTCATGGCCATTATCCAGTCCCTGAGGAGTCATGACCTCCAGCAACCCTGAGAGGAACAAAGAAAACCAGGGCTTCCAACGCAACGAGTAAAACAAATATCCAAGAGCAGCGGTCTCAGACAGCAGCTCCCACAGCAATGAGACAGATTTGGGATGAGGAAGCAGTGGGTCACCACCTCCTCCTGAGTTGGCTGCATGGGCCACAGCAAGGGCAAGGAGATGAAAGGAGAGGCTGGACTTGGGGGAACAGGTGTGGAAGTGCAGGAACAGGTATGGAGGTGCAAGGCCGCTGCCACCTCTCCCCCATCCACCATGACATCCTCCAACCCAGCCTCTCTGCTTTGTGGTGGAGAGTTAGCAGCCAATAGTTTCATTCTAAAATCCAAATCTGGTGCTACCATGTCCTGGCTTTAAACATTTCTGAGGCTCCTTACTGTCCTCAGACTAAAGTCCAAATGCCTTGCACAATTACAGCCCTGCATGACCTGGCCTCAGTATTTCATGCTGGCTCTCTCTGTCACTCTGAGATCCAGCCACATTAAATGTGTTTCAGTTGCTAGAACAAACCACACTCACTGTCTCCTTTGGGCCTTCATACACAGTGTTCTCTTAGCTTGGAGTATTCTCCACACCACCCTCTTTCCTGTCCTTTTCATCTGGTTAGTTCTACTCATCCTTTAGGTTTCAGCCTAGATGGCACTTCCTCCAGGAAGCCTTCCATGATGTCCTCCAATTCTGAGTCAGGACCCCCTCTCAGTACAGCCATAGGACTCATTATATTGGGGATGTAGTCTGCTGACTTGGCTGTGTCCTTAGAATACTGGATTCCATGAGGAGAGCAGAGTCTTGTCCACTTTTTCCCCTAGCACCCAGAACACGGCCTGGTTCAGTGTAGGTGTCTATTAAAAGCTTTTTGAAGAGTGTGTGAATGAGTGAATACATGAAGGACTGAACCACGAGGATGATAAGAGCTGGGAGTGGTGGATGGGCATCAGACTCCCACCTCCCCTCCCACCCACACGACCACAGAGGGCTCTAACCTGCCACCATGTCAAGTTAAAAATTAGCCAGACCTTTCGATTTCTTTCTTGACTTTTGGTGCCTCCCGAAAATTATGGATAATGAGGGTAGGCAAAAAAAAGGGGCGGAGACCACACAAATGAAAAACAAACCCTTGAGTTTCTTTGGAAAGCTACTCCAAAGCTCGGGGTCATTGGGCATATTTAAATTTATCTGGCTTTCCCCTGCCACACGGCACTTAGTAATGAAGAATTCATGGTTTCTTCAAGCCCCTCCCTGACTTTCCAGCTTCTGACCAAAGATCATGTTCTGCCCCTCCAGCCCTCACGACCTCCCACCACCCCACCCATACCTCCTCTTCCTCTTGCTAGGAGATGGCTGTGATCTATGGATGCCTCCCTGGGAGCCGGCCTGGCCCCGAGGCCCAAGGAGCCAGGTGTGACAGTGATGTATAGGTCTGGGCTGGACTCTAATTGGCCATTCCCTGTGGAGCATGGAGACTTAGCAAGACAAAAATCTCCCCTATAGCATCCTGAATCTTTTCCTGTGGCTGACAAACAGCAAGTCCCTGAACTGGGAACATACAGAAGGGAAGAGCAATGATTCAGGGGAGAGGAGGGGAGGAAAGGCTCCATCCAGAAGTGCTCGTGCTCACCCCAGGGCACCAGAGCTTCACGTTCTAGGGACACAAAGGATTAGAAAATGTGACGTAAGTACTACCGTCATGTCATTTTAACTAAAGACAGCATGCAGATGCCCAAAGAACTGCCACATCTATTAGCCCTTGCACTCCCATGCCGTCCCGGAGAGGATGGGAGGGGTGGGCAGGGCTCTCTGTACAACTAGAGCTACTACTATAGGTTGTTATTATTATTGCCCCTGTTAGTACATTGTTTATTACACATTATCTTCAATCCTCCCAACAATTCCAGGAGGCGGGGGGTTGTTTGTGTCATCTAAAGCAGTATACAAAGTTAAGTTTTTAACCAGAAGAGTAAGTATAATTCTGAATTCATGATTCACGAATAATTCATGATCTTGTTTTATTTTGCTTTGTGTTTGTTTGTTTGCTTGTTTTTTAATGGACTTTATTTTTTAGAGCAGTTTTAGGCTCAGGGCGAAATGGAACAGATGGTACAGAGAGTTCCCACACAGCCCTACCCTCGTGCTCACAGCCTCCCCCGTGCCCCACCAGAGTGATCCATTTGTTACAGTCAATGACCTACATGGGCACATCGTTGTCACTCGAAGTCTACAGTTCACATTAGGGCTGCTCTTGATGTTATACATTCTGTGGGTTTGGATAAATGTATAAGGACATGTATCCACCATTAATTACAGTATCCTACAGAGTACTTTCACTGCCCAAAACATCTTCTGTGCTGCGGTCAAGGGTTTTAACCTCACGTTTAGACAAAGAAACAGAGGTCCAGAAAGTTTATGTGACTTACCCAATGCCAGGTCCAGGATTCAAACCAGAGTCTCAGATTCCCGAGCCCAAGCCCTTTCTCCCCTCTAGCACCAACCTCTCCCGTGGCAAGTGTGTGAAATGTGGACCCTCGTTACCCAGCTAGCCAGGGACAGTGTTGGAATGGAAGCCCAAGATGCTTTCCATAGTCCCAGATATCTGCTGGATCCCTCCTTGCCCTGGTGGCCAACCTCAGGCATTACCCCTGACCCGGGGAGAGACTGGGATCATTGGATCAGAGATCCCAGAACATAAAACAGACCTTTCAGTTTAGAGAGAAAACCTTGCCGCCCAGTGTCCTTTTGGGCTAGAGCCAGGCTGAGAAATTCAAGTCCATCCTTCTCTTGACTCCCAGGCCCTGCAGTCCCACCATGGCAGAGCACAGCAAGTCCTTTCTATGCCATTGAGAAGGGCACGAGATGGTTACAAATTTCATAGGAATCATGTATGTCAAGGTTCTCTAATGCCAAAGGGCCTAGACTAGAAGTGGCCAGGTGGCCTGGCCAGGGCCGGAGTCTAGCCAGATTTGTTTAGCATCAGAGGTACTCCTAGCCCACTCCCCACCCTCAAAAAAAATGCAGGTATGCACATATGCATGCTCTTAATTACTCCTGACCTGGCACCAGCCTCATCGTCGTGTCCTTGTCTAAGGGACCCTGTCTCCCACAATAGTCGTTAAAACTGACAACTCTGGATGCAAGCCGTGGCGACAAAAGGTAAACTCCCAGCCCGCCATCCGCTGGCAAACTGGCATGTCAGTGCTAACACTCTCATCACCACCACTGTAATCATCCTCGTCCCTACAGCCCCCACATTTGGAAGGCCATTCACAGAGCCTTTCTCCGTCCACACCACAATCCCATGAGGTGAGCAGAGCAGTATTTGTCTCCGCAGTTGGCAGATGGGAAACACGAGGCTCAGAGATGTTAGGTGATCCAGCCACGGTCACACAGCTGAGACTGGAATCTCAGCCTCTTTCTACTATCACACATAAAATTGCTTTGCTGTTGACAAAGCAGCAAGCATTTCTCCAGTTACAGGCAAAACACCAGGCTGCAGAGCTATGATGCTTCGGGAGCGCAAAGCCTGTGATGAGAAAGCACACAGAACTTCCCTTCCCTCCTCCAGGCGGGGAGGCCCAGCGGGAGTTTCCGAAGGTCTCTGAGGACTGCAGCTCTTCAGACACCCTCTCGCAATGGCCACTCTGGGTCCCTCAGAAGAGAGGGACTTGACAGAGCAAGGTGGCGGGTGAGGAAGAGCAAAGCCCCACACATACTTCCTCTGCGCCGCCTGTCCCCTCATCCCCCCCGAGTACACTGTGGCTCCCCTTCCCTTCCCTATTTTAGGACTTAGGAAAGTCAGATAAAGTATCCAAGACCTCTCGCCCTCATTCTTCCTACCTGTCAGGAGCCATGTTAAATCTTAATTAGAGGAAATCCGAGGCCATTTCCATGGGAGGAGAGCAGTAACCCCCAGCGCACTCACACAGGCTTGAGGAGACAAGCCCAGGCAGCGCGGAGGCCTAGGGCTCAGGCGAGTCCTCACAGGCGTGCTGCAAGCTGCCAGAGCCGGCCTTTTGAACCTGCTGGGCATCTAGGTAGGTGCAGCCTCCTTATCTATCTCTTTGCACTGGGGCTCAGAAGAATGGCGGAAGATCTGGGAGCCATCTCATGAGCAGAGTTCAGTTCAGTCTGCAAGATGGTTTTCCCGGAGAAATGAAATTCAGTCACACCCAAAGTGAAAACAGAAAGGCCCAGATAGGTGAGGCTAAGACAGGTGCTCCACAGCTGTTCTAGGAACTGACCCTGCTCCATCACACACACACACGCACGCACGCACAGACATGCCAGTACATGCACACACACACGTGTACAGGTCCTCCAGACTGCAGCTCCCCTCTAGAAGAAACCATAGTCAAGCATCACCCCGGAAGCCAAGAGCAGCCCCCGGCTCGTGCACTACCTCCCTCTCCTCCCTCACTGCCCCAGCACTTAGACTTGACCGCAGTCACACATGACTCCGGCCAGACCCAGGGGAGCCTGCTGTTCTTGACCTCTCATATTATTTCCTGCTCTGAGCTAAGCTCCAGTCATTCAGCCAACCCATGGAATAACTCCTCTTGCCAAAAAAGCTAATGCGAGGTGAAATGGTATTAATAACAGCGCAGTGTCTAGACAGGAGGTAATGGTCCTAAAATGCTCTGTACTGGTCCACCTGCACCTTGCATAGCCTGAGAGCCATATACTAAGGACATTGGTAAACTCGAGCTCCTTCAGCAAGGGTCCCCAGCGTACAGGTCTAGACGGGATTCTTCCATCCTTGATGGCCCATGAGAGCCATCCTTAGACAGTGTAGGATGATCACATGGAATGGGGAGGGGCATCATTCTCAGAAGTTTGAAAGGGGACATTTAGAACAGTGTGTATGAGTTACAGGGAGCTCTGTTTCGACTCAAGGGAAGAAATTTTTCTAACAGCCAAAGCTGGCTAATGATAACACAGGGTGTCTTGTGAGGTGATGAGAGCTCTGTCGCAGTATTTATTAAGGCAGTACAGCACAGTGCTTAAGAGCTTAAGCTATAGAGTCAGATACACGTGGCTTCAATTCGAAGAAGTTACTGGAAACTCAGTTTCTGCGTTGGCACATAAGCGTAATAATACCTCCTCGGGTTTTGAGATTTATATGAGATTAAAGCATATAAACTGGAGTGCCTCATACTAACTATTACTACAAATAAAAAGCAGAAGCTAGATGGCTCCAGTCAGGGATACCAACAAAGAGACTCCCACGGTGGTTGGGGAGGAACTAGATAATCTCTGTGATCCCATCTGACTCAAAGGATATATACATTCATTCTTTCCTTTGTTTTCTTTTCCTCATCCAACAAATGAAACTACCCTGTGACAGAAAGTATACCAGACCCGGAATAGACAAAGGCTCAGAGGCTGCCTCACTACCTCACTCACTACCTCACTCACTACCTCACTCACTACCTCACTCATTCCTTGCCTTAAAGCCATGCCCAGGCAAGGGCGCGGTGGCTCATGCTGTAATCCCAGCACTTTGGGAGGCCAAGGCAGGTGGATCACCTGAGGTCAGGAGTTCAAGACCAGCCTGGCCAACATGGCAAAACCCTGTCTCTACTAAAAATACAAAAAAGTAGCTGGGCATGGTGGTAGGTGCCTGTAATCCCAGCTACTTGGGAGGCTGAGGCAGGAGAATCACTTGAACCTGGGACGCGGAGGTTGCAGTGAGCAGAGGTCGTGCCATTGCATCCAGCCTGGGCAACAAGAGCAAAACTCCATCTCCAAAAAAAAAAAAAAAGAAAAGAACCATCCCCAGCTGATCAGAAAGTTGAGATGTTGGCATGCACACATGCACGCACACACACTGCCACGCTGCCATGACCTCATCAACATGACAAACACTAAGCCCCGTGCAAAGCATGAATGTATCAAGACTTGGCTATTCATTTCTTCCTGTAGCTGGCTCTGGATGACATACCACTTCACAGGTTGTCGCTGGACCCTTTTGATGATGTGCCCATTGTAGCAAGATCTATCTGCCACAGCCTGGTGTACCAGATATCTATTCCTTGGGCAGAAAAAAAAGGCAACAAAAAATGGTCTGCAGACTGGCCCCATCATTACAAAAGTGACTGGTTGGCAGAGATCATCATTCCACAGGGAGTGTATGTTTCAGAAGGACAAAGCATAACTCTTCCATGGGTGGGATCTGAAATAACCAACCTGGCCTGAAGCAGCAGGCTGGTCCCCCCACGTTATGCACCAAGTCAGGAGCTCAGGGTTGGTTTCTGCTGTAGAATGTTGGGCATTCAACAATGGCTGTAACCAGGTTAGTCTTGGTGAGTCCATGTGGCTAAGCCTATACCAAGCCCTCCACTGAGCCATCAGGGCCACTCTGTCCATAAGCCCACTGAGCAAACCCTGGGTCACTGCAGGAAGAGACTAATCAGCATCCTCAAAGTAGACCACCTTGTCTACCTGTCTACCTGACTACCAATAGGAGGTTCATAGATGTCCACGTGAAACAAAAATATTCTCATATTCTTTGGCCATTCTAGGAGGCCCATCCACATCTCTTTTTTTCTAAACTTCCTTGTCACCAATCCTTGAATCTTACCCCTTCGATATTTTTTATCATCTGGCCAAACCATTAGCAAAGCACGTACCTTAGTAAGAGCCTTACCTCAGGAGATCTCTCCTTCCAAGTAAAGTAGTCAACAAACAGCACTGCTCAAAGCATGGCCCACTAGAAGGATTTCTGGTCTCTACTTAGAGGCTCTTCTGAATGGAGCTAGAAGGCTAGAGCAGTTTACTTCGAGTGAGGACCAACATATCATGAAGAGTTTTGCAAAGTAGTCGTGGGTGTTTTCCTCCTCAGTCAACTCTGCGTGCCGCCATAGGTGCAGATTGAGGGAGAGGCAGCAGAGCAGCAGAAGTAGGCACACTGGAGCTTAAGGGAGTGGCTCATCCCATTTACACCAGCCATTGGTACCTGCTTGGCCAAGTCCCACTCATATCACTCGCACTTGATTACGGAGTGTGACTGGACATGCCTGAATTCATGGCATGGTTCATCACAATCTGTAGCTTGGGTTGCATGCTCATGTGGTGTCCAATGGTCAGGGGTTTAGTTTATTAGGGCCAATAAAAAGCCTAAACTATTTATTTAAAAGAGAATAATGACCTGAGAAAGAGAGTATGTCCTTGATGACAAAGCCTCGGGACTTATACATGAGTGGAATAGGCAATAAAAAGAAAGAGGAAAGAAGAGAGAGAAGAGAAAGAAAGAAAGAGAGAGAGAGAGAGAAAGAAAGAAAGAAAGAAAGAAAGAAAGAAAGAAAGAAAGAAAGGAAGGAAGGAAGGAAGGAAGGAAAGAAAGAAGAAGGAAGGAAGGAAGGAAGGGAGAGAGAGAGAGGGAGGGAGGGAGGGAGGGAAGGGAAGGAAGGGAAAGGAAAGGAAAGGAGAAAAGAAAGAAGAAAGAAAGAAAAAGAAAAAGAAAGAAAGAAAGAGAAACAAAGAAAGAAAGAAAGGAAGAAAGAAAGAAAGAGTGAGTCTGGATGATGGCTCATGCCTGTAATCCCAGCACTTTGGGAGGCCGAAGCAAGTGAATCACAAGGTCAGGAGTTCGAGACCAGCCTGGCCAATATGGTGAAACCCTGTCTCTACTAAAAATATTTTTAAAAATTAGCCAGGCATGGTGGCATGCACCTGTAGTCCCAGCTACTCAGGAGGCTGAGGCAGGAGATTGCTTGAACCCAGGAGTCAGAGGTTGCAATTGTGCCACTGCCCTCCAGCCTGGGTGACAGAGCAAGACTCCGTCTCAAAAAAAAAAAGAAAGAAAAAGAAAAAAGAAACAAACAAAGCCTCAGGATCTCCACTGGGATTCTCCTATTGGGTTTGCCCCAGGTTCCACACAGCATCTGAAAATTGGTCTACCAAATCCAAAGAGACTGGCCTTCCACCAAAATGGAGTAAGAGAGACAGGATTTGCCCTCCCACCTAAAACAACCAAAAACCTACAAAATCTATGAAACAACCATTTATAAGACACAGTGCACCAGATAATGAAAGGCAATAATGCCTGAGAGATGGGAAAGAAACAAGGTCACTCCTGTGATTGCCCCAGCTTACTGTCTTAAGGGAGTTTCCAGGCCACCTTCCAGGTAGGCAGGAGGGGCCCAAGTGGGGCCTGATGGATTCCCTGAGTGGAGGAGACAATGCTGAGATTCTAGCTACAAGGCAGCTAGAATTCACAGGAAAGAAAACTGGAGGGGAAAGCACTGCACAGTGAGAGAATGCTGGAGATCTAAAGAGACTCCCCCCTCCACCGACTTTACGTATTCAGCTGAGTACCAATCAGCACATGTAGGTCAGGAATCTATGCGAAGCTGGGGAAAGAATCATCTGGAAGGATGAAAGTTTGACGGGCGTGGTGGCTCACACCTGTAATTCCAGCACTTTGGGAGAGCGAGGAGGGCAGATCACCTGAGGTCAGGAGTTTGAGACCAGCCTAGCCAACATAGTGAAACCCCATCTCTACTAAAATTACAAAAATAAGCTGAACTACACCTGTAGTCCCAGCTACTTGGGAGGCTGAGGTAGGAGAATCGCTTGAGCTCAGGAGGCAGAGGTTGCAGTGAGCCGAGATCTCACCAGTGCACTCCAGAGAGTAAGACTCCATCTCAAAAAAAAAAGAAAGAAGAAAAAAAAAGGATGAAAGTTTAGCTGGGCACAGTGGCACATGCTTGTAGTCCTAGCCACTTGGGAGGCTGAGGTGGGAGGAGGCTGAAGCCCAGGAGGTCAAGGCTGCAGTGATGATTGCACCACTGTACTCGCACCTGGGCAACAGAGCCAGACCCTGTCTCAAAAAAAAAAAAAAAAAAAAAAAAAAAAAGAGTGAAAGGGAACAGTGCTCAACACTCACACAAGCTGGGAATGGCGCCTGTTCCTACAGGCCAGAATGGAAAGCCCCATGATTCATGGGGCATTAGATAAAGTACATACAAGAGTCTTGCTTCCGTAGTGGGTAGTAATTAGCCCTAGACCCTGGTTTCTCAACTTTCTCAATTAATACTTAGGTTGAATAGTTCCTTATTGTATACCTATTCTAAGCATTTATGTACCTTTTAACAGAGCTCCAAAATATATGAAGCAAAAACTGATAGAACTGCAAGGAGAAATGGACAAATCCAACTCATAATTATAGTGAGAGATTTTAATATCCTCTTTCAATAGTTGATAGAACAAGTAGTCAGAAAATTAGCAAGAATATAGAAGATTTGAACACTATCAAACAACTTACCTAATGAACATTTCAAGGACACTCCATCCAACAACAGAGGACACGTTCTTTTCAAGTCTACATGCAACTTGTATCGAGAGATCATCTTCTGAGCCATAAAATAAGACTCAATAAATTGAAAAGGATTTATGTCACACTAAATATATTCCCTGACCACAGTGGAAATAATTAGAAATCAATAACAGAAAGGTAACTAGAAAATCCCTAAATATCTGGGAACTAAATAACAAATTCTAAGCAATCCACAGGCCAAGGATAAGGGAAATTAGGAAAAAATTTGAATTGAGTGAAAATAAAAACACAATATACCCAAATCTGTGGGACTGACCTGGGCACAGTGGCTCACACCTGTAATCCCAGCGTTTTGGGAGGCCAAGACAGGAGGATCACTTGGGGCCAGGAGTTTGAAACTAGCACCTGAACAACAGAGCAAGACCCCATCTCTACAAAAAATAAAAATAAAAAACATTAGCTAGGCACTTGGCACGTACCTGTAGTCCTAGCTACTTAGGAGGCTGAGGCAGTAGGATGGCTTGAGCCAAGGAGTTGGAGGATGCAGTGAGCCATGATTGTACCACCGCACTCCAGCCTGAGTGATAGAGATTTGAGACACTGTCCCTAAAAAACCAAAAACAATAACAACAGCAAAACCCTGGGATGCCACAAAAGTAGTACTTATGGAGAAATTTGTAGCATTAAACACTTGTTTTGCGAAAGAAGGTTTCAAATCAACTCTCCAGCTTCTATCACTACCCTGCTACAATCTATTGCTACCTCTCCCACAAGATAAGAGCTCTAAGAACTGTAGACGTATCTCATCCATTCTTGGTCTACAGAACCTAACACCTGGTCCACTGCAGGCCCCCAGAAACACAACTTAACTAGAATTCCACCCTCACTGGCTTCCCTGTCCCAGCAGCTGGGAGAAGCCCTCTAGAGCTGGGCCTTCTATCCTATTCCATTTGGAATAAACAAAATTCTGGTCCCCAGACATGGCCCAGGGAGACCCTGAAAACTGGAGATGGGCTTATTTTTCAAGCTCAATCTGCGGGGGAAAGCAGAATTCAGCACCTTGGCCGTTGAAAACCCACTGAGCTCTTCTCACCACGGGGCTTCTGCATCTGCTGCTCTCTCTTCCCCCAGCTCTTCATGGGCCCAGCTCCTCTCATTGTCCTGGTTATAGCTTAGAATGGCCTGTTGTACAGTGCACACTGACGTTTCAGCATGCCCAGGTCCATCACCTGGAACCCCTTCCAGTGGCATCACCAGATCTTGCTTTGGATAACTCCTCCTCCCCCAGTGAATACGGTCCTGATGAAACTGTCAATCACAATTCCCTGGTCTACATCTTGCTCTTTCTTGGTCAAAGAGTGAGAGCCCTTTGTCCCTGGATTACAAATTCTAAACAAAGTGTCACAAACCCAGAACACTGTTGGGAGATATTTGTCCCAGTGGCCACCCCCTGAAGAGACTGTCTTTGAGTCCCTACCATAAAGATGCCCAAAATAACCCTGGTTCCTCTGCTTTCTTTTATTCTTGTTCTCTTTTCTTCTTTCCTTTGATCCTGTGAACTCCCCTTATCCTTCCAGAAATTTCTTTTTGCTTAAGTTTTCCAGAACTAATTTCTATTGCTTGCAATAAAGAACTCTGATACTAGGGTCCCATTCTCAGTCAACATCTGCATTTTTCAAAATCTAAACTGATTTTAAAACATGTCTTTGTTTCCTTGTGTATTGTCTGTCTCTGCCACTGGAATGGAAGCGTCATGTCAGCAGGAACCTTTTCTGTCTGCTCCCTGCAGTCCCTCAGCAACTAGCCCCTGCCTGGCACATAGCAGGGACTCCAGCTGAAGGAAGAACCACAACCTGGTCTATATCTTTTTTTTTTTTTTTTTTTTTTTTTTTTGAGGCGGTGTCTCGCTCTGTCGCCCGGACTGGAGTGCAGTGGCCGGATCTCAGCTCACTGCAAGCTCCGCCTCCCGGGTTCACGCCATTCTCCTGCCTCAGCCTCCCGAGCAGCTGGGACTACAGGCGCCCGCCACCTCGCCCAGCTAGTTTTTTGTATTTTTAGTAGAGACGGGGTTTCACCGTGTTAGCCAGGATGGTCTCGATCTCCTGACCTCGTGATCCGCCCGTCTCGGCCTCCCAAAGTGCTGGGATTACAGGCTTGAGCCACCGCGCCCGGCCAACCTGGTCTATATCTTACCATGAAGTCCACTTTGAAGACGGGGCTGTGTGAAAGAGAGGGAAAGGAGAGGGCTTATGGGAACCAGTGAATGAGCTTCCACCTCTCTCAGGAGAGTGAACTCTAGCTTTGGATTCCAAGCAACAGATTCCAAGGCCAGAGCTCTCCTCCCCTCCCGCTTTGCTCTCTACCAATCCTTCCTAAGTCTGGAGCAGTGTCTTGTAAATCTTTAATTACAAGAAAATTGCAACCCAACCAACGAACACACGAACCGTGTTGATAAATATTTAAAGTTGCTACAGCAGCAGATCTGAAGGGATTAAGAAAAGATATATTGGAGTGACAGTTATTAAACACTAAATCCCAGTAAACGTTACCGAGCAGATAAATAATGCAGACTCCTGACAGCCACTCTGTTGCTGACAAGACAGGAGAAACATCTGCTCAGGAACATGGCGTCGGGGGAGGCAGCGGGTCCTCACGGCCTGTGACAAGGGTTTGGGAAGAGAGAGGACAGCCATACACTTAGGTCCCTGCCCCCTGGAGTCATGCCCTGCCTCACAGTCCCTTGGCGCCACTAGCTCCATAGAAGGGTGGCAGATAGTGTCTGGAAGGAAAGAAGAAGTCTCCAGAATTAGTACATTTGGAGGTCCCCAGTGTCTGGGCTGTCACTCATGGCTGCCTGTCAAGTGGACCAGCTCTGACTCTTCCCAGGGCTCTGGAATGGGCCCATTTTGATTACCACCAGTACATAGCCCTTTGGAAGGAAGGCAACCAGCTTTGCTTCATTCATTCCTTCACCTTCACTCCTTTAATTCTCTATTCATTTCTTGATTCACCGTTCATCTATTTCCCCCACTTATGCACTAATTGTCTCATTCTATTATTCATACATTCACTAGTGAATACATTCTTTCATGCACTTATTCAATTACTCATGCATGTGCTAATTTACTTAAAAGTTACTTACTCAGTGGTCAAATATTTATTGAGCACTTTTGACAGCTGGGGAGAAGCAAAGCAGAGAAATACCCAGGCTGTACCCTCAAGATCTGAAAGCCTAGGAGGGAGTAGGGACCAGAAAGATAAAAATAGTCCAATATAGTAGGCTCTTGGCATTTGCAGATTCCATATTTGCAGTTTGACTATTCAGTAAATACCCACGAAAGTCTGTGACTGTCAAAGATCTGCACTGTTGTTGACACATAGCTTTGAATGACACATGCATTAAGGCTGGTGTGTGGAAATGAAGGTACCTGACAAGGTCTGGAGAAGTCAGGGAAGGCTTCCTGCAGGAGGAGCTGCTTGGGCACCAGCTATATGACAGGCACTTTACTGTATTAGCTCATTTCATCATCACCACACTCTCCCAGCCCATTTTAAAGATTAGAAAATTGGAGATCAGCTTGTCCAAGGCCACAAATGGCAAAATAGAATCAGAATCAGAGCCTGTGTTTTCTACTGCATTCAACTGCTTCCTGGGGGCCCAGCCATCTACCTCTCTACAATGAAGAAGAGTGAGAAAATCTCTTCTTCCCAAGGACAAAGAGAAAAGGTTATTTTGTTTATTTGCTTGAGATATAATTATAATTTATGTTCGGCAAAATGCACAGATTTTAAGTGTACCATTCAACACATTTAGACAAATGTATACACCCATGTAACCAACATCTAAATCAAGGTAGGAAATACTTACATCACCCTAGAAAATTTCCACTAGAGACCACCACTGTTTTAATTTCTATTGCCAGATTTGTGTTGCCAGTTCTTGAATTTCATATAAATGGATTTAATGTATGAATGGCTTCTTTCTCTTAACATAATAAGACAAGTAATATAGTTTGGATATTTGTCCCCACCCAAATCTCATGATGAATTATAATCCTCAATGCTGGAGATATGGAGGTAGGGCCTGGTGGGAAGTGTTTGAGTCATGGGGATGGATCTCTCATCATCCTCATGGCTTGGTGAGTCCTTGAGATAGTGAGTTATCACGAGATCTAGTCATTTAAAAGTGTGTGTGGGCCAGGTGCGGTGGCTCAAGCCTGTAATCCCAGCATTTGGGGAGGCTGAGGTAGGTGAATCACCTGAGGTCAGGAGTTCGAGACCAGCCTGGCCAACATAGTGAAACCCTGTCTCTACTAAAAATACAAAAATTAGCTGGCTATGGTGGTGTGCACCTGTAATCCCAACTACTTGGTAGGCTAAGGCAGGATAATTGCTTGAACCCGGGAGGTGGAGGTTGCAGTGAGCTGAGATGCCGCTGCACTCCAGAGCAAGACACTGTCTCAAAAAAATAAAATAAATTAATGAAATAAAAGTGTGACACTTCCCCCACCCCCCACCACCGACTTACTTGATCCTGCTCTTGCCATGCATTGTGCCTGCTCCTCCTTTGCCTTTTGCCTTTATTGGAAGCTTTCTGAGGCCTCCCCAGAAGCAGATGCTGCCATGCTTCCTGTATAGCCTGCAAAAACAAGAGCCAATTAAACCTTTCTTTATAACTTACCCAGTCTCAGGCATTTCTTTATAGCAAGAATGCCCTAATACAATAAGATTTTTAAAAGAGGAGTCGTCCTGAAGCGGCGGCCAGAGAAGAGACAAGGGTACGAGCATCAGATCGCCATGCCTTTCTTGGACATCCAGAAAAGGTTCGGCCTTAACATAGATCGATGGTGGACAATCCAGAGTGCTGAACAGCCCTACAAGATTGCTACTCGATGCCATGCTTTTGAAAAAAGAATGGATAGAATGTGCACATGGAATTGGTGCTATCCGGGCAGAGAAAGAGTGCAAGATAGAATATGATGATTTTGTAGAGTGTTTGCTTCGGCAGAAAACGATGAAACGTGTGGGTACCATCAGGAAGCAGCGGGATAAGCTGATAAAGGAAGGGAAGTACACCCCTCCACCTCACCACATTGGCAAGGAGGAGCCTCGGCCCTGAGCGGAGCAGCTGCTGATGTCTGGAGGCTGATTTTCCCGTTCTCTGTTCTCCACTGGAAAGGTTGTTTACAGAAAACCTCCTTGTCAAAGTGTGTAAAAATAAAGGATTGCTCCATCCTATTTGTTCAAAATAAAAAAAAAAAAAGATTTTTAAAAGAGACTTTTCAAGCTGGTCACAGTGTCTCAGGCCTATAATCCCAGCACCTTGGGAGGCCAAGGTGGGTGGATCACTTGAGATCAGGAGTTCGAGACCAGCCTGACCAATATGGTGAGACCCCATCTCTACTAAAAATACAAAAAAAATTATCAAGGTTTGGTAGTACATGCCTGTAATCCCAGCTGCTCAGGAGGCTGAGGTGGGAGGATTGCTTGAACCCACTAGGCAAAGGTTGCGGTGAGTCGAGATTGCGCCACTGCACTCCAGCCTGGGTGACAGAGCGAGACTCTAGCTCAGAAAAAGGGTGTGAGGGGTACTTTTCTAAGAAGTTAAGGACAATTCCTCAGAAGTATCCAAAAGCAGTGAATTGACCTATCACCAAGTTCCAGTTCAGTTCTGACCCCACTGAAGAAATGGTTAGATTGGTTGGCACTGCCAGACCACACAAAACCCTAGTTCCTTTTGTTTGCCCCACCCCTCTAAGGGGTAGGTGTTAACCACAGAAGCTCAGGGGTCAGGCTGCCAACATTCTGGGTCCGAAGGCATCTGACCTTCCTGGAGCCTATTCCCTTAACTCTTCTCAAGGTGCGAGCATTTGTGCACTTGTGTGTGCCAGCCATCTGCTGGCCTCCTGCAATGGGACTCAGGAATCTCACTCCAGATTCCTGGGTAAGGAAAGCTGGCTCTTATCCAGGCTCAAGATTCCTCCCCTGCCTGTCTGCCTGTCCTATATTTTCCTGGCCACACCTTCCTTATAACTCCAGGAACCAGGAATCTAGACTGGTTCAGGAGGCCTGACTTCTTCCTCAGGATCCTAGGCCACCATGTTGGTCAAGGCTTTCTAGGAGCTTGGCAGGCTCTGAGGTGAACACCATCTTTTCTGGGGTCTTCTGGCTTCACATCAGCTTCTCTGTGAGTCAGCACCTTCTCCACACCTCTTGTACCTTTCAAAGCCTGTGTTCTCATTCTGGAGGCCCATCAAGTCCCTGCTTCCTGCATGAAAATTGCCTCCCTTCTCTTTTAAAGAGCAGGGACAACTAAGACTGGGTGTGGTGGCACGTGCCTGTAGTCCCAGCTACCTGGGGGGCTGAAGTGGGAGGATTACTTGATACTAGGAGACCGAGGCTGCAGTGAGGACCACTGTACTCCAGCTGGGCTAAAGAGTGAGACCGTGTCTCCAAAAAAAAAAGCAGAAAAAAGCAGGGACAACTGAAATGCCCTGACTTGCTGAATGAACAAGCTTGGAAAACCAGCCCTGCAGCCCTGTAGATGGAGGTTATGCTCTCCAGGTGTCCCTGGGGAGGAGAAAAACATTCCCTGAAGCCCCTCAATTATATTCTCACTGTCGGGAAAAATTCTTTTTGGACATTACAATTGGATAGCAACATTTCCTAACACCCGGTGACTGGGGAAGGCTGAGGAAATGCCCCTAAAAGCCGGTAACAAGGCCCCAGATGTGGCCAGGGCCTGGATCAGATGCAGGAATGGGGGCAAGGCCCTTGGGGGCCCCCTGGACAATCCAGTATCTTTCTCTAAAAAGGGCTGGAACTGAGTCAGAACTGCTAGAGACAATGGACTGAAGCTTTTTCAATGGTGTCCTACACATCTCAGTGGTCATTACCTGCAGCCCAGGCTGTCTCTACCCCAGGCAGCTCGGTACTGTGGCACCCTGTGGCATCCTTCCAACATGTCCCTTGAGAAGGACCCAGGCTGTTCATCCCCAGAAGGAAAGAGAGGCTGGGGCCAGGTTACATGTCCCTGTTCCAGACTACATCAGTCAGTCAACCAGCCACCATCAGGGGCCCTCTAGAGGCAAATGGCAATTTCCTTCACTCTGGTCTTTAACCAACTGTATTCTCCTACCATATCCGAATCGTCTCTGTCTCTTTCTCTCTCATGCTGTCATTCAGTCAACGAAGATATACTGCATTTGAGAAGCAACCTAGTATTATAAAGAACATTAACACTGGAGCCAGATTGTCTGGGTTTGAACCCAGCTTTTCCACTTACAAGCTGTGTGATCTCAAGCAAACTGGGCCTCAGATATCTTGTCTATAAACTGGCGATAACCGAATACTCATAGAGGTATTGAGAAGAGCAGAGGAGTGAAATATATAACCTATTTAGAAGGGTTTCTGGCACGTGGTGAAATAGATATTTTTGCTATTAAAATGATAATTATTTCTATATGCAAAGCACAGTGCTAGATTCTAAGGATAAGACAGTGACCAATAGAGAAATTCCACCTGCTCTCATGGAACTTAACCCTTGAAGCTGTAGGGAAACTGCATCTTATGACTGTGAAACATGGAAGGAACTGGAAGTACAGTGGTTGGGGGAGATATAATCGGGGCCTGAGTTGGACTGAGACATCAGGGAAGGCTCTCCCGAGGTAGTGATACTGAGTTGAGTTTCAAAGGATGGTGGGAGTTGACTGGGGAAGAAGGGCACAGCAGGTGCAGTCTGGGGTGGGGAGGGGCCCGGCTGTCTGGAACTGAAAGGCCAATGTGAGTGGAGTCTGCAGAGATCCTCAAAGTGCAGAGCAGGGAGGGCAGGAGATGAAGCAATGCAGAGGAGTCGGGAGTTGGGAGTCAGGAGGCCGCGGCTGGTACAGTCCACATAAAAGTAGACACAAAACCAAAGGTACAATCCGTGACAGAGATGACTGATAAGATGCACTTCATTCAAATGAAAAACTGCTTTGCAAAAGACGCTGTCAAGAGAAGGAGGGGACAAGCCACAGACTAGGAGAAATATTTGCCAAAGACATATCTGATCCAAAATATATAAAGAATTCTTAAAACTCAACCATAAGAAAACAAACACCTGATTAAAAACTGAGCCAAGGCCAGATATGGTGGCTCACCCCTGTAATGCCAGCACTTTGGGAGGCCAAGGCGGGAGGATCACCTGAGGTCAGGGGTTCAAAACCAGCCTGGCTAACATGGCAAATCCCCATCTCTAATAAAGATACAAAAGTTGGCCAGGCATGGTGGCATGTGCCTGTAATCCCAGCTACTCAGAAGGCTGAGGCAGGAGAATCGCTTGAACCCAGGAGGCAGAGGTTGCAGTGAGCGAAGATTGCTCGACTGCACTCCAGCCTGGGTGAGAGCGAGACTCTATCTCAAAAAAAAAAAAAAAAGAGAAAAGAAAAAGAGAAAACTGAGCCAAACGCCTTAACAGACATCTCACCAAAGAAGACATACAAATGATAGATAAGCATAAGAAAAGATGTTCCACGTCACATGTCATTGGGGAAATGCAAATTAAAACAAAGTTATACCACTATATACATTAGAATGCCCCAAATCTGGAACACTGACAATACCAAATGCTAGTAAGGATGTGGAGCAACAGGAACTCTTCATTCATTTCTGGTGGGGATGCAAAATGGTACAGCCACTTTGGAAGACAGTTTCACGGATTCTTACAAAACTAAACATACTTTCACCATATAATTTAGCAGTTGCACTCCTTGGTATTTACCCAAATGAGAGGAAAACTTATGTCCACAAAAAAACCCACACACAGATGTTTATAGCAGCTTTGTTCCTAGCTGCCAAAACTTGGAAGCAACCAAGGTGTCCTTCAGTAGGTGGAAGGATAAATAAACTGTGGTACATCCAGACAATGGAATATTATTCAGCGCTAAAAGGAAATGAGCAACCAGGTGCTGTGGCATTCACTTGTAATCCCAGTTACTCGGTTAGTTGAGGCAGGAGGATGGCTTGAGTCCAGAAGTTCAAGACCAGCCTGGGCAACATAGTGAGCAAGACCCTATCTAAAAAAAAAAAAAAAGAGAGAGAGAGAGCCAATAAAAGAAATAGAAAAAAAAAAAAGAGTGGCCAGGTGCAGTGGCTCATGCCTGTAATCCCATCACTTTGGGAGGCCGAGGCAGGTGGATCATCTGAGGTCAGGAGTTCGAGACCAGCCTGGCCAACCTGGTAAAACCCCGTCTCTACTAAAAATACAAAAATTAGCTGGGCGTGTTGGTGGGCGCCTATAATCCCAGCCACTTGGGAGGCTGAGGCAGGAGAATTACTTGAACCTTGGAGGCAGAGGTTGCAGCAAGCCGAGATCACACCACTGCACTCCAGCCTGGGCAACAGAGTGAGACTCCGTCTCAAAAAATCATAATAAAATAAAATAAAAATAAAGAAAGACTAGTTAAACCATGAGCACAGAGAGACTGCCCGGCACACCAGAAAGAGATAGAAAAACAGCAAGTCAGGTCTCTGCAAGGGTTCCACGCATGGCCTGAATGTATAATTTGGAAAAACTGCCACCCCTAGCTCATGCATCCCAGCCACCCCCTCCACCTTCCCTCTGAACCCCCAAGTTTGCACCTTCTTACCTGTCCCCATGAAATCGCAGCCAACCCCGGGCTCCCCCTGTTGGGAAAGGAAATCTTGGTCAGAGACTCCACGGCCCACATGTTTAGGTGGGGATGGGTTTGGCAGATTGGGAGTGGGGATGCAGAGAGGGGAGATGTTTGAGGGGGTAAGGGAAATAGGGAACCAGCTGGGAGGGAGGAGGAGGAGAAGAATAGAAAGGAAAAGAGGTGGAAGAGGGAAAGGAAAGTAAAGGGGCCTGGAGGAGAGGGAAGGAAAGACAAAGTCCTGCTGGGAACCAACCCAGCAGGAATGACACTCATTTTTTTCAAATTTCTGGAAGCTAGCATTTACCCAGGTGGGAAAGGGAGCTTCTTCGCCAATATCTGAACACATGTATAAGTGCACGTTGCAGGTACGAATGTGAGTGGCAACAGGACATAGCACTGGCTGTGGCCGTGGCTGTGGCTGTGGCTGTGGCTGCGGGTGCAGATGGAGAGGATGTGGGTGCCATACACATCCTGATAAGGAAAAGAGAAATGAGGAGAAGCCTCGAAATAAGCAAACCACTCTTCGACAGCCCTAACCAATCTGTTTTGGTTTCCTGTGTCTCTTCCCTGTCCTCATCCATGTGCACGTGTGACCTTTACCTCTTTAACACACCAGAGTTGAGGGAGGCAAAGCCATGCCACATCCAGCAGAGTCCCAGACCACACTCTGCAGATGACTTCTGAAGTCACCTCATCCTAGCAAACCCCTCCCCAACTAATGCCCCACACCTGCCCCACCCCTTCCCACTGCCGCCAGGCTCTGGGCTTGGTCTTGCATCTGCTTTGCATTTCCCATGAGGGCTCCACTGCCCCTCTCAGACTGTGGACACCACCCCTCCCTAGGACTGCAGTGTCTCTGCCTTTTCTGAATCAAGGCCCCACCCCGCTTTCCTGGGCCCCAGGTGGCTGGCAGGTTTGCACAGAGCTAGCGGTTCTGAGGTGCTGGGAATGCACAGGTCAGTGCCTCCTCGGTGCACAACGTAAGTACCTTTCTATGTCATATGCAATCTTTGTGGCATAAGGTTACTGACTGTGTTGTGGGCCACCCACAAGGTGTCCTCTCTCCCTAACCATTACCCTAGGGTTGAAAACATTGAACAACTACTTTTTTTAAAAAAAGAGTTTTTCACTTTGAAAAATGTTCCCTGTGAGCCTGAGAGGTGAGGAGGAAGGCATTTCTTCAGCTCCTTGAAGCAGGTAGGTCCAAAAGCTGCCCGCTCTGCAGAGAGCCTGGGAGAATGGGTGTTACCTGGTGTCCTGCCTTACCTGACATCATTCCAGTAGCCCCTGGGGAGCATCTGAGAGGAACCCAATCCCAGGAGTACTATCACTCGGTAGGATTACTACCATTTAATTTGCCACATTGCTTTTTAATATGCTTTTTGTGCCACCTCCTCTGGTAAATCATAAGTGTCCTAAGGGCTGGTTACATTCTATTCATCTGTCAGTGCCTGGCACCTGGCCCAGGGCCTGCCACATTGTGATATAAATAAGCAGAGCAGCCACTGAGTGAGCACCTACCCTGCACCAGGCACAAGCACTTGACAGGCATAAATGACCTATAAATAGATGTCACTATTATACCCACTTCACAGATGCTGAGATAGAAGCCCAGAGAGGTTAATTAACACGGCCACGATCACGCAGGGAATAAAAACCCAACTCATGTTTAGGTTTTTCAGTTTCTAGGACAAACCTCCCTGAAATATTCTCAGGCAGCAGAAATCTGGAGCCAGCTCCAGGTCTGAGAGGGATGGCCCAGAAGCAGCATTGCCCCAGGCTCTGCCTCTGTTGTGCAGTAAGTGGCGCCAAGGATTTAGAATTTCCCCAGAAGTGAAATAATGATCATAAGTGTCTTTATTACAAGAAGATGTGCACTGCTTTTGCAATCTGCTTTTTTTGTTGTTGTTGTTATTTGTTTGTTTTGAGACAGGGTCTCTCTCTGTCACCCAGCCTAGAGTGCAGTGGTGCAATCTCAGTTCACCGCAACATCTGCCTCCTGGGTTCAAGTGATCCTCCCACTCCAGACTCCCGAGTAGCTGGGACTGCCAGCATGTGCCACCATCCTCGGCTGATTTTTGTATTTTTTGTAGACACAAGGTTTTGCCATATTGCCCAGACTGGTCTCAAGCTCCTGGACTCAAGTAATCCACCCACCTTGGCCTCCCATAGTGTTGGGATTATAGGCGTGAGCCACTGCACTCGGCCCGCAATCTGCTTTTGAAAGCACTTTTCTATCAAATGTCTTTTTAGATGCTATGAAGAAGCGAAGGCAGGTATCATTTCATTTCTGATGAAGAAACTGAAGCTCTGAGAGAAATGACCATCCTAGACTGCACAGAGCGGTGAGGGCAGGAATAGTGTCTGTGTGCTGGAAAGACTTTCAGAAGAAGATGCTAGGCTGGGCATGGTGGTTCACACCTGTAATCCCAGCACTTCGGGAGGCCAAGGCGGGTAGATCACGAGGTCAAGAAATGGAGACCATCCTGGCCAACATGGTGAAACCGTATCTCTACTGAAAATACAAAAATTAGCCAGGTGTGATGGCGCATGCCTGTAGTCCCAGCTACTAGGGAGGCTGAAGCAGGAGAATCACTTGAACCCAGGAGGCGGAGGTTTCAGTGAGCCGAGATCGTGCCACTGCACTCCAGCTTGACAACAGAGCAAGACTGTCTCAAAAAAAAAAAAAGAGAGAGAGAGAGAGAAAGAGAATGCTCTTCCTCTAATACGAGTTTGGGTAACAGCCCTGCTTTTCTGCCCATTTACCAACAGCTCAAGGTGCCCACAGGGGACAGTCTCTGTCCTCAGGGCTAGGTCTCAGGGTCATGCTGACTGCACACTGACCTGCTCCCTTCTTGAAGGCAGAGGCTGGATTTTGAGCACTCTGATTAGTGCAGCGACAGCACAGGACTCCTGTACCTCAGTGGCTGCACACTCCAAGGCCGAGTTTATGAAGGAGGACCAGCAGTCATCTATGTCCCCCGTCAAACACCGTTGCGCACTTGCAAATGCCAGTCTCTAAAGTTGACTCTCTAGGCTGGATCTGTTCAAGTAAGCTGCGTCAGCCAGTCAGTCACAGAGGAATTGGCCCCTCCACCCCCAAAAGACCCCTAAACCAAAGCCTGGGTGGCAGAGCAGTTGTCACCGTCAAGCCAAGCCTGGACGTCTAGGCTGAACTATGAAGCGGACACCATTGAGATAGACAGTCCCTGCCCTTGTAGGCAAAGTGTCCAGTGTGCTGTTGTGTGGGCATCTAGAGGACTCCTGAGGGATCAGCTGCCCAGCAGCCTTTTTCTAGAAATACAGGCACATCCACATGGATACAACAAGAACTCCAGGAGCCACGTGTCCCTCCTGTCCCCCGACAGCCACACTGATCGGACCAGCTGTGCGTAGCCCACCTAAGCTGCGCCTCTTGGAGTCCTTCCCTGAGCATTTGGAACCAAGAGACTCCAGTGTAGCCTGGCTTTCTCATAAACACAGGGATATAAACTTCAGAAATGTTAGTGGTGGCCATTTTCCTCCTTGTAGTCAAGAATAGAGAGAAAGCCAGTCTACAGCAAGATAAAAGAATGAGGCAGCCCTGAAAAGAGGAGGGAGGCCCACTTGCATCCATGCCTTTGGGTTCCATGATACCCTAAGACTTTTCTCACAATGCTTAGAGTTGGTTTCTGTTACTTGTAACCAATAGAGTTAATACAGTGTAACTCCATTGTTCTCAAGCAGGGGTGGTTTTGTTCCCCAGAGGACATTTGGCGATGTCTGGATGTATTTTTGGTTATCATAACTGGGGGAAATGGGGTGCTACTAACATCTAGTAGGTGGTCAGGGATGCTGCTAAACGTCCTACAATGCACAGGGCAGCCCCTCACACCAGGAACCATCTAGTCCAAAATGTCAAGTTGAGGACCCCTCAATGCACCATGCTTGTCAAAGACAGGAGTGATCATCATGAAAAAATAGACTTTGTGTCTTAGTCTCCATTTGGCAAAGAGTCTTTGATTTTAAACAATATTCTGGAGGTGAGAATTCTCATACCTTGATAGCAGGAGGACAGACAATGAGTGCAACCTCTATGAAGAGTCATTTAACAAGACATTTACCTGGAGTCTTAACATGTTCACTGTTAAATCCATAATTTACTTGTAGAATTTATTCTTGGTAGTAAATCTTAATTCAGAGATATACACAGAGATTTGTGCAAAAGGATGTTCAGTGCAGCTTTATTTATAATGGTGAAAAATGGAAACAACTTAAATATCAACCACTGGGTATTGGTTACATAAATTATGATACATTCATAGCACAGAATAATGTATGTAGCACTGAAAATTATGTTTATGAAGATTATTTAGTAACACAGGGAAATGCTCCTTATGTTAACTGAAAAGTCAGAATATAAACCTTTTGAAATATGCATAAGCACAGAAAAAAAGGCTGCAGGGAAATATATCCAAATACTAACTGTGGCTATCTCCAGGGACTAGGATCACAGCTATTTTTTTGTTTTCCCATTTTTAAAAAATATTTTCCAATTTTTCTGCAATTAACATGTATTATAATTCGGAATTTAATACTAGAAAGGAATCGTGATATCAGAATTGAGGATAGTCTAGATTATTCATTCATCAAAAATATATATATTAAGAGCCTACTGTGTGCTAGACAGACATTGTGACTAGGCAGACAAGGCCCCTGCCCTCAAGGGGTTTCCAGTCCAGGAGAGGAGGCACTTCAGAGGTTCCAACTATTTGCAAATTCACTGTTATAGAAACAATCTGAAAAGGATTTGTTATTAACACTTAAATAGCTACAATTTGTTGAGAGCCTATTATGTCAGTACTAGATGCCTTACAATTTTGATCTCATTATCTCTGCATAACACCCGGAAAAAATATGGCTAAGTCTTGGTCACATGGCTGGTGGGCAGTGGCCAGGATTCAAACCAGATCCATTTACCATCAGCACAAATTCCCTGTCTCCTCTGCTCCCTGCCTCAGTGACAGGGGTCATTTCAGGACCATGAGACATGGCAAACTGGAGCCACCAAGAAAGATTTTAAAGTTGAGAGAGCCAGATAGAAAAGGGTATGCAGGCCAGGTATGGTGGCTCACAACTATAATCCCAGCACTTTGGGAGGCCAAGGTGAGACGATTGCCTGAGTCCAGGAGTTCGAGACCAGCCTGGGCAATATAGTGAGACCCTGTCAGCTCTACAAAAATTTTTTTGAAAAGACAAAATTAGCCAGGCATCGTGGTGCACATCTGTGGTCCCAGTTACTCTGGAGGCTGAGGTAGGTGGATGGCTTCAACCTGGGAGGTCGAGGCTTTGGTGAGCCTTGATCATGCCACTTGGGCTTCAGCCTGGGCAAGACCCTGTCTCAAAAAAAAAAAAGAGAGAGAGAGAGAAAAGAAAGGGGCATGAATGGGAGGAATGTAGGCCACTGACCACATATCCAGCAGGAGGCCAAGGGTGAAGCTGTCTGCAGTGTTAGGGAAGGTGTTGGGGTCAGGGCTGGGGCAGAAGGGTGGAACTGTCACAGATGTACTCTGAGCTGCCCATGAGACGGAAGAAAGAGAGAAAAAGCAAAACCATTTAGAAATGGAGATAGAAGAGAGCTTTGATGTAGATTGGAATGGCTGCAGCTGCGGCCAGAAAGGAGCACATCCTCTCCCCAGAGGTGAGTCTATTAGAGAAGGTTCCACACAGCGAGAGGGGAGCACAGAGGGGAATGAGCTTGTGCTGCGAACCAAAGCTCAGGGGACTCCAAGACCACATGGAAATCAGGAGACCTCATGGGTTATAAAGGGTTATTGAGATGGCCTCCTCCCAGAAGAAATCAACAGAAAGGCTCCTGCTGCTTTGCTGACCCAGAAGCCCACCATAGGCTGGATGTGGAGGGAAAGCAAAGCCGTAGAAGTCAACCTGGAGACTTAGGAGCTTGGATCACTGGATTAACTTTGCAAAGTGAATTAAGTAATGAAACTGGATGCAGATGGTGGAACAACTGGGGTAGTTTGTGACTGGGAAGGACTGGTGTCTGCACTTCCAACAGCTTGCTGAACAGGTTAAATGCTCCACTCAAAGCCCAGGTCATTACCATTGGTGGTGACATCCTGGCTCCTTCAGTGACAGACACAGGGGATCACCGTGGAGAAACACCAGGGAAGCTGAAGCTGATTTCCACTCACGATCTGGTTGTGTGCTTTGTTTCAGACATTTTTTTGGGTTCAGAAACTCCCAAGGAAAAACACCAGGCTAGGAGTCCAGAGGTCTGAGTCTGAGTCCCGGGAATTCTGTAAGTCACAGGAGCGGACGCCTGCCACTTACCCCTGTGTCTTCCACTGGAAAGTGAGAATGACGGTGCCACCCTCTCCTTCTCTGGCCTCCCCTGCCCGGTTTTCTCGGTGCCTCAGTTCCCTCCTCCAGACAGAGGAGGCGAAGAAAGCGTGTGCTTCGCAGGGCAGTGGTGAGGGTCCAAGGAGGCAGCACACAGTAAACTCCCTCTGAGGAAGCCAGGCTCTCAGTCAGTGCTCAGCATCGTTGTTGCTGCTGCTGCTGCTGTTGTTTTTAGGTTAATTGGAGATAAATAATGTGAAAGTGTTTTGAGAAATTACACAGCACTCTATGTTCCAATAAAAGGTGTGGTTTCCATGCTTCCCTCTTCCTGTTTCATTTCTCAGAACTCCCCTCTGCACACCAGGCAGCTGCTGGACTGAGCTATTGAATATGTCCTGTCTTCCACAGGCTCCCCTCCAGCACTCCCATTCCCTCCCCTTCACTTGGCTGACCCTCTCCTTCCTGGCACACAAAGCCCAACCCTGCTTCCTCTCCCCTGGGAGCCTTCTCTGACCCTCCAGACTGGGCTGGAGCCTCCTCCTCTGGATTTCACCAGCACCTGTTGACCGCTGGCTGCACACACTGCAATTTTCTGTGCTTTCAGTTTTGGTTTGGTTTTGTCTTTTTCAGTCTTTTTCCTGCACTCTTCCCACCCTGACATAAGTTCCTGGGCATAGACAGGGTGTCTAATTTGTCATTGCATGCCCAGAATCTAGTAGAGTCCAGGCATATTATTGTAAGCTCAGCAAATGTACGTGGATTTGAATGAAGGAGGAAATAAGATCATGTATATGAAGTCACCTTTTACAGTTTTAGGAATAATCATTATTGGCCGGGCGCGGTGGCTCAAGCCTGTAATCCCAGCACTTTGGGAGGCCGAGACGGGCGGATCACGAGGTCAGGAGATCGAGACCATCCTGGCTAACACGGTGAAACCCCGTCTCTACTAAAAAATACAAAAAACTAGCCGGGCGAGGTGGCAGGCGCCTGTAGTCCCAGCTACTTGGGAGGCTGAGGCAGGAGAATGGCGTGAACCCGGGAGGCGGAGCTTGCAGTGAGCTGAGATCCGGCCACTGCACTCCAGCCTGGGCAACACAGCGAGACTCCGTCTCAAAAAAAAAAAAAAAAAGGAATAATCATTATTAATAGCTCACTCAACAATATTCATTGATCACCTACTAATCTTTGAAAGGCGTCTATCAGGTACCTAGGGCAACACATAATAGGGTCTCTGCTCTCAAGGACTTTTCAAGGGAATGAGGGAGAATCCCTAGAGGAATTTTACGACCCACAGATGACAATAACATAAATGTAGTAACATACATACGTGCCCTAAAAGAGGCCAGGCTGCCTGTTGCAGAAGTGCAGTCAGGCACAGCTCCCCAGGGGTGTCAGGAGGCTCCTAAAGGAGGAGCTGATTTGAGCTCTGCCTTGACCAGCCTCCCCACAGCCCTGTGCCCTTCACTTCATCTCTTCCTTCAGCTTTGGGATGACTCAAGAGAGCTCGTGTCCTGCCCCCAGCCGCTCCTGAGGGGCCAGCAGCTCCCTGGGCCTCTCTGAGGCCACCATCTGGCAAACCTGGGGAGTCCTTGCTCTGAGGCCCCTGCAGGGTCACGCCTGCTACAACTCCATCTGGCCAAGGCCTCAAGGCAGCAGAGGCTGAGGGATTTGGAGTCCACCAAACCCTGGTTTGAGTCCTGGCTCTGCCACTTGCCGGTCGTGTGAAGACATATTACACTTTATCCAAGCCTCAAATTCCTTGTGTATAAAATGAGGCCAGGCCAGGTATGGTGGCTTATGCCTGTAATCCCAGCACCTTGGGAGGCTGAAGCGGGAGGATCGCTTGAGGCCAGGAGTTCAAGACCAGCCTGGGCAACATAGTAAGATACACAAAATCAAACATTTAGCCAGGTTCAGTGGCACACACCTGTGGTCCCAGCTACTTGGGAGACTGAGGTGGGAGAATTGAGGAGCCCAGGAAGTTGAGGTTGCAGTGAGCTGTAATGGTGCCACTGCATTCTCGCCTGGGTGACAAGAGTGAGAGCCTACCTCAAAAAAACAAAAACATAACATAAATAAAATGAGTACAACAATAGCCATTGGTGAGATGGTCATACTTCAATGAAACAACAGATATGGAGAATCTGGAACATTCTTTTAAAAGCCTTCAATAAACGTAAACCATTTTTCCCTCTAGGACTCATAAAGCTGCAGTGCTTTGCAGCCAGGGGTGGGTGCACTCTAGGCCTCATGGGTGTGTTAGACATCTCACAGGGCCTTGCCCCACCCTCTAGTCTGGGAACCCTCCTGGGTTCCCAGAAAAATGATGCAAGTTAGTAAAACTCAGACCTTCTAAATTTTATAGACACATTTAAGAATCTCTCTTATTGAGCAGGGTCAAGAACTAGTTTTAATTAAATTATTAATGCCCGGAAAAGAGAGAATGACCCCATTTTAGCCTCTGACCCCATGAGGCACAAGCAGACAGGTATAGTTACCCCAGATGAGGAAACCAGGTCCAGAAAAGGAAAGCGTTTGGGCCAAGGGCACACAGTGCACGAGGGGCAGAACCCAGACTAAGTTGGCCCTTTCCTCTCTGCGTAGTTACCATCTAATAGGCTGCGCGTCCAGGGGGGCCCCTTCTTGCCTAGGGACCAGTCTGCCTTTGTAGGATTAACAAATTAGCTACAAGATTAGAAATTACAGTTTAGGGGTCATGTCGCCTCTGGCTCCAAGAGTCTGAACCTCCCCAAATTGTTCCTGGGAATAACATCACTATTGTAAAATCTAAGATGAGTGCTTGAGATATTTTGCAGACCTTGTACTCAACGGATCAGCTGACATCACCCAGACCAGTAATCTGGCTCCACCAGTTCGGCCATCCCACCCAGGATCAGAAAACAGCAAGAAAACCTCACTCCGACACCCTATGATTCCATCTCCAACCTGACCAGTCAGCACTCCCCACTTCCCAAGCCCCTACCCACCGAATTATCTTTAAAAACTCTGATCCCCGAATGCTCGAATGCGTGGGGAGACTAATAATAATAATACTAGTGATAATAAAACTCCGTCTCCTGCGCAGCCGGCTCTGCATAAATTACTCTTTCTCCATTGTAATTCCCCTGTCTAGGCAGCAGGTAAGGTGAACCCACTGGGCGGTTACACTGTCCTTACAGTCTCTAAGGCTGCTCCTGCCCCAGCGCTCAGGGACTCCCAGGCATTCAGTGGAGGGGTGTAAGACCAAGCCAGGCCTGACATCCTGCTGACTTGCCTGTCATAGAACAAAGGTCCCAGGGTTATCTGGTCCATCCTATTGCTTCCTGCTCTGCCCATCTCCTCCCTGCCTCCTGCTCCCAAACCAACTGTCCACCCCAGTTATCAGCACTACAGCTGGCTGGAGGGGAGGGAAGGAGAAGCTGCATTGTATATATGAGCAAGTTTGTGGGCCCACAGCCTTCACCACACCACCCCCTGCTCTGCCACTGCATCATCTCCAGTCTCTTCTCCCTGCACCCATTGCCCAACCACAGAAGCCTAACAGATTCCAAGGGAACAGCTGGAACCTCCTTGCACCTGGACCTTTTGCTGGTGGGAAGGGGTAAGGCATGCCCTGACCTGGGCATCTCAGGGACACACTGCTTGGGCCTCTGCCTTCTGGGTCTCCTCTTGGTTCCATTTGTCCTGTAGCCTCTCCCTGTACAGGAGGTCAGGAGGAGCAGTCACAAGTCGCCCTGCCTGATGCATTAGGACACAGAAACCCAGGAAGGTTGAATGACTCACTCAAGTTCACACACAGCAGCCCAAGGAGGAAACCACTCAGTCCAACAGGAGCTCGGCCAAGTTGCCAGCTGGCCTTGCCCTCCTCCCTGAGATGGCCAGCATCCCGTATGGATTAAGGGAGAATTCAAACGTCAAAACCAGCAGAGGTGGAAGTGGCGAGTGGCAAAGGGGGAAAAAGATGAATCAAGGCACGCAATCCTACTAAAGAAAGAAGGCTTCAATGTACTCGGTGGCCCCCTGCCGGCTCCCAATGCCAGCCACAGCACCATCCTCCTACTGAATCTTTAATTAAAAGAACAGGACTAATGGGACGGGTGTCAAACTATACACTTAATCTGCACCAGAGACAGCCCCTCTGGGAGCCACTGAAACAGATCAAAGCTACTTCTGTAGAGCCCTCATTCTTCAGGGGAGTTGGCAGCAGGAAAAATATTTCGAAAAACCACCAAACAAATAAAAATAATAGTAATAAATGAGGAAAGAGAGGAGAGTTGGGAGGAGGAGGGTGTGAGAGTGCAGGCCAAGGAAGGCAGCAGGTTCCAGGCCATGCTTGGTCCCCTGGTGTCTCTCCTCACACCCAGCCCCAGTGACAACTGGCGTCCTCAACTCAGGCCATGGCAGCGAGCCCCTGCCTCTGTGTGCCTGACCCAATTGAAGGTCCTCCTGTGACTTCCCTCTGTCTCTCTTTCCAGTAACTTAGAACCCTCCCTGACCGCTTTCCTTCTTTTGGGTCTCCAAGCCTTGCAAATGCTGCTTCCTTGCCTGGAGCATCCTTAGCTTGGGTTTCTGTCACTTGCATTCAAAAGAGTCTAACATAAGAGAATTGGTCAGATAGGAGGGCAGAATGGATCATTGTTAATTATGAGAACTTTGGAGGCAAACTGCCCAGATTCAAATCCCTGTTCCACCCCTTGCTAGCTGTGAGACCCCAAGCAAGTCATTTAACTTCTCTGTACTTCATCTGTCAAATCCACTCATCACGGTACTTAACTCACAGTGCTGCCGTTAATTAGTTAATGTACACAGCTATCTGATTAGAAGAGCACACTGTGTAACACAGCCCATTACGACTGCTCTAACTCCAGCCCGCAGGACCAGCTGGCCGGGGCCCCTTTCCACAGCAGTGGTGAGTCCAGATGGGCCCCACCTGCTGCTGCCCCATGGGTACATCCCCTTGTGCTGTCCCCCCAAGGCCACATCTGCAAGTGGAGAGGATTTGGCCATCACTCACTGGGGGAGGGATGAGTGTGGAAGCAGGAGGGTGAAGTGGGGAAGGAGGGAGTCTGCATGTGGGACACCTTCAGAAGCCCTTGTCTTCTGCGTAGTCCCCGGGGAAAGGAATGCCTGCCTGCTCTGTAGAGGGCAGGCCGAGCTCTGAGTGTGGGCTTCCTATCCTCACAACAGCTAGTTTCATCCTTAAAAGTCTGAAGCCAGATACATTCTGCCACCAGATTAATTTTTTTCTGAAGCTCCCGTTTGGTCTGTTGGAGGAATTCACGTTCCTCCGACTATCATAACTTTGCTCTATCTTTCAAGAGCTCACACCCCGGCCTTGTTTTGCAAATAGAGCATTCTTTCTCTCCTGCCTGTCCTTTACCTTGCAAAGCTTCCCCATATTGAACAAAAACATTTTCTTTCTTTCTTTTTTTTTTTTAATTGAGACGAATTCTTGCTCTGTTGCCCAGGCTGGAGCGTAGTGGCCGGATCTCGGCTCACTGCAAGCTCCGCCTCCCGGGTTCACGCCATTCTCCTGCCTCAGCCTCCCGTGTAACTGGGACTACAGGCACCCACCACCACGCCCGGCTAATTTTTTATATTTTTAGTAGAGATGGGGTTTCACCGTGTTAGCCAGGATGGTCTCGATCTCCTGACCTCGTGATCCACCCACCTCGGCCTCCCCAAGTGCTGGGATTATAGGCATGAGCCACCATACCTGGCCAAACAAAAACATTTTCAACTGCTCTGTAGTGGAAGATAGGGAGGCCAGGGTGGAGGTAAAGGGTAATTAAATAATTTCTGCTGCAGCACAAAAAACTGAACAGCATTAAGTATTATTAATATCATGTGCTCTTCCCAATGAATTAACACAGGCAATCCCTCTCTCCTGTCTGGTGTTCAGTAAATATTTGTTGAATGAATGAATGTTAACAGCTTATGATTCTGTCTTTCCTGCTCTGATAAATTATGAAGTCCATGTAGCCAAATCAGCATCAAACCCACTTTATATGCAGTCTGTGTTTTGAGCCCCAGGTCAAAGTGAATAAAATATGTGTGAAAACGAAGTGATAATGTCCATTGGAGAACATTGGCTTCTTGTATTTGTAGGGGATAGGGTCTACCTGGCTTGGTGTTGGTGACTTGAGAGTAGCCTTCCAGCTGCTTTTCTCTGGTTCCCAAATAAACCACAGTCAGGCTGTCCCTTCCAGGTAGAACTCTGTTGAGACCCCACAGGCAGCTCTGGTGAATGACCAGCATGTGCAAACTCATTATTCTCCAGCTGAGCCCAAAACTGTGCAGGAAGTAGGGCAATTCCTGCAGGACTGAGTCTGCCCCTGGCTGAGCCTTGCTTTGTTCATTGCAGATATTTAAGTCTCTCCGTAGTGCTGTGACTCACCTGTCTGTCCTTGGATGGAATTCCACAGGGAAATCACATGCAGAACCTGGTCACTATCTGTACACAAAGCACATGGAGAGATTCTAGGGACAATCATTTCTAAGTAAATGACCTAAGGGCAGAAGAGTCTGCCCGGGACCTGGGGGAGAATGGAGCAGGGATAGGAGGTAGGAATAAGTGACTTGTGCATTAATCACAAAGCAATCAGCAGATGACAAGGGGCCTTGGAACCACTGCATCTGTCTAGCTGGATGAGGTGAAAGGAAAGGTCACTCCTGTCTGGGAACTCCCATCCATCTTCAAGACACCCACTTACCTGGCTTGCAATGTGCCTGGGCTTCCTGTTTTCCCTGCCCAGCAGAGACGCTGCCCTGGCCTGGTTCATTGTCCATTATCTGCCCTCTGGGCCATCCCAGTATCCACCTGGCCTGCCCCACTTGGCCCAGGCCACAGAGGAGGGCGTGGCTTTGGCTAGTTGACCTTTAGGAAGTCATTTACTGGGTGTAGCCTACCTCAGTTCCTGAGACCTGTAAACTCCTCTTTCTCTGCCCTGAATCTTCCTCAGTTATCAGGGCCCAAGCAGGAGAGCGGGCATGAATTCTCAGTGCTCTTCCGCTAACTTATTCCCTTCATCCTCCCCAGCTTCTTCCCTCTCCTGGCAACCCACCCCCTGCCCGCTGTCCCCTGAGCACAGAGGCTCCTGCTGGATGGAGCTGTCTTCTTACCTCTGCTGGCTCTCCCTGGGCTGTACCCCAGTCCTTGTATCAAAACCTGTTCCCAGGTTCAGATCAATTTCTTTCTGACATATTTTCACAAAAGTGGGTTTTGTCTCCCAGGTCATTTCAGTTTCAACTGGAGCAATGTCCTTGCCCAGGTGTAACCCTTGGCAGTGGATTACGGCAGCGGTGATGAGTTTGATTTCGGCAGCGGTGATGAGTTTGGAGTAGAAAAAAAGAGTCTTGATTAGAATGGCTGCTCCATGGCTCAAATCACAGATAGAGCATGAGATTTGGATTCAGGCATTGGATTTATTTTATTATTTATTTATTTATTTATTGAGACGGAGTTTCGCGCTTTCGCCCAGACTGGAGTGAAGTGGCGCAATCTCGGCTTACCTCCACCACCCCTTCCCCTGCCGTCACCAGGTTCAAGTGATTCTCCTGCCTCAGCCTCCAGTAGCTGGGATTAGAGGCACCCCCCGCCACACATGGCTAATTTTTGTATTTTTTTCGTTGAGACGGGGTTTGGCCATGTTGGCCAGGCTGGCCTCGAACTCCTGACCTCAGGTGATCCACCCACCTCGGCCTCCCAATGTGCTAGGATTACAGGCGTGAGCCACTGGGCCCAGCCCCTGGCATTGGATTTAAATCCTGACGCAACAACTTCCTAGCTGTATAACCTTGGGTGAGTCATTTAACCTGTCCTAGTTTCTCAACAACAGGGATAAACATGTTCACCTAGCTGAGGAGAGGACTTAATAAAGTGTATATTTTTAAATCCTGGTACAAAGTTGTAACCATCCTCCTTAGCATGGTAAGGTCAGCACTTCCAACATTGGGGAAGGGGTGAAGGTCAGGGAACTGAACTGCCCTCTGCAGCTGAATAGCACCTAGGCAGGTTATTTTAAAGGCCTGTGGCCTCCAATATCTGTGGCACCTGTGTACTACACCCCTCTGGATTTCCACCATTGCAAGAATTCCTCTGGGTAAGCATTATAGTCTCCCTAGGGTCTCCTTTTGAAAGGTGAAAATTCTCGTGAAAGTTACTAATGCTGCAATGTGAAAAGTGTAATTTAAAAGATTGTACTTATTTTTGTGAGAATGCAAGGTGCCCTAGAGCCCAGAAACCAAGAGAAAGCAAGGATAGTCCCAACTATGAGATGCAAATTCAGGCCCTGAGCCAGGCACTCTCTTATCCATGATCTCATTCTACCTCACAAACAACCTTCAGAGGGAGTTGTTAAAGAACTGTTTAAAGGTAAAATCGCCGGGCGTGGTGGCTCAAGCCTGTAATCCTAGCACTTTGGGAGGCCGAGACGGGCGGATCACGAGGTCAGGAGATCGAGACCATCCTGGCTAACATGGTGAAACCCCGTCTCTACTAAAAAATACAAAAAATTAGCCGGGCGAGGTGGCGGTCGCCTGTAGTCCCAGCTACTCGGGAGGCTGAGGCAGAAGAATGGCGTAAACCCGGGAGGCGGAGCTTGCAGTGAGCTGAGATCCGGCCACAGCACTCCAGCCTGGGCAGCAGAGCGAGACTCCGTCTCAAAAAAAAAAAAAAAGGTAAAATCAAGGCCCTTGTATAAATACAACCTCTTACAAACATGAAATTCAGACATGCCAATGATTTAACTCATCGATTAGTAAGGGAACCAGTAAGATGTTACAACTGCTCAAAAAAGAATCCAAAGAGCAGATGCATACAGAAGCCATCAGGAATGCTCACATTTGCTTAATAGATACAAAACTGGTCAATATTCACAGAGCAATAATCAGCTGCATTTCCAATTGATATAATTTACATTTCTATGGACAAAATAATTTGCATTATTATCAGTTTTCTACAATTTTCAGAGTCATAAAATAGCTCAAAGATGATGAAAGAAAGGCAGAGGTAACCAACAGGCAAACAGACAGGAAGCCCAATAACAATCTTCTCTTGCCATTTCAAAGTCTCACACAACTTTTTCTAACATTGCGACTATCCTCATTTCATCACAAAGCAGAAAGCATGGAGACAGGCACAGAAAGTAGAAATGAAAAGTGGAAATCTAGTCCAGAGGCACCCAAGTGCCAGTCCCATCTGAGGGCTGAGGCGTGTGTAACAAGAATGTCACATGGGGGATGAAATTAGAAAAATAAGAACGAGGTCAGTTTTTCGACAAAGCTAAATGATTTCCTTCAAAAGACTGTCCATTATTGGAGATTATATTCTTCCTACATTTGTAGCATTAAAATGTCTTTTCCAGCCGGGTGTGGTGGCTCATGTCTGTAATCCCAGCACTTAGTGGGGATGAGACAGGTGGATCACCTGAGGTCAGGAGTTCGAGACCAGCCTGGCCAACATGGCAAAACCCTGTCTCTACTGAAAATACAAAAATTACCCGGGCATGGTGACATGTGCCTGTAATCCAAGCTACTTGAGAGGCTGAGGCAGAGAATCGCTTGAACCCAGGAGGCGGAGGTTGCAGTGAGCTGAGATCACGCCATTGCACTCCAGCCTGGGGGACAGAGCAAGACATCGTCTCAAAAAAATAAATAAATAAATAAATAAAAGTCCTTTCCTTTTTAAAAGGATGGTGATAATATATGATAGTAGTAATAATTGTTGTTCTTTTTTAAATGTACTTGTTTGATGAAGTAAAGGCTGGCAATCCTATGTAAGCCCCCAGTTAATATATACATCTATATGGTTTTTATAGTTGTATTTGGTTATTTTATTCATCTGTGATAGTCCAAAGTCTGGAAACACTGCTGCATTCACAATTCTGAAGTGTTGTATTACAGATAAGTTGGTTAAAGAACAATACCTGATAACTCCAGCACTTTGGGAGGCCGAGGCAGGTGGATCACCTGAGGTCAGGAGTTTGAGACCAGCCTGGCCAACATGGCAAAACCCTGTCTCTACTAAAAATACAAAAATTAGCTGGGTGTGGTGGTGCACACCTGTAACCCCAGCTACTCAGGAGGTTGAGGCACAAGAATCACTTGAACCCGAGAGGCAGAGGTTGCAGTGAGCCGAGATCGCGCCACTGCACTCCACTCTGGATGACAAAGCAAGACTCCATCTCAAAAAAAAAAAAAAAGAAAGAAAAGAAAAGAAAAAAGGGACAATGCCTGAGCAACACTACCTGGGTCCCCTAGCCCAGCAGGGTTCTCTTTGTCTCAGCCAAACATGGGAAGCTGACTTGGTTAGGCTGAGCATCCAGACACTGAGGCTGAATAGAAAAGACCTAAGAAAATTGTGACTTACAGACTGACCCTGGGGATGCCAGAGGGTGGTCCAGATGGAGTGAACTCCGAAAACGACCTTCTCTGGTGCTAGCCTCCACATGCATTCCGTCTATGCTGCTGCATGGCTTGTGCTATGGTCTGAATATTGGTGTCTCCCCAAAATTCATATGTTGAAACTTAATTCCCAAGGTGATAGTATTAAGAGGTGGGGACTCTGGGAGATGATGAAATCATGAAGGCAGAGCCCTCATGAATGGGACTAGTGCCTTTATACAAGAGGCTGGAGGAAGGCTGTTTGCCCTTCTGCCACGTGAGGACACATAGGGAGCACCACCCATAAAGAAGGGGCTCTCACCAGACACCGACTCTGCCAGCACCTTGATCTTGGACTTCTCAGCCTCTAGAATTGTAAGCAATAAACATCTTATAAAGATATTTATGAGGCCAGGCGTGGTGGCTCATGCCTGTAATCCCAGCACTTTGGGAGGCCGAGGTGGGTGGATCACCTGAGGTCAGGAGTTCAAGACCAGCCTGGCCAACCTGGTGTAACCCCATCTCTACAAAAAATGCAAAAATTAGCCAGGTGTGGTGGTGCATGCCTATAATCCCAGCTACTCGAGAGGCTGAGGCAGGAGAATCACTTGAACCTAGGAGGCAGAGATTGCAGTGAGCCGAGATCGTGCCATTGCCCTCCAGCCTAGGTGACATAGTAAGACTCTGTCTCAAAAAAAAAAAAAAAAAAGATGTTTATGGTCAGGCACAGTGGCTCATGCCTGTAATCCCAGCACTTTGGGAGGCCAAGGCGGGTGGATCACTTGAGGTCAGGAGTTTGAGACTAGCCTGGTCAATATGGTGAAACCCTGTCTCTACTAAAAATACAAAAATTAGCTGGGTGTGGTGGTGTGCGCCTGTAATCCCAGTTACTTGGAAGGCTGAGGCACAAGAATTGCTTGAGCCCAGGAAGCGGAGGTTGCAATGAGTGGAGATTGTGCTACTGCACTCCAGCATGGGCGACAGAGTGAGACCTTGTCTCAAAAAAAAAAAAAAAAAGATGTTTATGAGTTATCCAGTCTAAGATTTTTTTTATGGCAGTGCAAGGGGTCTAAGGCACTTGTCAGTAGGCTTTACCTACACCGTCCTCCCTGCCTATAATGAAGAAGATCCAATCCTGAAGCTCAATAAACCTGGCCTAAGCTGGCATGCCAACCAAGAAAGACAGGAACAGGGCTTGGCACCATCTCCCTTCCTGAGAGCCTGCTCCAGCACCCAGGGTGCAGGGTTGTAAGCAAAGTCAGAAATGAGAGGGATTACAGATCTCACAAGTCAATGACTAACTAGTATCTGGTGAATTGAAGCAGAGATTTCCTAGCATGTGACAATATTAACCTTTGCAGCCTGGGTTTTCAACTCCTCCACATCAGGGGTTTGGTTGGCAAAGCCCTGTCACCTCCCCCACATTTGACTATCTGCTGCTAAAAGTCAGAAATGATCAAAGGCCCTGCTTTTAAAGGCACAGTGCTGCTCCACCAGACAGCGAGAAGCCCAGACAGGCACCACCTGGAAAGAACAGGGAGCACACACACACTGGAGTTTGGGGTTTCATTCTAAACAAGTGGGGTATCTGTCATCACTCCAGAGGGGAAGGAGGGCGGCGTCCAGTGGAGGATCTGCGAGCACCAGCATGTTAAGCACTGCTACCCTGTATGTAGTACCTGCTTTCTGCTGGGTTAACAGGAGAGGAAACAAGCACGGGGGATGATACAGCTCCTGGTGGTTTTTAAAGAAGAATGCATTTAAACTCAGAGTGTGCCTGAACAGCTGGGCTGGAAAATCGCTTGTTTAGCTCTGCAGTTTGTGTCAGGGACTCACTGGCTGAGAAAGAATAAAAGCAGCTTGATTTTGTAAACTGTCAGTATTATGAACCAAGGCAAAGACCTCTAGGGAGGGGGACTCAAGAGACTTCTTTTCTCCATGCCTACACAGCAGAGGGAATGATAGGACCAAGCTCAGAAACAATTGCCTGTTAGCACTACAGGCATTGATTGGGGTCTAGGGTTTTCATGTTCCCAGCTCTGCCTTCAAGGAATCACAGCCCCAGAATTCCAGAATCTCAGATCCAGAAGGGACCAGAGATGGCACAGAAATCCCTGCTTCAGCTCCCGTGACAGCTCCTGGCCTCTGTGGACCCCGATGCCCCAGGGAATGCTCACTACTTCTCTGCCCAGCCTGCCCAGTGTTTGCCAGCATAGACTGGCGGGAAATCCCCTCTTGTGTGAGCTGAAACCTGTCTCTTTTTCATCAACCAGCAGAGTGGGTATGTACCACGGCACCTTAGATGAGAATGGTCCCTCAGAGATCCCATGAGTCAGACTACCCAAATTCACCCGCAAGCATTTTTCTCTGGGTCTACCTAGTGTTTTAAAACTTTTCTTTTGATCCAATATTTACAACAGAGAGATTTCCTAGAAAAATCTAGCGGCCGGGCGCGGTGGCTCAAGCCTGTAATCCCAGCACTTTGGGAGGCCGAGACGGGCGGATCACGAGGTCAGGAGATCGAGACCATCCTGGCTAACACGGTGAAACCCCGTCTCTACTAAAAATACAAAAACTAGCCGGGCGAGGTGGCGGGCGCCTGTAGTCCCAGCTACTCGGGAGGCTGAGGCAGGAGAATGGCGTGAACCCGGGAGGCGGAGCTTGCAGTGAGCTGAGATCCGGCCACTGCGCTCCAGCCTGGGTGACAGAGCGAGACTCCGTCTCAAAAAAAAAAAAAAAAAAAAGAAAAATCTAGCTTTGTGGATTTTCTTGGTATATTGGAAAGGCTGGCAACAATGACTCACACTACCATCTGAAAAGACCTGGCTGGAGTTGGGTGTTGGTTGTCCCATTGTTATGGGCATGGATTTCCAGTTTACCCTCATCCCCTGCACTCCCTACTGTCCCCATCCCCGCAGCTCTCCTCTGAGATCCCACTGGTCTCTATAGCTTATGAGTTTGTGAGACCAGACATTGTTCATGCTCCAAGTTTTACCAGTGACCATGTGCCAGGATCCTCCTTGGCCTATGGTTCATTCCCTTCCTTTATAACTTAACCTCTTCCCTTCCAGAGCCATGCTCACCCCAACGGATTTCCTTCCTTTGTCCTTCTCCTATTTCCATCTTGTGGCCTTTATTGATATAAAAATAACCAAATTAGCAAAGCAACTTTGTTAACTACTCCTCTGCTTGTGCCCATGCATTTAAGTCAATAGTGCTTAGCTGGGCGTGGTGGCTCATGCCTGTAATTCCAGCACTCTGGGAGGCTGAGGTAGGTGGATGGCTTGAGCCCAGAAGTTCGAGACCAACCTCGGCAATATAGGGAAACCATGTCTCTACAAAAAATACAAAAATTATCTGGGCATGGTGGTGCGTAGCTATCGTCCCAGCTACTCGGGAGGCTGAGGTGGGAGGATTGCTGGAACCTGGGAGGTCGAGGCTGCAGTGAGTCGAGATCATCCCACTGCACTCCAGCCTGGTGACAGAGTGAGACCCTGTCTTTATTTATTTATTTATTTATTTTGAGACGGAGTCTCGCTCTGCCGCCCAGGCTGGAGTGCAGTGGCCGGATCTCAGCTCACTGCAAGCTCCGCCTCCCGGGTTTATGCCATTCTCCTGCCTCAGCCTCCCGAGTAGCTGGGACTACAGGCGCCCGCCACATCGCCCGGCTAGTTTTTTGTATTTTTAGTAGAGACGGGGTTTCACCATGTTAGCCAGGATGGTCTCGATCTCCTGACCTCGTGATCCGCCCGTCTCGGCCTCCCAAAGTGCTGGGATTACAGGCTTGAGCCACCGCGCCCGGCCGAGACCCTGTCTTTAAAAAAAAAAAGAAAAGAAAAAAAAAAATCAGTATTGCTCAACCAACAACAGAATAGTCTACCTTTAGGGACTTTTGGAAATTTTTTGTATTGTCGTAATGGCTGGGGCAATTAGTGCTTGGGGTCCAAAAATGCTAAATATCATGCTATGCTAGGAGTAGTCCCATTAAAAAGCAAACCAAAACCCTTTCCATTCAAAATGCCGCTAATCCTCATGGGAAAATACTGATTTAAATGGAATGCTAGCTAATTTTGTCCTACATCATTTTTCTGTATGCCTGTGTAAAATGAGAATCACATATTTCATTCTTACACCAATTCATTTCTTTCATAGAGTTGTTGTGAGGATTGTGTGAGATTTAAAGAATAGATATTTGACACATACTAAAGATATAATAAATGCTAGCAATGATGGCTGATTCCGAAATGGAATGGTGAGACAGGAACTGGTGTGTCTGCCCACTGACCTGAATTCTAGTTCCAGTTGGAAGAGCTACTCTGCCATTCACAAACCACACGACCCTGGTCATGTTTCTCCTCTCTGAACAACGAAGGGTTGTACTAGATTTCCGGAGTCCTAGTCATCCCAAGTATTCCATGGTTCTGTGTTCCTAATGAGACAAACAGCATACCCTTTTTTTTTTTGAGACAGGGTCTCACTCTGTCACCCAGGCTGGAGTGCAGTGCCGTGATCTCAGCTCACTACAACCTCTGTCTCCTGGATTCAAGCGATTCTCCTGCCTCAGCCTCTCAAGTAGCTGGGACTACAGGCACACACCACCACGCCTGGCTAGTTTTTTGTATTTTTAGTACAAATCCATGTTGGCCAGTCTGATCTCAAACTCCTGACCTCAGGTGATCCGCCTGCCTCAGCCTCCCAAAGTGCTGGAATTCCAGGCGTGAGCCACTGCGCCTGGCCAATACCCTTTTTCTAGTCAATATTCTTGCTGGCTTTTGTTGTCTGGGCCAGCATTCCCAGGTACAATGGTGAAAGCTGACCCGAGGCTGTATTACCTTCCCCAGCAAATTAAAGAACAAAGACAAAGAACAAACCATATGTGTATACAGGACACAGATACACATTGGTTATCATTGTGTCCCTGAAGTCTGCAATGTTTTCAGGGAGGTAGTGGTGGGTAGCCTCAACTTCTCCTAGTCTTCCCCCTTCCTTAGATGGGGAAAGAGTTTTCTTCCAGAATACAGCCTTTTGTAATGGGTACCTGTTAACCACTAGGCTCTCATCACAAAGGGATTCAGGGAGACAGTTTCTGAGGCTCTACAGAGGCTCAGAAATAAATCCCTCCCCCTACTGCCTGCTGGCCCAATAGGGGTAGGAGGCAGGAGGTTGTACATCAAAGGGGGAAAAAAAATAGCAGTTCAGTTCATTTGAATAAACCAGGAAGAAGGGAACTGCAATAGGTTATTACTGAGAGAATAATTTGTAACTAGGTTACAGATAGTCTCAAGATGGAGACTGAATGGCAAAAATGGACAAAATACAAAATGGAAATAGAACTCTCTTGGTGGCTGATGGAGAGTTACAGCACCATTTACTCTACCCTTCTACTCCATATTCTCCTTCTGGGTGTGAGAGGTATTTTTCAAATGATTTCTCAAAATACCAGGGGTAAGAATATTTCAATAGACTTAAGGGAGTTATCCTCAAGCAGATCCAACGACGTTAAGGGCAGAGGGCCCACCCGTCCCCCTAGATTTTTATAGGTTACTGGTGCCCTCTGGTGGGGGATAAAGGTTACGTCTGTGACCGAGATTTAATTGGTCATTTGTGTTCAGATGCTGCAATCCCCCAACTCTGAGGTACCAGCAAGAGGAGGCAGTATCAGGTGATAAGCACCTCACAGGCGCTTTCTCACTGGTCCATCAGCCTGTTTCACAGATTAGGAAACTGAGGCTTAGAGACATGAGGTGAACTACCTAAGGTCACCCAGTGGGCAGCTAACTGGCAATCCTAATTCAGTGCCAAGAATTCCAGGAATGGTGATGGTCAGTTTTTCAAACATAGACAAACTGTTACGCACACTCACACTCACACAGAAAGAAAAGACAAAGAAGAAAGTAGATGCAATTTTCTCCAAAATGTATCCCCTATGAAGGTAGCAGCTTTACCCAGTTTTGAGCATTGTACTTTGCTGGAGTTGAAGATTTCCCAGTTTAGGGCACTGGAAAGTTCGAGTCTCTTTACCTTGAATCAAAAGCATAGCTTATTTCCCACTAGTGATTCTCTTAGAGGTTAATGATGAAGGGGAACAAGCCCTCGAATGAGAGGGGGCAAAAGCTGGTTACCAAACCAAAGGTGTGAATTGGCCATATAATACTTGATATCACTTCTGTCATTGTAAAGTAAGGGTGTTCAAGAAAATGATCATTAAGGCCATAAAAGATATTTTTTGCACCCCTTGCCCTAAACTTAAAATAAGTGCTCACTCACCTCTCCCTTTTCTCCAGTCCTGCAAGGTTTTCTGTGTATGTATGTGTCAGAAATATTGGAGTATCTGCCTAAATTCTGAGTCTAGTAAAACAAAACCAAAATCCATTCTCGTCCCCATAATGCTTTCATAATCTTGCCCCTAACCATTTCTCACTGTTCCTCTTCCTCTCCCCAAACCTTTCCCCCTTAGCCTTAGACTTCAGCAGTGGTTCTCAGAATGTGGTTTCTAGGCCAGAAACATCAGCATCACCTGGGAACTTGATAGAAATGCAAATGCTTGGACCTCACGCAGACCTACTTTACTGGAACTCTGGGTGAGGCCCTACAACCTGTCAAACACCATCAGACCTGTCAAACTGCTCAAGTTTGAGAGTCACTGTTCTAGATCAGGGTTCTTAATCTAGGGTCCACAGATAGTTCTAGAAAGTCTAAATGTTTTTTGAATTTGCATGTGACATTTTGCATAAGTACATGCCCTTTTTCTGGAGACAAGTTCTCAGAGCAGTCAACTCTTGACTCCAAAAAAGTTATGAACTACTACGCCATCATTCTGTTTCTTTTCTTTTCTTTTCTTTTTGAGACAGAGTTTTGCTCTTGTCGCCCAGGCTGGAGTGCAATGTCTCAATTTCTGCTCACTGCAACCTCAGCCTCCTGTGTTCAAGTGATTCTCCAGTCTCAGCCTCCTGAGTGGCTAAGATTACAGGTGCCCACCACCACACCCAGCTAATTTTGTATTTTTTGTAGAGACCATGTTGGCCAGGCTGGTCTCAAACTTCTGACCTCAGGCGATCTGCCCACCTCCAGCCTCCCAAAGTACTGGGATTACAGGCGTGAGCCACCGCACCCGACCTATCTTTCTGTTTCATAGTAAACAACTTCCTGCCTACATCTGCAAACTCTTCTTTGCTCCTCTTCTTTGCCTTAAAAGATAGCTGGCTTTCCCTCCAAAGGATCTTGGTGGTCACTTTCCCATACCTCATGTGCTTTCAGGATAGGGTATGGGGCCTCCCCAGTACTGCACTCAGACCCCTATTCTTCCACACTTCCAAATCTCTGCATATATATATATATATATATATATATATATATACACACACACACACACACACACACACATATATATGTGTATACATATATATATTTAGATCTATACTTCCCTTTACTCCTCCTTTACTGCTGTCATCTGCTGACCTTGCTCCCACTTTCCCTTGTTCATTACAGACTTTGCGTTCCTACCTCTGACCAGTTTCCTGGGTGATAACATCATGTGAATGACCCATCCAACACCCATCCAAGGCTTCGTGGGACCTTAACCACTTCCCATCCAAGAATTTCACCTTCAAATACTCCAGCCACTCACTCTGCTAGGCCCCGGGGCCTTGCCCTCATCTGGGATGCTCTACTGTATGCCAGTCAGCTTACGCCAAATTACACTGTGGTAACAAACCCCCAAATCTCAGTAGCTTGCATTAACAAAGGCTTGTTTCTCTGTCCATTGCAGCATAGGTGCAGCTATGCTCCCTGTTCTCTTCAGTCTTGGAGACAGGCCAGAGGAGCAGCCCCCATTTTGGGACACACTGGCCTCATGTGGAGGAAAAAGAGCACTGACTGACCCACACAATGGTCCCTAAGCCTCTGCTCAGAATAGCACAGCTCATTTCCACTTGCATCCCATTGGCCAGCCTGCTGCCAGTGGTGTAGGAAGTGCAATCTTTTCCAAGGCCGGGGAGAGAAAAGCTGCATAGGTTTTGATGGTAATACATCTCCCACAACCTTTGAAGTCCTGTTAGATCTTTCTCCCTCTCTCTCTCTCAACATAGCGGCCTGTCTTTTCAGCTCCTGGTCCTCTCCTCCTAATGTACTATTCTTCAGTTTCAATCAGCCCCTCCTGGAAATGACAATAGATAACATTTACTGAACACTTAGTAGGTTCTACCTTGACATCTATTATCCTGTGAGCCATTGAGAGCTTAGAGAAGTTAGCCTGTCTTCACCTCATTCTGTTTTCTAGATTAGAACCATTACTTCACCTATGAGGAAAACAAGAAGCAGATAGAACTGAGAGGCCAGGTCAGGGCCATGAGTGTGTGACACCAATCTGCAGGGTGTGTGATGTTTTCTCCTGTAGTACTCGTTGGCCTCAGTGGTTCTCAACCAGAGGCCATTCTCCCACTAAGTGATATTTGCCAATGTCTGGGGACATTTTTTATTGTCATAATTAGGGGAGTGCTACTGGCATCTAGTGAGCAGAGACAAGGATGCCGCTAAATGTCTTACAACACACAGGACAGCCCCCATCGCATAATTCTTCAATCCAAAATGTCAACAGTCCTAAGGCTGAAAAACCCTGGTCTACAAATTGGACAGTCTCAGGCAATAGTCTTGTGGAAATTTTCCTACTCTGTTCTCTCCCCTTTTCTCCAGAATACCTGTTCTGGACCTGCTCCACTCTCTTCAAACTCTTATCCCAACGACCATCTCTGCTGTATGGCGGAAGGCCTGGAGGCCGGCGGAAGGTGCAGCGCCCGCGGTGCTCGGACTTAAAGGGGTAGAACAGTCCTGCCGCGGGCGAGCGGCTCAAGGGTCCCCAGTCCAAGCCCCGCGACCCGGGGGTGGCGGTGATGCCTGGAGTGAGGCAGGCGTGGCTGGGCTGGGCTCTTAAAGAGGCAGCCAGACAGGACTCTCAGTGTCTCTACAGCCATACCACCCTGAACATGCCTGATCTCGCCAGCTAGGCAGGGTCGAGCCTGGTTAGTACTTGGATGGGAGACCGCCTGGGAATACCGGGCGCTGTAGGCTTTTTGACGCTCGCTTCCTCCCTCCTTTTGTCGCCGCGCTTCCCAACCGCCCCCAGACTCTGCTCCCCCTTTTCCGCCCGCCTGTGTACCCCGCCGTAGCCTGGGACCTCCTCGTGGGAGACTGCCGCTGTGGCACCGCCAGGCAGCAGCATCCCACCTCTACCGCACTGCAGCCCCACCAGGAGCCCGGCTTCAGCCCGGGTGGGGCGGACCGGAACCCGACCCTGAAAGCGCAGGCGCGGGTTCTCTGCGGTCAGGGTGTCTTCCCGCTCCTGGGATGTCCAGGCAATTCAATTCACTCATCTCTCTCTGTCCATGCTTTCAGAGACACGTTTCCTTCCTCTCCTAACTCCTAGCCTTCCTTTAATCTCAGTTCATCTCTTCCAGGAGGTTGTTCAGAAGCTCTTGGCTACATTAGGTCCCCCTTCTGTATTTCTCATGGCAGCATGTAGTCTCACAACAAAACATTCACTATGCTAATATTTATGTGCTTAACCAGTTTCCCTAGACAGGAGAACAGGAACCATGTTCATCTTCATCACGGTATCCCCCAGTGCCTAGACAATACAAGATACATGATAGGTACTTAATATGTACAGCTCAGATGTCTCCTGACTTCCATTTGGATGTTCTCATATGCACAAACTCAACACAACTAAAACTAAACTCGTCATTTTTTCCTATCTCATCATCATCAAAAACCTACTCTTCTACTTTTTTTTTTTTTTTTTTTTTGAGATGGAGTCTTGCTCTGTCACCCAGGCTGGAGTGCAGTGGCACGATCTCGGCTCACTGCAACTTCTGCCTCCCCAAGTTCAAGCGATTCTCCTGCCTCAGTCTCCTGAGTAGCTGGAACTACAGGCTCACTCCACCACACCCAGCTTATTTTTGTATTTTTAGTAGAGACGGAGTTTCACCATGTTGGCCAGACTGGTCTCGAACTCCTGACCTCAGGTGATCTGCCCACCTCGGCTTCCCAAAGTGCTGGGATTACAGGTGTGAGCCACCACGCCCGGCCCTATAGTCTTCATCTCAATGAATGGCACTACCATCCACCAGTTACCCAGCATCCTTGACTCCCCGCTTCCCTCAAACCACATTTATTCATCTTTTTTTCCTAAAAACAATGGTCACTTTAAACATGCATTGTTTAAAGTGCATACATTGTCATGAAGTCTGTCTCTTCTTCTACCTTGATTTCTCTCAAATCCTTGCACTTCTTTTGGGCTTTTGTCTCAAACATACTGGGTTTAACCACTGACTATCTGCCTGAATTGCCTTTGACAAGCTATTTAGCATCTCTGAGCCTTAAATACCTCATGGAATAACAGATGTCAAGTCAGCACCTACTAAGTGTTCTATTATAATAATGCATCTATTACTATTCTTGCCCGGCCCACTGCCATGACTGCAGGAGTATCATTTCAGCCCAGATTGCTGCCATGGCCTCAGTGTTATCCCTGCTTTAAACAGCACTCCAGTCTACTCTCACCAATGCAGCCAGAAGGATCTTTCAAAAATGCCGATGAGATGATGTCACTCTCCTGCTTAAGATCTTTGTAGCGCTCCACTACCTTCAGGATAACATTCAAACCTACCAGGTTGGCATATCACACTTTCATCACCTGGCCCCCTTCCCACTCCAGCCCCATCTGTTATCACTTTTCCAAGCACATTGTTTGCTCGAGGCACATCAAACACTTAAGAGTTCCCCCCAAAAGCCATTCTCTCTCCTTTAGTTCTTTCAGTTACTGCTTCCTTGGCTCATGTGGAAACGGTCTTAAGTATCTAACTCCACTGTTGGGCCATAGGCAACTTTAGAGCAGCTTCCTTCCTGTTGTATTCTCAGTATCAACCAGTCTCTGGCTCATATTAACATTTATTTGTATTTATTTATAAGTATTTATTTGTTAAAGCAAACCAAATATGGCCTGAGAATGATTCCATACTTCTATATTTGAGTCCCTGTGGATGAACTGTAACCTAGCTTAATAGGCAGATAAGATTGAAAAACTGAGTATGTGCCTGTAACGATAGCTGAGTCTTGGCCAATCCCATCAGTCATACTTCAACCACTCATACACTGCTGAGTGTTCAGACTGTGTTCAAATAAGGCAAACGCCAACCTGTAACCAATCCAGCTGTTTCTGTACCTCACTGCCTATTTCTCTGCATCACTTCCCTCTTTCTGTCTATAAATTTGTTCTGACCATGAGACATCCCTGGAGTCTCTCTGAATCTGCTGATTCTGGGGGCTGCCCCATTCGTGAATCATTCATTGCTCTACTAAACTCCTTTAAATTTAATTCAGCTGGAGTTTTTAACGTATTGAATGAACTTAATCCTTTATTTTAAAGAGGATTAATCAAATGAATTCAGGGTTGGGGATGTACATCACAAGGTTAACCCTGTAAGCCCAAACCTGTAATGATTTGAATTTTTCCTAATAGCAGTAACTCTTTTCATACCTTTATATGATGGACTTGTGTAACTCCAGCAAAAACAAACAAACAAAAAACCCCAAACCCTCAAAATAAGCACTGATGTGAAATTTACCTACTAACAATAGTTTGTGCCAGGCAAAAACAACATTTTGGGAGGCTGAGGTGGGAGGATTGCTTGAGCTCAGGAGTTCTAGACAAACATGAGCAACATAGTAAGACCACACCTCCTCACACACACACACACACACACACACACACAAATATTTTAAATTAGCCAGGTGAAGTGGCATAAGCTTGTGGTCCCAACTACTCAGGAGGCTGAGGAGGACTTTATCACTTAAGTCTAAAAGGCTGAGGCTGTGATGAGTTGTGATTGCATCACTGCACTCCAGCCTGGGGTACAAAGCGAGACCTTGTCTTCCAAAAAAACTGCAATACTCTGTAAGCTCAGTTACCAGTTTCAGCTTGCCTTCTTCCTCTAGTATCAAGAATACATTCAACACAGATGATACATCTACAGCACCAGGAACTCAAGGTGAGGAGGATGGAAAATCCCAGGAAACATGTTATGCAGTTGAAATTGCATTAGAGTACCTTATAGAGGTCATGTACAAAATGTGAAAAGGCTTAAGTAGACAAAGAAGCTGGCCTCATTATTGTTTCTAATGCTCGTTTTCATTTTAAAAATGTTACCCTGGGGGCCCGGTATGGTGGCTCGCGCCTGTAAACTCAGCACTTTGAGAGGCTGAGGTGGGTGATTACTTGGGCCCAGGAGTGCGAGACCAGCCTGGGCAACATGGCAAAACCCCATCTCTTCAAACACAAAAAATTCAGCCAGACATGGTGGTGCATGCCTGTGGTCTCAGCTACTTGGGGGGCTGAGATGGCTGGATCGCTTCAGCCAGGAGATCAAGGCTGCTGTGAACCTCTCGCCACTGCACTTCAGCCTGGGTGACAAAACAAGACCCTGTCTCAAAAAAAAAGTTACCATGATATGTCCAGTGTCACCCCACACCATCCCCCAGGCCTCCTCAGATATGTATTACATATCTCCAAGGGATATCATTTATATGGCAGCCTAAGAAGAGTGCCCCAAGAATTATACAGTTCACACCAATCTGCACCAACAATATGGTAATCCTGCCCCCACCGAAGCTCAGGACAACTAGCCAGATGTTTCACTCACCTTAATGGCTTTAGCTGCAAGTGAATGACCTTTTCAAAAGCCTGTGTGCTACCAAGCTTTGTAGCCCATTCACTCTTCTTTGGTATCCCTCCAAAGAACAGAACCTGAGGGTCATGGATCAGTGGCTTCAATGAAGCCCTGAAATTTGATGTTTAATATTGTGCTACTTATAAGAAGAGGTTTCATGAGATTCATTAGCTTTTCAAGGAGGACTATAATCCCCAAAACTTTAAGAACCACCAGTAGAGACCCTAGCAGATGCTAGGCGTACCAACTGATTAATGCATATGGTATGACAAACCCTCAGTACCTCTCATACTAGCCACAATTTAAAACCACAACAAGCTCAATGTTAGAAAAGACTCTGTAAAATTTGATGGATTTCTTCAGGATTGGGACCCTGAAAATAAATATGGCAACTGCTCTAAAAGGTAAGTGGGGGAAAATATCCAATGCTGCTGATTTTAAGTCCATTAACTTCCCCCAAAGAAGTAACAGAAGTAATTTTCTGCTATATCTTTGGTCTATCAGACCAAAAGACAGAATAGCAATGAGATTTAACTGTATATACACAAAATTACCTATTTCACAAATAATGACAACACACAATGGCAAAAGGAAAAACATTTAATACACAAAAAAGCACAATTAAAAAGTATTAAAAGCATTACATAGTGCAAACACCAAAAAGACAGCTATTAATTTCATGGTGCTTATGAAGAAAACTAGGCAAGAATGCAGAAAATGCCTTCCTCTTTCCTCATTTAGTGAGCTGGCCACATTCGAAAGGTTATTATTATTATTATTATTTTTGTGAGAGACTGAAGTTTTATTATTACTCAATTCAGTCTCCCAAAAAGTTATTTTAAATTGCCACTTTCTTCCCACTTTATGAAACCACATTTGCTGCTCTTGATTGTGACTCTGATAGGAAACATTTGGAAAATTGCATGTTTTCTATATATGGGCAGTGCATTTTATGCCACCTACTCAAGTGTACGTAGAAAGAGACATTTTGGGCCAGGCATGGTGGCTCAAGCCTGTAATCCCAGTACTTTGGGAGGCCAAGACGGGCAGATCGCCTGAGGTCAGGAGTTCGAGACCAGCCTCGCCAACATGGTGAAACCCTTTCTCTACTAAATATACAAAAATTAGCCAGGTGTGATGGTGCACGCCTGTAGTCCCAGCTACTTGAGAGGCTGAGGCATTAGAATCACTTGAACCCAAGAGGCTTACAGTGAGCCAAGATCACGCCACTGCATTCCGGCCTGGGCGACAGAGTGAGACTGTCTCAAAAAAAAAAAAAAAAAAAAAGAAAAGAAAAGAAAAAATTTTTGTACACCAAGACCACAGCAAGGCGGTTTTATCAGGATAGAATGTACTATCCAAATTTACAAACTTCTCTCAGAACACCTAGCGAAAGAACTCTTTCCTAGTCAAGAGTCTCATATCAAAGAAAGAATACCTAAACTAGTAGCATGGGTAAAAGGGTTTGCAGTAAGCAAACAGGCTCTGCCAGGCAGGCAATAAAGGAGAGCTTGTGCTCAGCTTCCAGAACATGAGGTATTCTGAATATATACCCAGAGCTTGGTACACCAAGAGCATAATAGTTCTTCGATCTCTTCAAGGAAAGTAATAGGCTTCAAAGTTGCTCTCCCATATTGAATCCCCGCAACAAACTATGAGGTAGAAGGGTAGGTACGTGTACTGCTTTTTATGGATAAGAAAAACTGAGGCATACGGAGGTCAAGACTGGCACTCAATACTTACTCTACCTCCACCCAAGAGGCACTTAATAGTGCACAGCTAGAGACTAAAGAAAGTCATATTCAGAGGTTGCTATGAGGTCTACCTTGCCAAGTGCTGAGAAGTCAAGCATTTCATCCATCCTTTGAAACATTTCCTGTTGATTTTTAAAGGGGGAAGAAAAAAAACCCAAAAGAAACACTTCGATTCTCACTGAAAATGAAGTGAAAAAATGAGGCAAACTACAGAGAAAAAAATAATCATGTTAGAAGGAAGTCTGGCCTCACTTTCTTTGAGATAGGGTCTCTGTCACCCACCTTGGATTGCAGTGGTGCCATCTCAGCTCACTGCAACCTCCACCTCAGAGGCTCAAGCGATCCTCCCACCTCAGCTTCCTGAGTAGCTGGGACAACAAGCGTGCACCCACCATGCCCAGTTATTTTTTGTATTTTTGGTAGAAACAATTTTTGTATTTTTGTATTTCACCATATTGTCCAGGCTGGTCTCGAGCTCCTGAGCTCAAGCAATCTGCCCACTTTGGCCGCCCAAGTGCTGGGATAACAGAAGTGAGCCACCGCGCCTGGCCTGACCTCAATTTCTTAGTGCTGAGACAACAGGGGAGCTAACTCCCCCACCCCCCATCACACACAGAAAGGAAGCCTCAACTACGAGTTGTCACTTTATTAGATAGTAGCTCTGCCATCACAGCTTCCCATCTACTGCCTAACTCTGCAACAGAAACATTCCCTCTTTCCCTGGGAAGAGGAATCTTATCTAAAGATACTGTAGTTACAAGGACTGATAAGGGTCTTTGGTATAAAAGCAATATCCAGAAATAAGATAACAATTTTGAACTAAGGGGATATAAATGACACAGTAAAGGTGGAAGAAAGGGTTTTTTCTAAGGGAGACCAGAGTTTTATTATTACTCAAATCAGTCTCCCAAAAAGTTATTTTAACATGCTGTTTTCTTCCCACTTTATGAAACCACATTTGCTACTCTGTTGACAGGGACTATCTGATCAGAAATATTTGTCTGTTGATATCAGTACTTAACTGTTAAAAAAAAATGCCTTCAGATAAGAAATTAGGGGCTCTAATAAGCTGTTATAATGATAAATGTCAATTTTCTTTTTTCTTTTTTTTTTTGAGACTGAGTCTCGCTCTGTTGCCCAGGCAGGAGCGCAGTGGTGCAGTCTTGGCTCACTGCAAGCCAGAGATTGTGATTCAAGTGATTCTCAGATTCAAGTGATTCTCCTGTCTCAAGCTCCTGAGTAGCTGGGACTACATGTACACACCACCACAACCGGCTAATTTTCGTATTTTTAGTAGAGACAGGGTTTCACCATACTGGTCAGACTGGTCTCGAACTCTTGAGCTCAGGCAATCCACCCACCTTGGCCTCCTAAAGTGCTGGGATTACAGGCATTGAGTCACCGCCCCTAACCTAATATCAATCTTCAATAAAGCATTTGCCAAATTACAGCAACTGCTCTGAAAGAGGAATTGCTCTTCTAGCATTATTTGACCCTTTTTAGGTATCCTTGACCCTCTTCACCTTAAGAAATGGAGAGTTCCGGCCGGGCGTGGTGGCTCACGCCTGTAATCCCAGCACTTTGGGAGGCTAAGGCAGACAGATCACAAGGTCAGGAGATCAAGACCATCCTGGCTAATCCGGTGAAACCCTGTTTCCACTAAAAATACAAAACTTAGTTGGGCGTGGTGGCGGGCACCTGTAGTCCCAGCTACTAGGGAGGCTGAGTGCAGGAGAATGGCATGAACCCGGGAGGCAGAGGTTGCAGTGAGCCGAGATCGCGCCACTGCACTCCAGCCTGGGCGACAGAGAGAGACACGGTCTTTAAAAAAAAAAAAAAAGGGCCGGGCGCGGTGGCTCAAGCCTGTAATCCCAGCACTTTGGAAGGCCGAGACGGGTGGATCACGAGGTCAGGAGATCGAGACCATCCTGGTCTACACGGTGAAACCCCGTCTCTACTAAAAAATACAAAAAAACTAGCCGGGCGAGGTGGCGGGCGCCTGTAGTCCCAGCTACTCGGGAGGCTGAGGCAGGAGAATGGCGTGAACCCGGGAGGCGGAGCTTGCAGTGAGCCGAGATCGCGCCACTGCACTCCACCCCGGGCGACAGAGCGAGACTCCGTCTCAAAAAAAAAAAAAAAAAAAAAAAAAAAGAAAGAAAGAAAGAAAGAAAAGAAATGGAGAGTTCTACTAACTGTCCTGTGCTCCCAGAGGGGATTCAATGAGGATCACAAGAAGGAAAACAACCTGCAGGGAAGCAGCATGTTGGATTTCAGATAAAATACCAAAAAATATTAGCTACCTCTTTCGGCAGACATGCCTCTTTCTCTATAACACTTTCAGTCATTCAAAAGGCTACTGGTAGAGGTGCAGTAAATCCAAGTGTAGATTTACTGTAACAGTTTATTTAACTATGCTATATTCACCAATAACGGCATTACCAATAATGGCATTAGTGCACATCAAAAGATCTGAAATGCTAATGGGACATTTCCCACAAAAGCAAAGAAGCCCGGTGGCTCCTATAAAGGGAGAATATAGCAATGGCAAGCAAAATGAAAATTTCTGTCAACACAAAGTACTTCTCAAAGCAATCAGGAAAAACTGTTCCCAAATTAGGCCTGGGGAGCCACATCAGCCACTATCTCAGACACTGATTATTTTGTTTAGCCTTAGGGGCCTCAATATTCCCCCTCATCTGCTAAACTTCAACTTGTTTACTCACAGTCTGATAAATTCCAGCCAAGTAACCTTAACATTCCCTATGGCAGTGCAAAATTCCAGACATTTGTAAACACTATACCATTTCAGGTTCGGTACATGAGAGAGCTTACTGGTTCCTTTATCTTTGAAGTGCAGATTCTAAAAACATAGCTAGTTCCTAATCTATGGCCATTTTTAGCAAAGGTAGCATCAGGATCAAAACGTGCTTGCACACATGCATACTCATGAGTGGGAGAACCATCAGAACAAACTGCTCCTTAGGATGTAATTCTGAACAATTTAAGCAGATAACTGACTAAATGGAAAACAGATTCACAGTATCTAAAGCCATATATCAGAAATTCACATAATTCTGAGGGGAAAAAATTCAAATATCTCATCAACAATTGTCTTCCTTTCAAAAGTGAGTCAAGAGGTAACATTACATAGCTTTGTATTATGGAACAGAAGAACATGCACCAATGTATCAGTGACTTTTCAAGGGAGCCAACATTGCATTGAATTTACACACACAAAAATATTACAAATGGCCGTGACCCTTAAAAATAAATTCTTACAAACCAAATAACATCACACAATGCATTACATACATCTAACTATACATAAATTATAATTAAAACACAACCGCGTATTTCAAATGCTTGGCAGTGACTCAATCTTGTATTACACAAATTAGTGGCAGTGCAGAGGCTGGCATGGCTCAACTTCAATCCACTGTAGAAGCCTAAGATTAGAAGCCCATACTATTCCATTGGTAGACTGCGGAAATGGCATACCATATTAAAGGCCTGGTTTAAGATTTTTATAAAGTCTGATTTAAGCATTAAATAAAAAAACATACCAATTACTGTTAAGTACACTGCAAGGAGAGTGAGTTAATATTGAGACAGAAGAACTTTTTAGCCATAATACTGAAATTCATCGTTGTTCTAATGATTTGTCATCTCTTCTCCAAACTTTTTGCCCAAGATAACAATCATAAATATTAATTTAAATGACAACTAAAACAAGAATTCTGATGGTAATGTGCTATGATTTCATTATTCATAGTCTATGGCACATTGCAGCAGAAACAATGAGCTCCAATGACACAGATCTTTCCTCACCATCAAGATTTCAACTTGAACATGGCTTACCTATAACTAGGTGACCATATAATTTATCATCCAAATGAAGACATTTGAAAGTGAAAGGGGACAGACAGAAACAAACCAGGTGGGATGCAGAAGGGAGCAAACTGGCAGTCTCCAGAAAACCAGAGCACATGGTCCCAATAACTACAGCTAAAAGGCGAATGTCAGTATTTGGAAGTTTCCTTATAGCAGTAAACTCTGAACACTTCACATATAAACTATGCCTTGCTTTAGTTTAGTGGCAGTGAGTAAAAAAAATCTGTACCGCAGTGGCAAGGAAAAAAGAACAAAATCAAAACCAGATCACGAAAATAGTTTAAGCTGGGCACTGTGGCTCACGCCTGTAATCCCAGCACTTTGCGAGGCCAAGGTGGGTGGATGACCTGAGGTCAGGAGTTCGAGACCAGCCTGACCAACATGGTGGAACCATCTCTACTAAAAATACAAAATTAGCCAGACATGGTGGTGCACATCTGTAATCCCAGTTACTTGGGAGGCTGAGGCAGGAGAATCATCTGAAACTGGGAGGCGGAGGTTGCAGTGAGCCAAGCACTCCATTGCACTCCAGCCTGGGCGACAAGAGCAAAACTCCATCTCAAATTAAAAAAAAAAAGGAAAGAAATAAAGTTTCCTATAAGTGAAGATGAAATTCGGCTCAAGAACATAGCTTACGATCACCTAAGTACTTAGTGCTAACAGAAGCAGTGAAAAACCTGATGAGCAAGCAGGAACAGGAGTAAAGCTGAGTAGCATAAGAGGATTCTTTCCTGGGCAATGATGTGCCAAATTAAGATGAAATTATCTATAAACATAAGTAATTCTTCTTAAGTTTTATTAAAAATTATAACTTGGCTGGGTGCGGTGGCTCACGCCTATAATCCCAGCACTTCAGGAGGCCGAGGGGTGTGGGTCATGAGGTCAGGAGTTTGAGACCAGCCTGGCCAACATAGTGAAACCCCATCTCTACTAAAAATACAAAAATTAGCCGGGCATGGTGGTATGTGCCTGTAGTCCCAGCTACTTGGGAGGCTGAGGCAGGAGAATCACTTGAACCCAGGAGGCAGAGGTTGCGGTGAGCAGAGATCGTGCCATTGCACTCTAGCCTGGGCAACAGAGTGAGACGCCGGCTCTAAAACAAACAAACAAAAACAATAATAACAACATTATGAGATTTTTTTTTTCTGAGACAGAGTTTCGCTATTGTTGCCCAGGCTGGGGTGCAATGGCGCAATCTCAGCTCACCGCAACCTCCACCTCCCAGGTTCAAGCAATTCTTCTGCCTCAGCCTCCTGAGTAGCTGGGACTACAGGCATGTGCCACCATGCCCGGCTAATTTTTTGTATTTTTAGTAGAGATGGGGTTTCTCTGTGTTGGTCAGGCTGGTCTCGAACTCCCGACCTCAGGTGATTCACCCGCCTCAGCCTCCCAAAGTGCTAGGATTGCAGACATGAGCCACTACACCCAGCCCACAATTTTTTTTTTAAGCTCATCAGCTATTGCTAGTGTTAGTGTATTTTATGTGTGGTCCAAGACAATTCTTCTTCTTCCAATGTGGACCAGGGAAGCCAAAAGATTGGACACTCCTGTCTAGGGCAAGGATTCCAAAAGCATGTTCTGTATAAAACTTGCATAGAGATTCCAGAAACACTTGTTCAAATGCAAATTCCTGGTCCAGATCTCAGGGATCAGTCTCTGGGGGTTTGGGCATTTTTAACAAGCAACCCTCGTGATTTTTGTGATCCTTAAGTTTGACAGTTCTAGGGTCTTGGTCTCCAAAATGACACATGCATACCCTTGAGAATACACCAACATTTTCCCATGGGGTAAGGATACATGCATAGCTCTATGGAAACCAACTTAAATATGGTGTAAGCAGCTCCAGAGGCACTAAACAAAAGGATCAAAAAAAAAATCTAAATGACTCCTAAGAGGCAAAGAGGGTAAGGGGCAGTAGCTCAGGACTATAATCCTAGCACTTTGAGAGGCTGAGGCAGGAGGGTTGCTTGAGGCTAGGAGTTTGGGACCAGCCTGGGCAACATGGCAAAATGCTATCTGTACAAAAAATACAAAAATCGGCCGGGCGCGGTGGCTCAAGCCTGTAATCCTAGCACTTTGGGAGGCCGAGACGGGCGGATCACGAGGTCAGGAGATCGAGACCATCCTAACACGGTGAAACCCCGTCTCTACTAAAAACTACAAAAAACTAGCTGGGCGAGGTGGCGGCGCCTGTAGTCCCAGCTACTCGGGAGGCTGAGGCAGGAGAATGGCGTGAACCCAGGAGGCGGAGCTTGCAGTGAGCTGAGATCCGGCCACAGCACTCCAGCCTGGGTGACAGCGCGAGACTCCGTCTCAAAAAAAAAAATACAAAAATCAGCTGGGCATGGTGGCATGCGCCTATAGTCCCAGCTACTTGGGAGGCTTAGGTGTGAGGACTGCTTGGATCTGGGAGGTCGAGGCTGCAGTGAACTGTGATTGTGCCAGTGTACTCCAGCCTAGGCGACAGAGCAAGACTCTGTCTAGAAAGAAAAAAAAAAAAAAAGGAACTGATCCTTCTGAAGGCTGTGCCAGAGAAGTATGTTTGTGCATTTATCTGAATTAAAACCAAGACATGTTCTGACTGAAGTTAAGTCTGATTTGGCTAATTAAACTGAGAACAGGCTTTGCCAGTTTATATGACAGGACTTTTTCTATAAATTTAATCAGCCAAATCTATAGCCCCAGGGCTTTCATAAAAATATCTTTAAGCCAAGCATAGTGGCTTATGGCTATAAGCCCAACACTTTGGGAGGCTGAGGCAGGGGAATCACTTAAACCCAGGAGTTCGAGACCAGCCTGGGCAACATAATGAGACGCCGTCTACAAATATTTTTAATTAGCTGGGTGAGACAGTAAATGCCTGTGAGGGAAGCTGAAGCTGGAGATCACTTGAGCCCAGGAGGTGAGCCATGTTTGCACCACTGCACTCCAGCTTGGATGACAAAGTGAGACCCTGTCTCTCAAAAAAAAAAAAAAAATCTTTAAAGCACATATATAATATGCAATATGTTGGATAGTTTATCCTTTGTAAGTACTTAAATTTCAAAAATTTAGATGTCAGATTAAAGTCTTGCAAAAGGGCCAGACTAGGTGGCTCATTACTATAATCCCAGCACTTTGGAAGGCTGAGGTGGAAGGACTGTTTGAGCCCAGGAGTTCGAGACCAGCCTGGGCAACATAGTGGGACTTCATCTCCACAAAAAATTAGCCAGTGTGGTTATGCTAGTCTACAGTCTCAGCTATTCAGGAGGCTGAAGTGGGAAGACCACTTATTCTCAGGAGACAGAACACTTATTCTCACTTATTCTCAGGAGGCCACTTATTCTCAGGAGACAGACCACTTATTCTCACTTATTCTCAGGAGACCAAGGCTGCAGTGAGCCATGCACTGCACTGCACTGCACTTCAGCCTGGGAGACAGAACAAGACAGACCCTGTCACCCCACACCTCCTCTATACCCTCGAAAAAAAAAGTGCAAAAAAAAATAATCTAGAGTGAGAGCCATGAAACAGCTGAAGGTCTGAAAAGTGGCAGAACGCAGTATTTTGGGGTGACAGAAATATTCTATTGCTTTTTTTGGGTGGTTACTCAGATTTCTACAACTCGTTACAAGGAAACACTTTATCATGTTAATTATACCTCAACACTGTAAATGCGCATGGAAGAAATCTCTTGTTTTTCAGTTTTTCTTTTGGGTTCACCTACCTATGTACCTGACTGCTGCATAAAGTAATCCATGGCACTTCATAATTTGACTAATCAGATTACTTCTGTTCTTCATTGTTAGCTCCAGTACTTTTCCTACAGCTACCTTGGATTTTGATGCCTAAGAACATTCTGATAGGTAGGAAATAAAATTAAATAAAGGATTGATTTTCAAACAATGTGTAAGTGAATTGAAGAAACGCATTTTTATGTTCTACTACCATCATGCTATAAAAACCTTAATAACCAGCTGAATCTCCTTCTTGCAAATAGGGCATGAAGCCCCAGCCTTCTTTAGTCTTCTGGCACAGTGAAAACAAGTGACAAGATGGCCCGTCCTCCCATGAATAATGTTCCCGTCTCGTGGTCTTTTCTCACATAAGCTACATGGCTTCAAGAGGTTCTGGCAATCCTCCATGTTTTCTGTATCTGTTCTCTGTTCAGAAAGGTTATCTAACTGTTCTCCCGTGCTTGAGATGGTCTCTTGGCTTTCAGAACTGTGAGCCAAATCCAAGAATTCCACCGAGTTGCAAGGATCAAAAAGTTTGGAGTTTTCTTTCTTTATATATACATCTTTAGGCCTAACAACAGGAGCTGAAATGGTTCTTCGACAATCAGGGACATCATTTCCTTCATTTTCCTTTTCAGGTATGGCAGTGATATCAGATGTGGAGAGAGAATGGGTTAACTTTGAACAATCTGAATACCAATCCTTCCTCAAGGCCCAACAACGAAAACAGTACCTCTTGCTTGGAGAGTTAAATTTCTTGCATTCAGTACACTGCCACTCGTCCTACAAAGACAAGTGAAGCCAATTAATACTCGGGGGGTTAATATGATGCTGAGAAAAAGGAAAGGAGGCCAAATTCATTCACATCCTCTCACTAAGCTATTTCACACCAGTGACCTAGCCTAGGATTTGAGCAAATTCCATAGCCACATGAAGGAAAGTCTTTGGAAGTTTTACACCAATAGTGCCACAACTGCTATATTCAAGCCAAAATCTGATATAGCTATCTTTAAGAAAGTTAAATTATTCTGGCTTTCTACCTCATCTCAGTGAAATTTACATTGTCTGCTGTACCTTATGGGTTTCTTTGGAGTTACTTTCTTTTGCACAACTTACTCCTTTATCGGGCAAGAGGCTGAAGAACGAAGACTCTGTCATTGTTTTCTACACTAATAGCAAATGTTATGAAATTTGGCAAAAAAGACAGCTAAAACAGATGAGATTTGAAAACTACTAAATTTACTCATGCACTCTCATTATACCCAGGATTATAGGTATAATTGCATGCCTAAATCATGCCCTCTGAAAAATAAATGTTCTTTTCCTTGAATGCCAAGTAATTTTTCCCTACTTTTCCATATTCAAATTAGGAGATACTAGATCTCAATCAATTTTAAATGCTTTGCTTAATTCAAAAATAGCTACGGGGAACGAGTAAGAATATTTAATGTGGTTAACTGCCTGGCTTTGACAGGATCTATGATTTCACATAAGCTGAACTTGATTACTTTCAGGTCAAAGGCCAAGCACTTCAAGTCTAGAAGTCATAACTCAATTGTCCAGACTGAGGGGCCAGGGCACAACCATGTGTTAAACTGACTCCAGACGGCCTCAAAACACTCTTGCCAGTCTAAATCTTCCAATCTCATCTAAAATGCTATACAAATAATCCAAGGAACTTCGTAAAGATTTGGAATTCGTGACTGATGGTGTGCCATAGTTTAAATTACATCACTTTTTCTTAGTAGGACATAAAATAGGGCTTATTACATTCAATGGCATCTTTGATTTGATGAAATACAGTCCATTTGCTTAATAGGTTTTCTGCACCCAAGTAGTCACAGAAGTCTGATTAAGATGGAAACATGGCCAGGAGTGGTGGCTCATGCCTGTAACCCCAGCACTTTGGGAGGCCAAGGTGGGCGGATCACCTGAGGTCGGAAGTTTGAGACCAGCCTGACCAACGTGGAGATCCTCATCTCTACTAAAAATACAAAATTAGCCGGGCGTGGTAGCACATGCCTGTAATCTCAGCTACTCGGGAGGCTGAGGCAGGAGAATCGCTTGCACCCAGGAGGTGGAGGTTGCAGTGAGCCGAGATTGTGCCATTGCACTCCAACCTTGGCAACAAGAGTGAAACTCCATCTCAAAAAAAACAGATGGAAACATTTATCTCTGTTATTTGTATTATGGTCAAGAACACTTACTGGACCAATATATTTCACTTTATTACTAAGCTACACACAGATAATTGGCAATGAACTACCATAATGATCGACAGTGGTGTGGTGGGATTAGGGGAAGGATCAACACCAGAAACAATCTAAAAATGTTTCTTTCCAAGCAGCAAAATGTAAAATCCCCTTCTTATCCTTCCTCCACCAACCTTTTTCCCACAGTGTGTTACCTGTGGCAAGACTAAAAGAAACATGGGGAAATAGCAAGAAAAAAGCAAGGTATACATTTGGGTCTAGACTTCAGTTGTCAACTAGTGACAAATACATTCCTATTAACCTAAGAGCGGAATATCAAATATTCTTTACTAGTCCTCCATTAATACTAATCTGTGTGGAAATTAAGCTGTTTTCCATTTGCTTCTTTTTAAGAAAACAATGACAATATTATTTTTATACTCAACAAATAATTTTAGATAGCCTATGGGTCTGTCTTTGGATTGCAGAGAGGTGTTGAGTCAGGGAAAGCAGGGCAGGATTATTTTGAATAACTTTGTGTCTCCAAAGAGATTTGATGGCAGGGAGAAAGGCACACAGAGGCATTTATCTCATCCTTTTCAAGGTAGGGAGAGGTTAAGATCAAATTATCCCTTTCCCTTCTTAAGTTCTAATAAAAACCTCTTAAAAGACATAAAGAAATCAACATCACTTAGCAACTATGCAAGGGAGACAGAAATGGGGGGAAAAGCAGCACTCTTCAACACAAATGAACTGCTGGGATTACATCATCTGAAGATGGGGCTGGTGCAAAATAGCTTTAGCTAGAGATTCATACCTCAGAGGTAACTTCTACATCAGTATCATCACTTAAGGACTTAGAGTCCTCAAGGTCATCATTTTTTCCCATTTCAATCACCTGTGAAGGCAAAACATCTCATTAGTAATGTTCACTTGTTTCAGATGAGGCTAATTACCTAAAAGCAAAAAAGACAACTGCTTCAATTTAAAACTCACATTCTGCTCCCATCTCTAGCACTTAAGGAGACAGCTTAAATGCAAGACCAAACACATTATTCTGTACATCTAGTTGGCATTTCAGTAGTAGCACAAACGAGAGAAAAGCACCCAGAAGGGTTACCAAATAAATTTTGCATTCAGAAGAGAGAAGATGCCCATATTTATGACTTTAGAGAAAATAGCTGGGCATGGTGGCTATTTCACAGCCAGGTTCCTATAATTTCAGCACTTTGGGAGGCCAAGGCAGGAGGATCGCTTGAGCCCAGGAGTTTGAAACTGGCCTAGGCAAGAAAGCAAGACCCTGTCTCTACAAAAAATTTTAAAAATTAGCCAGGTGTGGTGGTGCACACCTGTAGTCCCAGCTACTTGGGGGCTGAGACAAGAGAATTGCTTGAACCCAAGAGTTCCAGCTTGCAGTAAGCTATGATCTCACCACTGCACTCCAGGCTGGGTGACAGAGTAAGAGCTTATCTCTAAAACAATTTAAAAATAAATAAATAATTTCAGAGTAGAAAAGCTCCAAATTGTTAAACATGAAAATTTTTATCTAAGCCGACAGGAAAAATGAAACAAAATCTTTTAAAATTTTACTTTTCACATTCAAAAGTAAAACCAGTTATGTGATACTCTGGCTGTCCTATAAAAACATGCCCATATAAACAGAAACAAACAAAAAAAGTCTCAAAAGTAAGGAGTGTTCTAAATTTTAAAATTTAGAATTTAAAAATTGAAAGCCCTAGTTTTATGGTCCAATAAAAGGAATAAAACCAATTAGGAAACGATTATGAACCTCTGTACAGCAACCTTCTCAAAAACGGTCAAGTATTTTAAGTCCCATCTCTCTCTATAAAAGCTTCCTAGCCCAAGTATGGTTGCACATGCCTGTGACCCCAACTACTTAGGAGGCTGAAGTGGAAGAACCACTTGAGCTAAGAAGTTTAAGACCAGGTTGGGCAAAACCGTGAGATCCCATCTCAAAAATAAATAAATAAAAGTTTCCAAATGTCACTTTTGTCTTAATTCAAGCCACCTGCATTTCTTCTAATGCTACCCATATAACTAGTCTAAGAGAACCCAAGCACCATTTGACTACAACGAATATACTAGGGTATCCTTCAGGAACTCAAAATTCCTATGAAAATCCCTTAAATAAATAAAAAAGATGACCCAATTTAGGTCTGGTTTTCTTTGCTGTATTTATTCAATGGATGTTTACTAACACTCTTCTACATCCTGGCCACTGGATCTCCTCCCCAATTTCTTCTGAGTCTTGAGCAAGTTGCCTGTATGACTCTTCATCTGTACATAAGTACATACTATATGTATGAGTACTTCATGAGTACATGCCATATGTACTCAGAGTTCAATCTCCCCTCTTTTCTACTATTTTAACTCTAAAATAGCTACAAAGAAATAATCTTATTTTTCCATTTAGGTATAAAATGGCTATGGAAGCTATCAAGATTTCCAAGAAATAAGTTTTCTCCTACAGACTGCTGTTCATTTAGAACAGGGGTGTCCAATCTTTTGGCTTCCCTGGGTCACACTGGAAGAATTATCTTGGGTCACACATAAAATACACTAACATTAACGATAACTGACGGGCTAAAAGGGAAAAAAAAATCACAAGAAAACTCAGAATGTTTTTAAAAAATTTATGAATTTGTGTTGATTCAAAGCTGTTCTGGGCTGCATGTGGTTCACAGGCTGTGGGTTGGACAAGCTTGATTAGCACCTTACCTTGTTAGCAAAGGAAGAAAAAAGATAGCTAGTTGCTATAAGCAGGGGGAAAAAAGAATAGCTTACTGCTTTTGACTAAGTAGGGGCTTTTAAGGCAGCCCTGGTTAACTTAACACTTAATGTGAATCTTAAAATTGCACTGAAAAATTAATTAAAGTTAAAAAGGGGATTATGTAAGCAATCTGTTGTACAAAGAGATACAAAGAGATCTGAACAGATTATACTATGAGCACACAAACAGAATCAACATGGAATTTTTCCACAACATACCTTTTTGTCACTTACTTTCCCTACTTCTTCACTTGTTTGTTCAGTATCAGCAGCTTCAACTTTTATTCCAACACCTAACTGCTCTGATACTGACTCATTCAAAAACCACAAGTCATCTGTAGTATCTGAAACAATGGCAGTACCCACATCCTAATAGAAAAAAACAAACATGAGTTTCTGTATTCAGAGGTTTATCAGACGTTGAAACAACACAAATAAACCCAAAACTCAATGTCGTCACACTACATCGCCAAAGAACATCTTGCCTTTATTCAGTGGACATGTATTCATTCAACACATATCTACTTGATACCTACTATGGATAAACTAGTGGATGGATATAATAGTGCCAGGCATAGACTTTCCTCTTTTAACACTCAATCAGGTATAACACCTGAGAAACAGTACTGAAGAGTTTAAAAGGTAAGGACTTGTAGTTGCTCAAGTAAATAGAATCTGTTCCCTAAATTCCCTTCTACAGGTGACACTCTAAGAAGCTAGAAAACATTCCATTAGTTCTGAAATATTCTTTCCCTTAAAATGTCAAGGATGCTTATTAAAGAAATATGAGAAATACTGCTGGTCACCCAAACCTTTTGTCCTGACACTTTCTGAACTCCATATAGAACTTTCTTTCTGCATTCATCTATGAGTATTTCATGACATGCTTTTCTACAACATCCATGAGAGACAATTTATTATTCTGCCACTCTTATATACTCATTCATTTATTAAACAAATACTCACTGAATACCTATTATGTGCCACATACTGTTCTAGGTACTAGGTAATGGAAAAAGTGGTGAACAATACAAAAGCTCTGGCCTTACATTTCAGTGGTAAACAGACAACACAAATAGAAAATACAGCAAAATTTTTACAAAGTGAGAAGTGCTATGGAGAATAAAACAGGATAAAAGAGAAGAGTGGCTAAAGAGGAGGCTATTTTAACTAGGGGATGGTTTTGCAGGGCCACCACCTATAACTACACAGCTCCAAAACAAAAAGTGAATGGAACCTACTGGAACTGTGTAACGTAATAGCCTTAGTGGCCAGGAATGACCTCTTTGAAGAAATTACATTTGAGTCCTAAATCATGAGAAGGCAAAGAAATAATATGGGGGAAGAGAGTTCCAGAAAGAGTAAAGAATAAACTTAAGGTGCCTGAGGAAGGAAGGAATTTTGGGCTACAGGGTCAGAAAGGAGCCTGGTATATCCAAAACACATGTAGTGAACAAGAAGAATGACAGGAAGTGAGGAAGGAGGGGGCTGAATCAGTTATTACTATAGTAAAACAGGCGCATGCCACCACGCCTGGCTAATTTTTTATTTTTTGTAAAGATGGCATCTATGTTGCCCAGGCTGGTCTCAAACTTCTGGGCTCAAGCAATCCTCCTGTCTCGGCCTCCCAGTGTTTTAGGCTGAGACTCCCAGAGATTACAGGCATGAGCCACTACGCACAGCCAAAAGCTCCATTTTGAAATTGTTCAATGTCAAATCCTCTAAGTAGAGTTGTTAGTTAAACAGGCATCTGGAAACTGAAGTTGGGCATTTAGGGAAGCGGTAAGGACTAGAGATACAGATTTGGGTATCACATGCATACAGATGGTATTTAACGCCATAAGAGTAAATAAGAATTCTTAGAGAATATAATGTGTGGTCAAGAGTAACCAAGAATGTTACCCTTTCAAAAGAAAAAAAAACACACTCCTCTTCAAATGTGAAATTTACCTGATTTGTTTGTAAATCAGTTGAGCCATTACTTCTAGGTGTATAGTTGCTTCTCAAGTTTCCTAAAAACCACCAAGGCAGGCCAGCTACATCCCACTCCTCAAATCCAAGGTCCAGCCTAGATGTCTCATCTTGGGTTAAATTTTCAATTAAGTCTCCATCTATAGAAGTCAAATGAAAAGGATGATAACTATGCACAATACGTAATAACCAAGACTATCTTTAAAATACTTAAAAATTCTTTAGCAAACAGGTAAAAAGAAATTCCTGTTCTAAGAAAGAAAGAACCAGAAATCAAGTATCTGTTTTAGTGGCAGAGCTCAAATCTCCTCCCTTGTTTAGGCTTCATCAGCAAGTAATGACACTACAAGTAGATCATCGTTTATCAAGTCTAAACTCTAAAAGCATTGCCTTCTATGAGAAGACAGGAAAAAAAAAAAAAAAGACTCTAAAAGTATCTGAACAATGACCTTGTTCTAAAAGAATTTCTAAATGGTCATTTACTGGCATTTTAAACACTCCTACCATGTATAAACTATAGAATTACTTGCTCTAGTACATAGTACCTGATAATAGTTTGATTAATAGCAATGCAAATGATGGTAACATAGTCGTCTAACCCTTAAGATCAAAGCAAGGCAATACAAACCATAATAGGTGATTACAAGGTTGTCCAGGCCATCTCACTGATACCACATATTCTGGGTCATTTCTCAGTAATTCGTATGTTTTAGTGGGTAACAAGCACTATAAAATACTAAACTCTAGGCTGTCCAAACACGTACATACGCCCTTGCTGGATCAATGGGCTCTTAGAGCTAAGTATCTAGACATACCACAAATACTAAGACCCCACATTATTTCAAGTAAAAGATCTCACGTTGTACATCTGAATGACACTGAGGGCTGCTAATAACATAAGTCTGTTGTTATCACATGATATTCTTTTCTTTCCCAGACTCCAGTCTTTCGTTGTGCTCTGCTGCTCCTTTCTTACTTTCTCATTCTCTTCTACATCTTCCCAATACATAAGGCCTGCCCAAAGCAACCATGGGCATTAATGTGTGCTGAAGTACATATGGTGAAAGAATTTCTGCAATACATGAGTCCTTGCCAGAACATAAGGTTACCCTATTTACTTATAAATTATGTCAATATTGCTGACTAAAAGGCTTATCTGTGGCCAGGGAAACTTCAATTATGTTTCTACTTATTCATTATTGAAATTATCAGAAACTAAATTCTTGGAATGGTCCATATTAAAGTTATTCTTCCCTACTCAAGCTCTACAACTTATGAAGGAAATGAAAATAGGTCATTCTTTCCACAAATAAAAATTCTGTCCCTTCTACCTATAGGTCTTCCTGAAAATACTATTATTTATTCTCAAATGTTCATCACAAACTACATATCCCCCCTTGAATTGGCTATTCTTACACCTGCCCTTGCCTCCAACTTTTTTTTGAGACAGGGTGCCACTTTGTTGCCCAGGCTGGAGTGCTGTGACATGATATTGATTCACCGCAACCTCCGTTCACTGCAATCTCCACGTCTTGGGCTCAAGTGATCCTTCCATCTCAGCCTCCCGAGTGGCTGAGACCACTGGTGCACATCATCGTGCCCAGCTAATTTTTCACTGGGCTAATTTTTTGTAGAGGTCTCGTTATGTTACCCAAGCTGGTCTCAAACTCTTGAGCTCAAGTAATCCTCCTGCCTCGGCCTCCCAAAGTGCTGGGATTACAGGCACGAGCTACCATGCCCAGCCTTGATTTTCTAACAGTGCCCAGCCATGTTCTTATACATCTTAAAATTGCCTTTTGAGTATAAAATAAGCAAGGATTTGCATTAAGGAATAAAATTACACATTTAATATCATATAGAACTGGAATAGTTACAAAGTAGGCAGACCAAAATTCAGTTTATGCTCAAATGAAATGTAAAGAAAACAATCCAGCATGATAAACTTATTCAAATTTAATTTAAGCTTTTAAAATAACTTCAGCAGCCAAAGTTTCTCGGACATAACCAGAGGCTTAACCTGCCATTGTCCCACATGCCTAAACTAGAAGCCATCATGCCATAAAATGACTCTGGGGAATTTATGATTTTACACATCTTCACCAAAAGAGAAACAAAAATAAAAAACTAATTTTAGAAAATGTTTGTTTGTTTTTTGAGACGATGTCTTGCTCTTGTCCCCCAGGCTGGAGTGCAATGGCGTGATCTCGGCTCTGCAACCTCTGCCTCCCAAGTTCAAGCAATTCTCCTGCCTCAGCCTCCCAAGTCGCTGGGATTACAGGCGCCTGCCACCATGTCTGGCTAATTTTTGTATTTTTAATAGAGACAGGGTTTCACCATGGTGGCCAGGCTGGTCTCGAACTCCTGCCCTCAGGTGATCTGCCCGCCTCAGCCTCCCAAAGTGCTAGAATTACAGGCATGAGCCACTGCGCCCAGCCTAGAAAGTGTTTTTTAAAGTACAATTTTGGGGAAAATATGGATTAACTCATTAGCCTGATCACAGCATATCTAATGGAATGGCAAAGATCTGGTGACCACCATCCAAAGGCAAAACAATTTTTCTGGATTTGAAATATCTGCATATATGTAATGAAATATCCTGGGGATGGCACCCAAGTTTTCTTTTCTTTTTCTTTTCCTTTTTTTTTTTTTTTTTTTTTTTGAGAGAGTCTCGCTCTGTCGCCCAGACTGGAGTGCAGTGGCGCGATCTCGGTTCACTGCAAGCTCTGCCTCTCAGGTTCACACCATTCTCCTGCCTCAGACTCCTGAGTAGCTGGGACTACAGGCGCCCGCCACAAAGTCCAGCTAACTTTTTGTATTTTTTTTAGTAGAGACAGGGTTTCACCATGTTAGCCAGGATGGTCTCGATCTCCTGACCTCATGATCCGCCCGCCTCGGCCTCCCAAAGTGCTGGGATTACAGGCGTGAGCCACTGCGCCCGGCCAATGGGACCCAAGTTTTCATGCACACCTTGTACACATAGCCTGAAGGTAGTTTTATATAATATTTTAAATAATTCTGTGCATGAAACAAAGTTTTCACTGCAACCTGTCACATGAGGTCAGGTGTTAAATTTTCTACTTGTGGTGTCATGTGAAAAAGTTTTCAGAGGCTGGGTGTGGTGGCTCATGCCTGTAATCCCAGCACTTTGGGAGGCCAAGGCAGGTGGATCACGAGGTCATGAGATCAACCCACCCTGGCCAACATGGTAAAACCCCGTCTCAACTAAGAACACAAAAATTAGCTGGGCATAGTGGTGCACGCATGTAATCCCAGCTACTTAGGAGGCTGAGGCAGGAGAATCACTTGAACATGGGAGGTGGAGGCTGCAGTGAACTGAGATTGCGCCATTGCACTCCAGCCTGGTGACAAGAGCAAGACTCTGTCTCAAAAAAAAAAAAAAAAGCTTTCAGATTTTGGATGCTCAACTTATTCTAAGATCTTTTGAAAGGGTCTTGCACCATCCTAGTACTCATGGGTTGCTAAAAGAGCATTACCATCTTTCAAACGGAGAATGCTCAACATTTCAAATTTAGAATGCTCAACTTATACCAGGCTTCCTGTATCTTATTCTTGGCTTTGTGATTAAGTATATTTATAATGTCATCTTTGCAAACTTCAAAATGTGTGAAAATTGGGTCAGGTGCAGTGGCTCGCGCCTTTAATCCCAGCACTTTAGGAGGCTGAGGCAGGCAGATTATTTGAGGCCAGGAGTTTGAGACCAGCTTGGCCAACATCACAAAACCCCAAAATTAGCCAGGCATGGTGGTGTGCGCCTGTAATCCCAGCACTTTGGGAGGCCGAGGCGGGCAGATCACCTGAGGTTGGGAGTTAGAGACCAGCCTGACCAACATGGCGAAACCCCACCTCTACTAAAAGTACAAAATTAGTCAGGTGTGGTGGCACACGCCTGTAATCCCAGCTACTCCAGAGGCTAAGGCAGGAGAATTCACTTGAACCTGGGGGGCGGAGGCTGCGGTGAGCTGAAATCACGCCATTGCACTCAGCCTGTGCAACAAGAGCGAGACTCCGTCTCAAAATAAATAAATAAATAAAGAGCCAGGAGTGGTGGCACACACCCGTAATCTCAGCTACTCAGGACGCTGAGGCACAAGAATCACTTGAACCAGGGAGGTGGAGGTTGTAGTGAGCTGAGATGGCACTGCTGCACTCCAACCTGCGCGATCCAGCGAGACTCTGACTCAAAAAAAAGTATGAAAATGAGCCTTTGCTTCAAGTAGACAAATCAAAATAAAAATTCTAACCAAATCATATACATACAAGAATACTAAGATTGAAAAGTCTAAGGCAGCTGAATTCATGTATATAGAAAACTCACCTGGTGGCAAATCAATAAATGTATAGCTATTTTCTAGTAACACGCTAGCTCATGGAAGGGTCTCGCACCATCCTAGTACTCATGGGTTGCTAAAAGAGCACTACCATCTTCAAAGCTAACAACGGTAGTAACTAGGCTGATAAAAAGGTTTTCAGTAAAGGATGAGAAATGACGACATATGCCTCTCCTACTTCACATATGGAAAGATTTAAAAAAAAAAGGTTGGGTGAAGAGGAAGAGAACAAAAGTCCATATGGCCTTAATCCAAAACATACCTTCTCTAGAATTTCTGCATTTATGCTCTGAGGTAGGCAGTGTGGGGATATCATCTTCTGTCATTCTTTTTCTGGAAGTGGAACTTTCCTCTGCACTTTGCTGAAAGAAGGGAAAAGTGTCCATCAGTGCAGTAGAAATAACTGAGACCAGGGGATGTAGCAGTTCCATTCTGGCTCACCAGTTAGTGTGCAACACAATGGGTTACACACAAGAAAGAGAACTCAAGTTCACAACAGTCATCATATAAAGGCAACACCTCTCCTCAACCCACTGTGAGCAAAGCTAGAAGAATCCCAAACCTGGGGCGATAAAAAAACCTCTACACAAAGGCCAAAATCTACTGTTAAAAACAGGCTATCTGTATAAAGCCTCAAGTCTACTACAAAATTAGGCATAATTCAGAAAACATATGAAACTCTCACATGTACCAAGATGACTATAAAGTTTCCCCAGGTTTGGGGAAGCTTTAGGAAATGGCCTGACATGAACTTAACTGCAACAAGCCTATTAAAATCTAATAAAGCAAATTCCTCAAACACACACACACACAGGTACACACAAACCCAAAGAAAAATGCAACTGGAAGAACTGAAGATCAGAAGTGCTACATCCCAAAGAAAGGTTCAGAGACTGGAACTCTGTTATGGGCAGAACAGAGAAGGTTCACTCTGTCCCTGGTCTGTGAACTCCCAAGAACCTTTCTTATTAAATTCTTACCACATTCAGGGAAAGGTCTTGGGAGTCCAAGATCCATAGGTACAGAGAAGGGGCCACTCTGTACAACAAAAGAAGTCACCGTGTGGTGATTTTACCTTCAGTTGGTCTTGACTTGGAATATCCATACTGTGATCCTGTGCGAGAGCGAGAGTCTGAGCAGCATCTGGATAGCAAGTAAAACAAAAGGAAAACCTTCCCTGGTAATAACCATTCTTTCCACACAAAAAGGACCTCAGCAAACAACCCGGGAGCCAGGTTTAGTCCCTAGAAATGTACTTCTCCATGTTGGCTGGACAAAGCTCTCATTTGCAAGGGAAAAATCAAAATTGATAAAAATGACAAAGACCAAGACAGGCCATATCCAAAATATATTACCAAAATATAATTGGGAAAAAAAAAAGTGAAAAATAGGTAAAAATGTTCTTCCATATCAAGCTTTTAAATTTTTATATGAAAATTGGCTCCAAGCAGGACACAATGGAGACTATTTTTGTCATCTCTTCCTATATTACCAAATTCGCCTAACTCACAAACAACAGCAAAAAAGTGTGTGGCTATTTAAATTTAATTTTGATTTTCAAGTGTTAAGTCATACAGGGTTATGAGATCTTAAAATCTGGATTTTTCCCCATTTGCTTCATAAAACAATAGCATTTTCATCTAAAGCGACATTCTAAGTGTCAAGGATAATTTTATGGTTGAAATTCCCATCACCATCACGTGTATATAAATTAATTTTTTTCATCATCTTATTTTTCCCAGTTACTATAAACATTTCCTAAGCAGCAGCAACAAATAAAGTTTTTCTCAAGGCCAATAAAAAGAAGCAAGGAAAACAACCCAGTAGAGAGAAATTCTTAGATATTACATTAATCTAAAAGAGATGTATTCCAAGGACTTACGAAGAAATTTTTCAAGTAGAACAAAAGACAAAAACTTGGCTACAGGAAAAGATCAAGCTGCAAACAACTTAATAATCTGGACTATTCATTATTTGAGGCTATGTAAATGAGATACACCCAAAATAAGTCTACTGTGGGTCAGGTTCACCAACCACTACCAGATTCAGAGATAAAATATGGAAAATATCATCACCATCCTAGAGGAAGGATACAGATCCTACAACTTATCTGTCAATGCAGTTCTACTGAAAAAGCATTTTCAAAATTCTAATTATAAAAAACATTATTTCCAGAAACATTTTTGTAGACAAATGGAGACAATGAAAAGTTTGAGAGATGGCATTTTCTGACCACAGTGATCTTCAAAGCAAAGTTCAATTAACATATAATGCAGATGCAGCAATTTTTTTGTTTGTTTGAGACAGAGTCTTGCTCTGGCTGAAGAGCAGTGGCACAATCTCAGCTTACTACAACCTCCACCTCCCTGGTTCAAGCGATTCTCCTGCCTGTGCCTCCCAAGTAGCTACGATTATAGGTGCTAATTTTTATATTTTTAGTAGAGACACGGTTTCACCATCTTGGCCAGGCTGGTCTCAAACTCCTGACTTTGTGATCCACCCACCTCAGCCTCCCAAAGTGCTGGGATTACAGGCGTGAGCCACCGCATGCGGCCAGGAGCAATTATTTAATAAAGCAATCCTATTACTGTCATTTATATTTATAAAGCCTTACTACCTTACTTAGGTTAAAACAGTTATAAGCAAAAATAAATTATCTGGGGAAACCACAATATAAAAAAGAAGTTTTAAAACCAGCCAGGTGTGGTGGCTCACACCTGTAATCCCAGAACTTTGGGAGGTCGAGGTGTGTGGATCGTTTGAGCGCAGGAGTTTGAGACCACTCTGGGTAACCCACCAGTCTGGTGAAACCTCATCTCTACTAAAATCACAAAAATTAGCAGGGCGTGGTTGTGTGCACCTGTAATCCCAGCTACTCAGGAGGCTGAGGCAGGAGAATCACTTGAACCCAGGAAGCAGAGGTTGCAGTGAGCTGAGATCACACCACTGCACTCCAGCCTGGTCCACAAAGCAAGACTCAGTCTCAAAAATTAATAAACACACACAAAATTCATCATATTTATTTCATTTGTATACATGGGAAAATTTGGAGAAATGATTTAGAAAGAACTACCATTTCAGGCTAGGTGCAGTGGTTCATGCCTGTAATTCCAGTACTTTGGGAGGCTGAGGCCGGCAGATCACGAGGTCCAAGGTCAGGAGATTGAGACCATCCTGGCTAACACAGTGAAACCCAGTCTCTACTAAAAATATAAAAAATTAGCCAGGCCTGGTAGCAGACGCCTGTAGTGCCAGCTACTCAGGAGGCTGAGGCAGGTGAACGGCGTGAACCTGGGAGGCAGAGGCTGCAGTGAGCCGAGATCATGCCACTGCACTCCAGCCTGGGTGACAGAGCAAGACTCCATCTCAAAAAAAAAAAAAAAAAAAAGGACTACCATTTTAAACAATGTCATCTTCTTGATCAAAATGAAAAGCCTAGGCGGGGTGCGGTGGCTCAAGCCTGTAGTCCCAGCACTTTGGGAGGCCGAGATGGGCGGATCACGAGGTCAGGAGATCGAGACCATCCTGGCTAACATGGTGAAACCCCGTCTCTACTAAAAAAAATACAAAAAACTAGCAGGGCGAGGTGGTGGGCGCCTGTAGTCCCAGCTACTCGGGAGGCTGAGGCAGGAGAATGGCGTAAACCCAGGAGGCGGAGCTTGCAGTGAGCTGAGATCCGGCCACTGCACTCCAGCCTGGGCGACCAAGCGAGACTCCGTCTCAAAAAAAAAAAAAAAGAAAAGTCTACCCCCTCTGCAAAGGTATAAAATAGATTACATGAAAAGCATTTCTCTCATTTGTCCTTTCAAATAAAACACAAGCAACCAAAATCATAAAAATCAACAGAGATGGCCATCCACAAGCACCATAGCAATTGCAAGTCAGAACAGATAACCAATCAGAATTACTTAGGGCAATTTTCTGGTTTTGATCATCATACTATTATCATGTAAGATGTTACCATTTGGGGACTCTGGATAAAGGGTATAGGGAAACTCTATGCAATACTTTTGCAACTTCATTAAGTCTGAAATATTTTCAAAACGACAAGTTAAAGAATAAAAACGGGCCAGACATGATGGCTCACGCCTATCATCCCAACACTTTGGGAGGCCGAAGAAGGGGGATCGCTTGAGTCCTGGAGCTCAAGACCAGCCTAGGCAACAAGGGGAAAACCTGTACCTACAAAAAAATATACAAAAAACTAGCCATGTGTGGTGGCATACTCCTGTAGTCCCAGCTACTGGGGAGGCTGAGGTGGGAGGATTGCTTGCGCCACAGAGGCAGAGGTTGCAGTGAGCCGAGATCTTGCCACTGCACTCTAGCCTGAGCAACAGAGAGATCCTGTCTCAAACAAAACAAAACCAACAGCAAAATATTCTTTATATGGCATGTTAAACTCTACAGAGAAAGTACAAGAAAGAAAATGAGAGGAAAAAAGGGAGAATTATATTCAGAGAACAGATGAACCCAAAAACAAATTTTACTGAAAAAGTAGATCAGCAATTATAAAATCCTCCATGTATCTCAAACCTTTAGTGACTATCCCAGGAAAGTCATGCTATTTCACAAGTGACTGAATTTCAATAAAGCTGCCATATCATTTGCAGGATCTTCACTCTCAAATTTACAGCTATATGAAGTGGACAAATGACTCAATGAGACTAACAGGCTTCAAAATTCAGTAACTTCAAAATCATGTTTCAGTATGACAGCAACGTCTCTTTCTCTGCCTTTAAAGAATAAATCTTTATTAGGAATTGATTTAGGTCTGGGCGTGGTGGCTCATGCCTGTAATCCCAACACCTTGGGAGGCTGAAGTGGAAGAATCACTTGAGGCCAGGAGTTCAAGACCAGTCTGGGCAACATAGCAAGACCCCATTTCTACAAAAAAAAAAATTAGCCAGGTGCAGTGCAGTGCCATGCACCTATAGTCCCAGCTATTTGGGAGGCTGAGACAGGAAGATGACTTAAGCCCAGGAGGTAGAGGCTGCAGTGAACTATGATTGCACCACTGCATTCCAGCCTGAGTGACACAGCAAGTCTCTCTACATTTAAAAAAAAAAAAAAAGAAGAAAGAAAAGAAAGAAAGAAAAAGATAAAAAGGCATGGATTCTTCTCAACCTACTTATTTCAGTAAACTATCAAAAGACAGTCAATCTTGGACAAGTGCAGTGGTTCACACCTATAATCCCAGGATTCTGGGAGGCCAAAGTGGGTGGATTGCTTGAGTCCAGGAGCTCGAGATCAGCCTGAGCAACACAGCAAAACCCTGTCTCTACTAAAACTACAAAAAATTAGCCAGGCGTGGTGGCACATGCCTATAATCCCAGCTACTTGGGAGGCTGAGGTGGGAGAACCACGTGAGCCCGAGGTCCAGGCTGTAGTGAGCTGAGATAGTGCCACTGCACTCCAGCCTGGGCAACCAGAGACCAGTTTCAGAAGAAAAAAAGATGGTCAATCTAAAAAGATTACTAACTTGGGCTTTCTTCAAAGGACAATGTTACCTAAAATCTAATATGAAGCTCACAAAAGGGCTTTATGTAGTAGCGGAAAGGAAAAAAGTTTCATTATTTGGAAATGGCTACAGTCTGTCCAGTTTATTTACCTATCTCTTACAGACCACCATTTTGGAGACTCCAGACTCCAGTACAGCCAGTTTCCTATACATACCTAATAGATTAAACTCAAAGAGCAGTATTTAGAAGGTCTAGAATCAAGCAAAGGGTTAGACAAATTGGCATTCAGATAAGAGATGGCTAAAGTCATTAGGTGAAAGGTTCTTGAGTGACCTGTATAACAGATGGATCAGACTGATTAACACCTGAGCCCACAGATTGTTAACATGACTGACTAAAAGAGAGACAGGCAGACCTTACATAACTCCGATGTGATTAAACAGAAGTAGAAAGCACCACCTATAAAGCTTTCTTGGCAAAAAATTTAAACTTGAATTTATTCAAGCATTACCAGTTTACCAAAAATAGACGGGGGTAAAGAAACACATTAAACAAAATCACAAGGATACAATCTGCCAACTCTAGAACGTGGGAAATTCTACAGAACAAATGACCCATTTCTTCAACAAGTAAATGACATGAAAACAAAAGGAAAGTTAAGTTTTGTAGATTAAAGACACTTATGAGACATATTAACTAAAGGCAATGTGTGGACTTTGGATCTTAATTCAAGTAAGACAAAAATACAAGGTATTTTTGAGATAACTGGGGGAAATGATACATAAACTAGCTACGAAATAGGATTATAGAATTATATGTTAAATGTGTTTTGTGTAATAATGATATTCAATGTTTGAAAAAAAAAGTCCTTATCTGCTAGAGATTTTTAAAAATGTGTCTAACCCCGCCTCCCGGCGCGGGTGGCTGAGGCGTAGCGCTGCGACCCCCGTCCCTGCGAACATGGTGCTGCGAGTGGTGCGGAGCGTGCGGGACCTGCTCTGCACCCTGCGCGCGGTCCCGTTCCCCGCCGTGCCCTGCCCGCTGAGGTCCTGGCAGTTGGGGGCGGGCGCCGTCCGGACACTGCGCACGCGACCCGCTCTGCTTTCGGTGCGTAAATTCACAGAGAAACATGAATGGATAACAACAGAAAATGGTATTGGAACAGTGGGAATCAGCAATTTTGCACAGGAAGCATTGGGAGATGTTGTTTACTGTAGTCTACCTGAAGTTGGGACAAAATTGAACAAACAAGATGAGTTTGGTGCTTTGGAAAGTGTGAAAGCTGCTAGTGAACTCTATTCTCCTTTATCAGGAAAAGTAACTGAAATTAATGAAGCTCTTGCAGAAAATCCAGGACTTATAAACAAATCTTGTTATGAAGATGGTTGGCTGATCAAGATGACACTGAGTAACCCTTCAGAGATAGATGAACTTATGAGTGAAGAAGCATATGAGAAATACATCAAATCTATTGAGGAGTGAAAATGGAACCCCTAAATAAACTAGTATGAAATACCGCAACCCAGCAGATTGTCTTAAATTAGTGGTGGATAGAAGACTTAGAATAGCAACTTTTAGCATTACCGATGGAGAAGAAAAAAACTACTGTTAACGCTGCTAATGAAGGAAAATGCCCTTTAACTTTCTAATGATTATAGATTTTAGACTGGGCTCTAGTGTTCAGAATTCATTAAATTATCCATGGTAAAAACTAGTTTTAAAAATTACATAATTCAAAGATAACGTTGTTATTCTTAAGCCTTATATAATATTGTAACTTGCATATATCCATACCTGGATTTGGGATGAAATACTTAATGATCTTTCCATTGGAAATAACTGGGAGTGAAGGGGTTTTTGTTGCTTGTACAGTGTCAGATGACACACCACTATCTTGATTTTGCAATACACTGCATTTGCTGGTGCTATTTTTATATGGTGAAGCAACAGCTTTGCAGCAAAATAATAAAATACTTCTTCGTTAAAAAAAAAAAAAAGTGGCCGGGCACGGTGGCTCAAGCCTGTAATCCCAGCACTTTGGGAGGCCGAGACGGGCGGATCACAAGGTCAGGAGATCGAGACCATCCTGGCTAATACGGTGAAACCCCGTCTCTACTAAAGAATACAAAAAACTAGCCGGGCGACGAGGCGGGCGCCTGTAGTCCCAGCTACTTGGGAGGCGGAGGCAGGAGAATGGCGTGAACCTGGGAGGCGCAGTTTGCAGTGAGCTGAGATCCGGCCACTGCACTCCAGCCTGGGCGACAGAGCCAGACTCCGTCTCAAAAAAAAAAAAAAAAAAAAAAAAAAGTGTCTAGATGAAGCAATATGACAAAATAAAATGTTAACAGTACGTCTAGAAAGTGGGAATCCTTCTACTCTGTTTGATTTTTCAATGAAAAGTTAATAACATAACATTCTGTGTGACAGGTAGTATGTATTTCTCCCAGTCATGCCAAAGATAGCATTCTATTTCCACCTTCATCTTCTTTGCTTTCCCATCATTTGCCCCCTGTATCAAAGCTGTGATACAGACTGAAGAAATATGATGTGACATACCTGTAGTAGCAGTGGCTAAAGTGACAAGATTCTTTCTTAGCATATCATAGAGAGGGCTGTTAAAGAGAGAAGATAAAAAATTAACAACCCCAAATGTCACTATGAAGATATCAGTGGTTTGCTGTTAAATATTAAACGTATTTCTGATGTTATCTCTCAACTCACTCTGTAAGGCATAGAGGCAGAATCTTTTTCCCAGAACAGTTTTTAATTACTTAAATATTAAGATGTTAATGCCCAGGCCTCCGAGTTACTCTGCCCCCATTAAAAAACTGATTAATTTACATTTTATTTCATTAGCTAACAGTAATCCAAGTGGGGAAATCTCTTTTGGAAACTATTCCTTCCTTCCAGGAATTAAGTTTCACATTTTAATTGCAGAGTGGGGGTGGAGGGGAGTTTTGTTTGTTTGTTTGTTTTGGAGATGGAGTTTTGCTCCTATTGCCCAGGCTGGAGTGCAATGGCACGATCTCAGCTCACTGCAATCTCTGCCTCCCAGATTCAAGTGATTCTCCTGCTTCAGCCTCCCTACTAGCTAGGATTACAGGAGCCCACCACCAAGCCCAGCTAATTTTTTGTATTTTTAGTAAGAGACGGGGTTTCACTATGTTGGCCAGGCTGGTCTCAAACTCCTGACCTCAGGCGATCCACCCACCTTGGCCTCCCAAAGTGCTGGAATTACAGGTGTGAGCCACCGCATCCAGCTAAGGGAAGTCTTAGTGTAAGACAGAATGAGCTCAGAAGCAGCAGTCATCAAAAATACAGAGAAAGAGAGCTTCTAAATTACTAATTAGCTTTTGACTGTATAAGCTAATAACTTACACCCCATGCAGCTGGAGAAAAGTTACAGGTCAGGTTAGCCCTATTGTGATTCTGACTAGGCTCATCATCAACCCCTAACTGCCCAGCAATTCTACATCTCTCTCATCTGCTCACTCCTCCTCTCTCTCCAACAATTACTTCACAAAATTCTAACCTAGTAACATCAAGCTTCCTCCTACCCAGGCCTTTACACATGGTGTTCAATCAACCTCAAACTCTCTTTCAACTAACCCCCTCTGATCAACTTCCTAATTATCGTTCAGCTTTTGGCTCAAATTTCACTTGTTCAAAAGAACATTTTCTTGACCTCTAACACTCTAAATCCCACCCACTCCCTGCTTCATGTATCTCTTTTCTGTAGCACTTACCATAGTGTAGGTTTACTATGAATTAGTGTGATTATTTGACTAAGATGGGCAAGAGCATCTACTGACTCACTACTCTATACTCCAAGAAATCAGACTGTGTGTTGCTCATTACCGTATTCTCAGTGCCTCATAGGCTACCTAACATATGTAGGCCCTTACATATTTGTTGAATAAAGCAATAAATATTAGTAACCCATAGAAATTAAGTGGCTAGGTAAAAGCACCCAAAAAGATACGCAAACCCTCACTCTGTTTACCTTGGGTCTTTCACAGAGAAGCTCTGACGTCCCAGAAGTTCTCCCAAAAGATCTCCACCACAATATACCATATGCTGCTCCTGCTGATCATAAAGCTGCTTCACCATTATGTACTGACCTAAATAGTGCATGACCTGCGCGGAATAAAATATCATGTTGTGATCTGTCCAGCTGCTGCCAAAAACACAAATTCATTAGAGGAGGTAAGGTAAGTTAGTTTGCTAGAGAAAGAAAGAACATATTTACAAGACTGTCAATGTTTGTGTAAGGGGTCCTACAACAGGAAAGCCACTCCCAACTACTAGCTCCACCTACTCACTGTCTTTCTGACAATTAACAGACCAAGACTTTTAAGCACAGAAATGAACTGATCTGACAATGAGAAAAAGCAGTGAATTTACCTAGTATCCTCTTAAAAATTTTCTCAGACGTCCAAATAAAGAAGTCTATTACTAGAAGTAATTTGCCTGGATTATAAAAATATTTTCCCAGTCCAGGGTACATAAATAACGACTTTAGGCTTTTGATGTGTGTTCACGTAATAGTTTTTTTGGCAAATGAAGTACAATGTTTAATAAGAGTCATCAGCACTGTAAGTGAACAAAACATAAAATCCAAGTGTTTATCAAATAAAAATTTAGTTGGCTGGATGAAATGGTTCACACCTGTAATCCCAGCACTTTGGGAGGCCAAGGCGGGCAAATTGCTTGAACCCAGCAGTTTGATACCAGCCTGGGCAACATGGCAAAACCCTGTCTCTACAAAAAATACAAAACTTAGCCAGGTGTAGTGAGGCATGCCTGTAGTCCCAGCTACTAGGAAGGCTGAGGCGGTAGGATCACTTGAACCTGGGAAGCGGAGGTTGCAGTGAGCTGAGATACCACCACTGCACTCCAGCCTGGGTGATACAGTAAGACCCTGGCTCAAAAAAAATAAATAATAAAAATCAGGAAATTCCCTTTATGAAATAGAGTCAAGGTTCATAACACAAAGCTCATTGTGTAAACTCAGGCAAACTCTGTCATGCTAAATGAAGGAGATGGCATAATTCATCATAACCACTATAATGATATAAAAATCCAGGGCCGGGCGCGGTGGCTCAAGCCTGTAATCCCAGCACTTTGGGAGGCCGAGACGGGCGGATCACGAGGTCAGGAGATCGAGACCATCCTGGCTAACACGGTGAAACCCCGTCTCTACTAAAAATACAAAAACTAGCCGGGCGAGGTGGCGGGCGCCTGTAGTCCCAGCTACTCAGGAGGCTGAGGCAGGAGAATGGCATAAACCTGGGAGACGGAGCTTGCAGTGAGCTGAGATCCGGCCACTGCACTCCAGTCCGGGCGACAGAGCGAGACTCCGCCTCAAAAAAAAAAAAAAAAAAAAAAAAAAAAAAAAAAAAAATCCAGACTTTACCCCTTGCCTGCGTGTGAATGTTAGAATCACCATGGCCAGCTATCTGTATGGGCAGGGCTGCCCTGGAGATGCAGGACAAGTGCCAGGAACCCCTCCGGGTAGCTACTACCCTGAACCCCTCAATAGTGGACAGCAGTATGGCAGCGCGCTACCCCCTGGTGGTGGTTATGGGGGTCCTGCCCCTGGAGGGCCTTAAGGACTACCAGCTGGTAGAGGGCCCTATGGACACTTCAATCTTGGGATGTTCCCCTCTGGAACTCCAGGAGGACCATATGACGGTGCAGCTCCAGGGGCCCCTATGGTCAGCCACCTCCAAATTCCTACAGTGCCCAGCAGCCCAGGCCTTATGGACAGGGTGGCTCCCTTCCCAATATGGATGAGGCCTACTCCTGGTTCCAGTTGGTGGACTCTGATCACAGTGGCTTTATCTCCATGAAGGAGGTGAAGCAGGCTGTGGTCAACCGCAACTGATCCTTGTTCAATGATGAGACCTGCCTCATGATGATAAACATGCTTGACAAGGCCTAATCAGGTCACATCAATGTCTACGGCTTCTCAGCCCCATGGAAATTCATCCAGCAGTGGAAGCAACTCTTCCAGTAGTTATGACAGGGACCACTCAGGCTCCATTAGCTACACAGAGCTGCAGCAAGCTGTCTCCCAAATGTGCTACAACCTGAGCCCACAGTTTACCCAGCTACTGGTCTCTGGCTACTGCCCACGCTCTGCCAATCCTGTCAGGCAGCTTTATCGCTTCATCCAGGTGTGCACCCAGCTGCAGGTGCTGACAGAGGCCTTCCGGGAGAAGGACACAGCTGTACAAGGCAACATTTGGCTCAGCTTCAAGGACATCGTCACCATGACAGCTTCTCGGACGCTATGACTCAACCCATCTGTGGAGAATGGAGTACACCAGGGACCTTTCCTGGCTTCCTAGAGTGAGAGAAGTACATGGACCTCTCTCTCTTCTTTCCCTGTCCCTCTTAGAAGAACATCTCCCTTGCTCGATGCAACACTGTACCAAAAGAGGATTGAGAGTCCTTTATCATAGCCACCAAAGAGTGAGAACCAGGACTGAGGCCACACAGGTAGGGGCCTGATGGAGGACAGGATGAAAGCTGAATGTCCTGATGGCCATGAGCAGTTGAGAGGCACAGCCTGGCACTAGGAGCAGGAGATTCTGGTCCTTGTAATGGAGTTAGTGTCCAGTCAGCTGAGCTCCACCCTGATGCCAGTGGTGAGTGTTCATCGGCCTGTTACCATTAGCACCTGTGTTCCCTCACCAGGCCATCCTGTCACATGAACCCATTTTCTCCAAAGTGGAATCTGACCAAGCATGAGAGAGATCTGCCCATGGGACCAGTGGCTTGGATTCCACCACACCCATAAATCCTTGGGTGTTAACTTCTAGCTGCCTGGGGCTGGCCCTGCTCAGACAAATCTGCTCCCTAGGCCTCTCTGGCCAGGCAGCTGCCTCCACAGCTGGGACCCCTCACTTGCCTGCCATGCTCTGCTTGGCTTCGATCTCCAGGGGACAGTGGTCACCTCTCCCTGCCAAAACTTTTTTAAATTTGCATTTTTTTCTTTTTTTTTTTGAGACAGAGTCTCGCTCTGCCCCCAGGCTGGAGTGCAGTGGCCGGATCTCAGCTCACTGCAAGCTCCGCCTCCCGGGTTCACGCCATTCTCCTGCCTCAGCCTCCCGAGTAGCTGGGACTACAGGCGCCCGCCACCTCGCCCGGCGAGTTTTTTGTATTTTTAGTAGAGACGGGGTTTCACCGTGTTAGCCAGGATGGTTTCGATCTCGTGACCTCGTGATCCGCCCATCTCGGCCTCCCAAAGTGCTGGGATTACAGGCTTGAGCCACCGCGCCCGGCCAAATTTGCATTTTTTTCATTTCGGGCAAAAAGTTCAGTGAAATTGTAAGCTTCAATAAAAGCATAAAACTAAAAAAAAAAAATCCAGACTTTAATAAGTTTGGGGGAAAAAAAGGTTTTATGTGTCAAAATTTTCAGAGATATACTCCAAAACGATAAGCTTAATTTAAAATCATAAAAGTAATATAGGTATTCTAAAAAATCAGATATGCCACCAGATTTGTCGCCTTAAGAGGTGTAATGGTTCTGGAGTCTGGCAGTGTTGATAGGTGTGAAGGTTTTAAGGTTAAAAAAAAAAAAAAGCTTGATAATTTTGTTTCTTCTCTTTAGGAAGGGTTAGATATCTACCCCACCAAATGAAAGCAGTTCCAATAGACTAACATCTTAATACTGAGTCTTTTCCACTTGAAGAATACAATTTGTTTTTTAAAAAACTTCAGAAGCTAAATAAGTTACCTAAATGCATAAGTGTTTAAAATAACTCACAGTGCTCAGAAGAGTGTCTGACACTTTTTTTTTTTTTTGAGACAGCGTTTCGCTCCTGTTGCCCAGGATGGAATTCAATGGCGCCATCTCGGCACACCACAACCTCCGCCTCCCAGGTTCAAGCAATTCTCCTGCTTCAGCCTCCCGAGTAGCTGGGATTACAACCATGCCCGGCTAGTTTTATATTTTTAGTAGAGACGGGGTTTCTCCATGTTGGTCAGCTGGTCTCGAACTCCTGACCTCAGGTGATCCGCCCACCTCGGCCTTGCAAAGTGCTGGGATTACAGGCATGAGCCACCATATCTGATACATTTATAATGAAAACTACTTCATTTAATTCCCGCCTCGAAATATAGCCTGTAAATCAGACAGTGTCTTTTTTTTTTTTTGAGACAGGGTCTCTCATTCTATCAACCAAGCTGGAACCTCACTGCAACCTTTACCTTCCGGGTTCAAGCGATCCTCCCACCTCAGTCTCCCAAGTAGCTGCTGGGACTAAACAAGCAGACCACCACGCCCGCCCAATTTTTGTATTTTCTTTTTTTTGAGACGGGGTTTCATCATGTTGCCCAGGCTGGTCTCAAAATCCTGGGTTCATGCAATCCATCCACCTCAGCCTCCCAAAATACTGGGATTACAGGCATAAGGCATGGTGCCAGGCCCAGTGTCTTTTTAATCTTTACTTGCTCTACATTTTAATTCTACGATCAATGAATTCACGGTTCATCTTATGTTTATCTTATAACACACTTCAAAAGAAAGGAAATATGATGTTCAACTTAACAGTCTTTAAAACAGAGTAAAAGTTGCCCCTCTGATACCTCAGGAGAAGAACTTCTTTTCTTAGGCCTGATTTAAAAACTACATATTCACCGGCTTCTATTTCTCAAATGTTCTTAAAATGGAGAATCTGGCTGGGCGAGGTGGCTCATGCTTGTAATCCCAGCACTTTGGGAGGCCGAGGCGGGTAGATCACGAGGTCAGGAGATCAAGACTATCCTGGCTAACATGGTGAAACCCAGTCTCGACTAAAAATACAAAAAATTAGCCGGGCGTGGTGGCAGGTGCCTGTAATCCCAGTACTCAGGAGGCTGAGGAAGGAGAACGGCGTGAACCCTGGAGGCGGAGCTTGCAGTGAGCCGAGATTGCACCACTGAACTCCAGCCTGGGCAACAGAGCGAGACTCCATCTCAAAAAAAAAAAAAAAAAAAAATGATAATTTTATTTGATGGCTTACCTCTTTAACAGTGAACATTTCACCTTGCGCACCTGCTGCATGCAAAATCTTCAAAAGTGGCAGTTTTGGTCGTACCTGATGTAAACACAAAATAAATGTGCTATTTACATTTCAAGTAGGTTTCTGAAACTATGGAACAAGAGAACCTCTTTAAACAGCTCCCCCCGCTTTTGTTTTTTGAGGCAAGGTCTTGCTCTGTTGCCTTGGCTGGAGTACAGTGGTATGATCACAGGTCACTGCAGCCTCAACCTCCCAGACTCAACTGATCCTCCCACTTCAGCCTCCAGAGTAGCTGGGACTACAGGTGCACGCCATACCTGGGTAATTTTTGTTTTTTTTTTGTAGAGAGGTGGTTTCACCATGTTTCCCTGGCTGGTCTCAAACCCCTGGGCTCAAGAGACCTGCCTACCTCCGCCTCCCAAAGTGCTGGGATTATAGGCATGAGCCACCTCACCCAGCACAACCCCCACCTCCCCTACTTTTTTAAAAAAAGAGACAAGGTCTCACTCTCTTGCCCAGCCTGGGTGCAGTGGTTGTGATCATAATTCACTGCAGCTTCAAACTCCTGGGCTCAAGTGATCATCCCGCCTCAGCCTCCCAAGCAGCTAGAACTAAAGGCCTCAGCCTCCCAAGTAGCTAGAACCCACTGTACCTAGCTAATTTTTTCTTTCAGAAATGTTTTGTAGAAACACAGGTCTCACTATGTTGCCAAGGCTGGTCTCAAACACCTGGCTTCAAGTGAGCTTTCTGCCTCAACTTCTCAAAGTGCTGGGATTACAGTCATGAGACAGTTAAACTTAAAAAAAAAAAAAAAAAAAAACTAGGAATATCCAAAATGATTTACCTGATTGATTTGTCCAGGAGAGATCCTGCAAGCACTGTCAGATGTTGAACACTGGGCAGAGGTGGAAAATGATGTCATTTTGGCAGGGAAGAAGCTGCAGTCTGTTGGTAAAACTAAATAGAAAAAAAAAAATTTATAAAATCTATTCTAATGTAGAAAATTCCCTATTTAGCATTCACACAAAGGCAACCAGGAGAAGTAAGACACATGCGACACATATAATGGAGCACCCTACACAAATGCTGCATACCCTCGCTGAGGTTCTGCCTATCTTCTGACCACTTTCTAGTTCAGATTTAATTAAGAGTAAGAATTGTCCAAGCTTCTCTCAGGTGAAGCCTGAAACAGAAACAGTTACAGGCATGCTCCAACCTCCAACTGATGTTAATGAGTAAACTGTTTTATTTGAAAGTCAAATCATTTATCTCCCCAATGGTTATCAGGTAGAGCACTCTCCAGATGCAGGACTGGGGATTTACCAAGGTAAGTCACAGGTTTTAAGATTCCAACAGGACTTCTAGGAAAACCTCTACAACATGTTGGAACATGTCTTGACAAAGGATCACAGAAAACTAAGAGTCAACACTTTAAGTAGCAGTTAAAACAGCTTTTAAAAGTACCAACCCCAGAAAAAAACATAGCAATTACAAACCTACAAAACAGGTTAAACCAAGATGGACATATATCATCAAAGAAAAGATGTAGCATGAACTGAAATACAGAGTAAAGTTCAATGAAAATCTTTCACCTACCTTTTATCCTTAAAAAAACAAAAGCTACAGAGAAGGAAGATAGATTTTTTATTTTATTTATTTATTTAGAGACAGAGTCTCGCTGTCCCCCAGGCTGAAGCGTAATGGTGCAATCTCGGCTCACCGCAACCTCCGCTTCCTGGGTTCAAGGCATTCTCCTGCCTCAGCCTCCTGAGTAGCTGGGATTACAGGCACACGCCACCAGGCCCAGCTCATTACTGTATTTTTTTTTTTTTTTTTTTTTTTTTGAGACGTAGTCTTGCGCTGTCTCTCAGGCTGGAGTGCAGTGGCGCGATCTCCGCTCACTGCAAGCTCCGTCACCTCCTGGGTTCACACCATTCTCCTGCCTCAACCTCCCAAGAAGCTGGGACTACAGGCGCCCACTACCACGCCTGGCTAATTTTTTTGTATTTTTAGTGGAGACGGGGTTTCACCGTGTTCGCCAGGATGGTCTCGATCTCCTGACCTTGTGACCCGCCTGCCTCGGCCTCCCAAAGTGCTGGGATTACATGCGTGAGCCACCGCGCCCGGCCTCATTACTGTATTTTTAGTAGAGACAGGGTTTCACCCTGTTGGTCAGGCTGGTCTCGAACTCCTGACCTCGTGATCCGCCCACCTCGGCCTCCCAAAGTGCTAGGAACAGGTGTGAGCCACCATGCCCAGCCGGAAAATAGATTTTTAAATAAACTTGTTTGAGTTAACCTTCATTTACACCTTTTTCTAACAAAAGGCAACAATTATTAAAATTGATGATTAACAAGCCACATCAGGCAAGGGGTAAATGGAGCCTAGAAAGACAATCAATAGGCCAGGTGCAGTGGCTCACGCCTGTTTTCCTAACACTTTGGGAGGCTAAGATGGGCAGATCACCTGAGGTCAGGAGTTCGAGATGTAGCATATAATAAATTCCTTTTCAAAGGTTTTAGTCTATAAATTGTTAAGTACAATGAGTTCTGAGATCCTCTCCAAAAAACCAATGTATCACTATGTTCAGCTCCCCCTGTTCTTTGTTCTTCATTTAAAACTTTAAAAGTTTAACTTCCTCGTTCTCTTTGTCTCCTTGCCCCTAGTTTCAGTAAACAACCCCCTCCCAGCTTCTATCACCTGCTCCGTCCTGAGTCACTCCTGGTCACCACCCTTGACCTGAGTCATCCTGAGTCACCTGTTCTGTAATCGTCCTTCCCGCCAAACTACTGACCCAGCCACTCCAGCTCGTACCCCTGCTCTCTTTAAAATAGGCCATCAGTATTAGCTTCGAGTATGCGGTCCAACCCTAGCCAACGGGGGAACGACACAGCAGTAGGGGCTACCTGCGTCAGAGATAAGAACCCCCTCCCCTCCCTTGTTCAGGTGTGCTCTCACCACTGCTTCACCTGTAAGATGCACCCTTCTATAGAGGTAAAATTGCCTTGCTGAGAAAATTAAATTTATGTTTCAGTGATATTTCATTTGCAGCATCGAAAATTAATTTATAACAGAGGCCAGACTGGGCAACAGGGCGAAACCGTGTCTCTACTAAAAATACAACAACTAGTTGGGCGTGGCACTTGCCTGCAGTCCCAACTACTAAGGAGGCTGAGGCATGAGAATCGTTTGAACCCGCAAGGTGGAGGTTGCAGTGAGCCAAGACTGCGTCACTGCACTCCAGCCTGGGCGACAGGGGGAGACCATATCTTGAAAAAAAAAAAAAAAAAATGTTTGGCCACGCCCAGCCAAAAAAAATTTTTGTAAGACTGTCAGCCAGGCACGCTGGCTCATGCCTGTAATCCCAGCACTTTGGGAGGCTGAGGAAGATGGATCACCTGAGGTCAGGAGTTCAAGACCAGCCTGGCCAACATGGAGATGTAGCCCATCTCTACTAAAGCTACAAAAATTAGCTGGGCGTGGTGGTACATGCCTGTAATCCCAGCTACTCGGGAGGTTGTTGAGGCAGGATAATCGCTTGAACCTGGGAGGTGGAGGTTGCAATGAGCTGAGATCACGCCACTGCACTTCAGCCTGGGTGACAAGAGTGAAACTCCATCTCAAAAAAAAAAAAAAAAAAAAAAAACAGACAACAATCAATAAATACACTGGCTGAAGATAACAAGATCCCTCATGCTTCTGAAAAGGTTTATAGCTGTAACAAAGTATAAATTCCTCCCTCTCCCATTACCTTACTCTGCTATAAAATAAGAAGTCAAATAGGAAACAAGCACAATTTAAAATTTAGAAGTGGGCTAGGCATAGTGGCTCACACCTGTAATCCCAGCACTTTGGGATTGTACTCCCCAGCCGAGGCAGGCGGATCATGAGGTCAAGAGATCAAGACCATTCTGGCCAAAATGGTGAAACCCTGTCTCTACTAAAAATACAAAAATTAGCCAGGTGTGGTGGCACATGCTTGTAGTCCCAGCTACTCAGGAGGTTGAGACAGTAGAATCGCCTGAACTTGGGAGGCAGAGGTTGCAGTAAGCCGAGATTGTGCCACTGCACTACCAGCCTGGTGACAGAGCAAGATTCTGTTTCAAAAAAAAAAAAAAAAAAATTTAAAAGCTGGCTTTTAATGGGTGGCTGTTGATCTCATCACCTACTTCCTCATTCACTTTTTTTGTGTGTGAGATAGGGTCTCACTGTGTCACCCAGGCAGGAATGCAGTGGCACAATCACAGCTCACTGCAGCCTTTCAACCTCTTGGGCTCAAGCAATACTCCCACTTCAGCCTCCCAAGTAGTTGGGACTACAGGTGCATGCCACCATGCCCAGCTAATTTATTTTTTGTAGAGACGGGGTCTTGCTATGTTGCCCAGGCTGGTCTCAAATTCCTGGGCTCAAGTGATCCTCCTGCTTCAGCCTCCCAAAGTGCTGTAAACCCTGGGATTACAGGCATGGGCCACCACTCCCAGCCTGCCCTCTAGTTCTTATCCCTCTTTTTGTCTCTGCTCAAGTGACAGTTTGTCAACAAGGCCTCATATGAACACCCATTTTTTAAACTACAACTCCCAACCGCTTGTATTCCCTATCTCCTTCCCTGCTTTATTTTTCCCTACCAACCTTTTTACCAACCAAAACACCATATATTTTGATTATTTATTATGTAAAACATAAGCTACAAGTGGACAGGAATTTGTGTAACTGTTAATTCATACATTCCCAGTGTCTAAATCTGACAATTACATACATGGTAGAGCAACATGGTAGATAAACATTAATTATAATGTGCAGACAATTTCCAAAAATGGCTCCCAATGAACCACGTTCCCTAACTGGCCCTATGACTTAATAAACAGAATGCAGTAGGTGATAATGTGACAATTCCAGGCCTGGCAGGCTTATGCTTTGTATTTTCGGAGATGCTTGAAATCTGGCTACTGTACTAGAGACTACACAAAAAGGCTAAAAGGAGAGGGATATGCAGTTGCCCAGCTGAGCCCAGACTTTTAGCCATACCTCCACACACATCTTCCAGCCCCAGTTGCCACCTGACTACAACAAAGCACTTACTCAACGGTCTCGAGGTGTCCTTAAAAAAAAGAAAGAAAACACAACAAAGCACCACACACGTTCCAGCCTCAGCTGTCACCTGACTTACAGCTGCATGACAAACCACAAGACCACCAGAACTATCCAACTCAGCCAATCACCCCACTGAATGAAAAATAAATAAAATGACTGTTTCGACTCACTAAGTTTTGGGGTGGTTTATTCCACAGCATTAGATAATTGAAACAAATGGTAAAGACTCATTAAGCCTACTATGTACCAGGCACACACAAAAACCCATTTAATACCAAAATAGCCCTATTACATAGATATTATCCTTATTTTACAGATCAGGAGGAGAAACAGAAGTTATTTGTCCAAGATCACCCAATGAGTAAGTTGTTGGAGTCAAGATTTCAAACTCAGACAAGCACTAACATCCCCATTTAGCAGCATTTTTCCGCATTAGATCTCAAGTATACAGAATTAATCATAATTCTTTTATTCAAGACATACTCTGATTATTCATCCACACATGACCCATTTTACTTATTTTTACCTTTTTATTTTCATAATTTTTTTGAGATAGGGTATTGTTCTGTCACCCAGGCTGGAGTGCAGTGGCACAAACATAGCTTACTGCCACCTTGACCTCCTGGGCTCAAGCAATCCTCCCACCTCAGTCTCCTGATAATCTGGGACTACAGGCATGCGCCACCATACCTGGCTAATTTTTTTTTAATTTTTTTGTAGAGACAGAGTTTTGCTATGTTGCCCAGGCTAGTCTCAAGTGATTTTCTCAACGAAAGTGTTGGGATTACAGGCATGAGACATCAACCCTGGCCTGGATTATTTTGAATAACGCAATAATCATCCACAAACTACGACTCTGATGATAACCTATATTTAACCATAATATCCCCCATCCCATTTTTCTGCCTTCCTGCAATAATCATCCTGAATCCTACTGTTTTCATTTCCCTTGCTTTCCTTTTTATACATTTTACTGCATCAAAATGGATTCCTAAAAAGTATTTTTAGTTTACTCTATTTAAAAAAAAAAAAGGGATGTTGCATGTAATTTGGGAAATTTTGTTCCACTAACATAGATTAATTCCTACTGTCATATCAAAATTCATTTTTTATAGATTTTTGTTATCGTGCTAAACTATACATACTAAAATTTACCATTTTAACCTTTTTTTTTTTTTTTTTAAATGATAGGGTCTCACTCTGCTGCCCAGGCTCACTGTAACCTTGAACTCCTAGGCTCAACTCCTCAACTCCTGCCTCAGCCTCCCAAGTGGCTAGGACTATAGGTGGGCACCAGCTCACTTCAGTTACTTTTGTTTTGTTTTGTTTTGTGTGTCTAGGCAGAGTCTCACTATATCACTCAGGCTGCCCTCAAACCACTGGCCTCAAACAATCTCCCGCCTCGGCCTCCCAAAGCCCTGGGAATACAGGCATGAGCCACTGTACCCAACTCATTCTATCCATTTATAAGTGTTCAATTCAGTGACACTAAGTATATTCCTAATGTTGCACAACCATCACCACTATCCATCTCCAGAACTCCCTCATATCCCAAACTGAAACTCTGTACTCATTAAATAGTTCCCCCATTAGCTCCCTCTCTAGCACCTGGTAACCACCATTCTACTTTGTCTCTATGAATTTGCCTATTCTAGGTACCTCATATAGGTAAAACTATACAATATTTGTCCTTTTTATGTCTGGCTTATTTCACTTAGCATGTTTTCAAGGTTCATCCTTGTAGCACACTTTCGTTCATTTTTCATTTATTTTGACTTTTGTACAATATCCTTGCATGTGATATACATTTGAGTTGTTTTTAGGCTTTTACTGTTATGAACAGTGCTACGGGCTGAGTATCCCTATTGGAAATGTTTGGGACCAGAAGTGTTTCCAGTTCTGGATTTTTTCAGATTTTGAAGTATTTGCATTATACTTACTGGCTGAGTATCTCTAATCCAAAAGTCCAAAACCCAAAATCCAAAATGCTCCAATGAGCATTTCCTTTGAACATCATGTCAGAGTTCAAACGAAGCTTCAGATTTTGGAGGACTTCAGATTTTCAAATTTAGGATACTCAGTCTTATATTAACGTTCTTGTACATGGCTTAAGCAATCTTTTACTCCCTTCTGTGGTTTGAATATTCCCACTGTGGCAGTATTGAGAGGTACGGCCTGTAAGAGGTAGCTAGACTTTGGGGTTTTTCATCTGATTTGTCAATTTTTACCTTTAACTGGTAACTTTAGTTCACTTAGTGTAACTGATATATACGGATGTTTCCATCATCTTATAATTTAACATTTTGTCTTATTCTATGTTTCTTTTTGATATGTCACTACCTTTTTAAAAACCTGTATGTCTCCCTGCTAATAAGAATTGTAGACTGGGGCCGGGCGCGGTGGCTCAAGCCTGTAATCCCAGCACTTTGGGAGGCCGAGACGGGCGGATCACGAGGTCAGGAGATCGAGACCATCCTGGCTAACACAGTGAAACCCCGTCTCTACTAAAAAATACAAAAAACTAGCCGGGCGAGTTGGCGGGCGCCTGTAGTCCCAGCTACTCGGGAGGCCTGAGGCAGGAGAATGGCGTAAACCCGGGAGGTGGAGCTTGCAGTGAGCTGAGAATCGGCCACTGCACTCCAGCCTGGGCGACAGAGCGAGACTCCGTCTCAAAAAAAAAAAAAGATTTGTAGACTGGGTGTGGTGACTCATGCTTGTAATCCCAGCACTTTGGGAAGTCGAGGCAGGCGGATCACTTGAGTCCAGCTTGGGCAACATAGCCAAACTTCACCTCTACAAAAAATATAAAAATTAGCCCTGCATGGTGGAGCACACCTGTGGTCCCAGCTACTCAGGAGGCTGAGATGGGAGGATCACTTGAGCCTGGGGAGCTGAGGCCACAGTGAGTCATGATCACGTCACTGCACTCCAGCCTAGGTGACAGACAAGACCCTGTCAAAAAAAAAAGAAAGAAAGAAAAGGCTGGGCATGGTGGCTCATGCCTGTATTCCCAGCACTTTGGGAGGCCAAGGTGGGCGGATCACAAGGTCAGGAGTTCAAGACCAGCCTGGTCAGCATGGTGAAACCCTGTCTCTACTAAAAAAAAAAAAAAAAAAAAAAAACAAAAAATGAGCTGGTCATGATGGTGTGCGCCTGTAATCCCAGCCACTTGGGAGACTGAGGCAGGAGAATTGCTTGAACCTGGAGGGTGCAGTGAGCCAAGATCATATCACTGCACTCCAACCTAGGCAACAGAGCGAGACTCTGTCTCAAAAGAAAAAAAGAATTTTAGCATAATATAATACAGACTTTAAATTCTGAGGTAGATATATTTTTTGTCCTTTTTTTTTTTTCTGCCTTAGACTTTAAGACAATAAACAAGACCAAGGAATCAGATAATCTTTACTTCATATATTTATTGTAACAGTTCTCAGGTTTGAGTATCTCACTACCTCATCCGGCACCGTTTTCAATGCAGGTCTTGTGTGTACAAAATTCCAAGACCTCATATACCTAAGAATATTTTTATCATTCCCTCCTATTTAAACTTACGTGGTTGACTATAAAATTCTAGTTTGCCCTTTAATACTGTGAAAACACTTGTCTTCTTGCATTCAGTGATGTTGTTGAAAACCCTGAAGTCAATTCAGTTTTGCTCCTTTGTAAATGATCTTTTCTGAGGCCCCTACAAATTGTATTTTGCTTTGATATTCTTAAATTTGACTATAATGTGTCTAAGACTGAGTTTCCTTATCTCTCATCCTTAGCACTGTAAGAGATCTTTGAATCTGAGGTATTTCATCATTTTTTTTATTACAAAGGAGTTACTCCATTATTTCTTAAAACACTTCCTCTTTATTTTTATTTCTCAAAGACTTACATTATTCAGATGTCAGTGCCTCTATACCTGCTCTTCTTATCTCTTAGTTTTTCGTTTATATTTTCTCTTTCTTTGTTCTAGGAGATTTTCTCCTTCTAGAATTCTAATTCATTCCTCAGTTGTATCCATTCTGTTATTTATTCCATCTGTGATTCCATAACATTACAGATGGAATAAATAACAGAATGGATACACAGGTTTTGAGACAGGGTCTCAATCTGTCGCCCAGGCTGGACTGCAGTGCCATGATCATGGCTTACTGCAACCTCAACTTCCCCGGCTCAAGCAAGTCTCCCACTTTAGCCTCTGGACTAGCTGGAACTACAGTCAAGTACCACCTAACCCGACTAGTTGTTTTTTTTTTAATGTTCCCCAAGCTAGTCTCAAATTCTGAGCTAAAGCAATCCTTCTCAGCCTCCCAAAGTGCTGGGATTACAGGCATGAGCCACCATGCCAGGCCAATGTTCTTTATTTCAACCACCGTATTTTTCTTTTATATATATATATATATTATATATATATATACACACACACACATACACACACACACACACACATAGATATATATATATTTTTTTTTTTGAGACGGAGTTTCGCTCTTGTTGCCCAGGTTGGAGTGCAATGGCGCACAATCCTGGTCCACCGCAACCTCTGCCTCTTGGGTTCAAACGATTCTCCTGCCTCAGTCTCCCGAGTAGCTGGGATTACAGGCGTGTGCCATCACGCCCAGCTAACTTTATATTTTTAGTAGAGATGGGGTTTCTCTATGTTGGTCAGGCTGGTCTCAAGCTCCCGACTTCAGGCGATCCGCTCACCTTGGCCCAGCCTGCCAAAAGCATTTTAAAAAGAAAAAAAATACTATAGTGTCAGGTCCTGCTCAACTGCTTGCTACTGCTGTAAAGATAAACACATGGTCTAGCCCCTCAGCACATTTCCAGTCTTATCTCGCACTGTTTAGTCATAGTTTGAGCCTCAGCCACACTGATCTTTTAATTTCTCAAAGGGCCTTTGCACAAATTGCTCCTTCATTTGGAGCACTGAGTTCTGTACAAAACTGATTCATCTTAAACCTTCAAGTCTCAGGTTAAATGTCACCTCTTCAACAGTCATCAGGAGATTCCAGGCCGAAAGCAGTGGCTCACACCTGTAATCCCAGCACTTTAGGAGGCCAAGGCGGGCAGACTGAGGCCAGGAGTTCAAGACCAGCCTGGCCAACATAGTGAAAACCCCTCTACTGAAAATACAAAAATTAGCTGGGCATGGTGGCACACGCCTGTAATCCAGCTACTTGCGTGGCTGGGGCAGAAGAATCGCTTGAAGCCAGGAGACGGAGGTTGCAGTGAGCCAAGATCATACGACTTCACTCCAGTGGCAGGGGCAGGGGATGCTAAAGCCATTTGAGTGAAAAGTTGGGGTGGAAAGAAAACATGTGGAGTAGGCTGACCATTCCACCATCCCCAACCTTATTACTAAAAGAGGGTCGTTCACACACCATATACTACCTGATTTTGAAGCAACAAGAAACCAGCATACCACCTATTAAGTATTCCCGACCAAAAGACAAATAATTCAAATTGAGATCTACCTACTAACTGCAAGTTACTAGGCAAAATGGAGAGCAAGCAGTTAATCAGTCAAATCCAGAATGTAGGAGTTCTACAGGACCTGGGAAGGCAGGGAAGATTAAAGCGGGGAGATTGTTACAGAACCTTAAAAAACCAACTGCGGCCGGTGGCTAGTGCCTGTAGTCCCAGCTATTCTGGAAGGCTGAGGCAGGAGGATCCCTAGAGTCCAGGAGTTTCAGGCTGTAGTGTGCGATGATCAAACCTGTGACTAGCCACTGCACTCCAGCCTGATCACACAGTGAGACCTCATCTCTTTTTTTTTTTCAGACAGGCTCTCACGCTGTCACCTAAGCTAAAGTGCAGTGGCTCCATCCCCGCTTGCTGCAGCTTTCACCTCCTGGGCTCAAGAGATCCTCCCACCTGAGTCTCTCCGGTAGCTGGGACTAGAAGCTCGCTCTATGACTCCCCACTGATTTTTTGATTTTTTTTTTTTTTGCAGAGAAGGGGCTGTTTGTTGCCTAGGCTGGTCTGGAACTCCTAGACTCAAGCAATCCTGCCCCCTTGGCCTCCCAAAGTGCTGGGATTAAAGGTGTGAGCCACTGGGCCTGGCCGAAATCCTATCAAAAAAAAAAAAAAAAAGTATGAGGAGAGACTGAATCTAAACTGAGATACAGTAATACTTAACACCAAAAGTTTCCAAGTATCTTTGACAGATACTAGTTCCACGTGCCAACACCACAGAGCATCTTCTCCCGGTGTCGCTTTAAAACCGTGGTTTTCGGCCGAGCACGGTGGCTCATGCCTGTAATCCCAGCACTTTCGGAGGCCAAGGTGGGCGGATCACCTGAGGTCTGGAATTCGAGAACAGCCTGACCAACCTGGTGAAACCCCGTCTCTAATAAAACAGAATTAGCCGGGCGTAGTAGTACGCCCCTGTAATCCCAGCGACACCGGAGGCTGAGGCAGAAGAATCACTTGAACCCGGGAGGCAGAAGTTGCAATGAGTCAAGATCGCGCCACTGCACTCCAGCCTGGGCAAAAAGAGCGAAACTCCACTTATAAAACAAACAAACAAAAACTGGTTTTCAAGCTTTAAGGTATACAAAAAATCACTGAGAGGTGTGCTCATTAAAATATATTTCTCTGAGCGCCATCTCGATACTGTCTGGAGGTTTCGGTGTGGCCCCGAAACGAACATTTTCCTTTGAGACGGAGTCTCCCTCTATAGCCCAAGGTGAAATGCAGTGGCACTATTTTGACTCACTGCAACCCCCGCCCACGGGTTCAAGTGATTCTCCTGCCTCAGCCTCCCGAGTAGCTGGGATTACAGGCGTGCGCTACCAGACACATCTAATATTTTTGTGTTTTTAGTACAGACGGGGTTTCACCAGGTTGGCCTCGAACTCCAGACCTCAGGTAGATCCACCCACCTTGGCCTCCCAAAGTGCTGGGTTTACAAGCGTGAGCCACCGCGCCCAGCCAAAAAGAACATATTCAACAAGCACTCAAGTGCCTCTAAGGTAGACTATCCGCAGCCTTAAAAACTAACTTAAAAACTTAAAACGCGTCAATGTCATTCTTCCCACCTCCCCCTCTCCCACCTCTTTTCTCCAAATTGCCTCAATAGTACTCAAATGTTGTGTCCACTTAAACTCAACCCAACCTCGTCGACTTTAGATTTGTCACCTGTTGGCAAAGTTACATCACGTCACCCCACCTCCACTTTTATCTTCCGTGAGCCCTCATCCCACAACTCTTCCCCTCCCCCCAAGCCCTTCTTCCGCCTGGCGCGGCCTTCCCCACGCCGCCCGACCCACCTCTCAAGCTCCTCCCGCCCGCTACCCGCAGAATTGGCGGTACGGCCGCCTGCTCCTCACTCTCCAGCTCCCGCTCCCGGCACCCCGCCGACGAAGGCCAAGAGCCACACCTTACGGCAGCTCCATGAGTCGCTCCCCCGCCGAGCCCGGGTGGGGGGAGGGGTAGCAGTCACAGATCCGAGGGCCTCGGCAGCATTTTGAAATGGCGAGTAATGAAGCCGCAACTTCCGGCCTCCCACACGGCCTCACAGGAGGGCTTCCGGTAAGGCCTCCGGAAACCATAGATGGAGCAATGGGAGGACTACAGAGCTAGAAAGGCTGATCTCACTACCATAGAGTAGATCCTAGTCCGGGGAGAGAGTCGTGGGGGCCCGGAAGATTGAAAGTCGTCGGATTTCAAAAGATAATATGTGAGCGACTTGGCAGGGTCTTGTGATACTTACAGGCGTGTATTAGGAGATCAGAAAACAGAGAAGGGGAAGAGCTAAGGTCATAATCACAGGCTGTCTTGAGCTCTTCGGAAAAACTACGCTTCTTCTGCCATTCCCCAGTACTCACCCTTGCTCCCCAAGGGTGGCAGGGAGGGGAAATGGAGCGATGGCGCCACTAGGGTGGCCCGGAAGCTTGAAGCCGTGGCAAATAATGGAAGGCGCCGGCCGCTGTGGCTCACACCTGTAATCCCAGCAATTTGGGAGGCCTAAGGCAGGCGGATCATCTGAGGTCAGGAGTTCGAGACCAGCCTGACCAATATGGTGAAACCCTGTTTCTACTAAAAATACGAAACTAGTGGGGTGTGGTGGCGCATGCCTGTAATCCCAGCTACTCAGAAGGCTGAGACAGGAGAATCGTTTGAACCTGGGAGGCGAAGATTGCAGTGAGCCGAGATCGCACCATTGCACTCCAGCCTGGGCGACAAGAACGAAACTCTTATCTCAAAAAAAAAAAAAAAAAAAAAAAAGAGGGAAAGGGTTGAGCACGGAAATTGGAAGCTGTCTTCAAATAGCTGAATAGTATAATATTGGAAATAACGGAGCCTTATTCTTTTCTCCAAAGTGCAGAACTAAAACCAATAGAAATTACAAGGCAGGGCCGGGCGCGGTGGCTCAAGCCTGTAATCCCAGCACTTTGGGAGGCCGAGATGGGCGGATCACGAGGTCAGGAGATCGAGACCATCCTGGCTAATACGGTGAAACCCCGTCTCTACTAAAAAATACAAAAAACTAGCCGGGCGATGAGGCGGGCGCCTGTAGTCCCAGCTACTCGGGAGGCTGAGACAGGAGAATGGCGTGAACCCGGGAGGCGGAGCTTGCAGTGAGCTGAGAGCCGGCCACTGCACTCCAGCCTGGGTGGCAGAGCAAGACTCCGTCTCAAAAAAAACAAAAACAAACAAAAAAAAAAAGTACAAGGCAGTATTTTAAGCTCAGAAAATCCTCTAACATTTAGGGTCATTCTGAAATAAATGAAATTAGGTATTGGGGGAAGTAATGTCATTTGAAGACAGCCTGCGTGAGAGGTTTGTGGAAAGTTCTTCTGTATTAGGAAACATTAAAACTGGTTGTGTAACCCAAGAAAGCTCCATCTCAGTGTTCTTTGCACCTCTCTTTTAGCATTTGCCACGTACTTTTTGTTTTGTTTTGTTTTAGTTATTCGTGTATATACCATTCTTACCTCTCCCAATAAGCGACAACAAACCGTGGCTCCCAATGCTAGATACAGACCCATGCAAAAGAACATAGGGCAATAACCTTCCTTAAATGTGTACATTCCACTTTGCTCTACTTCGAGCATAACCTCCTGCATAGCTGGGAGATCCAGAGTTCCATTAAGGAGCTGAAGAGTTAACTTGTTTTTCATAGAAATCTGCAACCACTTCACTCAAAACAAAAAAGACAAAAAAAGGTGGGGGGTGCTTTTTTAGGTGAACCACTGTCAACTATTTCCCGTGTCCTTTTGTGCAATTAGTATTTTTTAAAACTTTCAACAGGAATTTTTTTTGTAACTTTTAAATAGCATCTGGTTAGTTTGGATCCTTTCCTAATATCTCCTGGAGTCTTGGAATATGATCTCTTCATGCAATTCAGTTTGTGTAAGATCAACAAATATTTGTTGAGGCCAGGTGCAGTGGCTCACACCTGTAATCCCAACCCTTTGGGAGGCCAAGGTGGGAGGATCATTTAAGCCCAGGAGTTCAAGACCAGCCTGGGCAAGAAAGTGAGAACCCCATCTGTACAAAACAAAAAAAAATTAATTAGCTGAGCATCCTACTGTGTGCCAAGCACCAATCTAGAGGATTCCAAATCAAGATCTGAAATCTGTCTAGTGGAGGAGTCCAGCTAAAAAGAATGTGGTAAGTGCAATGATTGGTGAGCTGCAGTTAACCTCCCCTAGGTTAAGAGAGATGAGCCCTTTCAATTTGGGCAAAATATTGACCAACATCTTTAATTTGTCTTCATTTAAAACCTTGAGGGCCTGGCGCAGTGGCTCATGCCTGTAATCCCAGCACTTTGTGAGGCCGAGACAGGTGGATCATGTGAGGTCAGGAGTTCGAGACCACCCTGGCCAACATGATAAAACACTGTCTCTACTAAAAATACAAAAAAGATTAGCCGGGTGCAATGGTAGGCGCTTGTAATCCCAGCTACTCAGGAGGCTGAGGGAGGAGAATCGCTTGAATCGGGAGGAGGAGATTGCAGTGAGCCGAGATTGCTCCACTGCACTCTAGCCTGGATGACGGAGCCAGACTCTGTCTCAATCAATCAATAATAAATAAAAAAAAAACCTTGATAAACATGTTGACTAGGCCATGGTGAAGAATAGAGTTTTTCCCATCATAGATAACACTGATTTGTGAGTAATTGTTCATCTTCTAATTAAAAAAAAAAAAAAGACACAGGGTCTTACTATGTTGCCCAGTCTGGTCTTGAACTCCTGGCCTCAAGTTATCCTCCCTCCACCTTGGCCTCCCAAAGTGTTAGGATTACAGGTGTAATCTCATAATCCTACAGGTGGCACTCACCAGCACGCCCAGTTAATTCTGTGTGTGTGTGTTTTGTTTTGCTTTGTTTTGTTGAGAGGGAGTTCCCTTCTGTTGCCAGGCTGGAGTGCAATGGCGCGATCTCGGCTCACTACAATCTCTGCCTCCCGGGTTCAAGCAATTCTCCTGCCTCAGCCTCCCAAGTCACTGGGATTACACACGCGCCACTACACACCAGCGTGGGTGACAGAAGACTCTGTCTCAAAAAAAAAAGAAAAAAAGAAAAAAGAAATGAAATTGGAAATTGGCTTAAAAACTTAACTAACTCCGTGATCACCACTTCCTTCTTTAAGAACTATGCTCACAAACTGTTGATTTGATTAAAAAGACAGGAAATCTGGGTTCTAGTCTAGCTATTTCTAGAAACCAGAAAAAGTTACACAGTTTTTCAAGTCTTCAGTTCCCTAATCTGTAAAATAAAATGGCTGAATTCAGCCATTTCTTATGGCCCTTCTAATTTAAAAAAAATTAAAAGTTAGTATTATTGGTCTATAGCCTTTCTGAAAAAAAAATATAATAAATGACTTACATATCAAAAGGTATAAAGAATATGATCTCCCAGCTGGGCGCAGTGGCTCATGCCTGTAATCCCAGCACTTTGGGAGGCCAAGGCAGATGGATCACCTGGGGTCGGGAGTTCAAGACCAGCCTGCCCAACATGGCAAAACCCCATCTCTACTAAAAATGCAAAATAATTAGCTGGGTGTGGTGGCGCATGCCTGTAATCCCAGCTACTCGGGAGGCTGAGGCAGGAGAATCACTTGAACCCAGGAGGCGGAGGTTGCAGTGAGCTGAAATCGCGTCATTGCACTCTACCCTGGGCAACAGAGTGAGACTCCATCTCAAAAAAAAAAAAAAAGAGAATATGAGAATATGATCTCCCTTTTCCCATTCCTCTTCCTAAGAACAATACACATACAAAGAAGTTCCCTGTAGTCACCTCTATGGTATCTCCTTTCTTCATCCTCTGGGAACCACTGTCTTGAGTTTGATATTATTCCTGCCATACATTTCTGTAGACTTTTAGAGTTTATGTGTATATATTCCTTAAAAATGTGTTTGTGCTTTTAAAATTTTTATAAATAGCATCAAACTATATGTGGTCTATTGCAACTAATATTTTTGCTCAGCATTGTGAAGTTCAATGCTGTTAAACCGTGTAGTTATGGTTAATTTAGTTTTGTTGTCGTTGTTTGGAGATGGAGTCTTGCTTTGTCGCCCAGGCTGGAGTGCAGTAATGCGATCTTGGCTCACTGCAGTCTCCACCTCCAGGGTTCAAGCGATTCTCCCACCTCAGCCTCCAGAGTAGATGGGATTACAGGCATGTGCCACCACGCCTGGCTAAACTTTGTATTCTTAGTAGAGACAGGGTTTCACAATGTTGGCCAGGCTGGTCTCGAACTCTTGACCTCATGATCCGCCCGCGTCAGCCTCCCAAAGTGCTGGCATGACTGGTGTGAGCCACTGCACCTGGCACCTGGCCCTGGTTAATTCATTTGTTTTTTTTTTTTTTTTTTTAGACAGAATTTCACTCTTGTCACCCAGGCTGGAGGGCAGTGGCACCATCTCGGCTCACTGCAACCTCTGCCTCCCAGGTTCAAGTGATTCTCCTGCCTCAGCCTTCCGCGGTAGCTGGGATTACAGGCGTCTGCCACCACGCCCAGCTAATTTTTTTTGTATTTTTAGTTGAGACAGGGTTTCCCTATGTTGGCCAGGCTGGTCTTGAACCCCTGACCTCAGGTGATCCACCCACCTCGGCCTCCCAAAGTGCTGGGATTACAGGCATGAGCCACCATGCCTGACTTCATTTTTAATGTTGTAACGTTGTTGTATAGTAATATATTGAATTGTATAAATGTATAATGAATTGTTGTATAGTATTAGTTTTCTAGAGTTGCCATAACAAAATACCACTGAGTGGCTTAAACAGAAATTTATTTGCTCATAGTTCTGGAAGCTAGAAGTTGAAGATCAAGTTGTTGGCAAGTTAGGTTTCTCCTGATGCCCTCTTTCCTTGGCTTGATAAATATGTTGACTAGGCCATGGTGAAGAATAGAGTTTTTCCGATCATGGTTGACACTGATTTGTGAGTAATTGCTCATCTTCTAATTTAAAAAAAAAAAATAGACACAGGGTCTCACTATGTTGCCCAGTCTGGTCTCGAACTCCTGGCCTTAAGTGATCCTCCCCACTTGGCCTCCCAAAGTGTTAGGATTACAGGTGTAATCTTGTAATCCTACAGGTGGCATCCACCAGCATGCCCTAAATTAGCATGCTAATTTTGTGTGTGTGGTTGTTTTGTTTTGCTTTTTTGTTTGTTTGTTTTTTGAGACGGAGTTTCGTCTGTTGCCAGGCTGGAGTGCAGTCTGTCTTTTCACTGTGTCCTCGTGTGGTTGCCCATGCCTGTATGTTGTTTGTATCCTAATCTCCTCTTCTTATGAGGACCCTAATCATATTGGGCTCACCCATGTGACCTCATTTTACCTTAATCACCTCTTTAAAGGCCCTGTCTCCAAATTCATTCCCATTCTGTAGTGCTGGGGGTGGTGTTCAACATGAAGTTTGAGAGGGACACATTCAGCCCATAATAGTAATGGATGCACCACAATTTTTATTCATCTCCTTTAATAAATACTTAGGCATTATTCAATTGTTTGCCATTACAAACAATGTTGTTATCATTCTCGTGCTTATCTCCATGTGTACTCTAGAGGAAATTATGGAGTTACAGACTATATATGTTGTCCACCCTATTAGACCATGACAAAGTGCTCTCCAAAGTCATTGTAGAAAAATACACACTCCTGACAGATGTGTATAGGAACGACCTTGGCCAGGCGCGGTGGTTCACGACCGTAATCCCAGCACTTTGGGAGGCCGAGGTGGGCAGATCACAAAGTCAGGAGTTTGAGACCAGCTTAGCCAACACGGTGAAACCCCGTCTCTACTAAAAATACAAAAATTAGCTGGGCATGATGGCAAGTGTCTGTAGTCCCAGCTACTTGGGAGGCTGAGGCAGGAGAATCACTTGAACCCCGGAGGTGGAGGTTGCAGTAAGCCAAGATCACACCACTGCACTCCGGCCTGGCAACAAAGTGAGACTCTGTCTCAAAAAAAAAAAGAGAATTATCTTGATGCATATGTTTACCAGTACTTGGCATTTTCAAATTATAAAAAATAATCTGATGTAAAATGGTTTCTCATGGTGGTTTGTTTTATAGGTCCATGATTATTAATAAGGTTTAGCACTTTTTCATATTTGTCGACTTAAGGTTCCTTTTTTTTTTTTTTTGAGACTGAGTCTGGCTCTGTCGCCCAGGCTGGAGTGCAGTGGTACGATCTCGGCTCACTGCAAACTCTGCCTCCTGGGTTCACGCCATCCTCCTGCCTCAGCCTCCCGAACAGCTGGGACCACAGGCACCTGCCACGACACAGTGCTAATTTTTTGTATTTTTAGTAGAGACAGGGTTTCACCATGTAAGCCAGGATGGTCTCGATCTCCAGACCTTGTGATCTGCCCACCTTGGCCTCCCAAAGTGCTGGGATTACAGGTGTGAGTCACTGTGCCTGGCTGACTTAAGGTTCCTATGTATGAATTGCCTAATCAGACCTTTTGCCCATTTTTCTATTGGATTGTCTTTTACTTTTTTGTTGTTTTTTTTTTTTTTTGGAGACAGAGTCTTGTTCTGTCACCCAGGCTGGAGTGCAGTGGCGCGATCTCAGCTCACTGCAACCTCTGCCTCCTGGGTTCACGCCATTCTCTTGCCTCAGCCTCCTGAGTAGCTGGGACTACAGGTGCACGCCACCACGCCCGGCTAATTTTTTTTTTGTATTTTTTTTATTTTTTTATTTTTTATTTTTTTTTTTATTTTTTTTTTTTTGAGACAGAGTCTCGCTCTGTCACCCAAGCTGGAGTGCACTGGCCAGATCTCAGCTCACTGCAAGCTCCGCCTCCCGGGTGCACGCCATTCTCCTGCCTCAGCCTCCCATGTAGCTGGGACTACAGGCGCCCGCCACCTCGCCCGGCTAGTTTTTTGTATTTTTTAGTAGAGACGGGGTTTCACCGTGTTAGCCAGGATGGTCTCGATCTCCTGACCTTGTGATCCGCCCGCCTCGGCCTCCCAAAGTGCTGGGATTACAGGCTTGAGCCACCGCGCCCGGCCTGTATTTTTTTTAGTAGAGACGGGGTTTCACCATGTAAGCCAGGATGGTCTCGATCTCCTGACCTCGTGATCCGCCTGCCTTGGCCTCCCAAAGTGCTGGGATTACAGGCGTGAGTCACCAAGCACGGCCTGCTTTGCTTTTTTTAAGGGTCCAAAGGGCCAGCTAGAAAGATTTGCTTTTCACACTTAGGCCATTAATGTGTTCAGAATTTATTTTTCCGCATGTTGTAACATGCAGATCCAACATACAGTGCCCTGACTGGAGCACAGTGGCTCCATCCTGGCTCACTGCAGTCTCCACCTCCTGGGCCCAAGCGATTCTTCCACCTCAGCCTCCTAAGCAGCTGGAACTATAGGCTCACGCCACCACGCCTGGCTAATTTTTTATTTTTTATTTTTTATTTTTATTTATTTATTTTTTTTTGTAGAGAGGGAATTTCACCATGTTGCCCAAGCTGATCTTGAACTCCTGGGCTCAAGCAATCCTCTCACCTCAGCCTCCCCAGTAGCAGGAATCACAGCCAGGCGCCACCACGCCCAGTTTATTGATTGATTATGGGGCAGGGAGGGTGGCGGTGGGAGGGCGCAGGTCTCCCTATGTTGTCTAGGCTGCTCTGGAACTCCTGGCCTCAAGCAGTCCTCCCATCTCAGCCTCCCAAAGTGCTGGGATACCACGCCCAGTCTTAAAAGTAAGCTTTACACATCTTGTTCCACTTCAGTCAAATATGTTAATCCTTTGTTGAAAGGTGAATGGTGTCAGAGAAGGTTGAAAGAGCAGGATCCACCACGCCCAGCCTTAAAAATAAGCTTTATACATCTTGTTCCACTTCAATCAAATATGTTAATCCTTTGTTGAAAGGTGAATGATGTCAGAGAAGGTTGAAAGAGCAGGATCCATAGGGTCTGTTCTTGTGACATCTTTGCCATTAAATCTTTATGTGCCTCCACGAATGCTTATTACATGTCAGACACTATTGCAAACAATGTCTATTTACTGTATTATTTAAATCTCACAGTCTTCCTATTGTCCTGACACACAGAGAAGTAGCTTGCTCAAGGTTACACAATGGTAGTCAGGATTCAAACAGGGCACCTAACTTCAGAACCCAGGCTTTGTATAAGCATTTATCTTTTGTTTTTGTTTGTTTGTTGTCTTATCCTTTGTTTTTCAGTGCACATATATGCGCCCTTTTCTTGAAAATACAAAACAAGCAAAACACTTTTATTTTTTTGAGATCTCGCTCTCACCCAGGCTGGAGTGCAGTGGCGCCATCTCGGCTCACTGCAAGCTCCACCTCCTGGGTTCACGCCATTCTCCTGCCTCAGCCTCCCGAGTAGCTGAGACCACAGGCGCCCGCCACCACGCGCGGCTAATTTTTTGTATTTTTAATAGAGACGGGGGTTTCACCGTATTAGCCAGGATGGTCTCAATCTTCTGACCTCGTGATCCGCCCGCCTCGGCCTCCCAAAGTGCTGGGATTACAGGCGTGAGCCGCCGCGCCCGGTGCAAAACACTACTGACTTGAAATGTTTCCTAACTTAAAAATGTTTTCTATTTTTTCCCAAATCCTAGTTTTCCGAAACATGATTATTAATGGCTGCATAATAATTAAGGCTGTACCATAATTTATGTAGCTATTTTTCTCGTTTCTGATTAAAATGCCATGATGATATCTCCTGTAGTCAGATCTTTTGGTACACCCCGATTCTTCTTCTTTTTTTTTTTTTGAGACAGATTCTCGCCCTGTCGCCCAGGCTGGAGTGCAGTGGCCTGATCTCGGCTCACTGCAACCTCCGCCTCCCAGCTTCAAGTGATTCTCGTGACTCAGCCTCCTGAGTAGCTGGGATTATAGGAGTGCGCCACCAGGCCCGGCTAATTTTTTTATATTTTTTAGTAGAGATGGGGGGGGAGGGGAGGTCATCATGTCGATCAGGCTGGTCTCGAACTCCCGACCTCGTGATCCGCCCGCCTCGGCCTCCCAAAGTGCTGGGATTACAGGCGTGAGCCACCGCACCCGGTCACCCCTGATTATTTCTTCAGGACAAATTCCTAAAAGTGGAATTGCTGGACCAGAGCAATCACCCCGAAAGAGATTAAGGATGGAATTAAGGTAAAGTAACATCAGCTAACAAAGACCTTTAGTGTCCCGCTCTCAAAACTCTACCGTGGTAATTCTCAACACCAGCTCCATAGCAAAGGGCAGTGCTCAAATTACTGATGGCTACGGAAGGGAAGAACCTCCAATGCCAAGATCAAAACAATCTCTCTTCAATGCCATGCTCAGTTTTCCTGTCTCTCTAGTTTAGTAGGACTTCTGCCCCCAAGGTCGCTGCTGATGAACTCCTCCAGAGTTTGCGCCCCTTAAAATTACTTGGATGCGCCGGGCGAATCACCGGAGGTCAGGAATTCGAGACCAGATTTGCCAACACGATGAAACCCCGTCTCTACTAAAAATACAAAAATTAGCTGGGCATGGTGGCAGGCGCCCGTAATCCCAGCTACTCGGGAGGCTGAGGCAGGAGAACTGCTTGCACCCGGGAGGCGGAGGTTGCACTGAGCCGAGAGATCGTGCCATTACACGCCAGCCTGGGCGGCAAAGGGAGACTCCGTCTCAAAAAAAAAACAAAAAAAAAAACAAAAACAAAAACAAAAAACAAAAACAAACAAACAAAAAAACTTGGATGCTTTCAGGGGACCTACTGGATAACCTCACCATCCTTCCTTTCTCTCACTTTATACCGCATAGTGCAACCCGCTAGCTTCAGAACAGCATATTCATAGTCTCTTAGACACATTCATTTTTTTCTATTGTTGGATAGGTTTTAGCACTGATGCCCATCCTATTATCAATGGTAAAATAGATCTAAGGTTATTACAGCACTTCAAAAGTGACACCTCGCCATTCTTTTAATCCTGAACGTATTTAATTACAAATCAAAAAAGCCTAGTAATCATACTTACGAGGCGCATAAGTATCTCGCAATTCTGAATTAGCTGGTGATGCTGGTGAAAGGCGCAGAATTTGGGCTTTTTGTTTTTCCTTTTACGCACGCATCACGAACTTTCTTGGCATTAAAAGCAATCTCACAAAATGGAGATGATGCAATCGCTCAAGGGTCCTCATTCTTATGTAAGAAATAGGAGAACAAGGAGTCCATTATAGGAGCCCGGATAGCTCAGTCGGTAGAGCATCAGACTTTTAATCTGAGGGTCCAGGGTTCAAGTCCCTGTTCGGGCGTCGTGATTTCTTTTCTTTAATGGACAAATACAAATTGTGTATGTTATGGGGTACACCACCATGTTCTGAAATATGTGTATATTGTTGAATGAGTAAATCAAACTGATGAGGGTATGCATTACCTCACATATCTTCTTTAGTGGTGAGAGCACAAGGTGCTTGCTTTTGTTTTTATTCTTCCTTTCTCAATTATGAGCCATCAAAAAACAAGTACTTTTCCTGGGGAAGCACCGTGCCATACTCGCCAAAAAATTAAATTATTTTTCAGTCATTTTTTTCCTCTCTGAAAACATGTTTATCCAGCATATTCTGAAACCGATGAAAAACGAATTGAATTCGCTTTGAAATATAAGCGTTTACAACCTCCACATTTCGGACCTGGTGGGATGATGTGTAGTAACGAAAACTACAAACGCCCGAACAGGGACTTGAACCCTGGACCCTCAGATTAAAAGTCTGATGCTCTACCGACTGAGCTATCCGGGCGCTCCGCCCAGAGTTGCTTTCTGCTTACTTCATATAGGTTATTATTATTTTTTTTTAAATTTGAGATGATGTCACTCTGTCGCCAGGCTGGAGTGCAGTAGCGCGATGTTGGCTCACTGCAGCCTCCGCATCCCGGGTTCAAGTGATTCTCCTGCCTCAGCCTCCCGAGTAGCTGAGACTACACGCGCGCGCGCCCACGCCCAGCTAATTTTTGTATTTTTGGAAAAGACAGAGTTTCATCATGTTGGCTAGGATGGTCTAGATTTCTTGACCTTGTGATCCGCCCACCTTGGCCTCCCAAAGTGCTGGGATTATAGGAGTGAGCCACCGCGCCGGCCTGCTTCCTTTTAAGCAGCTAAATTTAGGTTTTAATTAGAATTAAAGGTTTTTTTTGTTTTTTGTTTTAGCAAGATAAAGCAAAACACATATTTTCCTATCATTTTTTGTTCCATTCACTTAAAACATGTGTTCTTCAAGCTGTTTCATGTTTGATAAGTTACCAGTATTTACTAAACTCTCTAAAAGGAAATTAATGGTAGTAAATGACAGAAAAATGGGCAACCAAGATGAATATTCAAAATTTAGACATGGGGTTACAACCTCTCTTTCCGTCCTTCCTTTCTTTCTTCTTTTTTTTTCTTTCAATCTTTGCAGCTGTGCCAGGGAGCAACCTCTTTTTATTATACTTCTGCCTTCTATTTATCACTTCCCCGATAAGGTCTCTTAATTTTAATTATTCTACCAAACTAGATTACAGCATCTCTCCCATTAATGAAAAATACATTTCCATTCATCAGATGATGTAGTTGTTAGATGAGCATTCCTTAGCACAAAAGAAGGAAAGACACTTTTGATTCATGCACAGAGGAGCTAATGCTATAAGAAAATAGACGTGATTGTGGAAAGGTCTGAATTAGGATTGTGGGAAAAGGAGTTTAGACCTTTAATTTAAATTTAGATTGAATTTTTGCCTTTCTTCCCCTTTCACGCAATTGCAGTTTTCTTTTCTTTTCTTTTTTTTTTTTTTTTGAGACGGAGTCTCGCTCTGTTGCCCAGGCTGGAGTGTAGTGGCCGGATCTCAGCTCACTGCAAGCTCCGCCTCCCAGGTTTACGCCATTCTCGCGCCTCAGCCTCCCGAGTAAGCTGGGACTACAGGCGCCCGCCACCTCGCCCGGCTAGTTTTTTGTATTTTTTAGTAGAGACGGGGTTTCACCATGTTAGCCAGGATGGTCTCGATCTCCTGACCTCGTGATCCTCCTGTCTCGGCCTCCCAAAGTGCTGGGATTACAGGCTTGAGCCACCACGCCCGGCCTTCTTTTCTTTTCTTTTCTTTCTTTTTCGAGTCAGAGTCTCACTCTGTCGCCCAGGCTGGAGTGGAGTGGCAGGATCTCAGCTTACTGCAACCTCTGCCTCCCAAGTTCAAGCAATTCTCCTGCCTCAGACTCCCGAGTAGCTGGGATTATACAGGCACGTGCCACCATGCCCTGCTAATATTTTTGAAATTTTTTTAGTAGAGATAGGGGTTTCACCATGTTGGCCAGGCTGGTCTCGAACTCCTGACCTCAGGTGATCTGCCTGCTTCTGCCTACCAAAGTGCTGGGATTACAGGTGTGAACCACTGCACCTGCCTCAAGTTGCTGTTTTCAAGACAGACTCACAAGACGAATCCTCCCAAAGCAGTGTGCACCAGTGGGAGCAACATAGACTATTAAGAATACAAATCTCACCGGGCGCGGTGGCTCAAGCCTGTAATCCCAGCACTTTGGGAGGCCGAGACGGGTGGATCACGAGGTCAGGAGATCGAGACCATCCTGGCTAACACGGTGAAACCCCGTCTCTACTAAAAAAATACAAAAAATTAGCCGGGCGATGTGGCGGGCGCCTGTAGTCCCAGCTACTCGGGAGGCTGAGGCGAGAGAATGGCATAAACCCGGGAGGCGAAGCTTGCAGTGAGCTGAGATCCGGCCACTGCACTCCAGCCTGGGCGACAGAGCGAGACTCCGTCTCAAAAAAAAAAAAAAAAGAATACAAATCTCCAGATCAGCCTAGTTTTTCCTAAAATCAATTTCTTTCTTTCTTTTTTTTTTTTTTCTTTGAGCCGGAGTCTTGCTCCTCTGGCCCAAGCTGGAATACAATGGAACAACCTTGGCTCACTGCAACCTCCACTTCTTGGGTTCCAGTGATTCTCTTGCCTCAGCCTCTAGAGTAGCTGGGATTATAGGCACAAGCCACCACACCTGGCTAATTTTTTGTATTTTTAGTATAAATGGGGTTTCACCATGTTAGCCAGGTTGATTTCGAACTCCTTAACTCAGGTGATCCTCCTGCCTCGGCCTCCCAAAGTGCTGAGATTACAGGCATGAGCCACCGCACCCAGGCACCTAAAATCAAGCTCATCTACCCTGACACATGGGTTGTGGAACACAAGATTATGAAATTTCAAATACTGATAAGGGAATTTATTTTAGTTTCTGGGTACTAGTGGCTTCTGAACACAATGAACAACAAAATAGCTCAGTCTCAGTTGGAGGAATTTTTCTTTCCTACTATTGTCTGATTCTTATAGAACAAAGACCAACAAACTGTGTGATCCTGAGCAGGCCTGGGTTTCCACATTTATAAAATAAGGGAAATTGATTAGATGGCCTCTGAGATAACCTGTAAATCTAAAGTTTTACCATTCTGTTACTTTTTTCCGTTGTGAATAAGATTAGAAGGAATAGACTTAAAATGTGCCAGAATGGAGTGATTTATTTCAACAAACATTTACTGATCTATTACAGGTTAGGCTCTGCGCTAGCCCTAGAGTCTGAGATGAGTAGGACATGGGTCCTGCTAACAGTCTAGGAAAGAAGACACACAAACAAACAATTTCAACATGAAGTGGAGTGGCGGCAGATGAAGATGGACAGGAAAGCAGGGTTTATAAAATGAGGGTGCCTGGGCCCTTGAGTTTTCAGCAGGGAAACTGCATGATCATAATTAAGTCTAAACAAGTAGCTGTCAGTGGTGTACTAAAGAAATTATAATGAGCAAAACACAGACATTAATTTACTTAGACATATTTTTTTCAGCACCCACTGTGTTAGATAAGGAAAAACTGCTAGCACTATTTCCATGAATGTGATGTGGAAATAAATTATACCACTTAAAATTTAAGGAAGGCAAATGGTGTCTATCCAGGCCTCCCTCAAAGGGCAAGAACAGATAAAGGGATCTTCAAGTTGTTTCCTCCCCAAGGCTTTGTTACATCACATTCCCTTTCCTCCGGGATAACAAAACCTGCTGTTTAAAATTAAATAAACTGAATGGGATTAATCAATCAAAAATTTGCTGATTACCCACTGCTTCCACAGCAGTGAGCTAGGTACCGTAGGGAGGAAAACAGGAAATCTGGAAGGAATGTGGGGACCACAAGATGTATTTAGAGAATGGGGAATAACTGAGTCTGGTTGGAGCAGAGGGAGATAGAGAGGGGTGAGGTCACATTGGAGACTGCGCTTCCGTCAGGCTAAGGCAAACGATTTTATCCTACAGGCAATGGTGAGCTATTGAAAGATTGGCTTGTTAACATTGCAAAGTCCATCTGAGATACCATGAAATGAATCTGTTTGCTTCATTTATGTTGCATCAGAAACACAAGTGCCATCTTGTACTTTAGCATAAAATCTTCCTGGAGTGCTTCTTGAAGCTTCTTTATGCAGACTGTTGAACTTAATTTTCCCACTAGAGGGCAGGCTAAACTCACAGATTCTATATATTTGGTGATTCTCCTAGTTCTTAAATTAAGTTTCTCCCACTATTTTTAAAGCGTGTGCGTGTGTGTATGTGGTGAGAACACTTGAGATTACACTCTTAGCAAATTTCAAGTACACCATACATCATTAATAACTATAGTCACTGTACTGTACGTTAGATCCCCAAAATTTATTCATCTTACAACTGAAAGTTTGTGCTCTTTGATCAAGATCTGTTTCCCTCACCTCCCAGCCCCTGGTAACCATTCTGCTGTTTCTATGAGTTTAACTTTTTTGGATTCCACATATATGTGAAATAATACAGTATTTGTCTTTCTGTTTCTAGCTTGTTTCACTTAGCATAAAGTCCTCCAGATTTGTCCACGTCGTCACAAATGGCAGGATTTCCTTATGTATCACATTTTCTTTGTTTCTTCTTCTTTTTTTTTTTTAGACGGAGTTTCACTCTTGTTGCCCAGGCTGGAGTGCAGTGGCATGGTCTCAGTTCACTGCAACCTCAACCTCCACTTCCTGGTTTCAAGCAATTTTCCTGCCTCATCCTTCCAAGCAGCTGGGACTGCAGGCACCTGCCACCACACCCAGCTAATTTTTGTATTTTTAATGGAGACAGGGTTTCATCATTTTGGCCAGGCTGGTCTGAACTCCTGACCTCAGGTGATCTGTTCACCTCGGCCTCCCAAAGTGCTGGGATGACGGGCGTGAGCCACGGCCCCCGGCCCCCATTTTCTTTATCCAGTCACCTGTTGACAGATACTTCTGCTGATTCCACATCTTGTCTATTGTGAATAATGCTGCAAATGAACATGGAGGTGCAGACCTCTCTTTAACATACTGATTTCATTTCCTTGGATATATTCCCAGAAGTGGGATTGCTGGTTTGTACAGTAGTTCTATTTTTAATATTTTAAAGGAATCTCCATACTGTTTTCCATATGGCTGTACCAGTTTACATTCCCACCAACTGTGTACAAGGATCCCTTTTCTCCACACCTTCGACGTCACTTGTAATCTTTTGACTTTTTGAGAATAACCACACTACAGGTGTGAGGTGATATCTCATTATTGAGGTTTTGACTTACACTTCCGTGATGATTAATGATGTCAAGCACCTTTTCATATACCTGTGGGTCATTTGTATGCCTTCTTTGGGAAAATGTTGATTCAGGTCCTTTGTGCATTAAAAAAAATTCCGGTTATTTGTTTTTGTTTTGTTTTGCTGTTGAGTTGTATGAGTTCCTTATATATTTTATGTATTAACCCCTGGTCAGATACATGGTTTGCAAATATTTTCTCCCATTCTGTATGTTGCCTTTTCATTTCGTTGATCCCTACTATAATAATTTTTATTTATTTATTTATTTATTTATTTTTTTTTTTTGAGACGGAGTCTCGCTCTGCTGCCCAGGCTAGAGTGCTGTGGCCGGATCTCAGCTCACTGCAAGCTCCGCCTCCCGGGTTCACGCCATTCTCCTGCCTCAGCCTCCCGAGTAGCTGGGACTACAGGCGACTGCCACCTTGCCCGGCTAATTTTTTGTATTTTTTAGTAGAGACGGGGTTTCACCGTGTTGGCCAGGATGGTCTCGATCTCCTGCCCTCGTGATCCGCCCGTCTCGGCCTCCCAAAGTGCTGGGATTACAGGCTTGAGCCACCGCGCCTGGCCTATAATAATTTTTAAAGGGATGTCTTTTACCCTCCTCATCAGACTCACTGCCTTTGAAAAAAGTCACCATCAATCTGATTACCCACTGCTTCCACAGCAGTGAGCTAGGCACAGAGGGGGAAAGTTGTGGACCCTTCCTTCCCAGACTTCCCCAAACCAACATCAAGGCGTAGCTACCCACTCTGGGGCCCAGTCTTCTATCATCACAGTATAGTGCATAGAACCTTTGGAGCTGAGACCATCACAGGGTACTAAGAAGATGCATAGTACAGGTTGTTTTTGTTTGTTTGTTTGTTTTGAGACAGTGTTGCAATCACAGCTTACTGTGACCTCAATCTCCTGGCTAAAGTGATTCTCTCACCTCTGCCTCCAGAGTAGCTGGGACTACCTGCATGCATCACCATGCCTGGTGAATTTTTTTAAAAAAATGTTTTCGTAGAGATGGAGTCTTGGTATGTTGCCCAGGCTACCTTTGAACTCCCTTAACTCAAGGGATCCTCCTGCTTCAGCCTCACAAAGTGTTGGAATTAGAGGCATGAACCACCATGCCTGGCTGAGCCCAAGAATCTTACACCGTATCAAGAGCTCAGATACTGGAGTAAATACTTCCTGAACAATGCAGCCCTCAAATGTCATGGATCATTGAAAAGGTATAGGGAAGAAGTAGGACTGATTTCAAAGCCAGTAAGAGTCAAAGGATTGAAGAGGTCAATCTATCCATAAAATATTTACAGAGCACCCCACCCCATTTCTAACATCTTCAAAGATATTCGAATATTTTTGAAGAAAGCCTACTGAAGGATTTTAAAATAAAATTGTTTTAAATATTGCCTTTCAAAATATTAGCTTGGAGTTGTATTACGGATTAGTCCTAGCCTAGAGCAGAGCTATGAGAGAATATAGCACAGATAAACAGATTCTATCATCATCTCCTTCCATTGATTTCAGCCATTTGCTCCCTGACCAGTAATCTACTTATTATTACCACTGAAATCCTTTTTTTTTTCTTTTTTTTAAGATAGGACCTCACTCTGTTGCCCAGGCTGGCATGCAGTTGCACCATCATGGCTCACTGCAGCCTCGACCTCCTGGACTCAGGTGATCCTCCCACCTCAGCCTCCGGGGTAGCTGTGAATAGAGGTACACACCACCATGCCCAGCTAATTTTTTGTGTTTTTTGTAGAGAGGAGGTTTTGCCATATTGCCCGGGCTGGTCTCAAACCACTGGGCTCAAGCAATCCACCAGCTTAGGCCTCCCATAGCGCCAGGATTACAGGCATGAGCCATCACACCCGGTCACCACTGAAATCTTAGACTTTCAAGCTTTTCATTTTCTGGCTCAGTCACTCTGTCTTCCCATAAACTAGATCCAGGTTTTCATCCATTCACTTATTGACCAAGAATTTATTGAGCACCAGCTTTGAATCATGCAATGAATTAGGCCTAGAAATTCAAAGGTGAAAATAATGGAGATTCCTTGTCTTTAAGGAGCTTACGGTCTGTTGCACTCCTCTTCTGTCACCTCCACAATTCAGAAAAAAGTGGACAAGCAATTATAACACTCATGATCAGTGTAACAATCCGAGTAGCTATTGGGTATGTCTAGACACTCTTAGGAGGCACTCTAGGGAAGTTTTGCAGAGAATTCGTTGTAGGATGTATCAGTTTGTTACTGCTGCTGTAACAAATGAGCACAAATTTAGTGGATTAAAGGAACATAAATTTATTATCCTAAAGTTCTGCAGATCAAAAGCCCAACATGGGGTTCACTGGGCTAAAATCAAGGTTATCTGCAGAGTCATGTTCCTTCCTGGAGGCTCTAGGGCAGAATCTGTTTTTGACTTTTCCGGTTTCTAGAGTCCATTCACACCCTCTGGCTCAAGACCTCCATGCTTCAACTTTCAAGCCAGCAGTGTTGCATTTTTCTGACCATTCTTGCATCATCACGTCTCTCTCTGACTTCAGCTAGGAAAGGTTCCCAGCTTTTAAGGACTGACGTGATTAGATTGGGCCCACCTGGGTAATCCAGGCTAATCTTCCACTCCCAAGGGCCTTAACTTAATCACATCCATAAAATCCTTTTGCCACATAAAATAATGCAGCCATAGGTTCCAGGGATTAGGAAGTAGACATTTCCTCCTTTGGGAGACCATTTTTCTGCCTACCATGTAGAGAGACAGCCGCATAAAGGGAAGTGGGTAGAGATGGGGAATGGAGGTAGGAGGCCCTTTCCAGGAAACCGTGTGGAAGGGCCATTAGGTGAGAATATTGTGTTTTCTAGGAACTGTAGGGAGTTTTGTAAGGCCTAAGTATGAAGTTTACATTGGAATGTGGGAGGCCATTCAATACTTATTTATTGAATACTGTGTAGTAGGTGCAGTTTGGGAGATGCAGGGATGCACAAGACAAAGTCGTTGTTCTCTGAGGCTAGAGTGAAAAGCAAGGTCTGACAGTGAGAGAATTCAGAGTTTCCTTAGTAGATTGGACTTTAAGAGTTACAGAAAATCGGCCGGGCGCAGTGGCTCAAGCCTGTAATCCCAGCACTTTGGGAGGCCGAGATGGGTGGATCACGAGGTCAGGAGATCGAGACCATCCTGGCTAACACGGTGAAACCCCGTCTCTTCTAAAAATACAAAAATTAGCCGGGTGAGGTGGCGGGCGCCTGTAGTCCCAGCTACTCGGGAGGCTGAGGCAGGAGAATGGCATAAACCCGGGAGGCGGAGCTTGCAGTGAGCTGAGATCCCGCCACTGCACTCCAGTCAGGGCGACAGAGCGAGACTCTGCCTCAAAAAAAAAAAAAAAAAGAGTTAGAGAAAATCATCCATTAATTCATCTGCCAAAAATTTTGTGAGCACAACTGCCAGGCATTGTTCTAGGCTCTGAGAATACAGATGTTTAAAAACCAAAATCAAAAAATCCCATGCCCTACATGTTAGTTGATTTTAAGCAGGAGAAGCAGATGTTTGCTTTGGAAACATCACCCTGGCTGGGTTGCTTGAGAAAAGATTGGAAGGGAAATAAGACTAGAGGTAGCCCAGTCCCTTTCCTCCCCCTTCTTCAAGATTCACAGCCTTTGCTGAGCTTCACTTCCCTCCTTGAGGACTTCATCTTTTGTCAGGTGCCCTCTTTTCCCTTTATGCCTCCACTGTACCTATCTTGGAAACCTGACCTCATGTTCTACACTTGGGCTTCCAAGTGCTGCAGCAGAAAATGATGAAAACATTCGGATGTTTTTATTCATAGCCACAACATATTAGAGTATCCAGTGCCAGCTGTATCTTCAACTCTGCTGATAATTCTCTCTCTCCTCTCTCTGGAACTACCATTCTCATTCCTTATGCCTTTCTATTTTAACCTTAACCACTTTTTTTGTTTTTGTTTTTGAAATGGAGTTTTACTCTTTTTGCCCAGCCTGGAGTGCAATGGCGCAATCTCAGCTCACCGCAACCTCTGCCTCCCAGGTTCAAGTGATTCTCCTGCCTTAGCCCCCCGAGTAGCTGGGATTACAGGCATGCGCCACCACGCCCAACTACTTTTGTATTTTTAGTAGAGACTGGGTTTTTCCATGTTGGTCAGGCTGGTCTGGAACTCTAGCCCTTAGGTGATCCGCCTACCTGGGCCTCCCAAAGTGCTGGGATTATAGGCGTGAGCCACCGCGCCCGGCAAACTTAACCACTTTCTTTAAGCCTTTAACCTCATCTTGAGTCCCTTTCTCTCAGCAGATTGCTTAGAGACTACCAGACAGCAACCAGTCCTCTCAACAGCTAGTCTCAAGTTCTAGTTTCTTTACCAATCTACAAATGCCTCTGCTTTTGTACAGCCTTCCTCTCAAAGATATCAGAGGCAGCTCCACCTCATATGACTGGGTCCCAACTCCCTCCTATTCATGATCTTGCTCTCTTTGGTCTTACTCTTCAGCATATGAACACGCTTAAGCCTTTCTTATCCTAAAAAGAAAAAACAAAAATCTCCCCTTTGATCCTGCATTCCCTTGTACCCACTGCCTTGTATTTCTCCTTGTCTTAAATTGCCAAGCTTCTAGAAAAAGCATGTCTCTTTTATTCTAGATCCAGGTTCATTCATTCACTTACTGACCAAGAATTTATTGAGTACCAGCTTTGAATCAGGAAATGAATTGGGCCTAGAACCCACTGGAGGCTGGTTTAACTATGACCACTCTTACTCCATGAGCACCAGTGACTTTCTTGCCCATCCAAAGGGCATTTTCCAGCCCTACCCTCCTGGAGGTTCCTGCTGCACTTGTTATCCAGTCATTCTCTTCTGAGATTCTCCCACCTTAGTTTCTGACACTCTGTGGCCTCCAGTTTTTCTCTTACCTCTCTGATTGTTTCTTCTTTCCTCCTTATGCCCATCTGGACAACCTCATACAGGCTTTTAACTTCACTGACCACCTATAACCTACAGAATCCAAAGCTGCTATCACTTATCCACACCCCAATTTGAGTTTAGTTTCATCAGTTTGCTGTCTACTAGACATCCCCATCTAGACATTCCACAGATACCTCAAACCCAACATGTTCAAAATTAAGCTCAAGAGCCCTCTGCCAACACCTGGGCCCTGTCTTACTAATTGTCCTTAACTTAGGGAATGGTACCACCTGCCAACAATTTCTAAAGCTTCAAATGGGGAATAATTCCAGAGTCCTCCTCTTCCCTAATTTCCTAGATTTTACATATTTATCAAATTTTATTGATTTCTCTTAGTAAGTATCTCTTGTATCCGCCTGGTTTTTTCATCCCCACTGCCACAACTCTGGCACTGTTTTGAGATTCCCTGATTTCCCACCTGGAAAGTAGCCATGGTTTCTCTGTTGAGCTCCCAGGCTGCACTCCTAAGCTGTGTTATTAGGTCCTGGCAGAAAGCAAATGGCACACTGCACTTGAGGGGTAATTTCAGGAGAAGTTAAAAAATAAGGAGACAATTTTAAAAACCACAAGAAATAATGTACAATCTACTAGGGCCAGTAGCAAATCAATGTTTCCACCCCCAGGCCCGAAAAATCAAAGGAGGGGAGTGATTTCCTGAATCAAGAGAGAGGCACACGCTTGCCGGGCGCGGTGGCTCAAGCCTGTAATCCCAGCACTTTGGGAGGCTGAGACGGGCGGATCACGAGGTCAGGAGATCGAGACCATCCTGGCGAACACGGTGAAACCCCGTCTCTACTAAAAATACAAAAAAACTAGCCGGGCGAGGCGGCGGGCGCCTGTAGTCCCAGCTACTAGGGAGGCTGAGGCAGGAGAATGGCGTAAACCCGGGAGGCGGAGCTTGCAGTGAGCTGAGATCCGGCCACTGCACTCCAGTCCGGGCGACAGAGCGAGACTCCGCCTCAAAAAAAAAAAAAAAAAAAAAAAAAAAAAAAAAAAGAGAGAGGCACAGTGGCTCATGCCTGTAATCCCAGCACTTTGGGAGGCTGAGAAGGGTGGATCACCAGGTCAGGAGATTGAGACCATCCTGGCTAACACAGTGAAACGCTGTCTCTACTAAAAAATAAAAAATTTAGCTGAGTGTGGTGGCATGCGCCTGTAGTCCCAGCTACTCAGGAGGCTGAGGCAGGAGAATTGCTTGAACTCGGGAGGCAGAGGTTGCAGTGAGCCACTGCACTCCAGTCTGGGCGACAGAGACTCTGTCTCAAGAAAAAAAAAAAAGAGAGAGGGAGGGGAGAACCACCCGTGGAAGCTGTGATCTTTGGTTGAGGGTGGCAGCCAGTGCACTGTGACTCCAAAGAGAGGAATCCTGAAGAAGAAATATCCAGTTTCCCCTGACCTCCCTCCTTATTCAGTCTTCAGCCATGGCTCCCATTGGCCAACCCCGTCTAGGAAGCCAGAGGACCAGGAAGATCTGGAGGGGCACAGGGAAGATATGCAGTGCATCCTCCAAATCCTTCTGTATAATATGCCAGGAAGTTTTTTTCTGGTCACACTACTTCCCAGCTCCATTTGTGCATAGCAGGTTCTCTATCACCTACAGCAGCTAAACTTTTTGGCATGCCCTGGTTTCTCTTTACTCAATTTTTTCCTTACATGCATGATAAAGCCTGTGATCTGATCATCCACTCAGCTACCCAGGCCTACTTCCTGTTAGTTCTTTCCTTCAGACTTTTCACCCCAGCAGCATAGAACGACCAATGGCCCCTGTTACACTGTGTTCTCTCAGGCTCCTGAGCTTGACCTGATGATAGAGTAAGCTGTCATAAATATTTGTATGATGAACAAGTGGTGAATACGTGCATGGACACATTTCTTAACCCCTGTGGCTCCTGAGATCAGGAGTAGCATCATATACATTATGACATATGTGTAGACCAAGCTGCCTTCAGTTAATTATCAAGATGTTTCACCTACATCCTCTCCTTTGATCATTACGACAGCCCTGCGTGATAGGTGAGGACGCTACTCTTGATATTCAGAGGGTGAAGTGGACTACCCAGTCACAAGCATTGGGTACAGAAGGCACTGTAGGAGCAGAAAGGGGGGGGTGATCCCTTTCCTCCCCATCATAAGAGTCATAGCCGACACTTCTGTAACAAAAGACAAGTTAACAAGAGAAAAGCATAACAAATTTATTTAATCATGGTTTTACTTGAGAGGCTGAGAATCAGGTGTTAATCTTCATGGTCTGTCGAGAAAGAAAGAAATGAGGGCAGTGGAGGAAAACACGATTCACGTTTTTAGGAAAATATACTTTGAGATCAGTGATCGTTGGTACTATACAAACGAAATGCAAAAGAGGATCTGGCCAACTCATGGTTTCTTTTGGGTGGAGCCTTTAGGAAAATTCTTCCAGAGACCACTGCTGGAAGAAAGGTATTTAGAGTAGAAAATTAAAATATAACATATTGTATGAAAGGTTCCCCCCCCCCCCACTACCCTAGTTGGGTTGGAGGATCCTCTATCTCCCCTCCCCACTTAGGCTGACTGCTATTTTCTGGATCGCAGCTCGGAAGATCCACCTGGGCGAATATAAAAACAAACGAGACTCCCCTTTCAGAAAGGGAGGAAGGAAGGAGACAGAAAGACGAATGACACTGAGCGTGTAAAGCCCGGAGACAGCCTCTCTCTACCCCCACCTAACCCTCAAGGTAGGGGATCCCCCGAACATCGCTACCGTAATTATGGTAGAAATTCCTGAAACGGATAACGACCTCTGCACCGTCATTTCTAGCAGAAGGATTGCGCTTTCCTCTGACCCAAAGCCAAGGTTCCAGCAGGGGAAAGTAACGACCATCCGCAAAAACCCTCACCCAAGTGGGGAGTGGAAATCCTGGCTCTTGGGTTGCAGAGCACAACTTGACGCCAGCGCGTTTCTCTTCCCCGACGCAATGGCAAGTGGGGCGGGAGTCGGAGGGGAGAGGAGAAGAGAAGAGAAGGGGAGGAGGGGGAAGGGGAGGGGAGAAGCGAAGGACTGCCCGGGTTCCAGCAGCCGCCCCGCCCTCCGGCTCGCGGCGGATTCGGCGCTGCGGCTGAAGCCGGCGGCCGGGTGGCTGCCTGTCCAGGCAGGGTCTGGCCGAGCCTCGCGTCGCCGTGCAGTGCGCCGGGTGTCCGGGAGATGGCTTCCCCTCTCTCGCCCGCTGCTCCCGCTATTGTCTCACCCGGGGTGGCCTGACTCTGCGAGCTCGCGCACGCTCTCGGTGGAGAGCACCCCTCCCCACCCCCTCAAGCTGGTCCTTGCGCTCTTTGCTACCTCTCCCTCTGCCCCTTGGAGCCTAGGGTCTGTGCGGAGCCTGGAGAGGGGAGCGGCCCAGGAGCAGGCGGCGTGCGGCCGGCCAGCTCCTCTCGCGCTGGTGCAAGAGGCGCCTGGAGCCGCAGAGCGAGCCCGTGAGGCGCGGAGCGAGCAGCCCACGTCGCCGGGCACAAGACACGTCGGGTGTTGCAGCAGAGCCAGCGGCTAGCGCAGGTAGGACACGCACCCTGCGCGTAGCATCGGCCCCAGGGTCTGCAAAGTGCCCCCAGAGTGGAGGCAGCCGAGGTCAGGGGGCTCTCCCTCCAACATGGCAACAGCGGAGGTGCAACAATGGAAGCAGCCGAAGGTTCCTGGCGGCGGGCTGAGCGGCGTACGCCGTGGGAGCCTGAGCTCCTGCCCGCCGCGCAGAGCAGGTTGCCCCTCACCCCACCCCACCCCACTCCACTCCAGCAGCTTCAGGGCCTCTGGGGCTCCAGGCACCCGCGTCCCCACCCCCTTCTAGCTAAACACACTTCCTGGCTCCCAGCTGCAGGGCGATCTGAACCAGCCAATGGCTTTGGGGTTTGTTTATTTAAGATGAGAAATAAAAAAAGCAAAACCTGTCCTGTGATGGGGTTAGTGCCTTCTGTGGACTGGGTGAAAAGTCGGCCTTTGCCTGGGGAATGTGTAGATTTCTTAGCCGGGCGGAGGGTAGAATTGGATTCTCCCTTATAAGGATACTGCAGCAGCAGGAGACTGAAAGCTTGAAAGAGGGAGAGGGGACCCTCAGGCCTGAGTTCGCCGGTGCTGGGAGAAGGTGCTGCTCTCCTGGCCTATACTTGTCTCTTATTTTCAGCTCCCGACAGCGGTGACTTTGATGTTGGAGGAGCAATCGCAGCAGGAAGCGCAAGCAAGGCTGCCAAGCTGGTGTGGGGTGGAGTAGGGTGGGGATCCCAGGGGCTTGGCAGGCTCCTGGGTTGTGGGAAGAGGTTACCAAATGTATGAGGTTAGTGCACACACCCTAGTTGGCTGATATTGAAGAGGGTGTGTGTGAGTGTGAGTGAGATCTGCCATTGCTCTTGCTCCTTCAGGCCTGCTTTCTCTTCATCTCCACCCGCTTCTGGGGTCTTCGTAGCTTCCCTGTCCCAGTCCTTCCAATCATGCGTGGGATGGAATCGCTGTATTGTCTCTGGCAGCCCTCTTGGGCTGTTTTTTCTCAACTCTGTTGGAGAGTTTTGTACCCTGGGCTGGCTGGTCCCAGCATGGCACCAGATTCTTTAGCAGGCAGCTACCCGGGCTCCAAGAAGTGGGCCAGTGCTGCCCCTCCTTGCTCTAAACTACCTATTTGGGATATGGCCAGGCAGATGTAAGCAATTTGCACTAAATTCCAACCCTGAATCAGTGCTGAATGAAAACTTACTCTGTTGCTGCATTAGGCCTTGGGAAGATATTAGGAAGAGAAATGGCCCAGCGGGTGGCAACGCGGACCCCAAAATACTTCCCTCTCTCAACTCCAGCTGCCGATCCCAGAGCAGAGAGGCAGTGAGCCTTTGGAATCCCAGCTCCTCCAGAGTCTGGCGGTCCCATCTTGAGGTTGTGTCCACGGAAAAATTAAGTCGAGGCACATTTTATAGCTCTGCTTGGCAACCAGGGTCTGAAGAGATGGTGGCTCTGTGCTGGAGCTCTAGACCTGGGCTGTGGCTACTTCTCCTTTGGCCTTTGGGAGAGCCTGAGGTTTGATTTCCATGGCTTTGAGCTTCCTGCTAAGTGTGTATAGCTGAATCTGATCAAGCTCTCAGGCCTGGCTGCTTGTCCATTTCCTTCTCCACTGGAAGCATAAGTGAGAAAGGGCCAAGGGGTGTGCTGGGTGAGGAAGGGTCAGTTTATCTGAGGACTTGGGCTGTTTCTGAGGGAGCTCCTTTGAACTTCCTTGGTGGTCTGGAATGCCTTTGGTCTTTGTCATGACCTAGTATTCTCTGGCAGATACTCTATACCCTCGTGGGCCTTTGGTCCCCTTAGTGGTGTCCCCACTCCTCCTGTGCCTGGTGCTTTGCATCTGTATCATGTCTGTGGTCCTTCAGCCTGGATAGCCCTGCCTGGACCAAAAAAAAATTTCTATGCATTTTTATTTCTATCTCTACCTTCCAAGGAAGGAGGAGATGTGGGATAACCTGATCAAGTCATATTGCTGCCTTCTTGCTGAGGAGGTCTCTGTTCCTTTTAGTAGCTTGTAACTAGCCATAAGGTTCAGGCTCCTCATGTTCTCAGGATGTGAACTTGGACATCATAATGTGAAGTAGTAGAGAAAACAGTGTCTTGGTGTGACTTTCTTTTTAGCTATGTGAGCACAGACAATTTGTGGACCTAAGATTTAGTTTGTTTATTTGTAAAATGGAGGTGGGGGAGTAGCCATGGCTCACAGGATTAATAATGGAATACTGCTTACCAAGAACTAAACAAAATCATGTGTGCAAAAGTACCCTGAAAACTACAGAGTACTTTACAAATAATTATTCATACTGGGTTTAGCCTCCCTCGTAAGGGAGGGAGAACTGTCAGGGATGGGGATAGGGTGGGATCTGAGGGCCACATGGAGTAGGGGATGTTTTGGGACCTTTTCTTTCCTGCTCAGGAAGGAGTAATGTGACAATACCAAGGTAACTGCTATATTCCTTGCGTATTTTTCTTTAAATAGTGTGGGCAGGATGGGAACTGGGAGAGAAGGAGAGGCTGCCTCATGATATTTGTAGGAATTGAGGAGGGATAAACACCTTCCAAAGACTGGCTACTGCCTATAGACAGGATAACGCTGAGCTGGCAAGTAATGTAATCGCTAACACTCACTGATGTCAGCCAGCTAGTACGTGATAGAAGTGGGATTTGAAGCAAGCAGTCTCACTCCATACCCTGTGCTCGTAGCCTCAGTGCTACTCAGAGAAATACTGGGTCTTGGGAGAACAGAAAGGAACAGCAAAATTGTGGAGTTCATTCTTTTTGTTTGTTTTTGAGACAGGGTCTCTCCCTGTTGCCTAGGCTGGAGTGCAGTGGGCTCAAATGATCCTTCAACCTCAGCTCCCACCCTGAGTAGCTGGGACTACAGGCATGCACCACTGTGTGTGGCTAATTTTTTAATTTTTTTGTAGAGATGGGGTCTCAGTATGTTGCCCAGGCTGGTCTCAAAGGAACCTCCTGCCTTGGCCTCCTAAAGTATTAGGATTATAGGCATGAGCCACTGTGTCCAGCCTCAGAATTCATGTTTTTTTTTTTTTTTTTTGGAGACACCACTGTACTCCAGTGGTGCCATCTCGGCTCACTGCAACCTCCATCTCCCAGGTTCAAGGGATTCTCGTGGCTCAGCCTCCTGAGTAGCTGGGATTACAGGCGTGTGTCACCATGCCTGGCTAATTTTTTGTATTTTTAGTAGAGACAGGGTTTCACCATGTTGGCCAGGCTGGTCTCGAACTCCTGACCTCAGGTGTTCCGCCTGCCTCAGCCTCCCAAAGGGCCGGGATTACAGGTGTGAGTCGCCATGTCCAGCCTCAGAATTCATTCTTAATGGATTCCTTAAATGCCCATGAGACGTCACCAGCCTGGGACATCTCGTGGGCATGTAGGCCTAATAAATTTGTCTGGGCCTCATCTGCTTTTCTATGCATTTTTATTTCTATCTCTACCTTCCAAGGAAGGAGGAGATGTGGGATAACCTGATCAAGTCATATTGCTGCCTTCTGAGCAACACTAATAGAAGGTTTAGGGACTTGGAGGATCCTAGGGAAATTAAGGCAGATTTCTTGTTTTGGTGTTTTCATATCTGCTTTATTTTGCATCTGTTTTATAAAATGAAACTTGAGGGACTATTCTTGCATTTTTTTTTTTTTTCCTTTTTCTGTTGAGACAGGATTTCACTATGTTGCCTAGATTGAACTTCTGGTCTCAAGTGATCCTCCAACCTCAGCCTCCCAAAGTGGTGGGATTACAGGCATGAGCCACCTCTCCCAGCTTGTTCTTGCATTTTGTATGATCACATAGAGTATTAAAATTGGAAAGAACCCGGGCCATCACTTCCCTGAGAAAAAGTGACTTTCTCAAGGTCATACAGTTAGTAGCAATGCTGGAACTGAATGCCTACCCCGCAGATCACAACATGACCCGTGAAAGGACCTATCCTGCCGCACTTTGGAGTTTCGTGCCGACCGAATTAGTGGCTTTGTTTTTGGGAAATTTACTTCCCCAAAACATTGGGACATTGGGATGGAATTCACTCACCCCAAATCATCACCCTGTTTAAGGAGACTAAAGCATCAGAAGACATTTGTGCTTTGGGGGGCAGAGACCCTCAGGGTATAGAGAAGGAAGAAGAGAGAGGTTCACTGTAGTCCCGAAGCAGAAGTAAGACCTGTGTAACCAAAGCCCAGATAGTAATAATGATGGAGCCTTTCAACTGTTGACATCTCCCTAAGAGCCCTCCTTTTCTGAAAGCAGAGCGTTTGTCCCATTCCTGACTCGCCTTGCTGTGTGTCTCCCACAGAGTGAAAGAAATTGATGTGACTGCAAGCACCAGTGGAGTGGATTCAATTCTGACCAAGAAAAGGGAGGTGGTTTGCAAATGGGTTGTTTTGGGATCCTGGGAGAAGAACATTATAGCCAGAGATATTAGATTTTCACTCTAGACTTTAAGGAGGCAGATTTTTTTTTAATTAAAAGATAGGGGCCAGGAATAGTAGCTTATGCTGTAATCTCAGCACTTGGGAGACTGACATGGGAGGATCACTTGAGCCCAGGAGTTCGAGACCAGCCTGGGCAACATAGCGAGACCTTGTCTCTACTAAAAATAAAAATAAAAAAAATCAGGGTGTGTGGTCTCAGCTGTTTAGGAGGCTGAAGTGGGAGGATCTTTTGAGCCTAGGAGTTTGAGGCTGCAGTGAGCTATAACTGTGCCACTCTGATTGCATCCAGGTTTCACTCTAGCCTGGGTGACAGAGTAAGACCCTGTCTCTAAAAATAATAATAATAAAAAAAGCTTGCACAATTAATTTGAGAGCAGCCAAAGTTTGAGTCTAGGTCAGGAAACCTCTAGAACCTGTGTTCCTTCTGTGCTATACTGAAGGGGCCTGTGAGAAAAGAAAAATGTTTGTGAGGCTTAAGTCCTGAATGAGATGGAGCTTCCCCATGAGCCAGTAATAACACAAGTGGTTCTTTTTTTTTTTTTTTTTTTTTTTGAGGCGGAGTCTCGCTCTGTTGCCCGGGCTGGAGTGCAGTGGCCGGATCTCAGCTCACTGCAAGCTCCGCCTCCTGGGTTTACGCCATTCTCCTGCCTCGGCCTCCCGAGTAGCTGGGACTGCAGGCGCCCGCCACCTCGCCCGGCTAGTTTTTGTATTTTTAGTAGAGACGGGGTTTCACCGTGTTAGGCAGGATGGTCTTGATCTCCTGACCTCGTGATCCGCCCGTCTCGGCCTCCCACAAGTGGTTCTTAAAGTCGTTTCTGGAAGAGGATAGGATCACAAGGGTTTAAGTCTATCAGATCATGTTAAAAAGGAACTCATTGATTTATTCATTAATTTGACAAACATCTTGATTGTTTACTAGTGACTTTAGGTACTTTTAAGTCATTGAGTAGGGGAAACATGGGTTGCCTTGTGAACTCATAAGTGGGGCCTTTTTGATGGTTAGACTTCTTGGAGGAAATGAAGTGTTTGCAGAGATCTGAACAGTAAGTAGGAATTGGGGCAGGATGGGGAATGGAGTGTGGTGAACGAGGCGAACTGAAAGCAGTTTAATCTGGCCAGAGCCATTGAAGGAGTTTGCATTTTATCTTTTGGGCATTCATTCCACTGTTGTACATTGAATGTGCACTGACACTCCTGTGCATGCACAGCAGTGAAGAGGACAGGGAAAACCCTTGCCTAGTGCTTGGTGTTCTGAGAAAACTTAGTTCACTCATAGTTCCTAGTCCACTAAGAGTAGTTCACTGAGAATTAAACCAAGCTTTTTAATGTTACTGACAGGAATTCTATACTGATAGGGAATTACTTGGAGAGATTCTCTAGTTGAACGCAAGGAAAGTTTGAGAAGGACTGTCTTGATAATCCTATAGATTATACAGGGTAGAGACAAAAGGTGGGTTAGTTAATGATTGGTTAATTGTTCATTCAATAAAAACATCTTCAGTGCCTCTGCTCATTCATTCTTACATTGATTCATTCATTCATCAAATGAGGGGCAGTGCAAGTTCAGCACGTGCTTAAGAGTATGGCTGTGGAACCAGGTTACTTGGGTTCAAAGCCTGGCTCCACCACTTACAAGCTGTGTGCTCTTGGAAAAGTTACTTAATTTATCTGTGCATCACTTTTTTCTTTCTTTTTTTTTTTTTTTTTTTGAGACGGAGTCTTGCTCTGTCACCCAGGCTGGAGTGCAGTGGCCAGATCTCAGCTCACTGCATGCTCTGCCTCCCGGGTTTACGCCCTTCTCCTGCCTCAGCCTCCCAAGTAGCTGGGACTACAGGCGCCCGCCACCTCGCCCGGCTAGTTTTTTTGTATTTTTTAGTAGAGACGGGGTTTCACCGTGTTAGCCAGGATAGTCTCGATCTCCTGACCTCTTAATCCGCCCGTCTCGGCCTCCCAAAGTGCTGGGATTACAGGCTTGAGCCACCGCGCCCGGCCCACTTTTTTCATATGTAAGATGGGGGAAATAATAATACCAGACAAAATTTGTTGTAAAGTGAAATGAGTTAATTAATGAACTACTTAGAGCAGTGCCTGATGCATGTAAATGGTGACTCAACAGCTCATAGTTCTTGTAATTATTATTCCTCAAGAGCAGTTTTGTGCTAAATTCTAGGAATACAACCTTGAATTGAGTGTGATCCCTGACCTTGAAGGAACCACATCATACCCCTGCTCCTACCCAAAATGCAGGTAAATGGATGAGTTTCTTCATGGAGTGGGGTCATCCTATAAGCTCAATATGAATTGATTGTGATAAGGTGCCCCAAGAGTTATATATATACAGTCTTAGGCAGCATTTCCTAGAGATTATAGAAACTAGAACTGTGGTGTTTATTATTTTGGAGATCTCTAGACTCTAAGAATCTGATAAATACTATGGGATGTCTACCTGGAAAAATGCATTACAATTTTGCCTTCCTCAAACAGCCTCCGAACCTCTGATCCTATGACGAGGAGCTGTTAACTCTTCTCCTCTGGGTTGGTCAGACCACGCTGAGAACACAGTATTAACGGTTCTGTACTGAGCATGTACTTCGTGTAAAACATTGTGCTAAGCATCCTGGGGGAGCCAAAGATAAATACGAGGTAATCCATGCGGTTTAAAGGCTTAGTGGAAAAGAATGTTTTGTACGTAATGAGGTGTTTGTAGGTACATGTGGAAATGATAAAAGTAAGAATGTTCAGCTTGAGCAATGGAACGAGATTTATCTGTACAAAAATTTAAAAATTAGCCAGGCATGGTGGTGTGCACCTGTAGTCCTAGCTACTTGAGAGGCTGACGTGGGAGGATCACTTGACCTGGGGAGTTTGAGGTTACAGTGAGCTATGATTGTGCCACTGCACAACCAGCCTGGGCAACAGAGTGAGACCTTGTCTCTTTAAAAAACAAAGAAGGCTGGGTGCAGTGGCTCACGCCTGTACCAGCACTTTGGGAGGCTGAGAAGGGCGAATCACCTGAGGTCAGGAGTTCAAGACCAGCCTGGCTAACATAATGAAACCCCGTCTCTACTGAAAATACAAAATTAACCGGGCCTGGTGGCGTGTGCCTGTAACCCCAGCTACTATGGAGGCTGAGGCAGGATAATTGCTTGAATCCAGGAGATGGAGGTTGCAGTGAGTTGAGATTGCGCCACTGCACTCCAGCCTGGGTGACAGAGCGAGACTCCATCTTAAAAACAAACAAAAAACCAAACAAAAAATGAAGGATGTTACTTAAAAGATGTGTTGGTAACTGTGTTAATAAATAAATAAGAGGTAATCTTTTTTTTTTTTTTTGGGATGTAATCTCCCCCAGTCATCCAGGCTGGAATGCAATGGTGCAATCTTGGGTCACTGCAACCTCTGTCCCCCAGGATGAAGCTATTCTCCCGCCTCCGCCTCCCAAGTAGCTGGGATTACAGGCACCCCTCATCATGCCTGGCTACTTTTTGTATTTTTGTAGAGACTGAGTTTCACCATGTTGGCCAGGCTAGTCTTGAACTCGCTACCTCAGATGATCTAACTGCCTCAGCCTCCCAAAGTGCTGGGACTACAGGCGTGAGCCACCGCACCCAGCCATCTTTATTCTTCTTATTTTTTTTGAGACTGAGTCTCACTCTGTCACCCAGGCTGGAGTGCAGTGGCACCATCCCAGCTCACTGCAACCTCCGCCTCCCAGGTTCAAGCGATTCTCCTGCCTCAGCCTCCCGAGTAGCTGGGATTACCGGTGTGCACCACCACGCCCAGCTAACTTTGTATATTTAATAGAGACGGGGTTTCACCATGTTAGCCAGGCTGATCTCGAACTCCCAACCTCTGGTGATCCGCCCACCTCGGCCTCCCAAAGTGCTGCGATTACAGACGTGAGCCACCATGCCCGGCCTTATTCTTAAGATTAGTGGGCTAATGTCTATAAAAGTGCTTTGTAACTATAAATACCTATACAAATAAACGCTATTATTTTTATTCTAATCATTAGTAGGGATAATACAAAGCAGAATGCACATAAATGCAGTAGAGCACATTAAAAATGATAACAATGTTGAAAACAGCAAAGTCACTTTCATTCATGGGGGATGTGCAGACACTGCTCTTATATTAGAGCCATCGCACATCCCCCATGAATAAAAGGGTGCGGAGGCTCACGCCTGTAATCCCAGCACTTTGGGAGGCCGGGGCGGGCAGATCACTTGAGTTTGAAATCAGCCTAGCCTAGGTGAAACCCCATCTCTACCAAAAAGACAAAAAGTTAGCCAGGTGTGGTGGCAACCACATCTGTAGTCTCAGCTTCTCAGGAGGCTAGGATGGGAGGATCGCTTGGGCCTGGGAGGTGGAAGTTGTAGTGAGCCAAGATCCTGCCACTGCACTCCAGTCTGGGTGACAGAGCAAGACCCTGTCTCAAAAAAAAAAAAAAAAAAAGGAAGGAAGAAGGACATGATCAGAGCTGCCCTGTAGGAAGATTATCCTGGCAGTGGAGAGCAGAAACTTTAGGGGGTCAGCAAGGAGACAGACTAGTTAGTGGTCTGTCTCAATCATTCAGGTGACAAAAAGGAATAATTTTTTTTAGTGCCCAATAAAATAATTTTTCAGGTAAGAGAATAATCATTGAGGTAAAAGAAAGGAATAACAAATTTTTTGGTGCCCAATATATGCTTTTTATAGTTATTTCACTTAATGAAAGTCATCAGAGACTTGGAATGGGCCAATTTAAGAGAGATTAGATCAGGAAGGCTGGGGGATTTCCTCTCCTGAAGGATTTTAAGAGTGGGAGAGATAGTTGGGTGTAGTGGCTTTACCTCTGTAATTCCAGCCACTTGTGAAACTGGGGTGGGAGGGTTGCTTGAGACTGGGAGGTCAAGGCTGCAGTGATCCGTGATCACACCACTTCACTCCAACCTGGATGGCAGAGTGAGACCTTGTCTCTTAAAATTAAAAAAAAAAAAAAAAAAAAGACTGGTTATGGCTCAGCCTGGGAGAGCACTTGAGAGGAAGTCTAAGGACCTGAACTCCCACTTCTGATCTCACCTCTATCACTGACGAGCTGTATGACTTCACACAATCCCTCTTGCTCATTGGTTCTCTTGTCTCCCAAACCGTGGGGTGTGTTTGTTCACTTTGCTTATTTATTTTTATGTTTATTTTTTTGAGTGGCCTGGGAGAGTGAAATGTTCTGGGATTGGGGTGTGGAGAGCATAGAGGTGTTCCAGAATAATCACCAACATCAGTTTAAACACTTAATCAAATGTGATGTGCCTGGGTTTCCACAACAGGATGGGAAAAAGACTATGAAGTTTGGGCTCATACACGTTTCAGTTTAACTCTTGATTTACAAGTTGTGTGACCTTTGGGCCAATTATTACATCCCTTTCCTGTTTTCTCCTTTCCTCTTCCATAAAAGAAGGATAATAACATCCACATTTAAGGATTGTTGTGAGGACTAAATAAGACAGTACCTGGTATAAAATACCAGAGGGGGAAAAAAAGGTGTTTCCTTCCTTCTGTTTCTGTGATGCTCATATGCAGGTAGTCTTCCCTCCTGTCTCCCCACTTCTCTGCCTCCCTTACCTTTGCCTTTCACCAGCACAAAGTGTAATTCCCTCACTCCTGTTGCGACAGTACTAGTTTCACAGACCTTGAAATGGCACCTGCACGGGAAAGGTGTTTTGACACAGTTCCTGCTGATTGTTGGCACAGGATGCTTGCACAGTCACACCCTGGCCACTCATCCAGCCGAAGCAGTCAGTGAATCCCTGCTGAGAATGACTTCTGACTGTTGCTACCCTGGGAGACCCTGGGCGAGGGTCCCATGGGCAAGGGGCTGGTGGAATGTGAGTGTGCTATGCTGTGCTGGGCAGTTCATCCTTCTGCTGAGCATCCCCTTTGCTTAGTGTAGACTTAGGTTCTGTCTTAGGGAGATCTGTCTCCCTTGGGACCTTCCTGTGCAAACTGGGGGATAAGAGATCGGAAAAAGGCATCAGGGCATGTACAAAGCAGTATCAAAACTCATTGACACGATTCTTTGCTCTGTACTCCTCTGCCTGGCTAAAGTCACTTTGTTTATTCAAAATCTCCATGACCCATAACCACTCCATGCACAGAGATGCAAAAATGGTCAGTTAATGTCTAAGGCAAAAGTGTTGCTCTTGTTCCCCAGGTGACAGGGCCACCATTTTTATCAGTGTGAAACACGGAGGATTAGTGTATTATGGAGACACAGAATAAAAGTAAGGAGATGAAGGCTTGACCAGGGAGGGCTTCTGAATATCTTTTTGTTTTGTTTTGTTTGAGACAGGGTCTCCCTCTGTCACCCAGGCTGGAGTGCAGTGTCTCAATCATGGCTCAGTTGATCCTCCTATTTCAGCCTCCCAAGTAGCTGGGACTACTGGGACATGCCACTACACCCAGCTAATTTTTGTATTTTTTGTAAAGGTGGAGTCTCACTGTGTTTCCCAGGCTGGCCTCAAACTTCTGGGCTCAAGCGATCATCCTGCTTCAGCCTCCCAGAATTCTGGGATTGCAGGTGTGAGCCACTGTGCCTGGCCTTTCTGAGGATCTTGAATTCGGGTGGAAGCAGGAGAGAGAGAAAGCAGGAGGAAGAGAAAGGCACCCCCAGTGGTAACCGTGGCTTTGAGGCCCTAAGAGTTAGGTACAAATGGGAAATAGAGGATGGGGAGTCCATACCAGGCTGTATGTGCAGGTGACCAGGGCTAAGGGGAAACTGAAGCCTACTGCTGCAACATGTCTAGGGTGACCAGGCTAACATGGGCAGTCCTGCTGGGATCCCCTGTGGTCTGGCACCATCAGGACCACTGCCTTCTTCCCATTCCCCCCATCTAGGTATCCTTCCTGTGGTTTGAGGATTCTGAGACACCACAGGCTATCTTGGAGAGTATCTTGTTTCTCAGTTTTTTGTTTTTGTTTTTGTTTTTTAAGAAAGAGTGCAGTGCAGTGGTGCAATTTCGGCTCACTGCAGCCTCTGCTTCCCGGGTTCAAGCAACTCTCCTGCCTCAGCCTCCCAGGTAACTGGGATTACAGGCACCTGCCACCACAACCAGCTAATTTTTGTATTTTTGGTGGAGATGGGGGTTTCACCATGTTGCCCAGGCTGGTCTCGATCTGCCAGCCTCGGCCTCCCAAAGTGCTGGATTACAGGCATGAGCCACCACGCCCGGCCTTCAGTTCTCTTTTAAGGCCTTGTACCCTGAGTAGGGTTTCCCCTTTGACCTGGCTAAAGTAGAATCCTTGGTCTCCCCGCTGGGTTCAGTGTCCTTGACTGACCCTGGAGCAGGATATCCTTCTGGCCTGCTACCAGGAAGAATGGAGGCTCCCAGCTTGGGAACTGCATGGCTATAGGCAGAGGACCGTGGCCACCTGGATCAACCTGGGCTAAGAATAGCCAAGGCCAGGGGTTGGAGGGGTCAGTGCCTTAAAGGGGCAGCATTGTGGGGACTGTACTCTAGAGGGGCAAGAGGTTCCTAGACTCAGGAGCTGAGACCAGGGGGAGGCCATGGAGCTATGGGGCCTAACACTAGAGAGCACCCCATCTTTTCATGGCTCATTCCTCCCTGGGAAAATAGAAGTCTTACCATTTCCAGGGCCTGTTGGGTTGGGCGCTCTCCTCCTTAGACTCTGCTTTTTAATGCAAATGTCCCTGAGAGGGACTAACACCTTGGCCTCTCACACCCCTGTGTAAATGAGTATCAGATGTTTAGGGGTGTTTCATTTTTCTGCTTTTCTCTGGATTGAAAGACTGGAACTGCTTGAAAGCCAGTGTCCCTTTCCTTTCCTACCCTGGCCTGTGGGGACCCAGGGCTTCTTTACACCTTCCTGATTTAGGGAATGACCAGCCACCCTAGGGGGCCTGCCAGCAGGCCTGGGGGCATTTGGGAGAGGGCTCTTGTGAAGCTCTTCTGCCTGGGGCTCCCTCCATGGCATTCTCTTTGCCTGGGTGCCCCCAGCCTGCTGGAATGCAGAGAAGCAAGAGCCTGCTTGGGGAAGGGCCGGAGCTGCCCCCGGCACTGAGAGGGCCTGTTTTCCTTTTTCTTCTGGGTTTAACCTTTTTTCTCAGACTTCTTTGCCAGTGACACTAAGAATGTGACCTCGGCATGGTGGCTCATGCCTGTAATCCCAGCACTTTGGGAGGCCCAGGCGAGTGGATCAGCGAGGTCAGGAGATCGAGACCATCCAGGCTAACATAATGAAACCCCGTGTCTACTAAAAATACAAAAAATTAGCTGGGCGTGGTGGCGGGTGCCTGTGGTTCAGGAGGCTGAGGCAGAGAATTGCTTGAACCTGGAGGCGGAGCTTGCAGTGAGCCAGGATCACTCCACCGCACTCCAGCCTGGGCGACTGGGCGACAGAGCGAGACTCCGTCTCAAAAAAAAGAAAAAAGAGTGTGACCTTATGGGTCTAGGCCAGCTTCCTCTCTTCTCTTCTCCTGGGAGAGCTGGTGAGGGAGTGAGTGAGCAGGAGGGTGTGTGTCGGGGGAGAGTAGGGTGTGTGGGGGGAGAGTAGGTTGTGTATGGGGAGGGTGTGAGGGGTATGGGATAAGCATGGGAGGTGTGCGGTGTGTATGTAGTGGGGAGATGTAGATGTGTGTGTGGGGTGCAGGGGGAAAAGTGTGAGGAGGGGTTGGGGGTTACACACGGTTTGTGTGATCCCTATGGCTTCAGGTCCCTGAGAGTGAGTGTAATCTATTAGGGATTGCCTTGATATTTGAGGAGTTAGCATTACCTGAAGATACCCTGCTTTATCATTAGACTCTGAGTCTAGCTTGCTAGTTGAGGAACACCGTGATAGCACAGGGATAGTGGGCCAGGCTGTGGGCACGTGATGGAGAGCCTTCCTATCCCAAGGGAGGAAAGAAGGGTGGCGTGGGGGCTGGTCGGCACCTTAGCTGGTTCCCATGGATGGCTGGCTCTGCCTTTTTCTGCTTGACTTCCTTTGGCCCTCCTCAGAGCTGAGCAGGTGGCTGTCAGCTGCCGGCAGCCCACCACCCACACAGCCTGGCCCTGCCCATTGGCTCCTGCACCCAGGCTTACAGGCAGTCACCCCCATCCTCCCTACAGACAGCACCACCACCTGGGAGCTGCTGGCCCTGCCTCCTCTACTCTTATGTGTGTGATCCTTCTGGGTACTGGGGCTCTGGCATATCCGTGCTGAGTGTATACTTGCAGGGGAGAGCACAAGGCTGGGGCCAAGAGTGTTTCTGAGTATTCCCACCATGCCAGCCTCCCTTCATCAGGTCTACAATCTTTTCCCAACTCTGGAGCAGCTCCAGTGGGAGACACAGTACAAAGCCACTTAGCCTTAGTGGTCCTCCCTCTCATCAGGGACAGAAAGGAGGACCCTGTCATCAAGACGCGAGAGAACATTTTGGACATCTGAGAAAGGTGCTACCAGAAAGCACCCTAACTATTATTATAATTGACTGAATTAGAGACACTCGCTCAAAAAGAAAGTGTCAGCCCGCAGGAAGGATGTCTTCCTTCTGGAGGATGGTCTCACTGACATTATTCAGTGCCCTCTGGTCAGTCTGGTGCCTCTGCAGTTATCCCGACATACACCCTCATCCCCTTGCAGTGGGACTGGGCCCTCATGTGAAGCACGCCTCCGCACTGCCTCCTTGCTCCTTGCAGACCCAGTTGGGTTAGCCCAGCCCCACCGAGCCCAGTGCAGAGGACTTGGGGAGGCAGCTCCTCTGCCGTGGCCTCTCCTGTCCTCTCTCTGATGAGCCCTCCAGGCAGAGCAGAGCCTTGTTGGTATGTTGTTTCCTCAGTTTGGTGCCCTGGCTGGATGGGAACAGCTGGGACTTGCTTTATGGACTCTGCTGAACAGGCTGGCATCCTGCAGGGAGTCTTCCCCACCCACACAGGAATGAATCCTGCAGAACTGGATTCCCAAGGGCATGAGCTAAGGAAGCTGAACTGAGGTTGGAGGTGACAGTCGTGACAATCTGGGCCTTGCAGGAGACCTCAGTTTATAGGAAGCAAATGCTGTGTTGAGGCAAAGCTGAGAAAGGTGGTGGATGGGGGAGGCCAGGCCTAAAGAGAGCTACTGTGTCTTCATCTCCAACTCCACCCATTTTCTGTGTCTTCATCTCCAACTCCACCCATTTTCTGTGTCCTCTTTCAGAGGAGCTTCTTTTCTACTTCGCAGCATCTACAGTATTTTCAGAGCATTTAGGGTTTCCTAGGTGTTGCTTTTTGGAAATTCTGTGGCTGTTTTTCTGATACGGGATGGGCTGCTGTGAAAGTTGTGTGTAAAGAAGTTCCCTCAGTGGTCTCCTTAGCTGGAGGCCAAGGTTGGTCAGGGGAGGTCATCCTGGGACCTTTCCTGTCCCCCTACCTTTCTCCGGAAGGCCAAGAAAGCTGGAGGAGTCCCTCATAACTACCATGCCCTTAGAGGGAACCTGGGGTGAACTGGATGAGAAGGATTGGTTCTTGGGTGAGGGAAGAGGGGAGGAGGAAGCAGGAAGTAGGAACCAGACAGAGATGTGGCTGCTCTGGCTCCTGGGATGATTCCTGGGTTAGAAATACACACTGCCAAGGCTTTTCTTCCGTCTTTGCCAAATGTTCCATTCAGTTGATTGCCAGCTTCTGGTCCCTGGCCCTGCAATCAAAATTGCCAGTTCTAGAGGAAGGAAAGTTTTTAGGGAGCCACAAGCTGCCTCACCTCTTCCATCCTGGTCTCTCCTCATACGCAGAGCCCACAGTCTACAGGGTATGTGGCAGGAGCTATGATCTCCAAGGATTCTATGTGTATGCATGAGGCCAAATGGTTTCTGAGCTAGAATCGGGGTCTCTGAGTTGGAGTCAGTAGTGCACGCAGACCTGATTTTACGTAGCTGTGACCCACAGGCTCCAACTCCTGTCCCTCTGCTTGTCTAGGACCCAGAAGGACTTTCACTAAACTCTTTTGTGCACTTTGGCTTCAAATTATTGGAGGGTCCAGGGTATGGTGTACCCAGGGAGTAGAAGGATGGAGAGTAAGTCCTGGTAGGAAATGCCAGACTGTGTGGGGCTGCTTTTGTTTAGCTATAGAGGTCACTAGAGAGGGGATGTATAAGTGGGAAGAAAACACAAACTGTTATTTTCTGTCTTCTCACATTTGAAACTAAATGAGAGGTACCCAGAGGGCACGCACTCCAGAGCAGAGAAATACCTTATTGGTGCATGTGATTCCATAATAGATCTGCCATCAAAGAAGCTTGCTTATAGAGCAGTAGACAACCTGTGGGTTTTCCATAAGGAAGCAGGGATCAGATGCACATTTGTTGGAGGCTGGGAGCTGGCCGGTTTGACCTTAATACATCTCCCTGCTGGAGGAGTCAGATTCCTGGCAGAGTGTGTTGATGTTCCCTGTTAGAGCCAGGCTGTGGGAGGGGCAGGTGGAGCCAGTGGCACGTGTGTGGAGTGAGATGCAGGGCAGCGTCCCCGGCTGCAAAGCCAGTGGGATTGGGGGTATGGCTGAGTGTGGGTGCTGGGGGATAGATAGAAGTGGAGGTCCTGTCTGAAGAGAAAAACCTGGACACCAAAGGGTTTAAGTCCTTATGGCTTCTGACTCCCTGACCTTGCCTGCCCTTAAGGGAGGTGCTGAGGGTCCCTTCCTGGGGAAGTCCTAGAGCTGACTCTCTTCCCTTAGTAAAATCTACTGAAAATCAGGATGCCCAAGACTGCGGGCTTGAAACCCTGCATATTCTTCACCACCTTGCTTGAGAGCTTTCTATTTTCCCTACCCACTGAAGATGGTCCAAGAAATGCAGTACCTTCTTGCTTCCTGCTTTACACCCCAAGAGGGGATTGGATTCCTTATGTATGTGTCTGCCACCTTTGCTAGATTGTAAGCTCCCTGGAATTGTGCCATAGTCATCTGATTACTTCTAGTCTTTAGATATGTATGTGCCTGGCCTGGCATGTAGCTGATCCTCAACACCCACTGGGATCCAATCTGTGGCTCAGGGTTGGGGAAGAGATGACCCAGAGCCCTCTAGATTCTCCCAGTCCCAAGCAGAACCATTCTGTTAGGGTGCCTTCCAGCAAGACAGCAGGAACCCTCACCACCCACTGGCTCCAGTGGTGGCCCCTGGGCTCCTCCCACTCTGGCATAGGGACTAAACAGAGCCAGCTCCACTGGAGGGAGTGCCCTCTCCTTTCTTTCCACCCTTTGACTCTGAACCATTGTGTCACTCTGTCCTGACCCCATTTCCTCCCTGGCCAGCCCTCAGCCATCTGTGGGCAGCTGTGAGACTGAGTTTGGTGCCTGGTGCAACTCAGACCCTGGCACCGACCTGCTTGGCTATAGGCATATCCTCTTGTTTCATCAGCTGACTGGTGCTTTTTGGGGTGCCTCTACCCAGATCCTCTTGTCTTCCTGAGAGTTCTGAAATCCTCTTCTGTGGGGTCAAATGTGACTGCACATTCGAATCACTTTAGGGGCTTTTGAAGCATCCAGCATCCAGGCACTCACCCTACTGAGTTAGAACCTCCAGAGGAGAGGCCGGGAATGTGTATATTTTTAAAGCTTCCCAGATGACAGACAATTGCAGTCACTCAAATGCGGAGTGTGCATTAGATGATATTATTGTTGTCAATGTTAAGTTTTGTGGGTGTGCTCATGGCATTGTGTTTACATAGGAGAATGCCTTTGCTGTCAGAGATTCAGACTGAAGTTTTTAGAGGCAAAGTGTTTCTTATGCACACTTTGCAAAGGGCATCTTAGTTTCAAATGGTAAAGTAGAACAAGAAAGAGCAAATGTGGGGAAATGTTAACAATTATTGCAGGCAGGTGGTGAAAGAAAACTTGCTGTAACAGACCTTCTGGACGATTTCCATCTGTTTTCTAGGAGGTAGACATTAGGAGAGAACGCAGCCTGAACCACCAAGGTGTATAACTCCAGGAGGCACCATTCACATGGTTTTATTTTTTGTGGTCAAGGGTTGTCATTCACATAGAATACAATGTGTGGGATGCCCCCTCGAGTTGTGTGACATCGTGGCACTGGCCCCAGCCATCTCTCCCTGGATGGGCTGTAGAGTAGCAGAGATGCAGGCCCTGGTCTACGCTTCCTCTTTCAAGGGACCAACATGGCTATTTATTTTTATACAGAATCCCTAGTAGCCCTTGAAGACTAAGGGAATAGAGCAATCTTTATTTTTATTTTATTTTATTTTATTTATTTTATTTGAGACAGGGTCTCTGTCACTCAGACTGGAGTGCAATGGCATGATCATGGCTCACTGTAGCCTCAAACTCCCAGACTCAAGCAATCCATCCACTTCACCCTTCTAAGTAGCTGGGACTACAGGTGCATGCCACCACACCCAGCTAATTTTATCCCCCCACAGGATGGTCTTGAACCCTGGGCTCAAGTAATCCTCCCACCTCGGATTCCCAAAGTGCTAGGATTACAGACATGAGCCACCACGCCTGGCCCTAGAGCAATTTCTAATGTAGAACCTGACAGAGAGAGAACTGAATTGGGGAAGCGGGGAGGCAGGAAACATGAAACCCTGATTCCTAAAATACTTTCTGCGTATCCTCTAGTCCTGGAAAATGAAATCTGGGGCTTGAATTTTTAGAGGAAGCCAGCTCGCTGTGTTTCAAGGTCGTTGGGACTGGTTGCTCCTGCCTTTCCGTCTCTGGAGTTCCCTCATGTCTGGCTGCTGCTCTCTGAACCTTTACTTCACCTTGGGGGTGGCCCCCCTAGTCCTGTGGGGGATGCTGTTTGTCCTGTTTCCTCACTGCCACCTCTCAGCATCATAGTGAGCTGAGTGCTGAGCCTTTCGGAGGAGCATTGCCAGTGTGGCCCCGGGCGTGAGATCTGTCAGAGAGCTGGGCTTCCTTCCCTGTGTGGCTGAGACAGTCTAGTGGCGGCCTGTCCCAGAGCCAGGAGGATGGTGGTTAGAGATGGGTAGCTCGCCTTTCTTCCGTCTGAATTCCAGTCTGGGAAGAGCTTCAGGAACAGCGCCTGCTTGGATCACCCTGGGATCACCCTTTCCTTCTCTTTCCTGTAATTTTGGAGTCCTCTCAGAGATTTGACCTAAGGAATTGGTAGGTTGGAATCAAGGAATCTCAGAGCTGGAAGGCATTGTGTGTGGTTTTCTTGTCATCCTTGCACCTGTCTTACAGATGCCAATCCAACTTGGTTAGTTCCAAAACCCAGTCCTGTGTTTCAAGGATACTAAGGAGCACACCAGTTACATCCTGACCACCCATCTCCATGTCTGAAAATTCCCCACTTCCCAGAAGGTTCTGCCCTGACGTTCCAGTTCAAGCTCGGTGGAAATGATGGGAATTTGGAACTTGAGGAACATAGTAGGGGTGATAGATCCATAAACATGTAATTTTGAATAAAATATCTTAAACCTGTGTTTGAAATATACACTGGTTGCTATTGGGAGCCAATAGCAACTAGCAATTTGGAACAACTTGAACCAAATCACAGAGGTATCACATACATGGTCATGAATGGTTGGAGATGAGAGGGAGAGCAGGGCAGGAGAGAGTCTTATGAGAAATCAGAGAGCCTTTGAAGGATCTTAAGCGGGAGGCGAGGTGATCAGATTTACATTTTAGGAAGAGCCCTCAGGATGCTCTGTGAAAAAGCCTTGAAGAGGCCAAGGTTAGTAGGGGGAAGAACTATTAGGAGGCCATTGTATTAGCCCAAATGAGAGAAGACAAGGGCCTGAATTAGGGCAACCACAGTTAGGATAGAAGGAAAGATTAGCTTTGGGAAGTGTTAAGGAGGAAAAGGTGGCATGCCTTGGCAATTGGAGAGAGGAGTGAAAGGAAGGGGGACTCTAGGATGACTACAGGATTTTGGCTTGGGGGACTGGGTGGTGCCATTCACCACAATGGGGAACTAGGAGCAAGGAGCAGATTGTGGGGAGGAAAGAAGATGATAGTTGAGTTTTGGACATTTGGATTTTGAGATATGAGTGGGCATATAAACTTGAAGGAGAGATACATATTTGGAATCATTAACATGTGAGTAGTATGGATAGGAAACAAGAATAGATGAGATTGCCCGAGCTGTGGGGGTAGAGTTAACAGTAAGCTGAGAATAGAATCCTGAGCCAACACCAACATTTCAGGGGTGGACAAAGGAAGAGGAAGACAAAGAAGGAGGAGATGGAGAACAAGAGAAAAATATCTTCATGAAAGCCAGGGGGAGAGGGTTTAAGGAAGAAGGGAATGGTTTGTAGAGCCAAATACAGCAGCAGTGTCCAGGCAGGTGGAAATGGCTGCCGAACTGGGCAGCCCAGGCATTGTTGCAGGAGCAGTTTTAGTGGGATGTAGGGGGCAGACACCAGATTACAGTGAGTTAAAGAGTAAATGGGAAGGGAGAATTTGGAAATATCAGGTGTAGTCCACTCTCTGGAAGCTTGGCTGAGAACGGAAGGATGAACAGAGAGGACAAAAAAGTTAAGGGGAGCCGGGTGCGGTGGCTGACTCCTGTAATCCCAGCACTTTGGAAGGCTGAGGCAGGTGGATCACCTGAGGTTGGGAGTTCGTGACCAGCCTGACCAACGTGGAGAAACCCTGTCTCTACTAAAAATACAAAATCAGTTGGGCGTGGTGGCGCATGCCTGTAATCCCAGCTACTCAGGAGGCTGAGGCAGGAGAATCACTTGAACTTGGGAGGCAGAGGTTGCAGTGAGCCCAGATCATGCCGTTGTACTCCAGCCTGGGCAACAAGAGCAAAACTCCATCTTAAAAAAAAAAAAAAGTTAAGGGGAGGTGTTTTAGGGTGTGGGGTTTTTCCTTTCTTGTTAAGATTAGATGAGGCATGTTTATGTGCTGAAGAGAAAAACCACGTTAAGGAGAAGAGATTGAAGATATAGGAGAGGGAGGGGAAATCCATGGAGCATTATCCTAGAGATGAAATGGATGGGGCAAGAGCAGAAGAGGGTTGTGCCTCAGCAGGAGGCAGGAATCTGCTTCCCCTGGGCCAAAAGGAAGAAAGTGAAGCTGAGTGCAAGTGTGCATAAGTGAGTGTTGGAAGAGAGGCTGGAAGTTGAAAAAGATTATTTCCAATGGCCTGAATTTTCCTCCTCAGAAGAGTGCCTGCTAAGGCAAACCTTAATACTCTGCTTGTCCTAGCTCAGCACTGAAAATACACAATCTTTCTCTGGATTAACATGCCTAAGCCCAATCCAACTTTGAGCATTTATCTGGTGTCTTCTATCTGTAAGGCACTAGGCCCTCCTTTTCCTGGGACCAGTCTCCCAGCTCCAGGCAGCTAGGTTCTGGATATCTCCATCTGCTTATGCTACTCTTTTGAATTTCAAATAGCAAGACTCCCTCATACCCACTGTGGATAAAAAGTGATCTGTAAGGAGCTGTGGAAAGGCAGAGAAATTAAGTTAACAGTGAACTGCTTTAGATACTCTGAGGCTGGGCTTGGGCCGGTCTCTCCTTGGTGAACTAATTCCTAAGCGCAATAGTTGTCAGATTCACTGAGCCAGAACCCTTCAGACCAGGGTCCTGTGCCTATACCTGAGAGATGTACCAGGGTCCTGGGAGGGCACCCCAGGGAAAGGGATAACTTTGTCCTAACTTACTTTGAATCTAAGCAACTTGCCACCCAAGAATCTATCTGAGCCTTTTTCCTATTGATGTTTTCAACATTCTAATCATGAGGAGTAATTTCATGTTTGTTACCTGTTGGGTGAAGCAGTACAATAGAATGAACATTTTTTGATAATTTTTATGGAACTGTCAACCTTTTGGCTGCTGAAGTAATCAGAAGTGACTACTTCACACTGGTCTCCCCCAGCCTAATCACAAACACACATTCATAGATTCACAGTTCTCAGGTTGGGCTACACATTAGAATCTCCTGGGAAGTTTTTAAAAAATATCATTACCCTACCGCAGATCAATTAAATCGGAATCTCTTGAGAGTATTCAGGCTTGAGTACTTTTTTTTTTTTTTTAGACGAAGTTTCGCTCTTGTTGCCCAAGCTGGAATGCAATGATGTAATCTCAGCTCACTGCAACAAGTGATTCTCCTGCCTCAGCCTCCTGAGTAGCTGGGATTACAGACGCATGCCACCACGCCTGGCTAATTTTTTGTATTTGGCATGTTAGCCAGGCTGGTCTCAAACTCCTGACCTCAGGTGATCTGTCTACCTCAGCCTCCCAAAGTGCTGGGATTGTAGGTGTGAGCCACTGCACCCGGCCAGCCTTCAGTACTTTTTAAAAGTTCCCCCAGTGTTCCTAATGTTGCAGCTGGGGTTGAGAACCACTGGGCCAGACTGACCTTGTCATTACCACCATTTGTTGAGTGCTTCTCAACTCTGTTCACATGATGGCTTCTAGAGAAAAGGATACCAGCACTGAAGTAAGTGGAAGCACTGGCCTGGAGATCCTGTGTGGCCTTCTGAGGGCTGTCGCGGGGGGGTGGGGGCGGGGAAATCAATATTTTTGGCACACCCATATGAGATCAGGTAGCCGGGTCTCACCTGTTGGCAAGCTTTGTTTTCTTTTATATATTGGTGTATTTGGGGAGGATCCTAGTGCAAGCTGAGTAATTACAAGGTCCGTTTAACAGGGTTCTCTTGTACTTTTCATTTATAGTTTTATTGAGGTGTAATTGACATATAATAAAATATGCATATTGAAAGTGTATAGTTTGATAAGTTTTGACATGTGAGTATACCAATGAAGCCACAATCAAGATAATAAACATTTATCACCTCCAAAGGTTCTCTTGTGTCCCTTTGTAATCCACCCCTTTTTCCACTCTGTCCCCCATATACCGCTGATCTGCTGTCATTATAGATCAGTTTGCATTTTCCAGAATTTTATATAAATGGATCTTACATAGTCATACTGTTTTTTCTGGCATCTTTTACTCAGCAAAGCTATTTTAAGATTATCCATGTTATTGCCTTTGTCAATAATTCATTCCTTTTTATTGCCAAGTAGTATTCAATTGTATAGACATCACATTTTTGAAAATCCATTCACTGTTGATGGACATTTTGGGATATTACAAATAAAGCTGCTGTGGATATTCATGAGCAAGTCTTTGTGTGGACATATGCTTTTATTTTTCTTGGATAAGTAGGAGTGATAGTTGAATCCTATGTTAGGTGTATGTTTACCTTTTTAAGAAGCTGTTTCCCAGAGTGGTTGTACCATTTTACAGTCCCCACCAGTAGTGTATGAAAGCTGTCCTCTTCAAATTGACCGGAGAAGCTTTGCTTCCATCTCTTCTTCTTGGGTAATAGAAGGTGCCTCTTGGCTGGGAGTGGTGGTTCACGCCTGTAATCCCAGCACTTTGGGAGGCCGAGGCGGTTGGATCACCTGAGGTCAGGAGTTCGAAACAAGCCTGGCCAACATGACAAACCCCTGTCTGTACTAAAAATACAAAAATTAGCCAGACGCGGTGGTGGGCACCTGTAATCCTAGCTACTGGGGAGGCTGAGGCAGGAGAATCACTTGAACCTGGGAGGCGGAGGTTGCAGTGAGACGAGATCGCACCGTTGCACTCTAGCCTGGGCGGCACAGTGAGAGACTCCGTCTCAAAAAAAAAAAAAAAAAAAAAAGGTGCCTTTCTCTTTTCGGGGCACAAATGACAGAGGTGAGTATAGGGATTAGGGCGCAGAGATGAGGCACATAGAGATGAATGGATGGGTAGTTGGATATAATAAATAGGTAAAGTTGTCTTGGTATCCCTTTTTTCCTCTGTCTTTCTATGCTTTCCATTAGTTGTACACACCAAAGAAACAGGCACTGGCCCAGATTATGTCACCTAAATTGGATTATTAGTAAATCTCTCTTTGTGACTGATTGATATTTTTACCCCTGCAGATGCCCAGACAGCATGTCACAACCCTCCAGAACTGACGTTGGCAGGAAGTAGAGACTTCTTTGTCACCTGTGTCCCCCGTCCTCGCCATGTCTTCGACTCAGGGCAATGGGGAACACTGGAAGTCCCTGGAGTCGGTGGGCATCAGCCGCAAAGAGCTGGCGATGGCCGAAGCCCTGCAGATGGAGTATGATGCCCTGTCCCGGCTCCGGCACGACAAGGAGGAGAATAGAGCCAAACAGAACGCAGACCCCTCTCTCATCAGCTGGGATGAGCCTGGGGTAGACTTCTACAGCAAGCCGGCAGGAAGGCGGACCGACCTCAAGCTGTTACGCGGTCTCTCTGGCTCTGATCCTACCCTCAACTACAACTCACTCTCCCCACAGGAAGGGCCGCCCAACCACTCTACCTCCCAAGGGCCCCAGCCTGGCCCAGATCCCTGGCCCAAAGGCTCCCTGTCTGGAGACTACCTTTACATTTTTGATGGTTCAGATGGGGGAGTTTCTTCATCCCCAGGACCAGGGGACATAGAGGGCTCTTGCAAGAAACTATCCCCACCTCCTCTGCCTCCCCGAGCTTCTATCTGGGATACCCCTCCCCTGCCTCCCAGAAAGGGGTCCCCCTCATCCTCCAAGATCTCCCAGCCCAATGACATCAACACTTTCTCATTGGTCGAACAATTGCCGGGCAAACTGCTAGAGCATCGGATCCTAGAAGAGGAAGAAGTGCCGGGAGGTGGGGGTCAGGGGCGCCTACTGGGGTCTGTGGACTACGATGGTATCAATGATGCAATTACTAGGCTCAACTTGAAATCGACCTATGATGCGGAGATGCTGCGGGATGCCACCAGGGGCTGGAAGGAGGGCCGAGGGCCCCTGGACTTCAGCAAAGACACCTCTGGAAAACCTGTGGCCAGGAGCAAGACTATGCCCCCTCAGGTGCCCCCCCGCACCTATGCCTCCCGCTATGGCAACCGAAAGAATGCGACGCCTGGCAAGAACCGTCGGATTTCTGCAGCCCCGGTGAGCACCTTCTTGTGTTTCTTCTGCCTTCCTTTCTCCATGTCCTTCAGAAACAGGGACTAGTCTCTCTGCTGTTCTACATCCAACTCTGCCAAGTCCTTACCCCTTGAGGCCTCTCCTGCCCTCTTTTTCTGCCACTGGGACCCTGGCTCTGGTAGGGGAGGTCCAAGGGAGGCTTGATTTGGGCTGGATACCAGTAGAGGGAGGGCTCCTTCTCAGGGCCAGGTTTCATGTATCTTGGCCAAAACGGTCCTTCTGGGGCAGGCATTTGGAAATCCTGGTTCCTAGCGTGTGCCTGCTTCCTGATGTAAGGACTGAATTGGGAGGTAGGGGATTCATTATTGACTGGCTGAATGGCTCTCTGGACCAAAGCAAGTTGCTTCCGCTTGCTCTGAGGCCCTGCTCTGCCAAAAACGCTGCGTGGCGATGAAGATCATTCACAATAGTAACCACTTGTTTAGTGCCCACTGAATGCCAGACCCTGGTCCAGATCTCCACAACAACCCTTCCTGATAGTCCAAAGCCACACAGCAAGCAATAGCAGGGCCAGCATTCAGCCTGGCCTCTCTCATTCCTAAGCCCTCTCTCTCCTCTCCTTCTCCCTTTCTCTCTCTCTCCCCGCTCTGTTCTTTATTGTGATAAAATATACGTAACGTAAAATTCGCCACCGTAACCATGTGTAAGTGTGTAGTCAGTGGCACTGATGACATTCACATTGTTGTGCAACCCTTGCGTTATTCATCTCTACCCATTCTGTTCTCACCATGAAAATATTTAGAAAAAATATACAGTATGACAAATAATTTTATTTTTATCAGTACATAGTGTAAAATAGCGAACTATCTAGGCCAAAGCCCCTAGGCAGGTACCAGGGCAGCTCTGATCTTTTTTCTGGTTTAGGGGAGCTTCAGCAGCATCTCCTGGGTGGGACCAGAAGGCCTCTTTGTGTTTCATCCTTGGTCGCTGGAAACCCTGGCTGCAGGGAGTCAAGAGACAAGTGATACCCCCGTGGCTGATGCCTTTCTTTTGAGATGGAGTCTCGCTCTGTCACCCAGGCTGGAGTGCAGTGGCATGATCTCGGCTCACTGTAGCCTCCGCCTCCCGGGTTCAAAAGATTCTCCTGCCTCAGCCTCCCAAGTAGCTGGGATTACAGGCACCTGCCACCACGCCTACCTAATTTTTGTATTTTTAGTAGAGACGGGGTTTCACCACATTGGCCAGGCTGGTCTCGAACTCCTGACCTCAGGTGATCTGTCCACTTTGGCCTCCCAAAGTGCTGGGATTACAGGCGTGAGCCAATGCCCCTGGCTGCTGATGCCTTCTGTGACAGCTTAGCATTCCACTTCATTCCAACCTGGTTTCCTCCTTAGCCATTGTTTAAGGGGCACTGGGGTTTTCCCACCTTGTGTCTAGCCTTTGGGAACCTTCCCAACTCTGAAGAGCTACACGGTTCTTCCTTCCTCTGCTTCTGCTAAGAGAGGCCCCCAAAAGCAGAATCAGCTCCTGGGATAAGCCACATCCCATCCCTAGAGCTCAGGGATTTTTAAAGGCCCTGCTCTGAGAGGTGGGGCTGTTCCCGCTATTTATAGGGACTGGGAGATTCCTGTTCCCAGCTCTGAGTTCCTCACACTGGGCTGGGCCTGCTCACTGAATCAGGGCACCCTGGTAGGTGGTCACCTCTGTCACTCCTTCTCTCTCCTGCCTCCCCCACTCCCTCACCCTTCTCCATCCCCTGCATGTCATCAGAGTTCTGAGATAGAGCTCAGCCCAGAATCTCCTTGAAGAAGCGGGCACAAAGCAAAAAGCTCTTGCCAGTTCTGAGTGGGGAAATGCGGCCTTGGTCCTCCCCGGCTCAGCTTGTTGCAGGGGCTCAGCCTGCTGGGAGGGGGGACCCCTTGGGCCCTCGGCCTATACCACCGCCCCGCTTTCGTCGGGCTTCCAGCCGGAGGGAACCTCCTTATCCCAGGCCAGTGGAGCCAGCTTTGGAAATGGCTGGCTCCGAATGCCAGCCTGATACCCCCGCTGCCAGCCTCTGCCCGGCAGACTCCCCCAGCCAGCATCGGGCGATGCCACCAGGGCCTGCCAGCCGGGCAAACGTAAGTGGCTTTTGTTCTCTTATGGTGCCAGTGAGTGGTACAGAAAGGGCATGACAGTGGCCTTCAGTGGCCACTCTGTTCTCTTCCTCTCTCCCTGTCTTGCCTTCTCTTCCCTCCCCCTACTGTCTCTCTCTCTTTTTTTCTTCCTCTCTCTCTCCTTCTCTCTCTTGTGGGTTAATTGCTGACAGTGGTACTATTGTTTTGACTGGGACACAGGCACGAACTTGGCAGAGCCAGGGCCTCACATGCCAACTGTCCCCACTGCTGCCCTCCCCTCTGTGCACCCCCGCCCCCCGCCGCCCATGCATGCCCAGGGGAGCAAGGCTAACAAGAGAGGGTCAACCAGAGGAAACAGTCTTGATATTCAAATGAGGAGCTCAGTTGCTGTCATCTGCCCCAAGATGCAGGGAAGACTTGAGAGTAGCCAGTGGGTTGGATGAGAGATGTGAGGCATTGCGATGTGCACAGGCCGGAGCTAGACTCCCCCCAGAAACAGCTGTTGGAACCACATGCCAGCCGAATCTCCATCTGAGCTGAAGCCTCGTTCCCCAGTATGGCCTCCCAGGCTGCCCCGAGCAGACCTCTCAGGCAGAAACCCGTCATGCACCAGCTCTCCCTCCCCCTCACTTCCTTCTCCCTAGGGCTGGGCTACAGGCCTTGCTAGGGGCTTCTTGAGGAAGCCTTCTGGGTGACTGAAAGCAGCTCTGGGATGGGAGACCGTTTAGGACCTTGTCTGAGAATCCCACCACCACACACATACTTTGAGAGAGGAAGTGGGGCCAAGGCAGGATCCCTGACATTCCAGTTGTTCAGAGCCGGCTGACTCGGAAGCCAGAGGAGCCAAGCTTCTACCAGGTCCTCCCCTGCCCAGACCACTGCTTTGACGCTTTCTTCCTCAAATGGCATTTACCCAGAAGGCACATGTGTCTGAGTCATCTCCTCTATCTAAGGGTTCTGGGTCTCTCTCTGCTTTGGGTCCCTGGGACTCGTGGATATTGAGGTTTTTGACCAGGGCCAAGCTTCCCTGGGTACCATTTGGGCAGCCCACCTGCTCTAGCCTCAGTGGAGGGGCTGGGAAAAACAGCTGACTGCTCTGCTCCCCATCACGTCTCTGGGAGAATCCCCCAGAAAGCCCTTGTTGCAGGAGCAGCCCAACAGCACTGGATTGCCTTACCGGCTGCCTCACGCTCATCAGACTGTCCCCTCCTAAAGCAGCTTTGGCCACACTCTCGTCCTTGTCACCCAGGCTTCAGTAGTCAGCCAGAGCTTCACCTCCTTCTTCAACTTGGCTCCTGGTCTCCTAGGACAGCTGATACATGTATTCCCGGATGTCCCATATGTTCTTGTACCCCTTTCATTGAATGTTGAGTGACTAGAAAATCTTTTCATCTAGAGTTTGAGTTTAGGTCTGGGAGTACCTCATAGGGAGGGGACACCATGGGAGAAAAGGCACTGAGTCGTCTCCTCTTCTCTTAAAGGTGGGCTCCCGGCCCCACACCGTTGCCAATGGCCATGAGTTGTTTGAGGTCTCAGAAGAGAGAGATGAGGAGGTTGCTGCATTTTGCCACATGCTGGATATGTAAGAGCTAAAGAATGGGGCAGGGGATTTGGGAGGGCTATGGGGATGGGGAGGAGGGCCATCCATTTCAGAATTTCCTTTAGGAGGGAAGACGCACCCTAATTAAATAAATCTCAATTCATAGCTATGAAATGCTTCCTACAACAAGTGTCTGCAGGGTTTTTAAAATCTTAGATGTTTCACATTTTTAACAAAATTCATGAAACCTCCATTGACTGGTCAAAGTATCCTGATCACTCTAGGGTCTGACCCTCAGTTACCCTTAGGAGCAAATGTACCCCAGCTGGCGATAAGAGTGTTATCTGGAACTAAAAGAGAAAGGAAATGGATTCATTAAAAAATTTTCCATTAAACTTAGCATGGAAGGCTTTGTCATTTTAGAACTCTTTGTACTGTTCAACGGTGGGAAACATTTTGCAGTTAGAAGTGTCAAAATGGGGGTTTCTCAGAGCTGCTACCCCACTGCCCCCATCCTGGCCTGCAAATTTGGAGGGCTGGGCTAAGTGGGGACAGAGGGGCTCTTGAGCCTCCGAGCATGAGGGTTCCAGCAGACCTCTTCTCGACTACTCTCTTCTAAAGGCACAGTGAGGGTATTTTTTCTTCCTGTACAGCCTTCGATCTGGCTCTGACATCCAAGACTACTCCCTTACCGGCTATGTCTGGAGCGCTGTCACCCCTAGCCCAGAGCACCTAGGGGATGAAGTCAACCTGAAGGTGACTGTGTTGTGTGACAGGCTTCAAGAAGCACTCACTTTCACCTGCAACTGTAAGTTAGTGATGGGGGAGAGGGTGTGAGCATCCCTTGAAGTGGGGTGGGGATGACTGTGTTTTGGACTCCGTTCCCACCTCATCTTGTGGCCCAGATGAAGGGCAGTGAGGATGCTCCTTTGGGGGCGGGGTGGGGGCTGGCTTTGGGCCCAGCTTTCTAGTGCAGTCACTTTCCCCAACTCTGAACTACTTGCCTGCTTTGTCTGGTTGGTGATGGTGCTGGAGAATACTTATCTGGGAAGGGGGATCAGGGTGAGAAAACTGAGACCCATCTGCCCTGACATCCATCATCGTTTCCCCTGCCTTACCCTTCACAGGTTCCTCCACTGTAGACTTGCTTATCCACCAGACCCTGTGCTACACCCATGATGACCTGAGGAATGTGGACGTGGGTGACTTTGTGCTAAAGCCCTGTGGGCTGGAGGAGTTCCTGCAGAAGTGAGTGAATGGGTGGGAAGTAGCCCCTGCCTTCCTGGTAATAAGATTGTGAGGGGGCTTCCTGGGATTGGTGCTGGGACCGGCCTGGCAGCTCCGCCCCAATCCCACAGTCAAGACTCCTGCTTTCTGGGCATACTCTCGGCCACGTCGCACTTTCCCCAGGAGCTCTGTCTTCCAGCGGGGTTGGCTGACTTCCTGAGCCAAGTCTGCTGTGGAAAGAGCTTGGAGCTGGGATTAGGCAAAGACTAGGTCATATCTGCTTGCAGATTCTGCTTATGGAAGGATGTGTGTATTTGTGTGGAGGAGTGGGCTTGGGGAGACTATATGCGTAGGGCTGTATCTCCTGCTCTAGATTATGTGTGGTGTTTTTATGGCTGGGGCAAAAGGAGGACTGGGCAGAAGTGCCCTCGTGGAGCCCAGGGGAGAAATGACAATAACTGTCTCTCCCCATTCTCTTGCCAACAAGTCTTTTCCCCAGCTGGCCCGTGCAGCTAGTTATCCTCCTCCCAAAGGCATGCCTCCAACTCCTCTCTATCCTGTGCCCTCTGTGGAAAGCAGACTCCCTGGAAAGTCTGATGTGGACCAGCTGAGGCAACCCCCTTTCCACTACCCTGGGCTTTGGAGGGCTGCAGTGGAACGGAGGCAGGGGCTAGGTTGCCACTTCTCAGATGGTGCAGCTGTGTGACAGCAGACAGATAAGATCTGCTTTCCTCTCTTAGGCTTCAGGGCCGCTCCTCCCCCAATCTCTGTCCACTTGGAGGAAGCACGTCTTGGGAATGGAGAAAGGAGAGACCTGTGTCTCACTTCTTAGGAGTGCCGTATAAGTGCCACTGCTTGCTTTTTCTCTCTCTTATATCCAGGTCTAGATGCAAGGATGGTTGATCTATGGCTAGAGCATAAGATTTGGCAGTCAGGATGGAAGATTCATTTCTGGGCTTCTTTCTTTTTTTGAGACAGAATCTCGCTCTGTTGCCCAGGCTGGAGTGCACTGGCGCCATTTCACTCAGCTCACTGCAGCCTCCACCTCCCAGCCTCCTGAGTAGCTGAGATTACAGGCATAAGTGCCACCAAGCCCGGCTAATTTTTGTATTTTTTAATAGAGATGGGGTTTCACCGTGTTGACTAGGCTGGTCTCGAACTCCTGACCTCAGGTGATCTGCCTGACTTGGCCTCCTGAAGTGCTGGGATTACAGGCATGAGCCACTGTGCCCAGCTATCTGGGCTTATTTCTTTAAATTTAGGGATATCGTGGGGTCCTTTCTGGCCTCTGCCTCCTCATCTGGAAGCCAAGGGAAAGGAAAGAGGCAGGGTCTTATATGGTACAACTCCAGGGTACCCTTCAAGTGTGCCCCAACTTTAAACTCATTCAATGTACACACTTTCCCCAGAGGAACAGGAGGGGTCCTAGACTCAGGGTGGCCTGGCAGAGAGAGTGTCCGGTGGCCTGCCACTGTTAGAAGGGAACAAGGGGACATAGTGGGTAAGTTGGAGCTCCTGCTGACACCATTACACAGGTTTGAATTCTGACTTGCCACTTACTAGTTGTGAAGCCTGATGCTCAGGGCCCTCTGTAAGCTGCCGTGAGGGTGAAATGTGAGAATGACCTGTGAGCAAACAGTGAATACTATCAGGGAAGGAGCAGCCTACAGAGAGAAGTCCTAGGGCTCTGGGCTGCACAGATCCTGCCATTTCCCTTGCAGCACCCCAAATCCTGGAGCCCCTGGGTCCGGAGGTAGTGGGAGCTGTCAAGTTCTACCTTCTTGCCAAGACCCAGGTGAAATATTCTTAGTGAGGTGGGACAGGGTCAGTGGTCCTCCGATCACACCCCTCATACTCTGACTTGAATGCATAGAGAGGAAGGCCTTCCACAGAGAAGATCAAGCAAGTCCCCAGGAGACCTGTGTCCATGACTCCTGGCCCAGGAGCCCAGCTCCCACCCAACAGAAAAGCACAGTGTTGTTTCCTGGCCCAGCCCCCAGGCCCTCAGCACATGACGACTGCCCGGGGTGGGGGTGGAAAGGACCCTCTGGGGGTTCCAGAAATCTGCTAGTTCCCAAGGAAGCCCTCAGATTTTCTACCCTGCCTGGCAGGAGGGGCTGATACTGAGGGGGTGAGTGGGTTCAGGATGCAGGCTGCTCTCAGATAAGAACCTTGAGGCAGTCCCGTGGGAGGGTTGGGTTTCCTGCCACCTCCCCCAGCCCCACCACACTCTTCCTTCCTCCCAGGCTCTCCCACCAGGCCCAGCCCCACAGCCCAGCCTCACCATCTCCAGGTTTTGGCTGCACTTCAGTTTTAGATCTGACAGGGCCTAGATCAGAGGCTTGGTCCTGTCGGGATGTGGAGAACCCCTCACTCAAGTCTTCGCTGGACCTAAACGACCCTGGGCCCTGCACCTCCACCAGCTTCTGCACATAACGCCCCCCTTATGCTCCTGTCCTCTCCTCTCCATTTCTGGCCTAGATTCCCAGCTCTGCTGAGGAAGGAAGTCCTTTTCCGGCTTCTGTTACCCAGCTGCTGAGGCCAGGCCCAGGCCTGCAGTGCTGGCCTGGAGGTAGTTCTTCCTCTGCCCCTCCTCCTGGGTTTCCTTACTGATGAAGGTGTGATTTGGGAGAGAGGAAGAGGTCGGATCACTGAGGGGCTCCTAGGCCTTCTCTCTGAAATGGGGAGTCTGAAACATGGGCGCTTGAGCAGGTGGGACTGGCATGCATTTGGGATTTTTCAAGAAGTCATAGAAATTTGTAAGGTTATTCACAAGCAGGCAGGGCCAACAGAGGGAAGGTAGAAAAAGAACTTGGGTGGGGACACTGATCTGGAGGCTTGGTGGGTTTTCCCCAAGTTATTTTGGCCTCAGCACCCTAGTTGGTAGCATTGGAAGAGGGGTGACTCGCTGAGCTCCCACACTGGAGCCTGAGCACAGGCAGACTCCAACATGTCTCTTCCTGGTTGTTCCCTGTATGGAGGCCCAGAGGATAGGGCTTCAACAACTGCTCCCTGTGATGTCCCTCTGTTTCCCCGCTCTCTCCAACAGTTCCCAGCCCTGGAGTGAACCAGTGATTACCACACGGGTAGTAAATACCTAAGAGAGTCAATATTTGTACTGACCAAGGATTAAGTATATGAGGTGGCTTTTATTTAGACAGACCTCTGTTCCTTCTCGTAAGCTCTACCCCATGACATTTTCTAGGAGCCAAAGTAGGGTACAACACAGGTACTACCCCCTTACCTAAACCTTCTTTCTGTATCTCTCTCCCCAAGGCTAAGGTATGCATCTCCCTTCCCAGTGAGTCCCCAGGATGCTAATGGTCTTGTCCCTCTACCCTACCAGCAAGCATGCCTTGGGCAGTCATGAGTACATCCAATACTGCCGCAAGTTTGACATTGACATTCGGCTACAGCTGATGGAGCAGAAGATTGTGCGCAGTGAGCTGGCTCGGACGGTTCGTGTGAGGGTGGTGGAGGGGTTGCCCAGGGCTGGGGACGTGGAATGGGAATACAATATGGAGCACATCAGGTGGGAGGGGGGTAGGAGTGCTGGGCTGAGATAATGGCACTGTGCCTTTCTGAATAGGTCACTTCTTACACAGGTGAATGATGACCAGAGCCCCTCCACCTTGAACTACCTCGTCCATCTCCAAGAGAGGCCCGTCAAGCAGACCATCAGCAGGTGAGTGTGGGCGCCATCTTGGATGTGCTCCAAACAGGAACTGTGCAGGGATCCCATCAGATGTGCCTGCTTGCCTTTCTGCTAGGGCTAAGGGATTCTTGCAGGTGTTGGGTTGGAGCCCATACGTCTTATCAGGGAAGATCCCAACTCTAGGCATATTTCATCTCTTCCCTCTGGAACTTTGCCATCATTCTTTCCAGGCTAGAAGTGGCGGAATAGAAAGACTCTCTCTCCTTCAGTCTTCACAAGACATATAGAAAGAGTAGGAACTCCTTTAAATCAGAGTGCGAGCTGAGGAGAGGGAGGGAGAAAATGGGTTTCCCAGGGCACTGGGTCTTTCATGACCTCTCCTATGGTTTTTCCCTGCCCCCAACTCCCAGGCAGGCCCTGAGTCTTCTGTTCGACACTTACCACAATGAGGTGGATGCCTTCCTGCTGGCTGATGTGAGTACGAATCCAGGGGCTGGCCTTGCTGCCTGAAAGCTCCTCCTCTCCCCTTCCCCAGTCCTCCTGGGATCACCCAGCACTATGAGGGATCTGGGTGGAGCCTGAAAATCTGTTGGCAGAGCACTTCTTTTTAACCCCTCGCTCATGGCCAAACTAAGACTCCTAGATGTTGGGCAACGGCAAGCGCATAGCCAGGGATTCTGCTCCTCTATAGAAGAAGCAGGTCGGAAACTGCACACTGGTCCCATTCTCTGGAGTAGGATGTCTCCAGAGCTAAGGAACCGAGAGCTGTCACCCTCCAGCTGCTGCACTTGATGTGCATTGGAGCATGCATCCTATGAGCAATGTCAGAAATCTCTGGTTTGAGAGGTTCTGTTTTGCTGTTATCACAGGTAGGAAACCATCAGGAGGTAGAAGGTTTCACATGTAGGGAGGGCCAGAGCCCTACCCGCTTGGACTCACGCAGAGTCTCAAGTCTCAAAACCATGAGAATCAACATTTGTCTTAAATGTCACAATGCCAAAGAAAATCTGACAGTGATCTTCAAAAACAATCCCTTGCTGAGTGTGATGGCCCACGCCTGTAAACCTAACCCTTTGGGAAACTGAGGTGGGAGAATTGCTTGAACCTCAAAGTTCAAGGCCAGCCTGGGCAACACAGCAAGACCCCCATCTCTACAAAAAATACAAAAGTTAGCCAGGCATGGTGGCACACACCTGTAGCCCCAGCTGCTCTGGAGGCTGAGGTGGGAGGATCGCTCGAGCCCAGGAGTTTGGGGCTGTAGTGAGCTCTAATCACACCATTGCACTCCAGCCTGGGTGACAGAGTGAGACCCTATCTCAAAAAACAACAAAAAACCAATCCCTGTCGCAGTGATCCAGTTAATAGTCATAAACGCATCCTTTTTGAGGGGTTCATTCAGCATTATGTCTAGTCACTGCCAGAATCCCTTCTCTAGGAGTCTGTGCTTGAACATTTCCAGTGATGCTGGGGAAGCTCTGAACACCTGTGCTGTGCTGGTCTGGCCCTTTGCTAGTGGCTGCGATGGGTAGAGAAGTGTAAGAATTTTCGTAGCCTTGGCCAGGTGCAATGGCTCACGCCTGTAATCCCAGCACTTTGGGAGGCTGAGGTGGGCGGATCACCTGAGGTCAGCAGTTCGAGACTAGCCTGGCCAACATGGTGAAGCCCTGTCTCTACTAAAAATACAAAAATTAGCTGGGCGATGGTGGGCGCCTGTAATCCCAGCTACTTGGGAGGCTAAAGCAAGAAAATCGCTTGAACCAGGGAGGCAGAGGTTGCAGTGAGCCAAGATCATTCTATTGCACTCTAGCCTGGGTGACAGAGCAAGACTCCGTCTCAAAAAAAAAAAAAAAAATTGTCGTAGCCTTTGGGGAGCTTGTGTTCTTAGAAAAATTGAATAGTAACACAAAGCTATTAGTAGACAGAACAGGATGGTAATAAATTAATTAAGGGCTCCTGGAGGATGCTAGAGGAAGGGGATTGGCCAGGGAGGGTTTTATGAAGGCGGTAGAATTTTAGCTGCTCTGTGATTTAAATTTATATAGGTAATCAGAGCTGGACAGGTGAGGGAATTCCAAATGAGAAAATTCCAGAAGCTAAAGTGCAGAGGGGAAGGTATGGCTGTGGCAAATCAGTAGAGGTGAGATGAGATCTGTCTGGAAATTCTACAGGTCTCTGGGAGAGACCCTGTATGTATGTGTATAGTATAAGTAGACTACAGAGAGCGGCTAGAAATAGGAGGAGCTTCAAGGGGAACGGCTGAAAGAATTGGGGCATGTGGGCGTGGCCCATTGAATTCAGTGGGAGAGATTATTTGCTGATGCTGAATATTTGAAAACAAAATGTATTGCACATTTACCCCTGAGGATCATGAATCTCTCTACTCTTCCCAACCCTTTCCTTTAAAGACTGGGGTGGGGAGGGGTCAGAGACCAAGAGCACGAGAGCAGAGCCTGCCAGCCTCACTGTGTCACCTCCCACAGGGGGACTTCCCGCTGAAGGCTGACAGGGTGGTCCAGTCCGTCAAGGCCATCTGCAATGCCCTGGCCGCCGTGGAAACCCCTGAGATCACCAATGCTCTCAACCAGCTGCCCCCCTGCCCCTCCCGCATGCAGCCTAAAATTCAGAAGGTAAAGGGGCCCAGGGTGCTGGCAGGGGGAAGGAGGAGAGGGATACTGCCAGGTAACTCAGTTGCCTGTTGCTAGGGTGTGTAGGTGTTCACTCACTAAAAAGGGGCTTCTCTCCACCTCCACCTTTTATGTTTAAGGAATTCAACCACAAGAGCTCTTCAAAAATGGATGCCAAGTGTGTCCCCTCTTCCTGAGCTTGAGGGAGAGCTACCTGGGACTGCTTGCTGAGAGCCCGGGCCAGTAAAGGCTTTATTCACAGTCACCAAGGCATTGCCTGACAGTCCGCATATCCATCAGGGCGCAAAAACAAACCAAGAGGAAAATCTCTCTAGAGCCAGGGGCTCCGGGACTCCAGTAGGGACTGTGTGCTCTGCAGGCAGGGCCAGCACCATAGACACTGTGATCTGCAGCCGAGTAGCCTGAGGGTTGGGATCTCTCAGAAGGGTGGACACGATGATTGCTATCCTCCGTCAGCTCACTCTGTCCATCACACAGATCTGGTACAAACCATGACTCTATCCTCTCTGGGGATTCTCAGCTCCTCACATTTCAGCCCATTCTGGTCCAGATGAGTGCAGCTGTGAAAAGCCCTTCTTCCAGCTGTGACGAAAAAGGCTATGGCCCTGAAGCTCCCCTCCCTCTTCTTTTCCCCCCCGAACAGGATCCCAGCGTCTTGGCTGTGAGGGAAAACCGAGGTAAGGGAACTGCTCTCCATCTTCATCCAGTCGGGCTGCTGAAAACGGCAGTCTCTGCCCAGATTCCTTTTTCTGCCTGGCCCCCTTGATTTATGTGTCGGAGTTCGGCTAGGGTGTGTGTGTGTGTGTGTGTGTGTGTGTGTGTGTGTGTTCCTATATGAGGTGTGGACACAGCTGGAGAGCACATTTCTTTCCACAAAGTGTTTTCTCATTATTTTTCCTCGTCATTCCTCCTGGTGTCCCTGGGAGATGGTGATGAGGGCGTCGAAGTGTGGGAGTGGGGTGGCAGGGCAGCGCTAGCCCTGTGATCCAGATGGGGAGCCTCCCACTTTGGTAGATTGTGATTATTCTCTCATCGGCTCACACTTGCTACCTTTCCAATTTAGAATGGGCCTTGGGAAAGGATGAGAAAGAATGTTCCCTACAATTTTTCTAGGATTCCCCTGTCGTGCCCTTGAAGCTGCACTTTGCCCTAAGACCGACCTATATCCCTGGGATTCCTTTGTTTTGTTTTTGTTTTTTGTTTGGGCATCCCTGGGATTCTTACGGTGATTCCCAGTCTTTTGGATTTCATAGACCGGTAAAATGTCCCCCAAAGTATTTGGGGGACCAAGAGAGAATTGGCAGCCTTTTACTTGGCCAAACTTTTGACTTTTGCTTTTTTGAAGCAACTGACAATAATTATTAACATTGTTTCCTAAAAGAAAGGATATTTTAATGCTAAATAGCAATAAGTAAAAATAAGGATTATGTTTAACATTGTATAACTGTGGTTTTATGAAAAGCTCATGACATGCTTCTGCTTTTTTCTCATTTCACCGCAGATGAGTGAACTTTGTCACAGCTATTAGAGACTGACTAGCATTTGGGGACCACTGTCTTAGGCCATCCCATTCTAGCCAGTGCCCTGGCAATAAGGTAGGGCTTGAGGAGGCCTATGACTTTCCTTTCTGACCCCTTCCCTTCCCAGAGAAGGTCGTGGAAGCCCTGACCGCTGCCATCTTGGACCTGGTGGAGCTGTACTGCAACACATTCAATGCAGACTTCCAGACGGCAGTGCCTGGGAGCCGCAAGCATGACTTGGTCCAGGAGGCCTGCCATTTCTCCAGGGCCCTGGCCTTCACTGTCTATGCCACCCACCGCATCCCCATCATCTGGGCTACCAGGTGAGCCCAGGGCTGAGCAGCCGCTAGGGAGCAAGCTGAGTTTGACCTCCACCAGGGCTTTTTCCTATCTGCATGTAATACCACTGTCCTGAGTCTTAGGATGTGTGGCATTGTGTGACATTGTGGTGCAATGGGGCTGCAGGGGTGAGCCAAGTGCCTGAGGAAGACCTGGGCTGGGGACATCCCAGAGGAGAGAGGAGGTCCCTTAGGAGATGAAGAAGATCCTATTATTCCCTCTTGGTGCTGGCTGCCTCTGCATCCCTGCCCCCCTCCAGATCCAGGACCAGTGGAGGAGACGTGGCAACAGATGGAGGATTCCCAGATAGAGTGCACACTCCCTGGCCAGTGGGAGGGGGCAGGGAGGTGGGATTGACCCTTTGTCTGGGGTTCTCTAGGCCTGCAGGGGTGGGTGGAGGAGGATGTTCTTTTGGTAAAATCCTCAGCTCCTCTGTTGGGTCCCCAGCATCCAAGGCCTGAGGGAATAGGCACTGGGCCCTACCCCGCCCCTGCTGGTCCCCTTTCCCCAACCCCCTTCCCCTTCTCTCTTTGTTCCTCACTTAATGTATTCCTCTGGGCGATTGGCAGAGAACAAAGGAGGCAGCCTGGGAAACCGGGGCCTTCTCTGACCTCTTCTGTCAGGCACCTGTCATGAGCCACAGGGACCCCCATGTGTTGGCATTCACGTCGGCATATGTCGTCTTCCTCCCCCACCCTTCTCACTTGTGCTTGCACGTGCACACACACACACGCACGCACACACAGACACTCGACGGGCTGGAGCTTTCTATAAGGAGGCTGGGTGGCCGGTTCCCATTAAAGAAAGAAAAACCACAAGGCTCAGCATGGAGCCTAAAACCGAGCAGAGGAACTCAGATTAAGTTGCTTTGGCCTGAGCACATTTCCTTACATCCAGTTTGGCTGTCCTATCCAGAGATCCCATGTTATGGCCCTCAGAGACTGGGAATTTTACCAGGGGAAATGGATTTTGGCCTTAGAGGGATGCCTAGGTTTGGGTGATTGGTTTTGGGAGCTGGGTGTCCTGACCTGCTCCCTTTCTTTTGTAGCTATGAAGATTTCTACCTCTCCTGTTCCCTTAGCCATGGCGGCAAGGAGCTGTGCAGCCCCCTGCAGACCCGAAGAGCTCACTTCTCCAAGTACCTCTTCCACCTCATCATCTGGGACCAGCAGTAAGCCCTTCCCCCAGGCTCCGGTGCCCAGGTCACTGCAGACCTACTCCAGCCTCTGAAATATCCCTGGGGCCAGATAACTACTCCAGGACTAACGATAAAACCAGGCTTCCTTGTTAACCCTCATTGGACAAGTCATTCAACCTCTTGAGTCTCCACTGCCCTGACTTTTTTTTTTTTTTTTTTTTTTTTTTTGAGACAGAATCTTGCTCTGTCGCCCAGGCTGGACTGCAGTGGCGCGATCTCGGCTCACTGCAAGCTCTGCCTCCCAGGTTCACGCCATTCTCCTGCCTCAGCCTCCCAAGTAGCTGGAACTACAGGCGCCCGCCACCACGCCCTGCTAATTTTTTGTATTTTTAGCAGAGATAGGGTTTCACCGTGTTAGCCAGGATGGTCTCGATCTCCTGACCTTGTGATCTGCCTGCCTCAGCCTCCCAAAGTGCTGGGATTACAGGCGTGAGCCACTGTGCCCGGCCTCCACTTCCCTGACTCTGAAATGGGGCCAAGTATAATTACCACCTCTCAAGTTGTCATGAGGATCCAATGAGAAGTATCTATAAAGGCTTTGTAAACCATAAAAAACTTATAAATGTTAGTTGTTAATTTTAATAGTACTTTATTTTTTGATCTTGTCTCCCTTAAAGAGTTTAACTAGTTGGAGGGCTTCTCATCCTCTCCCTCTTCCCTCAGTTGCTGTAGACTATGGAGAGGAGACTGTGCTTTTCCCTTTATATAGAGAGAAGGGAGGGTTGTCTAGAGAAAGAATATTGAGCTTGGATTCCCAGGAGTGAGCCTCTATTTCTAGCTCTGTCTTGAGTACTACTTTCTATTCTTTCTGTGCCTCATTTTCTCAACCTGAGAAATGGGGACATTTGTTTCACTCAGAGGCAGTTATGGCATCGAGATGAGATAGGTGGGTTATAAATATAAATATGAAACCAAAAGCACACGGTAGTATTAATCACCACATGTAAACAATAATTTGGTGTCAGGAAGGTAGGCGTCAGCCAAGCAAAGCAGGAAGGAAACGGAGGAGAGGGTGCCTTGCTTGAATGGGGGCACCGCAGGGGTTTTCCTGCCCTGTGCGTCGTCTGTGCTATGCTCTACCTTCCTTCCAGTCAGTCAGAAAATCCCCTGCTTGCTGCCCCCAGCTTTGCTTCCCCACACGAGTCCTCATTTGCAGAGCAGCATGGCAACCTAAGTATTTGGAGCACAGATTAAAGAGACTGAGGAGGGGTCCTGGGGAGGCCGAGGATGCAAAATAGGTAGATGAAAAATCTGGAGATGCTGGAAGGGGTGGGTCATTTTACAGATGAACAACTGGGAAAATGGACCCTTTCTCATGCCTTTCACACTTAGGTAATTCTTAGAGCAATAAAGGTGTATATGGCCAGGCATCATGGCTCACACCTGTAGTCACCGTACTTTGGGAGGCCAAGGCAGGATGATCGCTTGAGCCCAGGAATTTGAGACCAGCCTGGGCAACACAAAGAGGCCTTATCTCTACTAAAAAATTATTTTAAAGGAGCCGAGTGTGGTGGCATGCATCTGTAGTCCTAGCTACTTAGGAGGCTGAGGTGGGAGAGTCACTTGAACCTGGGAGGTCGAGGCTGCAGTGAGCCATGATCACACCACTGCACTCGCTCTAGGCTGGGCAACAGAGTGAGACCCTATCTTAAAAAAAAAAAAAAAAAAAAAAAAGGCAGGGGACATGCATAAAAGGTCCTTAAGCAAACAACTGCCAGGACAGGAGAAACTCCTTGCAGGCAGAGGATAGCTGCATTAACTGGCCCTTGAGTTCCACCATTCCTTTGGGATTTTTTGGTCACAATTACTGCTGCTATCAAGAGAAGGGGTGCCAGCCTGGGCAACAAGGGAGATCCAATCTCTACAAAAAATACAAACAATTAGCTGAGTGTGGTGGCATATACCCGTGGTCCCAGCTACTTAGGAGGCTGAGGTGGGAGAATCACTTGAGCCTGGGAGCATCCAGCCTGGGCAACAGAGCAAGACTCTGTCTCAAAAAATAAATAAATAAAAATGGATGGGGTGCTGTAGTCTTCTGGCCCAGGAGGACTTTAAAAAATCGGCCTTAAATCCTTTTCTCATACAGTATCAGAGGTATAGAGGCAGCCCAGCCTGCGCCATGAGTTTCATATTGTTCCCTGAGATCCCTCCTTTGAATTTT